>NC_089140.1:47057195-47657195 GCF_009819655.1 Sylvia atricapilla
GTGAAATGTCTGACCTGTATATGGGATGACAACCAGAAAGAACTTGAGAATCTCTATGCTCAGACACATTGGTTTTCTCCAAGACTTTTTAAAAACTCTGCCTCTTACCGTGAAACAATCATAAGGATTCCCACATTCTTTCTCCAAAGAAAATGACTTTGAAAAAATCAGATTTTTTTCCTATAAATCACAGAATTTACATTTCAGTTAATGATTTGGAAAACTTGATTGAGGGGGAAGAAAGAGTGGATTGTGCTGTTTGTGCTCCCTTCAGTTGTATACATGCAGCCAGAGTGGTTTATTCCTTAAAAAAACTAAGGGAAAGGTCATGTTCACATGGGTTTTTTCACTCTGAAAGTGTGTATCATCTCCTCAGTACTAGAAATATTGCAATTCCCAACAGTACTATAAGAATTTCCATAATGGATTTCTGTCAGGAAAAATGTCTCTGTAAGCCTTTTTGTTGCCATATTAACAACACTGACAAACAGGTTTCACTGCATCTTTTGACAAGAAGTATGCAATTTGTCAGTGATATTTCTGATATTTCTGTAAGCAAACAAGCTGAAATGCATGTGGTTTTAAATATAATAATGGGCTTCTCAAGTTTTTTGTCAGGACTTATATGCTTATGTTTTCTATGTGAACCAGTTGATCCTCCCTCTAACCTTTCAACTCCGTGGTCAATTTCCATCAAATGTCACAAGGGGTAGCAGTCAGATATTACTCGAAGGCTGCAAGAACTGCAGGGCAATTAAGAGAGAGAGAGAGAGAGACTTTACCAACAATATTCACTGATAAGAGAGCTAATAATCTTTCTCCTTTCTAGCCACCAGAGAATTCAGATGGAGCAGACTGAGAGGGAAATACAGAATTACTTGTTTTCACTTGCAAATCATGCAAAGAATGAAACAGTTTAGGGTCCCACAAGTCAACAAGGGGTGGCTGGCACACATTTGGCAACATGGAAATGGACTTCTAATGCATTCGGCTGGGCTGTGCAATTTCAACAGTGACTTCTGGAATAAAGTCCTACAAGACCAAGATCTGGTTTCTAACAAGGGTGTGAAGATGGCTTTATTGGCAATTCTTGAACACACTTTTTACTGTGTGCAGTGCAACCAGCATTGTGGTGATGCAGTTGGAGACACATGTCTGAGGCATAACTTCTTGAATTCGTTAAATGAAAATGTGATTAATCGGCAAAAATTTTTGTCCTGGTGGCATCTCATCACTGAAGAGGAGTAACAGTTACCTTCTTGGTCAGGTACATTTTCCTTCTCATATGTCAGGTACTCCAAAAGAGACAGACAGAATGTCCTGGTATTTTATTGTTTCCAAGGAAAATCTAACAGTAAATATGCCAGTTAAACAGCTGCAGGGGTAGAAAAATTTTAGGTGAGAACTAGCTTTCTGGAACAGGACTTGAATGGACCCTTCTTTTTCCTGTAAAATTGCTCTGTTACATGGTGTCAGATCGGATCTCCAGTTTGATCTCAGCTGGACTAAGGTTATATAGAATGGCTTTTAACTTGGGTTTTATTTAAAATTTTTTGTGTGCTATTAATTATTCCTAAGCAAGGGTTCAAATTAGACATATATTCTCAATAACTTGTGATCCATTTTAAACATTATGAACATTATCGAAAGCATTGTTAAAATGTCAACAAATTGTTGTGCTGCAGAATGCTAAATAAAAATTATTTCAAATACTTAATTGCTAAAATGGCCATGGGAAATCTATCAAAATTGGCTATTATCATGGGGTTTTTTAGAAGAGCATTTATCTTTGTAAAAAATACCATTTCTTGTCTTTGTAAATTGCAAATAATTTAATAATTTCAAATAATTTCTAAGACACCATGAAGAAAAACTGGAGACAAATCAGCATTTCTACAAGGAAAGATCTCTTGCAAAGCAGTAAATACAGGAAAGTCTACTGATACAATTGATTTTTAACTTTCAAAAAGCCTCTGGCCTTACTGCCCACAAGAGGCTACTGATGAGATCAGTGCTGTGATCCAGCTTCTGCTTCCATCAGTAGCATTCTTGACTCATGTGACGCCCCATTAACATTAAGAGACCTATCAGTCTGCCCACATGAAAGAAATTGCAGACAGCTCCCACAAAGACACTGATAGGGTAGTATATGATAAAATGGCAGTGAGACCTGAAAAAGTCTCCCTCTAAACATTTCTCCCTCTAAACATTTCCTTGTTTTCTGCTACTTGCTGGACTTCCTCTTGAGGTTTGTAAGTGCTCTGGAGCAGGGACTGTTCTCCACAGTGCCTGGCTGAAGACCAAACAACGAGCTGGTTGTGCTTTATGGACATGCATGAAATGTGGGAGGGGAAACTCTGCAGGAACTGGGGCTTCTTTGTGCATCATGGCACAGCCCATGCTGCCCCACAGTTCTGGGTCCAGAACCACAGAAGCTATAAACCTGAAAAGATCTCTCATAATTTGAGAACAAAGCAATACTCAATTAAAACAAGAAGAAACAGAGTGTGACCCTTTTTTTCGTAATTCTTTTTACAACAGCTATAATTAGTCTATGAAACTTGCTATCCAAAGATACTCCCAAGCCCCAGTTTTGAGGGCAGTGTCAGGAAGCATCTGATTAGGGAACAGCATAGTTCATGGTAGGAAAGGAGTAACTTGTCCCCCAGCTAAGAACAGACCAAGTGCACACTGAAATTTGACTGTTTCATTCTCCATAGCGTACAAGCTGTGTTGAAGCATTGCCAATAAGAATATCATCCCTTTCACCTCCAGGAAACAGTAATGGAGTCATCTGAATCAATGGCAATGTAAAATTTACTGTCACTGGAAAGATGCTTGATGGTAGCCAGAATTTTTCATGCTCAAAGGAGAAGTTCCCCTGAAACCTGATAGGTTCCTGATTTACATTACAGGGGCTCTTCAGATATTCTTAAGTTGTTTTATCTTTTCTTGTGTAAAGTTTGTGTCAGCATCACTAATTTCAGCTCAGGACAACACAGACAGAAAAAGGGATGCAGGCATCTCCTGGCACAGGCTCAGATAACTGGTACCTGCACAGTAAGTGTGACATGCTCCAGATACCTTGGATTTTTATTCACCTCAAGTACAGTAGATCTTTGTATGTGTGCTGGCCAGTTATCGGGGCAGACATCACTTGATCTGCACTACTGCACATCCACTCAGGTTGCAGACATAAGACCAAATTCCTGGTTTTCTATGTCAACAAAATTTAGGGGGTGAGGGCAAGAAAGGACATGCATGGAAAGGATTAAGATATGTAGGAGAATACTCAGCTTTTCATGAAAGAAGAAATTGCTCCTCCACTAACCACTACAGGACTGTCTGTCGCTGAGCACCTCCCCAGCTCCCAGAACAAGGGCATTACAAGGGCAGAAAAGTGCAGCACTGCCAGTTCTAAGCCTTCTTCACCATGCTCCGTGCATGGCATGGCCCAACATCTTCTTTCAGTGGCACCTGTGGGACAAGGAATAGAATTAGGAGCGTTGTTATGGCAGGATTGTCTGGATGAGAACAAGGTGCTGCGGGCTCAGTGATGAAAATGCTTGGAATTAGCAAGGCAGGTCCTCCCTGCTTACAGCTCTGGTGTAGCCATTACCTCCTGGCGGTATGCCTCACAGCAATGCCCTCGAGATTTCTCTGTCCCCTAGTGTCATACACTGTGTCAGTGCTACACAGGTGAAAATAGCCACACAAGTAATTCACTAATTGGCAGGAGAGCATGAAATGCTGAGAATATGCCTCTGTGAAGGGGCAGAGGAAAACCTTTAAAAACTGTCAGTCTAATGATTATAAAATAGCTATCTTCCTTCGTTCTTGTCTTTATATGCTTTATTTATAACAAAAATGATCAAATGCTTTCTAAGTTTTGTCCACTCCATAGTAAAGAAACCATCATTCTTCAGAATAATTTATCATTTTTGAAGTTCCAGTCTTACAGGTTTGCAGATGTCACTGCACATGACTGGACGCTTACAGACTCTTACGAATAACTTTACTCATGAGCAGTCCCAGGGAACTTCATGCATCCATTTCAGTGCACAAGTATTCACAGAAACAAGGTCCAGTTGTCCTGGAAATCTATGTATTTTGTATATTTATAATTTGTTATGTCTGAGCTATTGTCTCATGTCTGTTGTGATGACACTATCATATATTTTTGAGTGGAAACAAGCTGGTCTAGATTTTGCTTCCAAATATTTTGTTTCCAAATGCTTTTCTATTCTTGTTTGTCTTTTTAGGTGTCATCCTGACATCTGTACTCTGAAAAATATAACCTTCTCAGTCTGAAATGTTGTTCTTGCAGCTAAAAGATTTTATAATAACATTTATCTCTGTCCACTAAACATCACACATTCTTGAATATCGTAAGAAGAGTCTTGAGTCTCAGTTTAAAGTCTCAAAAACCCCTTGCTCATATATTTGGAGCTTTATGCTGTATTCTGAAAATCTATAGTCATGTCTTATTTACAATAGCAAGATACAATTAAATTACCTAGGAGGGGTATTTTGCCTGCAGTTCTTGATGCCTTGGCTTTTGTTTTGATTAAAAATTGCAAAGGGTGAATTCAGCCTATAGGTTGTGTAACAGTAGGGATTAAACCTAGTTAAAATTTAATTCAAGCCATGCTGAACTGGTTGCAAGAGGAAGAAAGACACAATTTCCTCATAGTGACACTTCAAAGAGAAGTCTTAGCCGTGTAAATCTGGATGCTCCAGTTCTAGCAAGGAATCCTGTGCATGTATGTAATCAGGCTTCTGCCTAACAGAGCACTTAGGGCTTCCTCAGCAGCACTGCAGGTTACATGGCTCCTCCTAAACCCCAGGGGCATCGTGGGACTTCATGCACCATTTGTGAAGACCAGGTCCTACAAGCTGTCGTGAGGGTTCTTGGGCAGAGTCAGTTGCTCTGGCCAGTCTTGATCCCTACAGTCATTTCATAACAAAGCCAGACTTCTTATATTGACAGTCTGCTGTTTGACTACGTTTGCCTAAATGCCTTTTGGACTGTTCAGCCAGCTACTTGTGCAGCAAGTATGCCAGGTATTTTCCCAGTTTGCTATCACAGACATTCTTCCTGCTGAACCTTAAATGATTATTAACCAACAGAAGGTTAGAAAGAGGGAGCTTCTTGACATCTTGACACCTATCCAGGATACAGGTGTTACCATAACACAAATGGTCTTTAAAATCAGTATTTCGTGCACTTTCACTCAGTTTTCACATCTGTCATTATAAGTTTCACGAACTTGAAGGGTTCTTCGTTAGTTTGCTTTAATGAGAGTCTTTGGCAAGACATGGACTTCCTGCAAGACTCCATGGTCCTAGGACATGCAAGCACTCAGGTCACACAGCACACAGCGTGTTGCGTGTCAGGCTCCATTTTCAAACACCTGCATCAACACACAACCTACAAACAGCTCCTAAACGCAATTAAAGATCCTCAATAATTCCCAAGTCAAAGATTCCCATGTCAGGTTCTCATCCCCTTATTTTGCCCGGTTGCTCCAATAACATTGTGTTGATGTCCAGAGTGTTTCTCTGCCTTCTGCAAAGTAATCAGTGTTCGGGAAACAGCAACCTTGCTTCTCAACCACGAGATGTGATGCCACCTCATGCTTGGGAAAACATATGGCACATGCTTAGGAGTGCTTATTCACACAGGTACCTAACCACAAGTCAAAGCGATGAGTAATAGGGAGACTCAGCAAGTTGCTAATCAGGTATTGACTGTGTGCTTCAGTAATTACCTTCTACTGAAAACCAGTTCTCCACAGACCACAATTTTGGGATGGAAATGGCAACTTAAATGAGCAGCACAAAAGATGCTGTGGTTAACCTTGTCAGTCAGTAGATGGCTCTATTGCTTCTAGCCACCTTCAGGGAACAACACTGCATTGCCGTGGCTAAGGAGAGCGCCCTTCCCCAGGGATGCAAGGAACCACTGACAGTGCACGCAGACCTTTACACTTCGTTGCTCCCAAATGGTTCAATTTGCACACAGTATTTTTCATCTATCTATTTTTGAAGGTGTCTGTTAGTTGTGCAAAATCTTTGTAACTCTCTGGTTGAGCAGTCTATGCACTGCTGTTTCATACAGCATAGCCTAAGTAATTATCTGCTGTTGACATCACCATAATTTTACAGCAACAGGTTACAAATGCCCCACTGTGAAGGAACTGGTTATTTCAACTGTTTAGAACTGGACTGTGAGTTTCTTCAGTTGTGCATTCATAGTCACTGTCCTGGTTCCTTCTCATTCTCACCTTGTGGCCTAGCAATTGTACAAGTGATGGGCTTCCTGTAAGCTTAAAACATGGCAACATTCACATCACCAAAAAATTACAATTGCTTCATTGATTTGCCCCAGCAGACAGAATAAAAAAGCACAGAGTTCAACCTAGTCTTCCTTTCCAAAGAAACAGTCACACCAAATTGGAATTGCAGAAGACTGCCAGGACATCAGGAGGAAGCTTGCAGTGTTAGGCTCCTTCTATTCACAGATTAAAAACAACATTTCAGTTACCCAGAAAATCTATTAATGAGTTTTCTCATGCATTAAATGACCGCACAAAACCCTCTTCCCCCCTGTCCTAAAAACACAAGCCAGAAGAACTCAGTGGTGGCAGAATTTACAATGGGCACAAGGAGATTATATTGGCTGCAATGGAAAGAAATTAAAAAAAGAGACAAGTTTATTCTTTGGCGGTTGTGGGAAGATGCATCAAAACTAGCAGCAGATGTAAAAAAAGTTCAGGAAAAGATAGTGAACCCTTTGAGATGCGAGTGGATTAATGTTCAGAAGGTAGTAATATTATCTGAGTTCCTGGAGCAAGGAAAGCAAGTCTTGGAGGCAGGATCTGCAGTCCTCTGGGAGAACTGGGAATGTTTTTATAAGTTTCAATAGCCTGTAGAGCTGCCAAATGTTGTGCATTTCACTCAGGCTAGTGAGGATCTTCTCACACTGGCCTGGCTTTCAGCTGGTTTCTCGGGCACTCAGGCTGGCAGTGGGAAAATGTGTCAGGCTTTTGGCTTGTAGCTGTGTCTTTGGGCTGTTAGGGGCCCCCATGGCTCTCCTCCTGTGGAATCATGACCTGTCTGTAACTGGAGTATGGCCCTAAGCAGTGGACCTGATACAGGACAAGGGCACCAGGATAAAGGTTTCCAAGCTGACACATCTACTGTCAGGGATGGCAGGATCCCCAACATTTTGCTTCACAAGTAAAGTAGCTTCTACCTCAGGAAAGCCCAAGTCAGAGCATCGACTGCTTTTCTCACCCAGCAGTCTTACTCATTCATCATCCTTCTGCACTGGGACCACATGGGTCTGATGTTCTCTGTGCTGATGGTACTGTCAGCCTTGGTGACCATCTCTTCCCATCTGTCCCCTTGCTACTTCCCAGCAGCATCCATCTAGCAGCCCTCTCCAGTACTGCACTACCCCACACCTCAGCTCTGCACTGCTTAAAGTAATGTGTGTTGCCTGCTAATCTGAAAATTGTTTGCTAGCATGTGTAAAATTGCACACAGGGAGCACAGCACCTTTTGGAATCGCTGTTTCAGTCCCAGTCTGGGGCAACATCATGAGGACAATAATGATCACAAAATCAAAGAAACAAATTTTCAACTTGTGGAAAATGCCTGCAGTCAAGGAACGACTGCACAGCATGTGGAAATGAATGACCAAGGTCTGGAACAAGACAGGATTTATATTGCCATACATTTCATACTGGATGTCAAAAAACATCACACAGATCGAAATAGCAGAGGAATTTATCTAGAAAATGCTGCCTTACAGAGCTATGATAACATGGAACATTAAAAATCCATATTCAGTGAGGGGTCAAGGGAGATATTTAACCTTTCTTGGACTGTACACATATGAAAACTTGTGTTTGATGGTTACAAGCTTTAAAGAAGGCTGACCCATTTTGCTGTTTAAAATATTCTGAGACTTCCATGGAGACTTATCTGATGCCACCTATATATAATGACCCAGATTTTAAAAACAGTTGGGAAGATGTCTGGAAATCTGCTGCGAATTTTAATGTTTTCCATTCAAAGACTGAGTGTAAACTGGCAGTTTAATTTCACTTATGAAGAACCAAAATGCTTTTAGAACTTCCCAGTCATATAATTAGGATTGTCTTGCTTGGAAGATGACTGTGAAGTGACAACAGAGCATCTTTTCCCCACCAGGTTCCTGTCCTAAAGGATGCTCAGGTAAGCACAGGTCTAAAGTCATTGCTGTCTAATAACTGTATGGTTGTCTGTGTGCCATATCTTAATATGCTCATTAATAAATGGGTGTCAGTGTCACAAAATTCATGGGTACCACTAGTGCCTGCTGGCTGAGTTCTCACAGTGACCAGCTAATGAAGCAGAGAAGAGAATGAATTCCTTGGCCAACGTGAAGTGCTCAGAATAAAACAGAAGTGATGATCATGATGAAGCACTTTACAGGATACCTTCCCCTCTCCTCAGATTAACAGGCTTCAGTCCACAGGTTTTTCTTCCCAGCTATATTCTCTGGAGCTCACTCAACCATCCAAAGCATGGACTATGTGAAGTGGCATTTCTAGAGTTCAGCAGGCAGGCTGCCAAAAGAATCTCTTCTACTCCTATTTTAACGTGAATTTCTATGAGCTGGGGAAAATAAATCAAGCAGTCATATGAAAGGGAATTGCTGGCAGAAAATATTTGGGAAGAAAAAAAGGAAACTAAAATGTTCCTTTTTGTATTTTAAATAGGAAAAAATATTCCAGAGCCTCATAGGCTCAGGGATCCAAAGGTCAGCAGAAACAATAAGTAGTAAGCCTTAAAAAAACAAATAATCTAGTAGAAAGAAAAAAAGAAAATTTGTAAAAATAAGCAAAGGCAAGTTAAAGGGTAATTAGTGAGATAAATAATACTGATTTCTAAAAAAGTATTTCAGCTGACAGAAAGGGGACACAAACATGTTTTTAGTGGAAGCTGACCAAAGATAACTAAAAATTGGTCCTTGGGAGCATAATTGGCTTGATTGTCACAGCTCTTTAAATAAGGGTTTTGAGATTATGAAAACATTTGTGTGATACTACTGAAAGTGTTCATTAAAATAAAGCAGGCATTTATGCAGGCTGCTAGCAAAAATTTCCTATGAAAAGGTTTGATGGTTTGCTCTTCAAAAACTCTCTGTGCAACTTTTGGAGGCCAGAATGCACATGGAGTCAGAGAAAAGTAGAATTAACTATGCACTTTCCCCCACTAAGTTCCATCAAAACCTTAGTGAATCACATTATAATCACATTATAAAATAAATGCTCATTTTAATCCCCTGCAAGTCTCAGAAGTGCTATCCCTGTTACACAAACAAGGATGACTCCAGACACAACAGTTATGTCTTGAGTAATATCAAACTAGATCATCTTTCACCAGCATAAATAAAGGCCAGGGAATATAAAATACTGTGAAATTATGTTATCTTTTTTCGCACATGTCAAAGAAAATTCTGTGTTATAGTAGCAATACTGAATTAAGTCAGAGCTAAATACTAAAGTGATTATTGTTGTGCAGAATGATACAATGGCAAACATATGTGCTATGAATCGAAACATACCAGATGCTTGTTCAGATGAATCTTTGCAAAAAATTGAGTCTAGTGCAATAAATTTCAGAGCTTTAGCTTCTCAGAAGAACATGCTTTGCATAACTTTTCATAAATATCTAGTGGTTATTCTTTCAGCTCTTCTTATTTTCTGAGTGCAGTCCCCTTAGTATGAAATGATGTTGCTCGAGTCTCTTGAAGTCCAGTATCAGAGGGAACTGCCCCTTTTTTTATGCTGGCCCCATGGCAGAACAAACTGGTTGTAGATGAGGCAAGCATCAAGGGCATTTGAATGTCAACTGGAAGTACCAGGTGGAAACCCTCGGCAAAGGAAAGCTTGAAGTGCTGCAGCAGACACAAAGAACCTGAGCAGAAGGCAAGCAAAGAAGGTTGGGATGGACAGAAGACAAATGCTACCAGATGCTTTAACATCACCTGAGTAATATCAAGTAATTTTCACTTAACTGCTCTTTCTTAAAACTGCAGCACAAAGAAGCTTTGCCAATGCCTCCCGATCTTGACTGCACTTTTGCAGCAGAGAATTTAAACCTTACAGACGTCAATATAGTACTGCTGGCAGAAGACTGGGTTTTGCACATTATTTATTTTAAATACAAATTGAACTAAACGTTTTTTTTAGTGTGTACTGTGATTTCCAGAAATTACTAGATTTCCAGAAATTGCCTTTTATACCAACTTCAATTAAGAATAACTCAGGTAGTAAAATTGTACAGCCACTTTACCATCTTATAGCTTGCAAACTTGTCTTCCCAACAATTTATAGTTCATGCCCTCCACAAACATGACAAGGGTCAATCCCCAGAAGTTAAATGAACTACATCCTCTGTGAATATACCAGCCCCCAACCATCTGCAGAAGGTCTGAGAAAATAGAGCAAGTAGTGTAACCCAGAAGGTCAATAAACTGATTCTTTCAGATCTGCACTATTTTGGATTTGGAGACAAAAGCCAGGATGTGAGCTTTCTGAGGCTGATGCTTCTATATGTAGAGTGTGTTCACAAACTTTCTGAAGACAATTCAGAGCTATGTTAGTCTTCAGGTTTTCACACTTATTGGATATTTCCTAATTACAATTCCCCTTGACGATTGGGATGATTGAAATTCCTATGATTCCTGTTGTAGCTATTTTGCAGGCTTCTTTTATCTACATAAACATTTCCTGTTCTGCTTTTTCATCCTCCCCCACTGTCCTATAATGGCTTCCTATTGTCATCTTTTTACTCTTTCTTTCACTTGAGTCCAAATTGGTTTTCACTGGTGACAACTCTGTGTATGATATTTCTTGGCTTAGAAATACATCACAGCTTCTCCCTATGTGAAGAGTTTTTATGTGCGCTACTAAATGCTTTAGATAAAATGTGTAGTGTAGTGTTTAAAATTCTTGACTACATCTTAATTTGACCAGAGCTACAGCACAACTGGGTCAAGTTCTACACCTTACCCTTTTGTAAGGGTACTCCTGGGTAGTTTATTATTTTTACTACTGGACAGTTTATTATTTATAGGACACCATAGGTGTAATTTAGCTACTGCACAGGTGCTGTATTTCTCTGTGATTTATACTTTAGCACTATAATTATTTACTACAGAGCCTGCAGTCTGACTGCAGACCACACAGCAAAAAACAAGGGAAAGACCAATGCTGAACAGCACCAGTGTTCATTAAAGTCAAGTCAAAGTCAAGCCAAAAAAGAGGAGTCTTAAGGAGATTCTTAAGTCTTTGTTAAGTGGAATAAGGGATGCACCTGAGGAAAGTCTGGGAAACCAGCCTGAATGATATTTGTGTATCCTCACCCCCACTGCTGTGCTCTGACCAAAAATACATGCCTCCAGTGACTGTTTCACCCCTCTCCTACTGGAGACCCTTAAATCACATTAGTCACGTTTACAGCCTTTGCTTCTCATCATCTTCCTTTCTAGCCATAAAACTTATGAAAATCCCCAGATACCACCACTGGCCCTGTCCCCTTACTAGCTTTACTAGTCCCGTGTTTTTTCTCTGCCTCTCACTCTGGATATCACCCTCATGTGCACTTAATCTGCAGCACATTTTGCTGCCAAGTCACTCAAACCTGACCCACTCTACAGCCCAAGGGATTCTCCCACTAACACTTAAGGGTGCTTTGGGCTCTCGTTGGTGCTTTTCATTTCAAAAATATAGAAGCTTGGTTCTTTCGCTTTCCCTGAAGGCCCTTCATGAAATACAAGTTTTCTTCTCTGAGATGGTGAGTGACTCCATCCTGTACACCTGGAGATCCTGTTTCATTAGTGGGTCTCAGTTCTCAAGTAAGAGTGCTCCTCATTAACTTGTATGAATTCCCTCATAATTGTCATCATTGTGTATGGCCACCACATAAAATATTCTGCTTTACTCCAACAGGTGGGCCATTTTTTAGGGTTCTGCATGTTGTTTAAGAGGAAGATGTTGTAAACATGGCTTCTCTTACATCCAAGAATTTTGCCAGTTTGTCCTCAGCTGGAATGTCTCTCCGATAGCTTTTGTTCTTTGAGAAATTAGTAGATATAAGGTAGTTAAGAGAAGAGACAAGGGAGATAATTTAGTAGGAAATATATCCCTGCTTCTGTTGAAGGAAGGTTTAGACCAGAATATAGAATATTTGATATAGAATATGTAGAAGATAGAACAGAACAGAACAGAACAGAACAGAATAGAATAGAATGGAATAGAATAGTTCAGCTGGATAGGACATAAAATTGTCATCTTGTCCAACTGCCTGATCACTTCAGGGCTCACCAAGTTAAAACTTGTTATTAAGGGCTTTGTCCAAATAAATGCCTCTTGAACACTGTCAGTGGTTGCACATCAACCATCTCTAGAAAGCCTATTCCAATTTTGACCACCTTCTTGGTAAAGAACTGCTTCCCAATGTCCAGACTGAACCTTCCCTGGTGCAACTTTGAACCATTCCCATGCGTCCTATCACTGGATCCCAAGGAGAAGAGATCAGCAATTCAAAGGATATGCCTTCCTCCCCTTTCACCATCTTTTGTGTCCTCTGGACTCATCCAAGGATCTTCACATCCTTTTTAAGTTTTGGGGCCTAGAACTACACAATATACTCAAAATTAGATTGCACCAGCTCAATACAGTGGGATAATTATTCCTCTTGCCTAGTCATTCGTGCTGTGTTTGATGCATCCCAGGATGAGGTTTGCCCTCTTGGCTGCCAGGGCACACACTGCTGACTCCTTTTGAGCCTCCTGTCAATTGACACCCCCAGACCCCTTTCCATGGGGCTGCTCTCCAGCCACTCCTCTACTAGTTTATACTTGCATCCAGCAGGATTCTCTCCCAGGTGCAGAATCTGGTATCTCAGGTGGCTAAATTTCATCCCATTAATCATAATCCAATGTTTCTGTCTGTTCTGTCTTCAAGGCCACTTGTCCTTCAAAACAATCAACAACACTTTCCTGTATCCTTATCATTAGCAAACTTGCTGATGGTGCATTCAACTCTTGCACCCAAATAATTGATAAATATATTGAATAGATCTGTCCCCAGGATTAAGCCCTGAGGAGCACTGCTGGTGACTCATCTCTATCCAGATGTAGCCTCATTCCCTACAACACTTTCAGTTCTACCCTCCAGTCACTCCAGTCAGTTAAAGCTTGAGTAAACAATATGAACCTTGCCATCTTTTTTTAAAAAAACAAGCAATGATCTGCCTTTTTTTTTTTTCTTTTCCAGATGAATTTCTGGAGCAAGTGTGTGTTCTTCATACTCTGTATCCTCAACTGATTTGAAGTGCATTTCAGTCAAGACAATTACACCATTCCCTTTGAGCCAAGTACCCCTGGAGTGGTAAGGAGGGAAATACAGTCAAAAATAGGGTTAAACCCTATCCTGCAGAAGGCCAAGAAGAAAAAGATCACTGCTCTGATTTAAAGCAGTGGCTGAATGGGGAATCACTAAGCTGCAGCGACATATGTTCTGAGCTGTATGTATTTGCCTTTGCAGCTCAAGAGATGCATAGCTGTACAGTGGACTGGTTAATGCTTCTGAACAGCTTTCTGGACATTTCAAAAGATAGAACATTCCCATCTTCCATTTTAGAAATAGATACAGGGATAGATGCCCCAGCCCCAAGAAGCAGGTTGGATTAAAACAGAAGGTGTGTAAGATGGCTTCCTGGGTGTTCAAACACTTATCAGAATTAAGTCTTACCTGGGTGCTGACATTCTTGATACTCTCTTATATATAATCTCTCCTTAGCAACTGATGGAGGAAGGGGAAAGTCGTGATTTCCTTGAAGTGCTGTACCATCTGTCAGCTCTACTCATCTTTTCTTGAAACTTATTTTGAGATAGCTTCTTTTCTCCTTCTGACAATCTCTATTCCCAGGCTTGTCTATAGTTGGATGATTGTTTTGTTCAGTTACAGATTATGAGATACACACAACTGTTCACTTTAGAAACCTAAGGTATCTCATCAAGTGACATCCCATTGACACAAATGTTGACAACCAGTTTTCCTTGAGCAGATGTGAAGCAAGAAGATAACCAGTATGATTTTCTCAGATATTTCTGCAGAGAGTGTAGATATAGCATGACCCCATTGATCCTAGATAGCTTCTGTACAAAAGCTGCCAGATCTGAAGTTCATTTGTGTTGAGAACTGATTATAAGCCTTGCAGACTTTTACCACAGATAAGAGGATCATATTCTGCGATGGCCATAAACCATGCTAAGAAAGGTTTGTATTCCAGTGAAAACTGTGAATTACTGAACATGGCTTTTTCATATTTTTCTTGAACTTAAAAAATACAGTGATTATGCAACACAATAAATAGATTCTTTTATATTTAAATGTGATTCGTTTATTGAGTAACATCTGGATCATGTATGTGGGAAGAAATCATGCATATTTTAAAAATCTGTTCTGATAATTTTAACCTTGCAAGGACTGGTTTTTGGCTTTGAAATTTTCTTCTTGCTGTTAGTAGGACTTTATTTTAGGGTTTTAATTATTTTTACTTGCCCTCTGCAGTCTCTCCAACAGAGCATTAAAGCAGAAGAGGATAAAATTACAAAGGAAGACACATCCTCATACAATCAGGATCCTAAATTCAGCTGAGCAAAGCAATCAGAGTGCAGATGCAAAACAAAAATAAAATATGCAGCAAACTCTGGAGTGAAAGAATAAAGAAGTCAGTATGGCAGACAGTGAGAAACTAAGCAAACACACTGAAAACACAGCCCACGAGAGAAGCAAACACACACCACGTATAATGAGGAAGGAAAAGTCAGGCTCAGGCCATCCCCACTCATTGGCAACACATGAAGAGAGTCAGCAAATGCAGGCTGTATGGGTTTCTCTAAAAACAAAGGCTTGATTTTCAGAAATGGAATTTTCTTCTTCCCATGAAACAGCAGATCACTTTGTAAAAGTCAGTCCCTCCAAAAAGTCATTGCAAATACCAGAATGTGGTTTAGGGTTTTGTCTTCTGGGGAAATGTTTATCCACATTAACTGGGGGTAATTGGAAAGGAATCATTATAAATTATCTGTGTAACTTTGAAATTTATCTCTTGCATTGTGTCATGTTTTGGCAGTAAAGCAAAAGTAAGTTAATGCTGGCAGTTCAGGAAAAAGCTGGAGCAGGAAACATCAGGAAAAGCAAAGGCAGTGAGTAGCTATTCACAGTATCATTTACAACACATGCATGTTACACACACACCTGGAGCAAGATGTGCACATGTACTCACGTGTGTATACAAACACACACACTTTGCAGACCAGGAGGCAGGAGGCAGAAAGACTGAAGCAGAAAGCAGCTTAAGTACTCCAAGCCCATGTTCACACATGTTAGACCTCTGTCCCAAGGCCACCCACACTGAGCCCTTTTTGTTCATTTTGCTAGTCTTGAAAAATGTGACGAAGAGCCCTGGCATGTGGGCAAAAGCTAGTGGTTTGCTAAAGCTCTTTTGGGTTGGTCTGCTTTTTTAATCCTTTGTTAAATGTGATTGCAGCTCAGAATTCGTCCTTTTTATGTTTTGCAAATTGAATCAAAAATAAATAAATTGCTAAAAGGAGCTTGCTGGCAATTTTATTTTATCTGTGTATTGTTATAATCCAGATAGAAAACACTAAGTTTTTCAGAGAACATCCAGGGCTCATAGCTTAAAAGATCAAAAAATCAGAAACAAAGCAGCAAGGAGCTACATCCTTTGCCACCAGCCCAACATCCATTACTAAGATTTTTATTACTCAGTCATATAAAGGTAGCAGTGACAAATTATGAGCTCAGGAAGATCTCATATATCACATAGATGGAACCAACAGAATTTTAAAATATGTGTCGTTTTAAAGGGTAACGAACAAAGATAAATGTTTCTTGCTCCGTACTCCAGAAATAAGCAGCTATTCAGAATGGGGAACTGAATAAACCTATAGTTTCACATCACTTTCAATTCTTCTACCATAATTTTCACAGACAGAATAACTTAATGGGAAAGTGACACAGGTCACCGATGTAATAAAAAGCTGAATGTCAGATGGTGAGAAAAGATCCTCAGTGGTTTTAACACTATCAAGAGTATCGGAGGCTTGGCTTTCCTGAAGCCACGGCTATCTACAACCAGCTCTCACAGCATTTGGACTGGGGGAACTGCTGGTGCAAACCAGGCAAAGCAAAATGAAGCTCAAGTAAAGACCTGTTTCTGAAAGGTGGCAAGGTCTAAGCATGACAGACGCCTCAGCTTCACAACATGAATTCTGTAAGGGCTCAAACAGAAAGGGGCAATTACCGCCTTATGCTTGAGCTCTAATCTTAAATTATAGGATAGTTTCCTAATGAGGGGGAACATTGTCGGAGACAGCTGTGGTGGATGGAAGGGAACACTGCTGTAATTACAGATCCTTACACATCAGTGACAGAAGTTCCCAAACTCCAAGGGGAAACACCTTCATAATGTTTGTTTTTGCAGAATCAAATATTCTCAGTTTGCAGTGGAATGGAAACATTCAAGTATGGGAGCCTTAAAACTGGATTTGAGCCCTACATGATGCATGTTAGGAGCTGGACTGCATTGGCAGAGGTGAGTTAGTGTGCTGAGATCTTAACTTAAGCTTGGGTATGAAACAATAGCCAATTAGAGAAATGCAAGGTTTGTCAGTGGCACTGGAGAGGGAGAAAAAATCCCCAAAACCAGCAGACAAGTCTTAGGCAGAACATTTGATATGGCATAATCAGAACAAACTTGTTCATTTCTTTCAAGATGACTGCTAGCAGCAAGGGTGTTGAATGTTTCATACGCTTTCTTGTGACACAGAGCATGTTACTGGATAGACTGAAAATGTGACTCGTGGTTTAACACTTTTTTTTGCCTTTGTGAGCTATACAGTCAGACAGCAGTCTAAAACGTGGTCTGCAGACTCCCAGGGTTCCACAGATTACTTCCAAGGGCTGCAGCAGAAATAACTAGAGAACAAGCTGTTGTCTAGTCACCATTCAAGGATCTGCATCTCTCTAGTAACGTTTACAGGGATCTACAGATAAAGAAAGCTTAATATCTTTGCATTTACTCTATTACTATAACATGAGAAGAAATGGATGATATTTTTCCAATTAGTACTTCCATTAATGACTCAGCTCCTACTAGCATGATACACAGCTATATTTTCAGAGTATCTTTGCTTCAGCCAGTACACAGAACAAGACCTGATTATGTAACTAGCAACTGTTCAATGATTTGTGTTCTACTGGTTGTTTATTGGGGCTTCAGACTTTACTTTGCTGTATTCTTTTGTAATGACAGAAGGATTTTTTTGTTCCCCAAGATGCTTGTTTATTGGCATTTAACAGTATAACATCTGAGATTTTTCACAAATATTTTTTTAAGAAAACCTGTGAGGTGAGTGGAAAAAAAATGGGGGGGGGGGGGGATAAAATAACATTGGCAACCAGTGCGAGATATTAAAACCTGATCCTTTTAGGCACTTAATGTTTGGGATTTTCTTTTTTCATATATGAAAAACATAGCTCCCATTGACTTTAGTTACAGCTCTGAATACAGCACTTTCTCACATCAGGAGTCACACTGACCACCAGGGAAATTAGGAGCTTCCGGGTAAACATATACAAAGTTCGCCTGGAATGCAAGGAGTTCTGGAGCAGTGGGACAGAGTCCAAGGCAGCATTTAAACCCCAGGGGCCATTTATCCATACCACATCTTCTCTTTGCCCTCAGCTTTAAGTCCCTGTACGTCGGATTGATCCAGTCTTTACCTCTGCTCTCTAAACTTCCCACCCAATCCTAATCTTACACAGCAAAACCTAGGCCTTAGTAAATCCAAGATTAATGGACCACAGACATCAGGCCCATGTACAGCTTGTTTCTTAGACCAGCACTGTTCTCCCTCTCCTTGTCTCAGCATCAGTGTTCCCATTGCCCTCTCCTTTTCTACTGTGTCACCTCAGCCAGGTTCAAACACGAGTCCTTTTTGTGGGTATTCCCAAGCTCTGATGGTCCCTTCCAGCTTCTGCCTTGCACTTTACTTCATCATCAGTGTTCTTCCTCTATCTTTGATTCTGGTTTAAAACTTTCATCTTTCTTCCTGCCAATTTTCACTATTCTGAGGCTTCTGCTGTGCAGCAGCTTCCCCTTTCCTCCGTAGTGCTAGTCAGAGGAAGCTGGCTGAAAACTAGGCTGTGCCCCTCTCTCAGTTCAGATCTCAACATTAGGTGTGACCTGCCACAGAGTCAGCCTTGTAACAACTGTACAGGGGGAAAAGTTACCTTAAATTTGGATAGGAGCATGCTCAAGGAAGACAAGTCATCAGGGAGGTTAGCTGCTAAACGTGTGAAGGTTTCTGTTGAACATTTGTGAGTGACAAACCTTCAAGGGCCTCTCTCTGACTGAGCAACCCGTGGCTGCGTTTGCTGAAGGAGTGTAAAAGAGAGTTCTTTCAGGAAGACCACCTCTCCTCCTCCCCCCAGCCCTCCTGACTGCAAAGCCCAAATCTCCACTCCAAATGCCTTTGACCTCAACAAGCCTTTTAGGCTGTATCTGAAAATTACAGACACACTTCCGTAGGTGTACCTAGTAGAGCCAGACAGCTCTGAACAGCTCAGTTCTAGGAGCTGAATTCAGAAGAAATTATAACTGGCTGCAAACAGGGCTTTGTGAGATGTGCAGACAATTTTAATAATACCTGGAGCCACCAGCCTCACCTACAATGACTGATTTCATTTGGAGAAATCTATACAAAAACTGTTTTGGTACAGCCTACAGTAAACAAGCTTTTGTTTTATCCTCCTCCTCCCCATGTTAATTGTGACAGATACAGCCTGACATCATTGTAATCTGGGAAACAGATAGTTAGGAAAGGAATTGCAGCCACACCAGCACCTAGCTTTCATCTGACTTCTTTCTGCTCTTTGATCTCTTAGCTGGCTAATTAAGAAGCTTGAATCAGGACCCTACCAAAAGAGGTTGTGCCTGTTTTCCATACCTGTGACCCTCAGAAAGAACAATCAGAGTACTCACGTTCAGTGAAAGAGGCATTGCTTATGAGTCTTTCAGCTCTGTTCATTTAGGTGACCATATAAATGTGTGCTGTGTTCTACTGTGGACCCTCCTCTTTCTGCATTTCCTATTTTAAGGTGAACTGAGAGGGGAAAAAATATAAGCTTTGACATCACATTTTGCAAAGGAAGCAAATGTGCTCCTCCCTAAATCTAAATGAATGGCCTTTTAAGGTGACTGCTGAATTAAATTCCTGTATGATTAAATCAACAGGCATGAGAAAGTTCTTATTTCCGAAAAAGAAAAATGCTGCAGAGAGAAAAAAAGCAACCCACCAACAAAAAAATCAGCCAGTATGTGATTGCAGGGCTGAGAGCTGAATAGGAGCTGTTTACACTGGCTCAATAAAGATACTTTAACTCAGCTTTGGTAGTAAGGCAGCTTCACAGGCTGAAGAGAAATGGGGATATACATATTCTGAGCCTGCTAAGCTTCTCTAATGCAAGACATGTGCATTTTGCTAAAGTCCTGAAATACCTCATCTAGAAGAAAGATGATTGAAACCCCAAGAACATCTTTCTGTTTATCATACATTACATATTTCTGACATACTTTGATTAGTACTTTATGCAGCCAACATCAGTCTTTATATATATATATATATATATGCCTGTAAGGCATGCAGCTAAAACCTAATTTCTGTGAAGACCTAAAATACCCTTAAGACAGAGTAAAAATAATCTCATTAGGGGAATGGGGCACGTCTGGACATTCTCAGGATAAAAACTCTACCCAAGCACAAGTCTGTCGCTTTACCCTCACAGGCGGAAATCACAGGGAACCAAACCACCATGAAATGCAAAAATTAAACAGTCTCCCTGCAAACTTGAAAAAAAGAGCCAGAGACCTCCATGAAGGCCACAAATTTTGTAGAGCTCAGGAGGTCACCAGTGGTTGACTAACACTACTGAAGCGCTTTTCTCTCATTTTTTACAGTGATATTGCAGAAACGTGAGGATACAATGGACATAAATCTGGCTCCAGTTTTTACCTCTCCTTACCTGCCTCAATGTAACCCTAAAACCTAGGTCCTTCCTCCACTTCTTCCATTGTTGGGACTTCTCCTGTGGCTGAATTGTTGATAGAAATAATAGCTTTAGGGCAGGAGAGGTCCTTTAAGATGTTGGTATTTTTATTATTATTCCATCACCCAGAATTGCATTAATTAAGGTTAGACCAAACAGTGATAAAACACTGATGTCTTATCTTAACCGTTCTCAGTGTTGCTACAGGCAATGGTGCTACACCAGAGATAACTGAATGTTAGGGAAGGGTGGCTATTTTAGACAAGACTACGTGTGCAGGAAGGAAGGGAATGTGACACCTTGTTATGGATTTAGTTTTAAGATAAATTAAGCAAAAAGCAATGATTTTCCTTTTTCAAACATAATTCCTCCTATCACAGATTTACAGGCAGTAAATTAATCACTTGGGCAGTACAAATAAGGAATGGAGAAGAAGCTGAATGATGGCTTGAAGTTACTCAGAGGCGAGTGACTTCTATCACTACAGGCAGGGGAACACTGCAGTCAAAGCTACTTTCTGTGTCATAATCTGGAGCTAACCCTGAAATGGATGTCTCAGCAGGGGACATGACAGCACTACACCCTTTTAATTTCTCCTGTATTCTTTGGTGTCTCTCTACTAAAAGAATGAATTCTGAGTTTTGGACCCTACATGTATCTTATCCATAGCAACCACAACACTTCCCTCAGGTTTGCTAAAATGCAGGTCTGAAATTTAGATGAAAGAAGATGGATCTTCCCCCAATACTCTTAGTTCTGAGCTTGACTGAAATTCAGAAGTAAACATCTTTGTCAGCATCAGGGCTTCCTGATGGCCCTTCCCATCTTACAGCCTCCAGACTCTGGCTTGGCAACCCATGACCTTTGCTAGCAATCAGTGGGAAAGCACTGAAGAAAAATTGCTGAGTGATGACTCACTCTACCAGAGCTTGGTTGCTCTATCATTTTCTAATGCTGCTGATGGGAAGATATTTTCTATTGTGAGAGGCTTGTTTTCCTGCTCCATAGGAACAATGATCCATAAGGATTTCCTGAGGAGCTACTTCTTAGAGTAAGCCTTCTTGTCTCTTAGAGCCTGGAAGACTAACTGAATTACCCCATTACCCAGTTACTTAAAACCTTCCTGCATTTTCAACACCTACTTTAATGCAGAAGACTCCTCACTGGATATAGGCACTTGGGAACAGGGAGCTAATGAAAAACTTGCATAAATCGGCAGAGGAGGTGCAAAAATGTAGGACCGACCAGAGGAATCAGGGGACCCATGTGGAATACTGCATGGGGGATTGCACTTGGAGTTGAGCAACACAGTCCTGGCAATGCTGCAGTGTGAACTCTGGCTTGGAACAGCTGACCCCGATGACGGTCGTGGCAGAGGACTTCTTTCTTCTCTGATCAGAAATAGCACTTGGGGTTTCTTAAGAAAGCAAAGGCACAACAGCAGTTAAGGTTTATCTGTTTGGGCAGAAATCCCAAAGCCACTACATTCTTCTCCTTTTATTTACAGCCTTTGGTGATGACTCCTCTCCTCTGATGGCTGCAGACTGTAATGTTTCACTGCAAGCACAGCTGGCTGTTTGGGGTGGCTGACACGCAGAGCTGCACCTGCTAGAATAGATGCAAAGAAAAGAGATGTGTTCTGAGAGATACAAAGGCATTGTCTGACCCATGAGGGACTGCATAGGCAAAAGAGTTTGTTAAGAGCATCCTGTGTGACCTCCTGCATTGACCATCAGCTGGCTCCTGGTTGGGTGACAGAAAGCCTTTCAGGACACTACAAAACCAATAGAAATTACTCTGATCTGATGGTGAGTATTGGTAAATATGTGTGTGTGCGGCTTTAGATTGGTGGTGTGGAAGAGATGTCAGTCACACTGCATAGCTCACTATTGTCCCTTTTTCTATTCCCAGGAGGCTGGGAGAAGCAGCTGTACTGCAGAGATGCCAGCCATCAGCAAAATACAGCAATTGTTTTATGAGTTTAATGCTATTTATCTTCTTATTTATTTACCAGAGATACATGTAATGCTCAATGAAAGCCAGTAAGCCAGTTTGCTGAGGAGAGAAGTCTTTAAAACACCCTTCCATTCGCTAATGTATTTTTCTTTTTAAATAGATTTTTTTGTTTGTTTTAGAATATATAAGCTTCATTAAAAAAAAAATAAAAAAAAAAAAAAGAAGAAACAGGCAAGTGAGGGTGGAGAGCTCAAGCTGAGAGAAGATGGGAGCAGGCAATGGAAAGCAGGCCAGCCAGGTGGGTCTCATCTTGTTTCTAATTACTTGCCCTGCCAAGGACAGGGGCCCCGTTGCCCTGGAAGCATATGGTTCCTGCTCGAAAGACTCACATGCTGAGGGGTGAATGGTCACTTTGTGTAACTGTGTCCGAAGGAGTTCAGTCTGATCTCCAGACCAATGTGAGAAAGTCGCTGGCTTGGTATTTGCCTGCACAGGTACTGCAATCTCCTCTGTGTTTGCTACAGGCATTTGTAATGGCTGGGACCCCATGGCAAGCACTGCCGACCTCTGTACCAAGAGGAATTAATTGCAGGATAGAGGCCCACTGTGGAACAGATAAGAGGGATCTAGAAAAATGATGGAGGCCAGACAGCATTAGATAAATGGTGGTGAGAAAGCCTGCATTAACAGCAGTAATGTAGCTGTGTTTCCTGAAAAGGGAGCAAGAAATGTCCCTAGTGTGGACATACTTCTTGCTGGCCAAAACGCATTCTGAATTCCTCAACTATCAAGCAGGAAGTGGAAAAATCCATCAGACAAAATGAACAATATGTTATTTTTTCCAACATTAAAAATATATTTTAGGTCATAACTATTACAGAAAAAAACCATCTTATGGCCAATCAGAATCATTTTTTCTGCCATACTGAATTTTTCAGTGATGTATAGTAAGTGGAATTTCTATACACAAAGATATGTTTTAGAAGCTGTTTCCATACAGATCAGTACTTTACCTAATATTTGCATTATTAAAAAATACTCACTGCTCTTTCAAAGATTTGTTCAAATAGAAATTAAATTTTAGTAGCTTCCCAGTCAAGTAACCAGAGAGAAAAGCATAATAGCCATGAGTTTTGTGCTTTGTGTAAACAGCTGGAGTTAGGTAATTTCTGATTTATTTTTGTCACTTGGTGTGATTTTGTCTACTTTGCACCATGAGTGAAGTCACTGTCGACTCTGTACGACAACAGGCCTACAGCCTTGTACCTGCCTTGCCTTGGCTGGCTGTTCTGAGACCCTCCTACCAAGATTTTCTGTTGCCTCCATTTTAGAGCAGTTCTGTCTTTTCCCTGACGACTGGAAGTTAGTAAGACCAAGAAGATGCTGCTGCCTGAGCTCAGTCAGCAGAGTAACACTATGATTCCTTCCAGCTTCTTTGCTTGTACATCAAGAGGAAGGAGGATGCTAACTTTATAACTTCTCCCCATTGTGCCCCAGAGGTTAGGCACCTTGCCATATACAGATGTTATCAAAAATTGAATCATTTTATAAATAAACTGTGAATTAACAACAGTCTACATAAATGTATGCTTTGGTTCAAGACTGATGTATTCCATTCTTTGAGAACATTCTCTAAATAAACTGAATGTTTTCATTTTATACTTCGTTATGATTTATCACATTGTGGTTTATTTAAGGCTTTCAGTGCTCTCTCTTCCATTTGCTGAACTTTAGACATGGAATTAAAATATGCTTGACTGCACAGTCTTCCTTTTTATTCAAAGAAGAAGCCATGTAGCTATCACAATGGATTCAGACATCCTACATTAAAACCATGTCACTTTTGCAACTGCATTTATGCAGTTGGACAACAGTAGCTAATGGGTCCATCTAAGACATTGAGTTGAATGGACAATCTTTTCGTAGCTGTGGTAATTATGAATAGTCTGAAAAAGGCTGCTTTGCCAGTGGTATCCCAAGAAAATTGGATACTGTTCCGTTGCAAAAAATGCTCTGCAAGTATTCAGCCATCTTATTCCATTACATGCCATTACAAAAAACAGTGACTTGTTTATTCATTGGAAGTTCATACACATACACTACATCTTTTGACAGTCCATAAATACTGCTTTAGCCTGCTTTCTGTCACAGAAAGGCACAGGCTCAAGCTAAGAACCTTTCTTAAGGATTATTGCTCCATTTGTCCACTATGGACAAACCATAGCACTAATAGACACACGATTCCGAATTTAAGTGATCCCCATTCTTTCATACAGTCCAGCCACCTTTGCTGTCTGGACTCAGACACAACAGAGTTATGGGGTGATCCACGCATCTGCAGGAAAAGCTTTTCTTTTGTGGGACATCTCCCAAAACATCAGGATCAAATTTTTAAGTCGGTCCAAACCAACTTTTTCAAGAAGTAGGGGTTTCCAGGAAGAAATATTAATGGCATTGAGGTATCTTCACAATAAAATCTTTCTATTGTTACCAAACCTATCAACTTCCATTTGGTATTTAGTTATGCCTTAAATAATTTAATTACTGTCTTGTAATGATTCATATAACTATATAGTGCTGCCAAGTGAATTCCATTACCATGGGGACATTTGCAGACATTTTAAATAGTTGAGATAAATACAATAAATTAGAAGAAACCACCAAGAAATTAATTGATATGAAATAGGAGTTTATTGGCTCATGAACTGGCATGAAATACACTGTATTTTTGAACCAGCTAGTCAACTCAACAGTAACTGCACAAGTTGCTAAATGATTTACTAGAGGTAGAAAAATACTACATTCTTTCTGCAATAAAATAGCAAAAAACCCACTTTTTAAAGAAAGGTAATATGGACATGTATTTGCTTCCTACAAAACTGAACCCTCTTTTGATAACATTCAATCTTCCAGCTAGGCATTTCAAGGAAATAAAGAACTGGTATGTAAGTGTCATGTCCAATAGACTCTTTCTATCACAGTATCTTTGGCAAAGATGAGTAATATCTGAAGACAGTAGTATTACAAATACTACTAAATTAATAAAACATGAAGTCATATATCTAAGCATTTCAGGTCTATCTATCTATCTATCTATCTTTTATTTAGTATATTATGTAACAGAGGTATTCCCATGCACTCCATGAGCACAAGATTAACTATCAGAAAGTGCTATCAATATAAAACCAAATAGTAGATGCTTCCCATATATTTGACCACAGTTTTTTACCATGGTTTTCACAGGACTTTGGGTATTACATTGTATTGCTAAGGAAAAAAAAAAAAAAAAGTATTGGCAAGGAGTTTAGAAACATCCTGTGTAGGAAGAGTCCATGCTGCCAGTTTATTCAAGGAGGACACTTAATGAGCTCATGACACAGCAGTTGTTTCAAAAAATACATTTATGATATTATGCAAATAACTCCAACCCTTATTTTTCCACACTTCCAGGCAGATTCTGTGTTTTGCATTAAAATTTACACACTGTAAGGATTGTGTCTGAAATCTGGCTCTGTAACAAGCACATAATTTCTTCAAAAACTCTGTAACACTCTAACTTTCTGTTATTACAACAACAGAAGAACTTTCCCTATCTGGAAACTAAGGATAAGTTTTGAGTTATGCTAATGGATCTACTTTGAAACAAGCTCTTGAAATATTCTTGGCTTATATAGGGGATTCATCATCAAAAAGACCATTATCTCATGTTATGAATTCCAAATGTCTATATAACTGATTCTTTCAGAACTGTGCTCTATTTCTAGTATTGCTCAGTCATCATAGCAAAATCACTAAGTACTTTTCTCCTTATGCAAAATAGAAGTTCAGAATATTGCAATTCAGAATATAAATACAAAGAAGTAATCTGAATTAAGTTTCAGCAATTTCTTTGTTCTATGTTTCTAGGGTTTTTTTTCCCCACATTATGCGTCAACAATTTAAGTGGATTGAACCATGATGCATTTTGAGTATTTCTATACTGTTATATTCATATTTTAGCAGTTTATGGTTCTCTTACAAAATATAGTTTTGAGATTTTTTTTTCTTTAATAGAGAGCTTTGACTGTTCAAGATTGTATAACCCTTAAATTGCAAAATTCCCACTCTCACCAATGGCAGTAGCATTCAGTCAGACCTATGTGACCTATGTGTAATCAGGTTCCACTTGTCACACATAGTTTAAGTAAAAAAAAAAAAAAAAAGAGTTTGCATTTTACTTACTGATAAGTATTTCATGTCACCTTTTGTTGCAAAAGACAAGTGAGTCGCTGTACTGGATTAACTGGAGCTGTATGCATAGGTGTGTTCAGCTTAATGACTGCCACTACATAAACTATCAGCAAAGCCCAAAAGACAGGGACAAGCAAGACATCCTCTGACAAAAGCAGGCAGTGAACTATAAAAGCTTCTATTCATTGATTCTAGCCCAGGAGTTCAACGGCTGGTTTAGGCTGGAACCTAGAGATCAAATGCATAAGGAGTACCTGAAACTGAAATTTGCAACTGAGTGTCTGAAAAGTGACTCTCAGGAGGTTTTGTAGGGGTGATGCTCTGGTGCCGAGACACCGATAATTTTGTTCATACAGAGCAGCTACTCAGAAATACCAGGAAGGATGGTCTGACTACCTTGGACAAATTACACGTTTGTGTGGTAGATTAGACAGCAGTGGTGGTACAAGTCCTTTTCTGTGTGAAATCCTTTGCTCCTAAAGGTCATGCCAAGCAATTAGTTTTGGTTTATCAATTCATTTAAGTGCCAGGTGCAGCCTCCAAGGGCAGATCTGGGAGCCAAGTCACGTGCTGAGTAAGCACAGTGGCACAAAGGGTAAGTGCACTGGTGGACTCAGGACCTGCCTACTGAGAGGGAGCAAAGTCCGGGCTGGTCCGACTTGAGTCACTTTGGAATGAGTTTGGAGAGGGTTCCAGATTGCAGGCATGCCAGTAAATATAACAGAAGCTACAGTCACATTTTTACAGGTAAAGGAAACATAATGAAGTAACAAAGTGATTAGAATGCCAGAAAGTGGCACGATCTGCAACACTTGGCTTCAGCTGTTCAGCGTTTGTACCCGAGTCCTTGATGTGCACACTGCTACCTCAAGTCTAATGTCAAGTACTAGATGTACTGCTGCTTTAGTATGTGAAAAGACAAAGCCTGATTCAGTGCTCCTAGGCTGATGTAGATGTCCTTTAATCAAAAAGGAACAACTGCAAAATACAAAAGCAGACTGCTGGGGCCACAATGGCACAGGATACACAGTACTTGTTTTCCATCAGAGCCTGTCATTCACTTTACCTCTTATAGAAACAATGTCCTGGTATGAGTAAAGAGAATAAAGAGCTGACTACTGTATATACAGAACTGATGTTTTAATTAATTCTGTAATATTTGATTTATTCTCTAATTTTTTCCTTCTGGAATTTAAAAACCCCCACTGTCTAGCATTTATGCAAGAAATTAGTTTTTATCTCATTAATTAATTCTAAAAAATATATTTTTCTTTGGGAAAGCATAACTCCTTTCCCGAAATTTAAAAAAACAAAAAGGCAATAAAATGTCACATTGCATTACATGCCTAAGTGGTTTTTTTTCCCTAATCTAATATGCAAAGTATGACAGCAGTACCTTATTCTAGGCTAGGAAACGCTTGCTAATGTGAAAAGGCAGTGAGCCCAGTTGCCCAAAGGCCTCGCTCTTGCAGCAGTGACAGCCTGAGCAGCCCCTCGGTGCCCTGCTCAGACACTACAACCGCACTGCTCACTGATGATTACACATCTGGCTATAGGGAAGCTCGTAAGGATCTACTGAGACCTGCCCAACCCCAGTGGGGTTTACTTATTAACAAATAATCAAACGGAGAACTGGAATTACAGGACACGTGGCACACACGATCGCCTTGCTCCTGGTCATACCAGCAGTTGCTGCTACTGCCTGCAAGTGGAGGGGTGGAAGGGCAAGAGGGGCCTTTGCTCACAGCTCTGATCCTTTGCTCAAGGCTCTGATTCCCTGGCGTAGGAAATGTATTTTTCAATCTGTCAGCTCACCAGCTTGCATTTGTACAAACAATGCATTAGATGGTGCATTTTTCGAATAGTTAACGCTACTGGAAACCTCCTACATCTCCCAAGACACGAGTGTTTCACATGGATGAAGGAAACTGCCATGAAGGTTGTACCTCACCTCAATTAAGGAACTAATCGTTATTGGCGTGAGTGTGGGGCTAAGGGTTAGGCTGCCTTCCTGCTTCCACTGAGCTATATTCCCTGCTACACCACTATAGCTGCACAAAGCAACCATTTTCTACCTTAAACAATAAGTGCATGTGTGTGCCTCTCACAAGGATCACATCATTGGGTCGTAATCTATCAAAGCCTCTTTCTTTAGATAATTGAAGTAATGGATGTATACCAGGACGATACAGTAAACACACTACAAAACAAGAGATGCTGTATTTTTCCTGTAGCAATTGTTCAATAGAAGCCTGTGCTCATAACTTTTATAGCATTCACTTGCTGGTGAATGTGGCTTTCTTATTGCTGCAGAGCACTTTTTAAAAAAACCAAATGGCAAAACTTAAAAGGGGGCCGAGAGGCGAACATTTTATCTTGCTTCATTTGCATATCTGCAGAATAATCTTGTCAGTGACAGCCAAAGACAACAGTCATGACGCTGAAGTAGTGATAGTTAGGATAGAATAATAGAATGGCCTGGGTTAGAAGAGGCTTTTAAAGATCATCTAGTCCTAAACTGCCTGCCATGAGCAGGGGCATCCTCCACTAGACTGGGTTGCTCAGAACCTCATCCAATATGACTTTGAACCCTTCCAGGATGGGGCAGCCACAACTTCCCTGGGCAGCCTGTTTCAGTACCTCACCACCCTCACTGTAAATAATTTTTCCCATATATCTAATCTAAACCTAGTTTCAATTTTAAGCCATTCCCCCTTGTCATGTCACTACATGCTCCAGCCTCTTCCTTGTAGGCACCTTTCAAGTACTGAAGGCTGCAATCAGGTCACCCTGAAGCCTTCTCTTATCCAAACTGAAAAAAAACTAATTCTCTCAGCCTTTCCTCACAGGATAGGTGCTCTATCCCTCTAGCTGGTTACTGTGCTGTTTTTTGCAAGGGTTGTTTCATGACAGCCCGTCTCCTTTGAAAACAGAAAAGTGCCATAAATACAGGCCTCACTCTGGAAACATTTATTCAGGCAAATGACTGTACTGACTTGGTACATCCCCCAAAGGACAGGGTTGACGAACAAGACATATGTGACACCTGATTCCTCACATTACTGTCAGCATTTGTATTACTCCTGTTTCTTGCAAAATGGCAGTACTTACAAAGAGATCATCCAATATAAGGGGTGACAAGTGTCCAAGAGGCAATACAGTACAAGGACAAAAGACACTTCTGGTCAACATGACAAGCAGGGGTCAAAGATTGGTCAAGATGCTGGTAGGCATTATTACAAATTTGAAACTTAAGGATTGGTTTGAAGAAGGATGCTCATTATTCCTCACTGAGCATCCTCAGACTCCTATCTTGCAAGAGCTAGACTGTAGAGAGGAATTTAGGGCTTCACCCAGTTCATACCAAGTGGGTTGATACCAACAACAAACCTGGTTGTTTCGGCAAGGCATTGCTTGGTGCACAGAGATCTGTCACACTTGCACTGCAGCTCCAAAGGACGGTGCATACTTTGGACTGTCTGAGCAAGCATGATTCAGTCTGGAGATGCACCATATGTGCTACAAACCCAGAAGGAATTGGAGTTGCCGTGCAGGAGCAAGTCAGCAGACTACAAGCACAGTAATTCCACCACATCTCATGCTGGAGCTAACACTGTGTGCAAATTCACCTAGTGAGTCAGTCTGCTTCCATTAAAAGAAATACACAAACAAAATAGTCTTCCTATGTCTCACTGGCAAGGAGAAACTGAAACTGGCTAGGCTGGTTGGAAACCAACCTGGAGGCAACCCTAGTTAGCAGATTTTCTAAATAAGGTGAGTGGTTTTTGTTTCTGTATCTGAAGACAAGAGGGACGGAGATGGGGGTTGAGTTATGGCAGGTAGTGTCCTACATTTAAGTTTGCAAAGCTTTTTATTAATTTCACAAAAAAGAAGTCACAAAATTGTATCTTCCATATTTGAATCAAATAAATAGAATCTACAGAATCCTGAAATTTACTTGCTGAGTTCATTTTTTTTAAAGTTCAATGACATATTTAACGAAGCCTTTGCTTTTGAAGAGGAGAAGCAGATCACTACAGAAATGAAAAAGGTTTAGATTTATTATATTGTACACAGAACAGAGTATTTTTCAAACCTCAGGGATCCATTTGCATTTGCTTTATTTCTCAAAAGGAATACAATTTTGCAGAATCTTCAGAAGCCTGTGAATTGCTGTATGAAAAGAAACATCCCCCCTACACTGCTATTCACAACCCAGAAAAATGGGACATTAACCTCACATAAAACTCATTGGCTTGCGCCTTGCTTCCTCATTAAGCCTGTGCTGGTTTTGCAGTAGGTTTCAAAGGTGCAAGCTCACTTTTGTTTTTCCAACAATCAATCCACAAAGTAGTGTTTTACTTAAAATGGAGTTCCCCAAAATCATGATTTCCTACTTGAATATATCCTCATTTTCTCTATTTTCTCAACATTACATATCTGAAAACCAAGATAAATGTTTTTAAGCAATGTGAAGCCCTTACTACAAGAAAGAAAACAAGTACTATCAAGTACTATTCGTGCTGTTTGTTTTCCCACAATGTATTTTTATGGGAGAACTGTGGGGACCATATTTTGCATTCAGTGAACAACTTCTGTGGTGTAGAATGTCTCTCTTTGTTGTTCAAATAACCACAAAAGCATCTCATTGCCATGGACATCACCACCTAAACCAACCAGAATGAAAAAAAGGTTATTTCTTACCTCATCCATTGTGAAAGACATGAATTTATGAGATAACATTTGGCAGTCCTGTGACCAATGATAACAAAAATCTCTTTCCCTTGGGCACCCAAGAACCACAATATATTGTAACACTTCCAGCTCTTAAACAGTGCTGAACCACATTGTGAAGGGCTGCATACCTTTCTGAAAATATTATGCATTTTCCTTGTCGTCACAAAAAGTATTTGTTTATCAAATGCACAAAAAAAAAAAAAAAAAAAAAAAAAAAAAAAAAAAAAAGGAAGTACATTAGACATGAACTCTGTGAGAAACAAAGGCAAACTCAGTGTCTTCATTGTTGCTCCTGCCCACCTGGCTGTGACTGCCTACAGAAATATTGCATTATTGAAAAATTTCCTTTTGCTGCCGAAATGAGAATTGCTATTTTTCATCCTCCCAGTACCAGGGCAGGATGTTAAGATGTACTTTTAATAATGGCAGCAACAAATGACATAATAAACAGTAAATTAATGCATTTTTACCTTTTTGCTAACCACCTTTCCCTATTAGAGAAATGCACTGTGCCGCATGTGAAAGAACAGGCCAGGAAAGGACCATACTTGAAAATCCCTGACACGAAAGAAAGTATGCTAAGTTTCAAATCACACATCATAAATACAGGTCTCCAGTATTCCAGTTTGGGCATAAAATATCCCAGAATTTAAAAGGCTCTTGGAGCTTTTGGACAGATACCTATCCAAAATGTAAAATGGAAATACAACATTGAGCACCCGGTTGGAACACGAAAGGCATAAGACATGTTTCCGCCTCTCTTGGAATCCATGTTATCCCATGGCACTTCTGTACTGCAGGGGACGTTTATCTCGGCTGGCGGCAGCTTTTCCGAGGAGCCAGTTCAGGGTCTCAGGGATGTACTGGACCAGCCCAGGCAACAGGGTTTGGCAGTGGGATTCTTAGGGCACCCAAGCATCCCTTCGGCCCGCTAGAAGGATTTCACCTAGTGCCTGCCAACAGCTGCCTTCAAATGGTTCGGCTGTGTTTTGGTTAGGTTTTCTTTCCACTGAATGCTCATTCATTACGGGCACCCGATGGTGGCTATGTGGGGGGAGCAGCGAGCCGAGCACCGCAGTGCCGCAGCCCGAGGCTCCCCGGGGATAAGGGGGGCTGAGGGCCTCGCTCGCTCTGCCCATCCCGGTGCCGTTCTCCAGCCACCTTCTCCCAGCGGCCGGCGTGGGCGGCCGCAGAGGCCCCGTCCCGCCCCGGGCCCCTCCGGGCGCGCAGGGAGCGGCGCCGCACCGAGCCGGCCCCGGCAGCAGGCGGGCCCGCCTCGGCCCGCGCGTCAAGCCCGGCGGCCATCTTTGCTCCGGGCAGGGCCGGGCCCGCCCGCCGTGCGGCCTTGGCGCCCTGCGGCGTGCGCCCGGTTCCAAAATGGCCGCCGAGCGGTCCCTCTGCTCGCCGTCGCGGCGCGGGAGGAAATAACAGCGAGCCCGAGCCCGAGCTGGGAGTGGCGGGGGAGAGACGTGGGGACCGCGCCGGGCGGAGGGGCTGAGCCGGAAGCCGCTGCGTGCTCGGAGAGGCGGGCGGGGAGCGTGTGAGGAGCTGGGCGGAGGCGGCGAGGGAGAAGGAGGAGGAGCAGGCGGAGGCGGCGGCGGGAGCCGAGCCGCTAAGTCCGTCCGGCCGCGGGAGCGCGTAGGCGCCGTGTGCGGAAGGGCCGCGGCCCCTCGGCGGAATCGGCGTAGGGGGCGTTGGAGAATCGCCGCCGGGTTGGCTGGCGGGAGGCGCTCGGGAAGGAGGGGGCGGCCCGCTCGGTGCCGCCGCGGCTGAGGGAGGCAGGGCGGGAGGACGAGCAGCCAGCCGGAGCCCAGCGTCAGCAGCGGCAGCCGCACCGCCGCCGGCCAGCGCCATGGGTGAGTCTCCAGCCCGGGGCCGAGGCGCGGCGGGGGGGGCCGTGACAGTGCGAGCCTGCGGCCGTGGGGTCTCCGCGATGGGTGGGCTGAGAGGCGGCGGGGGAGGGGGGTACAGCGGGCACCGCCGAGGCTCCCATCCCGGCGGCCCTGCCGCGGGGCCCCCCGTCCCTTTGGCCGACCCCCGCCTTCCCCGTCCTCCCCCTCAGATGCGGCTCCAGCTCCCCTCGCCGCCGCCTCTCCCCCCCGCCCCCCCTCAGTCACTTCCTGCCTCGCCGAAATTGTATAATGCCTGCGCGGGGCTTGGGGAGCCGGGCGGCGAGAATGCCGAAGATATTTCTTCTCCCTCGCTTTTCTCCCCTTCCCCCTCCACCCCGCTCCCTCCTCCCCTTTTTCTCCTTTTGCGCCCAAATTTGGGAGGGAGGAATTTGCTGCTGCAGGAATTAAAGCAGCCTTTCAAATATGCGGGAGAGGAGCGGGTGGGACTGGATTCGCGGGAGGAGGGGGAAGGAAGGAAGGGGGCGCCCGTGCGCGGGTGGGAGCGTGTGCGGCAGCGGGAGCCCGCCAGCCGCCTCGCTTGCTGCCTTCTCCTGCTTTTTTCCTTTTTTTCTTTTTTTTTTTTTTTTTTTTCTTTTTTTTCCTTTTTTTTTCCTCCCTTCCTCTTTAGGGCTTTTTGGAGGGATATATCTCGCTTGAGTCTGGCTTTTATTGGCTCCTGCACGGGTGCCCGTCCGCGCTGCCTCACCGGCCCGGCCCGTGCCCCTGCAGCCCGAGGTGGCCTCGGCCGGTCATTTGTAGAAATAGAAAGTAGAATTTTCAGTTTTCGAGCAGCTGCCCCGGCAGTCTGTATGAAACGCCTTTTTGAGCAGTTTCTGTCGGATCCGCTCGTTTAGCGAACCAGTCTTGCAGAATAAATTGGAGGGTGCCTGGGAAAAGGGGAGATCATGCACAAAGATTTTTTTTTTTTAAAATGGGTGACTTAAGGAAAAGCAGCTAAGCTTATTTTAGCGTGAAGTTGTTGGCTTCACGCTGAACCAGTTATGTGCAAATATAATTCCAAGAAAAGACAGCGTTCAGGAATCTTCTGCGTGCAGTTTGTGTGCCGCCTCCTGCAGATGTAATATCGCTGTACAGAAGACTGTCAGAACTACCCATTCACTGAACGTTTTTTTCTGGCCATTGTGATCTCCCTCTGAGTGACAGTTGCTTCAGGTTGTGCTCAGTGAAAGAAACGCTTATGTGCGCAGAAATACCTGTGGTCTGTATTAATATCATGTCAATTTGTGTAAAATATGCGGGTTTAATTCCCGTGAAAGTTAGGTGGGCCACTGCTGTATATCTGAGCTTAAAAGGTAGACTATACCTTCTTACAGCAGTGAGGTTTTTTTGTAGCAGTAGCTTCTCAGTGCTAAATGATAATTTCATTTATGACTAAGACTTTCGCTGAGATACTGAACTAAAATTATTCTTTATAATTATATATATATAAAATAAAGTTTACCTGCTGAAATGATAGGAAATAAGGGAAGATGTATTTTTGTGTAATGGTTGCTATCTTTCACTTGATACCTGCTTAGTTTGTAGGATTACTAGCATCTTTATCTGTTCATTTGTGAACGTAAGAACAGTAATTCAATCTGACTTTGGATGACTGCATTTTTTTAAGCTGCCTTGAGAATAAAAAAACCCCCAATAAATAGAATTTTTTAACCTTAGAAGAGTGGGTTTCAGGAAGCCATTGCTTTAATGGTTAATTACTGTCTTGTCTGTGTTGAAACCTGAATTGGAATCCAAGAGTGTCACCTGTTCTGTGTTTGCTACTATGGAAGAAACGGGCTGTTACTGAAGTCATTTTGAAACTGAAGCAGCTGTAACAAGAACAGTGCATATCATCCATACACTGGTAGTAACTCACAGCATTTCCTTCTGTTTACCCATAAGGACAAGTAACTAACTGGTCGCAGTTGAAACAGTGTTTCAGATACATACTCAGTGCATGTGTGTTTATGTGGATAAAAATTAGATTGTTTATCTTGTGCAGAAATGAAAGGTCAGATTTGTCTGCTTTGGAAGCTAAAATACAAGAGGTTTTGCTTTTTTTCTTGCATAGAGATGTCTAAATGTGTAGATCAGGTTGTTGTTTTTTTTTTTTTTTTTTTTTTTTCTTTTACTGGCTGTCAACTTAGTGGTATTTAGTCTCTTCCATGGGGCAGGCTCATACTTCGTGTGCTTTATTTTCTTCAGTTCTAGTAGCTCATTGCTGCTGCGGTGGTGTTTTTATTACTACTTTAAAATACCCATTAAGATGACAAATAGTTACAAAATACAATGGCTGCAGATTCAAAACCTCATTTTAAACGTAAAGTCAGTGGAGGAAAGTTTGCCTCAGAGAAGGTGTAGGAGAGAGGACTAGCATGACACACATTTTTAGCTTCAGTTTATTGCCAGACTATTCACTTAACCTGTCTAGACCAGAGATGTCTATGTATGAGCGACGTTCTGTTTTCTGTAAGTTGGTGCTCCAGCTCCTGAAATGATCTAGTTAATTGCAAATGTGCGCTCTGTAATTAGAATGGCATTTAGTCACCATTTAAGTAGTTTAGTTAAGCCTCGTTTAAATTACTAATTCAAATTTGGGGTAGTGTTAAGCTGTAGGCAGTCACAAACTACTCCCTAGGAGGGTTTGAACGTCTTGAGCTGATGTTTGTGGCATACATGTCCTGCAGAAGTGGGGATGGTGGCACAATGAGGTAAAGGCATTTCTCAACTGCAAGGGCCAGGAACTCAGGTCACAGAAACCAGTGATTTCCTGTTCACCTTGCCAGAGTGAGTTTCATGTATGTCAGGGATGAGTCACATTTTTTTGCAGCCCTGGTTTAATGGCTGCATACTGATAACTCTGTAATGCATCAGATAGCTCTTTTCTATTCTGTGAGGTTTTAAAATAGGAAAGAATCAAGTCAGTACTTACCTTCATGACTTAAGTTCAATGTGGCAGCCCTGTAAAACCAGATATTGGCTTCATTGCGTGGATGCAGCTGTGGAATTCCTGTAAGCCATGGCATCCCTACTCTACATTAAAAATCATAAAGTAGCCAGTAGGTTCATAAGTACTGCAGAAGCCAATATGTATCCACTTTCCTTCTGACAGAGTTTGAGTTAGAGCAGTGTAAAACACACGCCTGACTAAACCTTGTTCTGATCTATGTCCTGGACTTCCTTCCCCCAAAAGCCACTTAATCTTCTGCTTTTTGTGCATCGGTGCTATTCCGTGCTTCAGATGCGCCTTACAGGAACCTGCTGCTTGCATGGGCTGGCAGGGCTGCTGCTCAGAGTCACTGCCCGGCAGCCCTTCTTAAAGCCACTCATGGGGAAGAGAACACTTCTGTATCTTACTTTTAAATGTCTCTTTGTGTGGCTGTTTTCACGCCACATTTCTGTCATTTAACACAGTGATAGTTCAGTATGCATTTGAAAATAGTTCTGGAAGCAGAATTGCTGAACAGTGTCACTCTGGGTGTTACATTCAGAAGCACTTAAACTAAAATAGAACTGAATTATTTCTTAGTCTCACAGAATATTTAGATTTTCTTTTTTTTTTTTTTTTTTTTTGTCAACATTGAAAATAATACCTCCAGCTTTCCTTAATTGCCTTTTTTTTTTTCTTTAGTATTATTACTCTTATTACTTAAAGCTCATAATAGTTGTGTGCTTCTTATTTTTATTTTTTAATCTTAATACTTATGGTGTTGACTTACAATCAGTGGGAGAATTGATTAAAACATCAGGTAGATTGTTTCCTCCCATGACCCACTGTAGCTCTAGGAGGATCAATATTGAGATGTAGAAGATAGTTTTAGTCTCACACTTTTAAAATAGAGCTTTTTAAAAGGTTTTTTGAAAGGTTGCTTTATACTCACAAAAGATGTGAGACTTGGAAAAAAAAATCAGTTTAGACTGCTCTTTTGTTTGATGAAAAAGAGAAAATTATTACAGCAGTCTTTAGAAGTGTACTCTTAAAGCAGAGAATACCCCAAGTGAGCCTTCTTTGCAGTGCTGTGGGGTAAAGCCTGACAGGAGAATGACCAGAAAAATAGAAATACAAACTAGGTATGTGATGTGTGCTCTTCAACATGGTTGGTCAATGTTCAGCTATGAAGTAGTAGTTAATCAAATTCCGATCAAAACGGTCTCAAATATACAGAAATCATATATTATCATACACATCACTATCATACAGTGATGTTATTACAGAGAAACCTTTCAGAAAGGCAGCTGAAGTCCTTGATGGCTTGATGGAATTTCTGGAGTGATATTAGTCTGAAAAAGCATTTTAGGTCATCGGAGTTGATGCTGAGAAAAATGTAAGATGGCATGATGGTTGGTACTGCTGCCATTGATTGTCACTGAATTATGGGCAGGTAGATTCTTAGAAGAGTAATGCATTCAATATTGCCTATTTTTTTATCTTGTACATTTAAATTAATTAATTTTAAAATTCATGTAATGATTCATACTGAACTTTAAATAAAATGAAACTTGATCTAATGAGGTGGTCAGAATTGCCAAGAATATTTAACATTAGCATTAACATAAAAGTTAAATTAAACCTTCAGTGTTGACCAGTTGCAATGTTTTGATTTCATTTATGTGTATAATTCTATCGCAGTGTACAGGAATTTCTAGTGTTCAGTGTCCTCTGCTTTCGTATTTGTTCTTTCGTGAGAACCTTGCCATGTGATTTTATAGCCTAGCCAATATGTAACTGGACTGCAGTTGGGAAATCCTGTCTTGATTGAATATTTTTTCTATGCACAGTGTAGAAAAACTTCCAGTGTTCATATGGTGGTATGATTAGATGAGCTTGCTGATGTAATGGAAAGTTAACCTTACATTAGAGTAGTTTTCAGCTGGGCGCGTGAGCTAATCTCACTTGTTTGATATGCAGTTATCAGGACTGATAGGAGGGCAGCCTGAGCTCACCCTGGTGGTGCAGCTCCTGGGTGGATATATTGGCCAGCTGCTTAAAAGGAGGCAATTCTGCTCTGCCCACCCTGGTGCCTCTTTAGCACAATAGTGAGTCAGTTCGTGGAGCTCAGCTCTCTGGGTCTGCCTGGTTTTTCTTCCTCAAGATGACTTTTCTTTCTATTAGCTGAGCTCCCTGAACCTTTCATACCATGTGATCACAGAAGTGTTTGGAGTGGAAAAAGAAATGCAAGTGGGCTGGAGGCAAGAGATGGAACGTCAGCTGACCATTTGGGCAGTAGAGAGGTACATGCAGCCTTGGTTTAGTGTGTGCTGTAGACTGGTAACACAGCACTGCTGCAAAGAGAAGAGAGCTTGATTTTCTGTTCCCACCCAAATACTGAATCTTAACGCAGGCTGGCAGTTGCTGTGTTAGCGTGCCCAAGGCAGCAGAGATACGTGGTAGTTGGTCTAGTTGTACAACTTGTTTATTTGCCCTCTACCAGAGGTTGAGATAGGGAAGGAAGAAGACTGTATCCTGTTGGAAGAATTAGTGCTAGTGGTTGAGAATGTAGTACTCTCCCCTTGCTGAGAGCTTGTGACTTATCTGAGGATAAACACAAGTGGGCAAAGTTTAATGGCTTTTGTTTCAGGTCCTGTCGCTTACTCCTTGATCACTGAATGGGTGAGGTAAGGCTTTTTATTACAGGCTGTTGAATAATTGCCTGTGACGTTTATGGGAATATTATATTAGCATTAGGACTTTTCTAGAGTGATTTGCAAAACCAAGGCCCTCATTAATGATGGCTGCAGACATCTCACAGTGCAGAGGGTCTTGTAGCCAGATCCTGACTGTGGTGGTATCTTGAGATACCAGTTTTAGCTGACTTCCTGTTAAAAAAAAAAAAAAAAAAAAAAAGAAAAAAAAAAAAAAAGGCAGTTTTGAGGCATTAAAAGCTGTTGCTGGAGAAATGTAGTTCTCTGGAAGCTTTCTGACAGCAGAGGCTTTTCTGAATGTGTGATCTTACCAATATGCACTGTAGTAAAATTCCAGATGCTGGCTTAAATGTAATTTAATGCTTTCACATTTGGGACAGTTAAAAATTTCAAAGTAGACCGATGCCAAGAAACCAATCCTCTTATTTCTCCCCATCCCTTGCTTCTGGGAACAACATGTCTTAATTGTAGTTAGTAAAGGTGTATTAACAAACCAAGAGATTCAAGATTATCTTTTTTTCTTCGTGGGAGGCTTTGCCAGATGGTGTGAAATCAAGGTCTGAGTAATCCCTTGATGATGGGTAAAGGGAAGCCATCCTGTTGCCTTCTGTGTTCTTCATTTTTGTAGCGCTTAGTTGAGGGAGAGCTTGGAGAAGAGCAGACTGCAAACTGCTGCAGTATGGCACTGAAGTTCACAGTCACCTCCTACTGTTAGCTGTGCCAAGTATTGACCTTCAGTGCTCTTATTTGCAATTCTGTGGGTATCTGCAAACCAGTAAGTTCTCAGAGCAGTGGAAAGAACCTGCAGTTTCTGTGTGAGAGACTGAAACAATGAGGAACAAGATCTTAAAAGAGAATGAGGCAAAAACCATAGTACGTGATTGGTTGTTGTACAGTTGAGGATTGTGAATAAAAGGAATCTCCTTTTCAATCAGTTAGAGAAAAAGACGGCTAAATGTTACAAAAGTTCAAAACATTGCTGAAGACTAGATGCTTGAAGGGAGGAGAAGGTAGGGGTAATGAGCCCCCGTCCCATAAAAATTTGGCAAGGAAAACTGAGAATTTCAGCAGGGAGTTTTTCCTTACCAGCAGTTTCAAATTTAGCAAGTTAATTTTTGAGCTGGGTGGTGGTGTTCCTGTTCATGTCTTTAATAACAGGGACTCTGTAGAAGGTCTTTTGAGGTTTGTTGTGTTCAGAATTCTTGAACAGTTGAAATTTTCAGCTGGGAAGTTAAGTATTTTATGCAGACCAAGTTAAGTTATTTGAATGTCAGTATGTTAGGAATGAAGGGTTACTGGTGTTGTTTGTCCAAACACATGCAAGGGTTGATTTGGAGAAGACTTTGACAGTGATTAAGACACACCTTCTGCAAGGAAGTGTTAATGGTTGGCCTCTAACCTTGTCGCTGAATGATTTTCACTTGCCTCTGGCTTTGTGAGCTGCCTGCAGGGCATCCAGTGTCCCCCTAAGTAAACTTGACTCTCTTTTGGTATGTTCCGTTCTTTGTCACTGTGGGCATCAACAATGATCCTGGGTTTCCTGTTGCTTTGAATTGTGTTTCTGGTCGTGAATCTTGCCTGCTGAGTATTCCGGTGTGGCAGCAAGGTGTGGAGAGGATTTAACTCCCACTTGAAAATTTGGCAGGGCTAATCATGCAGGATAGCTGCTCAGCTGGTGTACATGTTGGACCATGTAATGCATGCTCTTCACAGCCAGCTTCCTCACTAAAGCAAAAAACAAAAGGATTTGGGAAGTTGAGAAACCAACAGCTTTGGTGCTGTTAATCACTGGGATGGTTTGCAATCGAGCTGCGGCTTCACTCCTTACAGTCTTCAGTTTTGTCATCCAAAGCAGTTTGACTGCTGGTAATTTGGCTGCTCTCAGATGTATTACCCTTCCTCTTTGAAAAACGCACACTAAACACCAAGTTAAAAATTAAATCTTTGACGTAGAGTAAATGAAATAAAACTTTAGGATTTCTACATGCCAGTCTATTTTACCAATGAATGGTAGTTTTACCAACTCTGTATTGTAATAGTCTCGATATTGAACCTGGATTATAAATTCTGCTGTAGATGTGGACCATTTTTTGTATCAGGTGCCATTGCATCTCACAAGAAAACAATGTCTTCTTAACTTTTGTCTTCCTTACATAGTAGTTATAATGGGTGCTATCTTTCTGTGATGTCTCTAGCTTAAAAGTAAAGATAATTAAAAACAATGCAGCCAGCCAGCTGTGTTTCATAACAAATAAATTTAACACATGGAGTAGTTTTTAATACTTGACTTGGCATAATTCTTTGAAATAACACCTGGGTCTTTTTAAAATCATTTTGGTCTCATTAGAATTCTTTGTATTCTAAATAGAGACCTCAGTGTGGAAACAGTAAAAAGGGGAAATTATTTGAGTATTAGTAATGTAAAAATAACCCTACGGACCTCTCTCAAGTTTTGATGAACCTGGTAGTAGAGGTATTGAAACACAAAAATATGATATCGGTATATCATGAAAATTAGAATTAAAATGCCTAAATTCTGTGGTTTTATATCATTAAAATATGCACTTACAGGGCAAGACAGGAGCATGTGCCTTAAAATTTTAGCTCAAAATGTCTGCTGGTGAAACCAGCAGGACTTCTGAAAGCTTCTCTATGGCAGAGGGTGAGGCGTTCAGCATAGAAACCAGTATAGGAAAATACGAATATACAGAAAACCAGATGACTTCCATATTGGAATGAGTTGCATCCACCATACAAAAATGTGTGGTAGAAGCCCTTCACTCACCCTAGTTACTTCTCAAATGAGAACTGTCCACATTAACAGAAGAATCAGGATGAAATACTGTAATTTCTATCTTTAAGGGGAACACACTTTGTTTAGACTATGTTGAATGTACTTGAGTATTTTTTGCATGGATGATTCACCTCTCATTAGCATTTCTGCACCTACATGTTCAAGAAATTTTACTAGATCTCATAGTAACCTTTTGGGCTAGAACTGTAATAATGCTATTTCTTTTCCTGCCATCCTTTCAGCTGCTTGATGAGGAGGGAGAATGGGATGTGCTGCTGGGGAGTTCACTTCTGTGGGAATTTCAGGCGTTGAACAAAAGGAAGTTCAGGCGCTGAACAAAACCTGCAAATGCCTTTTTTGGAGTCCCTTGGTTGAAATACTGCCAGTTGGATTGCAGCAATCTGTTCTTCCTGAGAAACTCACTTCTGCGTTTGAGATGTATGAGATGCCTGTGCTGTGTCTGTCCCACACCAGAAATTTGGTGTGGGAATCAGTTGGTTTGGGTTTGGTTTTGGGTTGATTTTTTTTCCCCCTCCATTTTCTGTTTTTGATCATTGCCTGCTGAATCTTTCAGTTAACTGATCAATCTGTATGCAAATTTTGAAGGAAAATGCAATGTTAGGGTGAACCTGAAGGAACTGAAAAAGGGTATGACAAAGGATCTGAATGATACATTGCAGCATGACATATTAGTTTGTTTCTTAATACTTACTGTGCTTTGTCACTTATTTCCTTATGTGTTTCCAGTGCTGAGTGAGACTCTTGAAATGGTCTCTGTGTAGAGGCACTGAGCTACAGTGCCTTGGGTGAGAATTCTCACCTTGAGTGAGAATTTCCATTTCTTTAAAAATGTCTCAAAACCATAGCTTAGTTGTTGCTGTAGGAGATGAAAATAGTGTAAGACAAAACTGTCTGAAAGATGCTGCCATTTTGGTATCAGTTGGTAAGGTTTTTTGGGGGAGTTCTAAAATTATTTTAAATTTTTTTCTTTGATTATTTTAAAATCTTTTATTTATGCGTCTTGGGAAATACCTGTATGCTCAATAGACAATGAAATGTGTTAAATGGGAAGTGTAATAACAGATTGTTTTCATTCTTGTTGGAGTTGCTTATTTGTGTTTAGTGTGGTTTTTTTCCTTCGAGGCTTTGTATCTTCCATGGTTAGGTTTGGTTTTTGGGGTGTTTTTTAATACTTTCTTTTTTCTTTTGCATCTTTCATCTTCAGCCCTTGGTTCAGTGTTTGTGTTGAAATAAACATTCAAGGACAGCCAAACTGGGGAGGAGGCGTTAGGGACGTTAATGGTGGTGATCGACTCACCGAGTGATGTGTGGTTGATGCTGCGTGATCTGATGCTGTTCTTGGCACGAGGTCCCAGCTGCCATTTCATTTCGACCCTGACTTTATAGAGTGGAAGATAATCGGTCACTTCACTGTCAAATGTGATTTTAAGTTAGTCGTTTCAGTTGGATGCAAGTTGATGTGTGGTGGTGGTTTGTGTGCTGCTCTCTGCAGGGAGACTAAGGGTTTTTTGTTAAGCCAGAATAAAGGGGGAAATGCACAGTCAAAAGGCTTTAAGATAGTATTCTTGTACTTCAGAATTCCATCTAAAATTCAAAAAAAGTTTCCTTTATTTTCAAGGAATTGATTGCCTAGCTAATTCTAGTAGAGGTTGAACTATTACAAAAATATTGTCAACCTGTGTGGCTAGTCTGAATTATTCTGTAGACTCATCATGGGTAGGGCTTTTTAATATTGTATGTTTTAGTTTTACAGGCCTGCTTTTATAGTTTGACAGCCTTCCTCCCTCTCTGCCTCTTCACTCCCCTCATTTATCTATAATTAGTTTCGTTTTTCTGAATACTTAACTGGCTTCATTTTCCCGTAGCAGTCTGCCTTCCTGCACTTTGGCTGCTCAAAGAAGTGTAGCACTGTGTGTGTTGGCTGTAGCTGCTGTGCATATTTATTGTACACTGGCTCTGAAGTCTCTCAGATTTCTTTTTATTAGACAACTCAAGGTTTAGTGGTGTATCTTCTACATCCTGTTTGTTTTTCTTCAGGGTTTTCTGCTTTCCTGCTGGACATGCTGCCTGTAGCTCAACAGCCAGATTATACTGTCTGGTCTTCACAATGCAGAGTCCTTTTGCTCTTAGACATCACACATATTTCAGCACTATTTTTAATGAGCCGGATACTAGTGTCTGGTATGGGAAAAAAGAGGGAAGCCTCAAGTTCGTTCTTCACCTATACTCACTCACTAGTGAGATTTTGAGGAACAGCTGAATTAGTGCATTCAGTGGATCAGTGCTTGAAATTATTACTTGCTAACTTATTCAGCTTGCTACTAGAGGCTGAAAGAGATCCTCATTTATTAATTGTGGTTATGCATTGAAAGGATTTTCTTTTTTTAATCCTTTTTGAAAATAGTTTTTATTTTTTCTAATATAGGCCATACCCTCAGATCACACTTGGAAATCAAGTTGTTGCCTTGCAAAGAAAGGCTGCAGCTGATGTATGTTTGAGGGACCAGAAGTGCTCATTTCCTTTCCATCAGTGGTAGACTTCTGCCGTGCAGATTACAGCAGATGTTACTGACCCAGCAAATACTTTTACTTTACTTTGAATAGTGAAAGGACAAACGTGTTCATAGATGTTCGGCTTAAGTTTAACTTTGCAAATAGATCTGATGAGTTTCTCTTTTGTATTGTTATTTCCACACTTTGTTCTTTTGTTTTTTGGATTTTTTTTCTGTTGTTTTTTTCTTTAATATGGTTTGTGTTTATCTTAAGGGGTTTTGCAGAGAAAAAAAGTCAATGCTGAGGTACTACATATTATCTTAACAAGTGCTCATGGGTTGTAGAAGCGTTATTGCGTTAAATACTGCTACCTGAAGCCTCTGTTTTAAGAATGCAGTAACAAAAACGGTAAGTTGCAAGATGTGCAGTTGCTGCCTGAGATGTAGGAGGACAATATGGGGAGGTGTCCTACTTGTTTTCTTTATGTATTGCCTCCATATTGACAAGTTGGAAAAAAAGTGCAAAATTTGATAAACTGTAGAAAATTTAGAGGCGTTTTGAAGATGTTTGTAAGGCCTTCTTGCAAGTTTTGGAGGCTTCTCTGTATTGATGTGGAGACTTCAAGTAACTAGCAGTGTTAGAAAGAAGATAAAAAGTTATGTTAGGGGTAGTGGAGGAAAAGTAAACAGTGTTTATAAACCAGTCTTTATGCATAGAACCAGAGACTGTCAAACTGGTCATACTCACAGCATGACGGTAGGATATTGCATAGAAATACTGTGGCTAAAGAGTTTTCAGAAATTCAGCTAAAAGTTCTAAAAATACTACTTTCATTTTTGAAATCATTGTTAGAGCAGGTGTAAATTCTTGTGTTTTAGCAGCACTGATACTTTTTCAAAGTAAATTGTGTGTAAAGAGAGTAAATTGTGTGCCCTATGTCTAGTTATGTTACCGAAATAAATTGACACCATAGGAAATGCAGACTAGAAAAAAAATACTGTGTTCAGAGGGTGCTCCTGGTTCCAGCTGTGTGAAATGCGTGAAGAATGATCAGCTTTTCTTTTCATTGTTGATGACAGCAAACATTGCTATCATATGCCAAATGCAGAGGGTATGTGCCCTTTCTGATATCACTTTGTATTGTGGTCAGATTTCAACAATTTTTGGGTTTTCTGTGTGCTTTTAAAAGCAGTATTTCCTAGGAGGTGACTAGAGGAAAAATAAGTATTTCTTTCTCTTAGAGTAGGTTTGATTGAGAAGCACTAAAGCAAACTTTGATTGGAAAGGACAGTGACTCCTCAATGTCACACTGCTTTTCTGTTTGCTCTTCTATTTTCTCTTCAGCTGTCTTCATTAATATTTGCTGCTAGTTTGGCTATGTCACAAATCCTCCAAGAGTTTTCATAACATCGTATTACAGGCTGTTGGTTGCTACCAGTGCATAGCAGCTCCACTTACCCATGTTGAGTGTGAGCTGAACTTCCAGGTTGCACATCATAAGGTAAAAAATGGCTTTAGCTTGGACTTCGATCTCCTTTTGATCAGAGGAATAAGGTATGCTTTTTTGTCAGGTGCTGGACCTTAGGCCAGAGACTCATTTTTTTGGTCCAGATGGTAATACGTGAAGAATGGCTTTAAATTTATCATTCATGAACGCAGTCATCCCAGAATAAAGGAGAAATGAGAAGTGTCTGGACAAGAACAAAGATGATAGAGATTTCAAAAGAAGGGATTTTTTTTTTTTTTTAAATCAGTGATCTCCCTTAGATCCTTGATGTCTTGTTTCTCTTTTCACTCATTTGCATTGTTAGAGCAGTTTGCTGCTGGCTATTGATTCATTGAATCAGATGATGGATCCAAAAACACCAGCTCTGCAGCTGGTTTATGTGGGCTGTGACATTTTGCTTGAGGGAGATGTACATTAAAGCAACATTGAGTACAGAGTGGATGCACTGGAAGTCATCTAAGGCCAAATTTATAATTGTATGGCTTGCCTTCATTTGTGCTAAGTTAAATTGGAGATGGCTGACAAATACAAGAGCATGAAAATATTAGAAGACTATATAAAATGATAGCTGGAATGCATCGGGGTGAACATAAAGTGGCACACGTGGACTGCTGTGCTGTATGCTCAGTGACAAGCTGTGAACATTCTTTAAAGCTCAGGAGTGAGGTCTTGTGTACAGTTGGCAGTGTCTTCAGTTCAGTGCTTGGAAGGAATCGAATAAGTTACATGTTGGGAGTTGGTAAACAGGTCAGAGAGTAAGAGAGAGCACATGATCTGACTTTGGATCTATGTTTTACCCCTTGGATACTGTGTGTAGCTCTTGCCCTGGCCTCTTCAGAAGAGTACTGATCTAGAGTAGAGTTACATAAGAGCAGCAGGAGCAGTCAGAGACATGAAATGGCTTCTTTTGAACACAGTATGTTAGATCATTAGGACCATTTTCCAATGAAGATAATACTTTGCAACAGTTAAGCTAACAGGATGTAATTTTGAAGTGATAGAGTCCTTCTTTCAACAATGTACAGAGGGAGTCCTTGCTACAGGGACTTTTGTGGATGCTGTTTTTGTGATTATAAGAAGAATGTGTGTGGAAGAGAAATTGGACAAATGCTAAGGAAGAAATACCCCCATGCTAAATGTTTGCAAGGTAGATCTTTGGTGAGTGTGGAGGTGTTAAGAAAGACACTGCTCTGTTTGTTCTGCTGTATGTGCTACCTTAGATGTATGTTAGATGTATGTTTCTGGCCACTGTTGAAGGCAGGAATTTTGGTGTGACCCATGTGGCTGTTCTTGCTGGATGATAGATTTTGAAATAGTATTGCTTTTGTCCAGGGAAGAAGGCCCTCGTGTGCACTTGGTGAACTTGTGCTTGATGATACTACCTTGTTTCTCAGTTGAAAGTAGTGATGTGCAACATGATACCTGATAGTAATATGGTACTTATGGTGGTTGATACTAAAATCTTTGAGTACTGGGACTGCTGTGGGATCTGTAGTATTAGTTGTATTCCAGCCTGTGCAGCTTGCTGCAGTTCTGCTGCATATACATCTGTCTTCCATCCCAGAGCATGTTGTGCCACCTTTCTGCAAGGCACAGAGAAGGACTGGCATTGATCAGCAGTACTTTGCTTTTTTTGTTCTCTCAGAAGAGTACAGCAGCAGTGTACCCAATGTGCTGAGCTGTTACGGCTCTAGATGCTGAAAGAACATGAAGGGGGCTCTAATAACAGAAAGCTTATATTGCATTAGGTAGAAAGGCGAAAGGGGTCTTAAGTGCCACTTTGAACTGCAGTTTTCATCACAGTGTAAAGTTTCTAAAATGGATTCAGTGGGATTGATTAAAATTTAGATATTAAGGTGCAGAAGCATCTTAGCTGCTGGCCTAGAATTTGTTATTAAGGGGTTTTTTTATTTATTTTTTTGGTATCAGTGTCTTGAAATACTGAAGCATGGGAAGATGTTTCGTGACAAACTTAAAGGATCTTTGTGGTACAGCTTTGTATTTAAGGTATTATAAGTGGTGTGTTGGAGAACCGTTGTAGACCTCTTGTCATGCACAGAGTTAGATGTTGTTGAACAGACACTTAACTTGTGCTCCCTACCTTGTTCTTTGTTTTCTGGCTGTTGAACCATGACAATTGTGCCCAAGGTTGCAGCAGTGCTCTGATGCTCAGTGTTGCAAATGAAGTGAATTGACGCTGTTCACTGAATGTATAAAGTGGCTTAGAAATACAGAATCCTGGGAGACATTTGCTGTGATGATAACTTTGATCTTTGTACCTTTTCCACGCTGAAAGATACTATGCAGTAGTGTGGTGAAATGAGATTGCATATTCTAGTGAACACTTCAGAAGAAGAAACACCCTGAACACATTACAGGTTCAGGTAGCATATGGCAAACAAAAAACATGCTGAATAACTGAAGTAAAAGAGTTACTGTGTAACTGTTTGTATTGATCATTGGCCAGAGTTCATGTAGTGTATTATCATAAAATTCAGTTTTTATGTATAATCTGAACTGATTTATAGTTAGCAACAAAGTAAATTAAGGAAGCCTACAAGTAAGCTGAAGAGGGAATTTTAATGATGGGATGAAGTGAGAGGGTATGGGGAAATGGCATTAAACTGACAGAGGATTGGTTCAGATTAGCTATTAGAAAGAAATTCTTTATTTTGAGGGTGGTGAGGCACCACAACTGATTGTCCAGACAAGTTGTGGATGCCCCATCCCTGGAAGTGTTCAAGGCCAGGTTTGATGGGGCTTAGGGCACACTGACCTTGTGGAAGATGTCTGTGACAGGGGGTTTAGAAGTCGAGGATCCTCAAGTTCCCTTCTATTGCAAACTATTCTGTGATTCTGATTAAAGTGCTGCACACTAGATGGGAAATACTGTGGGTTACTTTGATCAAATGTAAGTAACTTTTTCTTCTTTTCCTTTCTTTCTCACACTGCCCGTTCCTCTCTCTGGATTGCGGCTGCACGTATATGGACTCACTGCAATGGTTCAAATTCATCATTCTACTGGTCTACTTCTGGATGTTTTCTCTTGGTATCTTCAATCCCGAAAATGATGGAAACGTGTTGTTTACAAAGTAGCTGTAAGTATTGCTTTGATGCAGGTGTTTTTCAGATAGTGTGGGAATTAGTAATGGACTAAAATTGTGCTTAGGTAGCAGCTGGTTGAAATTCAAAAAAGGATAAAAGTTAAGGGGAAGGTATTGTAAGTATTAAAATCATGAGGTCTCATTTGGCACCATGTTCAAGACAGTGGAAGTCAATTCTTTTACCAAAAAAGTACTAAGTTCTTTTAAAAACTGTTACAGGAATTAAAATCAGTTCCTAATTTGTTTTGGTCTCTTTAGAAGTAGCAAGTTAGGAACAAAGGCAGCCATTTAAAAAACAGTATGTTGAAATCTTCAGTTTTAATTGGTATACCAGAAATCTGAATCTGGCATCCAGCTGCAATTTTTAGAAAGCTCTTTCCTATTGATGGCAAATGCTCACATTAAACACAGCATTAATGGCCAGTGTGACATTTCATATATCTTCATCTTTCTGGTTATTGCCATATATATTTTATTACCTAAAATTGTGGGTGTGATTAATGTAGACCCACTTAATAGAGTAAACAACCCAAAAAATGCCATCTATTATTTTTTAGCATTTCACACTCAGTGATCTAAAAGTTCATAGGAGTAAAACTATCCTAAGTGTGGAGCTCTTTATGAAAGGGAAGGGAAAAGAAATAACTTTAGTTCAAAACAAGAATTATATGGAAACCCATTCTTTTAAGCAAAAGAATTAGCTAATCAGGGGGCGAACTGTTTCTGGTAAGCATGACACACATTGAAAGGTATGTAGACACTAAAAAATGCAGGTGGTTGACAAGTAGAACTATTAGGAGCGTCTGACTGTGATTAGATATTTCATATCTGGTAGGATGAATAGGAGTTCCACATCCTTAATGGTTATTAAGGACCTGCACTGTTAAGGAGCTCTTTTATCTTAAAAAGCACTGACCTGCATGTCATGTAATATCTCTAAAGCATTGGCTCCTGCTCAGAGTTTTAGATTATGATAAATTCCATTCCTTGCATGTAGTAATGGACTGGGAAATTAAAACAAATATTTGGATTTTGAACTCCTGGCTGATTTTTAAAATATTTTAAAATCTTTAAGATGAGATTATAGCTGCACCAAGGGCTATATTGAAACAAAAAGCTTCTTTAAAAAAGTTCCTTGATGACTTGACACAGAGATTCCTACATTTAGGGAAGTAATAACATTTGTTGCATTATGGGTATTTAAAGTTGAGCCTCTAACTTAGTCTTTGCAATGGTATAACTTTGAGATTAATAGTTCATTTGCCAAATAGAGAAATCATTTTGGTGACTAAAAGCAGAGTCTGTTTATTGACTAGTGATGTTGGACTGTCAAGAGGTTAGTTCTTGCATTCAATGCTTTAAAGTGATAGTGGTTTTATATCCTTGCTTTAATTAAAGAAATATTTTTAATGTAAAAATTCTGTGAGTTATTACTGCATTGAACCTATTCTGTCAATTTTAGAAAAAATTTCAAGATAAATAAGTCAGCCTCATAACAAACCGTACTGTATGATACAGATAATTTCTCAGGCAAGAGTGCCTGTAGCAGAACATTTTTTTACAAATTATTTTTTAGAATTCCTCTGTGCCCTTGAAGATAATTTTAGGGAGTGGGATTTAAACTTGTAGACAGCACTTGAACTGTTTAGATGTGTACCTAACCTCTTAAATTCTGGAACTGAGGCAGTACCTCCCTCACATGACATCCTCTCAGCTTTGCATGGACATAAACCCTAAAGGCTGAAATCATTGCTCCATGACAAGCAGTTTCTTGTATTGCTTTAAGCAGACAGTTGTCTCAAGACAGTTTTCAGTTTTTCAAATATATTTGTAAAATAACTAAACTGTCCTGTCTCATAAGACAATCTTCAGTTCTGCTACATTAATAAACAGTTGTAGGATTGTGCTGGAAGAGCAGTGTCAAGGTAGCACAGTTGAGCTTTGAAAGATTGCTGGGTCCTTGTACCGTAAGGAGAAGGTGTTTTAAGCATCTGCAGCGTTTTCATTAATGTGGTAAGAAGTGATGACTAACACCCAGAATTCTTCTCTTGTTTCCCAGTAGGCGCTATTTTGGGTAAGTTTTTTAGAGTACAAGGCAACTGAAGTTTTGCCTGTATGGAGAGTTTGTTGCAAGGCATGCTGCAGTAGTGTAAGTCTGGGTTTAACAAGAATGCCTCTGGTTGTGTGACAGAAGCAGAGGTGTCAGATTTGTTCCCATCATGTTGAGGCAGTACCACCATGACTTGGAAGTACAGGATAGGAGCATTCATACTGCTGGCCTGTGTTTCAAATGGGCATTGGTACCAAGTTGTTTATGTTTTAATTTGTTTGCACTTGCACACCCTTGTGCTTGTACAAACAGTCATAATATGGCAATTGTATTTGCTCAAAATACTTTTAGTCTAGCTGAGTTGCTGTGCCAGTTTTTTTGGCTATCCAGTCAAAAAAATATTTTTTGTATTTATTGCTGCAGTTCATTGCACTGTCTTGAATGTAGACAGCTTGGGCTGTTGAGAGGTTGAGTAGATGGCACTTTTCTACAAATGTGAAAATGAAGTGAATATTTTCAATAACTAACAATGACAAGCCAACTAAGAAATTACATCTTTCCTTTTTAATTTTTCCCCCCTAAATATCTCTTGCTTTAGCAACAGAAGAACCTTGAAGGATATGTGGGGTTTGCAAATCTTCCAAATCAAGTGTACCGGAAGTCTGTGAAGAGAGGATTTGAATTCACTCTCATGGTAGTAGGTGAGTTTCTTTCTTTGTTTTGACTGTTGGTCGATAGAACTGTTTTAGCATAGCTCTTGAAATCTGTGATGATGATGTAAGTATGTTTTGCATGATCTCAGGAGAAAACATGAATCTTCCCCTGCTAGACTGATAAATCTAGGTTGGTTAAAAAGAACATGTCTGGTCTGCAAGTTGATGAGGAGACAAATGATGAGAACTGTATCGTTCATATGGTCTTAAGAAATCAGTTCGTTGTGGATCTGGTCTAAATTGCTACTTGCAACTATGACAGATAATTTGAACTTGATTTTCATTTGAATAAAAAAAAGAACTGTTTTTGTGGTTGAGTACAACGTGGCAAACCTTGTACATAACCAGGCAGTAGGATCCAGTCTATCCTGCACTTCTGTGGCCACAAAACTATGCTACAAAATCAAAGCTTTAATTTAAACAAACCTTTCTAGTTTGTATGGTTGCAAAGAAAACCAAATGTCAACAGTTTGTTCCCTATGGACTACAGAAAATGGGAAATTGTATTTGGTTTTAATGAATAGTACCATTCAGAACAGTTTATTTAGGCTTCAGTGATGACCCAAATTTGTCATCCTTCCTGCTAGGAAATCTAATTTTTTTCTTGCTCTTTTGAGTACTTTTATGATAATAGACTGTTGGGTACATTTGTGTGTAACTGATGCTACTGGATATGTGACCCAGTATGCTTATGGGTCAATGGCATGCTCATCAGCAAAATACTGATAATAATAATAGTTTAGAAAGTGTTTTATAATAGCCATCTGTCACTTGGTTATCTAGCTTTATCTTTTGTAATTTGGCTAGCTTGTTACTGCTTTGTTTTGTCATCAACACAAAGAGTATCTTGTGCAGACTTTATGTGCATTTAGCATGTAATATAATAGTACTGTTGACAGAGTTACAAAATCAAGGGCAAATGGGTGCAAACACAATGTATAGATCTTGTGTGTTTTTCTTTTGATTACAAAAGTGAGATAGAATTTTAAAAATTGAGGGTTGCTTTTTTCGGCTAGAACTTGATTACAGGTTTCATTATAGTCTAGCATCCATACATAATTGATTATTTGGTACAAAACTGTTAAGGCTAAAGTAAAATTTTGTTTCCTGCTATCTACAGGTAATGAAAAGGAGCAAGGAATGAAATTGTCCTCATAAGTGGTAGATGTAGGGATGTGTTAGAAGTTATAACTGGAAAAGGTCTGCAAAATTACCTCAGTGTTCTCTTTGTTTCTGTAGTATAGTTTAAAGCAATTCATTTAGGAAAGCAGTAGAAGATTGTGACCCTCAAGAAGAAAAATTGGTCCAAAATTAGATTGAAAATAAGATGTTGACTAGTTCTGCTATTTTTGTGCTTACTACTAAGACTTTTTTTTGCATGGAAATTTGTGCCGCTGTCTGGAAGCTTACTAGGAGAAGTGTCAGTATTTTCCTAAATTGAAAATGCCACTAATTCTCTTCTTCTGACCCCCTGGTGTAGCAATCAGATACTTGAAAATCAGTGTTTAAACAAAATGATGGCTGATCTTTTAGTACCCGGGGGACTTTTGGGGAGGGGTGGGGTAGAGAAATTATTTTGTTTCAAAGTTAAGTGCCTGGTAATAGAATGCCCTGAAAAAATGTGTTTGTTTTTAAATATGAAGATGAAATAGTTTGTTGGTAAACCCAGTAATCTGCAAATTGATTGTTAGGATTGTAATTATTTGTTGCTGTATTCAACCTGTAAGGTAGTGTACTCTGACTTGATCTGAGGTCAGTGAATGGAATTATCTATTATCTTCTTGAGAAATTTTAAAGTTAGAATATAGTGCTTATCTGTGTATGGTCAGTGCTGGAAAAATAAGAATACTGGATGTATTATCTCTTGGAGATTATCTAAAATATTCTATTGCTCTTTCTACTAGTTAGTCATGGGTGCATGGCTACCTTTTACTGCAGATTGCACAACTACTGATCTGCTGGCTGTGCTTTATTTGGAGGTATTCGGTGTCGGTGTGTTACCCATTTGTTCTGAAAGGAAAAAAGAGAAAAACGATACTTGTGGTTGCTGAACAGGCGCAACGAAGAAACCAACTCGTATTTGGGATCTGTGACCTTTGTGTCCAGCTCTCTTCAGGTGTCCATGAGGCTTGACATTGCAGCTAATGGAGTTGTATTGAAGCTGTTTTCCTGTTGTATATTTAGTCTGAAATTATCAGTTAAATATAATGCATGTGCACAGTATTATATCTAACTTTTTTATCTTTGGAATGTGTAGTATGAGAATCCACCAGAGCAGTGTTTGGGGGGAATTTGCCAGTATGGTTGTACTATTGTGTGTTTCTGCTGCTGTAGACACAACTCTGTTTTAAGTTTTAAAATGTAAGATTTTTGTGAGCAAGTAGTAAGTACAGCATCAAACAGATCTGATATTTCCAGTAAGAATTTTTGCAGGGAGGTAGATTCATTTTGCAAAACATTTCCTGTGCCTAAACTGTGAATGTACTCCCGTAAAACTCTACTTCCCCAGTCATTGCCCTGGAATGATGGAGCTGCCCACAGCAGTGTATGATGGCTTACTGCTCTTCTTTGTGCCAGTGAAGTTTGAGAGTGAGCTTTTAAATATAGGCACGCATAAGGCCAAGTAGTTGTTGAATAGCCTACAGTTTCTGCAGCAGGGACTCTCCTCCTGAGCTAAGTTGGTTGGTGGCATTGCCTTGCACCCATGTGGATGGTGTTCTGTGCCGTAACTTGGTCTTCTGAGTCAGGGCTTGATAGCATTCATGTATTTGAGGTTTGTGATGTTAGCGAGCTCTTTTCCGTAAGTGTGGTTGCTGATTTCCAGGTGTTTGGGTGTTTACATTAAGTAAAACTAAGGGTGAAGTGATTATGAACTGCACGTGTACAAGTATAAAAAGAGGATGTCAAAATACCTTTTTTATATCAAATGTTTTAACAATCACTGAAAAGTAAACTTTAATAGAAACTGGTGCTACTCTATAATACTTAGCCATAATAAACATTTTGACATTTCTGTCTGAGATTGTTTGTTTTCGTTAAATTGTATTGATTCTTTTGTTAGTGTTTATAAACTTTGCTTGAGAAACTGAAGACTGAGATGGCCCTTTGTTCTCCTTATTAATCAGTTTTCATTGATTTGTCTTTAATCTCTGTGAGAATTTCATGTTAGTTATATTCTCAAAGGCTGAGCAGTAGTCGTCATCATGCTGCTTTGGCAACAAGTTGGTTTTTCAGAATAAAAACTCACATGCACCTCCTCTGAGGATATGACATAAAGTGAGCAGAAATGTACATTTAATTGAGCTCCATTCTTGATGCTTTCAAAGTAAGACATTTAAGTAGTGGTTTAAAGCAACTGATTCTACACTTGAAGTATTAAATCTCAGCAGGGGAAAAAATGTTGAGTTCGCCTTGGTAGCCTGCTTCCTTTATAATCTTGTGTAATCTCTTCAAGTATCAGATAGTTGTTGAAACACTTGAGAACCCGACATAAATATTTAGTCTGTCTGAAATCCAAAGAGTATTCTCTGTATTTCTCTGCTGTATGGTTTTTTGAAGGAAAGTACATATTTAAGTCAAATGCTTAAGAAAAATTCCAGAAGTAATACCACTGTGGTTAGTAACTCACAATTAAAGAGAGTCTTAATTGTGGAATTGTAGTTCTGTCTGTTGTCTGTTTGTTAATATAATTACACTTGCTTAAGTAGTGGGTGTGTGTTTTTGCTTTAGTGAATATGAAGTGTGGAACAAATAGTTATTTCTCAGTGTGTCTTCCTTCTAAACACTAAGTCAGGAAATCCCTCTTTTGTTGTTTTTGTATTGAAATGATGCTGGTAACGGGATTTGAACCAACACCCAAGTTGATGCAAAGTCTTAATTCTTAAAAATTCCTTTCCTCCTGTAGACCTTATGTACTTAAGAATATGTGTCTGTGGTGACCTTTCCTAGAGCTGTATATTTCAAAGTGTTCAGGCCTCATGAATCACACGAACAGTTTGACTTTTAAGTTGGTTTTGGTTTTTTTTTTTTTTTTTTTTTTTTTTTTTTTTTTTTTAAAGTCATCTGATTTCCAAAGTACAGAACACTTACAGTTGAGTGGCTTTCCAGAGGACCTTTCTACGCAGTTCCTAGTTCTTGAGCAACTGTTTGGGAGCTTTGACTTCGAAAGCTCTTTTGAAGCCTCACCTATAGTAAATTGCCTGTTTTGTTTCCAGATTGTTCCTTTAGCCTTGTAGATCACCTGTGGATTACAACTGAAAGGAAAATGCCATGCAGTATTGTTGGCGTGCTTCATTTGTAATTATATGCACACTCAAGTGTTTTGGTTTAAACATGGTTTTTTGGCATGAATGCAAAGAAGAGGACTGTATTTTGCAAGACTTGAAGTTAATTCAAAGAAGCAGCACACCCTGATTTGAAAATGCTTTTATTGCTCATTGAAGAAAGCTTGGACTGGTTTAATACTTTTATCTTCTGGTGATGGATCATGTTCTGATTGGAATTACCCCCTTCACTTGTTCCCTTTCTGAAGCAATTTATCTATCAAGCCAACCAGTGGTACCAACTCAGCTACTCACAGATACTTATTCTTTACTTGCTGTCAATTTTAATGCCAGGAACAAAATAATTTATCTCAGGATAGAAAGAATAATTAAATGAAAAGTAACCTGTGTGTGGGCAGTACAGCTAAGTAGGAACAGTTTGGGGATGTTGCCAGTTCTTGCTGATCTGCTGTGATTTGAAGCACTCCTAGTTGAAGTTTCAGTCGTGTCTCTACTACCACAGTATCTGAGTACATGTTTGGCCTTTGGTGTGACCTTCATTATCTGGTTTAGGATCCTGCCCTGCCATTGCTGAGTGTGCAGTGCCTTGTGCATACAGTCAGGGGAATACAATCTCATGTGCAGGACCGGAGTAGAATCCTCTTGTTTTTCCAAAGAAAAAGCATGTGATGGAAAAGAACTAGCAAGATTTCTTGCAGGTATCCTATCTCCATTCCCCCTGTAAGTTCATTTCTTCAGAGTACCTGAATTCATCTGAGGTTCTCTCAACCTCTGAAAACTGCCCTGTGTGCCATTGTATGTCTTCAGCTGAGGCTTGTTTTGGGATACTTGCATTGGTGACTGCCTGTCTCCTGCTGCTGTGCCAGTGGGCTGGGGCTGGGTTAGACAGTAGTCTTCCAGTTCTCAGGGTACTTTTTCTATAAAGAACTGTTGGTCTGGGTTCAACTATTGTGGTATAGTGGAAATAGCTCCTTTAGAAAACTAGATAAAAATAAAATTAAGTTGTAGGGATTCTGTTCACAGGATTATGAGGTTTCCATGAAGTATAGGTGTAGAAAATGTTGTTATTAAGGTTTCAGAATTCTTTAAAGAAGTAATTTATTGTATTCCACTGATGGTGCCTACAAAGTACAAAGTATAAAAATTGATGGATGAATACTTTAATATGTACCTGATGGGAATGCAAAAGCAAAATGGGTTGAATGTAGGAGAATTGGCAGAGGTAAAACCAAAGAAAATTGGAAACTGGTGGAACTCGGAGTGGAGCCAGTGTATGCCTACAGATGACATGCTCATCTGGAGTGATCAATAGCCTGTCACTCCTTTTTGTGGAAAGAGATCGGTAAAAATTTTTTGAGAGGGAAGAATAGGTGAATTCTGAAAGTCTTTAATGAAGAAATAAGTATCTCTCCAGGATGTGAAAGATCAGTAACTTAATAGTGAGTTTACTGGCCTGCTTGATTTTTCCAGTGAGTGACTTTCAGGTGGGAGCTTGAAGTACATATTTATGGAAGTACTTGGCTTCAGATAGAAAATCTTCTCTTATACTTCTTTCGTTGGATGAAATTTTTTCTTAATTTTCCCCCCTCTTCTTTTGTAATGCAGTGAACTACAGTTTGTAACATACTTGCTGTTCTTGTCTCTTTTCTAGTATTTTGCTGTTCCTTTTTTTTATTGATGGGGAAAGAAACCTGCACAAAGCCTACAACCTGATGGAAAAGAGAAACTTTTTACAGTGGGTTATTGTTAAAACTTACTGTTAGGAAATTCAGTTAATCTACCTATTTGAGCTTATCTAGAAACCATAGCTTTTCAAATACTTTCACAAGTTGCTTATAGCATAGTGGCTTTTAATTACTCAATAGGGAAAAAAAATCTTAGTTTTTGTTAAGCTCATTTTAAACATTTTCTTCTCTGTGCAATAGCTTAAAGGTTCTAATGAACAGAACTGAAGTTGGCATTTAATAGGATTGATCTTGAATTTTCAATTTTTAATTGTTTGCAATTACAGCATTAATTGGAATTGTACTGCTTACTGGATAACTTCTAAAGAGCCTTTGGATTTTTGTTTTCTTAAGTGTTTGGATACAAAGCTTCTTGAGTAGATTATATGAAAGCCAACTACAGTAAGGTACTTCTTATTGGATGCTTGCTTACAAGACTCAAGTTCTGACAACTAACCTTAAGTACTAAATATTAGTATATTAAAATATTGCTTGGAAAAATAAGGAAAATATTTTTGTAAAGCTTTGATTGTAAACATAACTGATTTGTTTCTCATGGGGCAGTATTTTGGTCAGACCCTAATTTATCAATTAAAATGCTTTGTTTGCTGGCAGAAGTTTTTATGGGAAGAGATTTATTCTCAAGTTTGTGGATGTGAACTCATAATTTGGCAAAAATCTGCCTGTAATTGAAATGGCTTTTATTTTTTTTTTTTTAAGTGAGGATTCTGTTGCAAACAACTTTTTTTTCTATTCCATATATTGCTTTCTTGTCAGTCTCATAACAAATGCGGTGAATTATTTTACCAGGTCTCTAATAGATGAATTCAGGAAATTTCACAAAAAAATATCTAATGAGAGACTGTGCTCTGCATTGTTTAGGTGTCATCTTCACTTTTGAAGCTTTGTGGATTTTTTGATGGCTCTCTACATGATCATTCCTGTCACAGTACTAGCTGTCTTCAGACCATCTTTGCTGTGTTCCTAATTACATAAATCTTTTTTTTTTTTCTCCTGGTGTTTTTTCTTCTCCTACCTTACCATTTCTTTGTTTTTTTCCTAAATAAAAATGTGCTTGCTGATTTTACACATCCAGATATGTGCACACATATTACTCTGTTGATATTTAATTTTTTTGTAGTAAGCTTGTTCATTATGGTGAGATCAGCATTTGAACCTGGCCCTTGTTCCTTTGATGAAAGGTTTGTAGGTCACAATTTAGCTGAAATGAATGCATCTGGCATTTTGATATTAGAGTAAGGATAATTAGTAATGTGTGAACCTGAAAACATCTTAGAGATGGTACCAAACTAATGGATGTTTTATTTCTTAAAATTAATTATCAGGTGGCCAGCGCTTGTTTTGATGCTACTCAATAGATTGTTGAGGACACCCAGTCCTGAGCTGGGTGTGAACTCAGTGTTGCACATCTTGTAAGCAGTGAGCCATTAGAAGTCACATTAATACTGTTTCCAGTTCCTTAGCCTAGGATAATCAGGTGCCAGGATACTGCAGCACTGGTTTTTGAAGCCATCATTGCTACAAGCCCAGAGTGAGATTCAAAGGAGGAGCCATTTTTTTGTATAGGTAAATATGCTGTATTAGTTTAAAACTGCTTCTCATTTCTTGTTGGCTGAAAATGTTAACATTGCTTGCTGTATCAAGAAATGCTGACAACTTTTTTAAGGAATAGGTTCATATTGTAACCAAAGTGATATTCTTGGACGGAATATTTGTGGTCTAAATATCCAGTTGTAGTAAAGCCCATGTGATCCATTAAATGGGATTCAATATGATTGTTTTCCCTCTGGCTGATTTTACAACAATCAGTTCAGATCTTCCTTGTCAATCCATTTGAAACAGTTAGTTTTTCTTTCTTTTCCAGTATTTTTCTTTATGTAGTATGGCTGTTACATGCAACTGTTTCATTTTGGGCTTTGGATATTTTTCTGCTGAGGTTCTGAGCAAATTTACTGCTAAATTAGAGTTTATACCATACTCTTGTCATGAATTTCTGTTAATAAAGACAATGAGCATCTTCTGATAATACTTTTTCTCACTTCTTACGGTGTATTTGATGGTATTTTACAGTTATTTTTTCCATAATACAGTACGTAAGGCAGGCTATTTAGATTTATCAGTGGTTGGAGGGGAGAAAGGCTACTGAAGCTGACTGTCCCATCAAATTACTTTTTTCTGTTTGAGTTCTTGTCATCCTTTACCTTCATCATGATTTTTCTCCTGTAGGTAGTTTACCAAGAGCAAAGTTAGGAAACTCACACTTTATCTTGAAATAATGCTAAGTTTCTGACAGTGTTGATTGAAGACGCTGTTTTAAGTTTGTAATACTGCCATGTGGTGTAGTTCCTACCCTCTGTTAAATTTGAAGTGAAAGGGTTTTCTTGAGGGTCCTGGTTTCCCAATTTCACAGTCACTTCTAGCTTTTTATCAATGAAACTTTGGTTTTGGTCAAAGATGGAACCCTAAGCTAGATACCTTGCACTGATCTCTTATGACTGGGACCATGTGTCTGTCAAAGTTAATGCAAAGTGCATCATTCTGGTCCTTCTGCTGATGAAACCTTTCCTGTGAAGGCTAAACAAATGTGTTTCATGGGGCAGAGGCTTCCTTGAAAGGGCAGAAATGGTCTGTGATTCAAGGGAATTAAACTCAGCCTTCTGTGGAGTGAGAAACAATGCAGTGGAAGGACACAGATAAATGTAGGCTGGATAAAAGCATCAAGTGTCAGTTCTAACAGCATCTGACTGTGCTGTTTTACTGCTTGGGAGATGTGAAGTGGTGTTGCTTTCTGTATAAGGTGATAATTTGCAGCTTAGAAAAGAATCTGGAGCATTCCCAGGTGACATTTCAAACTGCAAACAGCAGTGCCTTTTAAAATAGCAATTTTGCAGTCTGAGGTCATTACATGTTGAATTTTGAGTTTATGGGCTAATCCAGAATTGTGGGTTCATTTTCTGTTGCTCAGATAGTGAAAAAAACCCAGTAATTCAGTGGTCTGAAGTAGAAAGAAGTTGTTGAATGTCTGTGGAACTCTTCAGTACAGGATCATGAGCATTGTGTTAAGCTGAACGACTGTGAAAAAAACCACTGCTGAAGTGTGTAATTATCAGATCAGCAGCTGCTGATGCTTGATGAGATCGAATGGCATGGAGGAAGAATGAAGGACATTCACTGCACACCATGCATTGGTGTTTCTTGCCTTCGTGCACATTGCCTGTGCTTTCTGTCTTTCAAGACAGAAATATTATGTGTTGTATTCACAAACGTGGTAGGGAGGAATCTCAGGAATATTCCAAGTTTGGCTCTTGCAAGATATGAGTGATTCACCTGTGATATAATCTGGTAAAGATCTAGTTGATATTTCATTTATAACTATCTCCTTGAACCCTGTGATGTAAATCCGTAAAACATTTACTTTCTCTCTGGGTTAAACTATGATCCATTAATTTGCCTTCACATCTACTTGATTTTTCTGATGACAAGATACTGTTAAAGTTTCTGTCCCACACTGCAGAGTTTAAAGGAAGCTGTAGGTTTTCTCAGAGTAAACTTTGTCCTGAAAGTCAACAATTCTCTTTTACCATCTGTTCTTCCTTGGTTTGATGAATGAGGCAGTTTCTTGTCAGTTTCTGGTTCTATTTCCCTCTCCTGTTTTCTCTATTAGCTATTTTCATCTGACATTGATGAAGATGATTTGGTTTATTTTCTTTTTGTCGTCCCAGAAAATGCTTTACGTGCCATTGGCAGAGTCTGTCAAAGAGGCCTTTGAGCAGTGCATGTAATACCTTGCAGTAAAAATACCCTCTCTTCATGTAAGACTCAACAACAAAAAATAACACAAGGGGATTTTTTAAGGATCTGAAGATGAGTTTTCTTGGCTCTTGGAGCAAGTGTGATGGTGCTTTGCTTAGTAGGTTAGCAACATAAAGTCATGTTCAAGTTTATTGTAATTATTTTTAAGAAGATGTCCCTTCTTTTAAGGGGATGTCCCCTTCTGTCTCTTTGGTCACCAGATTCTAACCTTGTATCTCCAGGCTTCTGACCAAATACTTGGGGAATGTAGAAACCTTTTTGATATTCGCACAGGTTTGTGATTAACCATTCTTCAGTGCTCTCAGCAATGGTAGTTATGAAAAGACGTCATTTAATCTGTTTATATAGCTTCAGTGTATGACACTCCCAGCTCCTTAAAAGCCAAAGGTAACCTTATTAGTATGAACATTCTGATGCAGAAAGAAGTAGCTTTAAACAAAATCACATGTACCCTGAAGCCTGTGAGGGAACTGGTGGGAACAGAGGTTGGTTTGAGCCGGACAAAAGAAGCCGCTTGTCCCAGACCCCACCTGTGTTCCATGGCAGCACCGTTTGTGGCACACGGGTGAAACTGCCGAGTCAAACCTTGAAGAGCATGATCTTGGTTGCGCTGTCAAAACTCCTCTGATATGTAGGGTACTGTGTCAATAAAAATAGTATTTTATATTTGCGTCTTCTTTAAAGTTGTGCTGGAATTTTTCAATTTTTATTCTATTACTATCTTTCAGCATGTAAAATTTTTATTCTAATTATTATTTCAAGGATATATATATATATAGTCTCCTATTTCTTCCTGAGCAACTGAAACTAAGAAAACTAAACCAATTGCCACTGCAGGGCAGCATTTTCTTTCAGTGATTTTGCAAGATCAATACCCACTTCTGCTACAAGACAGGTAGACCTTAATCCAATAACACACGGTGCTTACTAATCCACTTAATAGACTAACACTGTCTAGTGGTTGGAAATCTGGATTCATGTTCTTAAGAAGAAAAGCATGCTGTGTTTCTGAAATACTGTTCTTGCTCTGTAAGATTGGATCCTTTTAGCCACTATTGTTTAATGGTGAAGTCATTCTATGATCAGATACTTCTTAGTGACTGAATGCAGAGAAATTAGTTGAGACCTGGATTGGGCCAGATTTTATCTTTAAATGTTTGTCAAATTGAAACAGTTTGGCTTGAATTATCACACTATTTCATTCTACAATAAGTAAAAGGATGTGATTTTATACAGTGTTTGGCTGTGGTTTGAAATGAGGACAGTGTCCAAAATTTTATTTGACTGTGAATTTATCTGCTTTAGTTGATTTCTGTGAAATGGCAAGCATTCAGATAGCTAAATAAAATAAAACTGACTCAGAGGAAGTATTTGGTGAGCTTTGCAGATACTTGAACTGTTTGAGGTTCAAAAACAGTTTCTGCTTTAGTAACAGTAAATGCATTTATTCTACAACTAGTTGTATAACATTTTTACATACCTGTCTAATTAGAAAGGAGTTAAAACCTGCCATTCAAGGCAGCAGCTGTGCTGCTATGTAATTAACAGACAAACTTACAGGGGTTGCGTGTGTGTGTGTGTGTGTATATATATATTCATTCTTGTTCTCTGTTTTGGCACTCATCTGAAGTTTTCTATTTGGTCTTTTTCCTAAAAATAAATTTCATTTATAAGAAGTCATTTGCTTTTAGGGCACAGTGTAGAGTGCTCCGATTGTTTTTCTAGTGCCTATTAAATGGTGTTGAGTGGCTGACTAAGACCAGGCAAAGATACAGACACCAGGATAAGCAGGAAATCAGAGGGATCATCATAATGACAGTAGCTGAAATCATGTCATGGTAGTAATTTGGAGAAAACAACTCTCTGTAAAGATGGATGAAGAGGTCTCCAGTTATATGCCTCCTGCAGTTCCTCAACTCTTTATCTATAGAGCTCTTCTAAAAGGCTTTAAAATAGCCCTCCTGCAAATAAATATTAAGCAGCATTTCTTGCTTGAAATTTGTGCCTCGCTGAAGTCTGTGCCTTTGGTTTTTGAGAAATAAATTCTGAGTGTAGTAGTTGTGGGCCTGGCAATTGATAGTTTCTTGTTTGCTATTTATAACTTTTCAAAAACACATGTTGTAAAGAGATCAAAATAAAGATTACTGTTGACTAGTACCATAAACTTTGGGAAGTGATATTTCAAAGAAGCATTGCTGTTTGCTTGCATGCCTTTTTACAGAATCATGGATACAGTTTGGATGGAATCTCTCAAAAGTCATCTGGTTCAGCCCCTGTTCAAAGCATTTTCATGTGGTTCCTCTTGAATATCTGCTTTTGTCCTCTCTCAGGAGGAGGATGCTGAGTTAAATAAAATAAGCAAGGTCCCTTTTTGGAGTCACACTTGATGATAGTGGTCTGGTGTCAGTTGCGTTCTTGAACTTGTGGTGAGACATAGGTTCTCCAGTCTGATTATTAAAATTACTTGACAAACATTTGTGTCAAATCAATTTTCAGACTCAGTAGTCCAAGCCTTTCCAGAGGCAGCATTGTCATGTAGAGATTCATCATATGGATGAGATGCTGCAAAGGTATCTTTGCCATTCAGCTTTCTTCTTTTACCATTGAGGTGGTTTGTTTTGCCTCAGAAAAGGCTGAACTGCAGAAATGCTTTTATACCACTTCAACCAGAAGTAGAGCTCAGGAAGATGAAAGATGTTGATGGTTTGATAGGACTTTGAAATCTTTGTGAATCTAATACCTTTTAGAATCTATCTGTGGTTAAATTTGTGTTGCTAATGAGGTGAAGTTAGTCCACTCACATTATTGGGTTAGTGAGAAAATGAAAATATTTTACTGGAAAGTAGATTTTTTTAGCCAAAGATGAAATTAGGTTGCCTCACAATTGATGGAAATAAATAGAAACTAGCATGTGATTAAATGGCATAAAATGACAGTTCTTATTTGAGTTACACTAATTTGAATATGCAGAATGTGAAGACCTTTTTTGGTGTTTTTCTTCTTAATAAAGTGCTGCAGGAAAGATGATGCAATTAATGAGTAAATCTGTAGTTGATTATCTTATTCCTCTAGCATCTTAAAACTGAGACATTGTTGAATCTTTTGTTGGATGTTTCTTTGTGTCACTGAAAAGCAGGGCGACAAACACTTCCCTGTTACTAGCAAGATGAACTGCTGGCAGATACATTTTTCTGCTTACTCAAATAAGGCTGTTTGTCAATATGTGTACTTACCACTTTGCTTAAAACTCCTGCTGTCATCCTAAAAAAACAAATTGATTTATTGCATGTTGAACGTGATTAATATTTAAATAACTGAATTATTACAATGAAATAATAATATAAAGAAAAGCCCATGCTTCACTGTGTCACTAAACATATTGTGGTTTTTACTTGTTTGCAAAATTCTAAGTGGTCTGGCGTAGATATGTCACACTAAGGTTCGGATATCCTCCTTTGTCAAATGCAAAAATAAGCTGTCAGGTTAGAGCTCCAGACTCAGTAAAGGTGATTATTTTCTTACTGCATTTGATGGTTTTGGGGAGACTTTTCATAATTTTTATGTGCTCATCGTATTTATGCTTTATGGAACACTTTTATGGATTGTACTCCTTCTTGAGAAAGTGCCCATATCCAAACACTCATAAAGTGATGGGATTACTTTTTGTTTTGCCTTTTTCGTGTTGTTATTTGTAGGTTTTTAATATGGAGCAGGATACTCCTTCCTAATTCTCCAGCTGCTGAGAGCTACACCTTTGCAGGTTAAGTAGTAGAGTCACATCCTAGAGAAGTATCACATCTTGAGCTCCTTGGTTTTGTTCATGCAAAAAACCGCAAACCTACTGTTCTAACAAACCTGCTAACCACACACTCTAGATGCAGCTTGAGGCTGGCTCCTCTTGAGCAAGAAAAGAGAGCCTCTTAGCACTTGTAACTCAGCAGAAAGATAAGAGATCAACGTAGACACAGAAATACTGCAGTTTGCGGTGTCCTTCAGAGAGGTGGGTATATGCCAAATTGAGATTGGCAGTAATTGCTGTGTATTTCCTCATAAGCTATCTATCCTGTTAAAACACCTGGGTTTTTTCCTGTCAAATATTGCTGTCATATATACTAAGAGTATTATGAGTGATATGGACAACTCAGTTAATGTTACCTATTTATTACGAAGAAGCATAAATATGCAGTTTCTCTTGTAGTAATCTGCAGCCTCAATTTGCTGATTCCCCTTTTTTGGTTTTTGTGTAAAGCCTCTTTGTACTTGAAGTTCTATGGTAAATTCTGTTACATGGAGATGCGAAAAGATGTAAACTCAGCTGAGTTTTCTTGATGTAGTGTGAACCTTTTAAATGAAGTGTCATTAAAAAAATACTAAAAATACACCTAAAAAAGGAGGAATTATTATTTTTCTGCTAAGACTAAGATAACTACAGTGATAACTACAGTTTTTGTTTCTATAGATGTTCACGTTTGACTTCTTGGTTAAATTGTATCTTGAATATGTTTATGCTTCTGACAACAGAAGATTAAGGGCTGTCTCTTGCACACCTATCTACCTGTTTAGTTTAAGCTGCTGTGTCATAGCAGTACTGTTGAGTGTATTTAGCGTTCTTTCATGCCCAGTAAATTGTAGTGCTCTTGTTTCTGATGTTTCTGGCTGCAGTTTTTTTGTTGATGCACTCTGAATCTTTTCCGGAAGGCTTTTTATTACTTACTGTTCAAAAACCATTTTTAGCTCTTTCCACATATTCTGGCAAAGTGACTGCATATGTCAAAACATATGTATAACTTCAGAGTTATCTGCTTCTAGCAGCAAAAGCAAAAGCTGTGGTTCTTTGAGCTATTCTTGGAGAAAGTGAGGACTTGATATACTGAGTGGGAAGGTGGGGAAGTACCAAAGGGGAAGGTGAAGACAGGAGACAGTGGAAACTTCTTGTATTGTTCTTAGTGTTGAGATGCAAATTTTGATTTCCAAAATAATTAGTAATTGAATTTCCATGGATAAAAAGGTGGAAAAATGTGACTAGAAATACCTGCTGTGTGCTGCCCTCTTGGTTTGAATCCTGTGATTCAGATTTAGCACTTGGTTCTCCTGAAGAACTGGAAACCGTGTGACTGGCTGGTGATAAGGTGGGCAGAAGCAGCAGAGAGCTGTGGCTCATGAGGAGCCTTCTTCCTTGGTTGGATCTGCTATCAGGTGAATTTCTGTTCAGCCTTATGCCAGAAGAGGTTGTCAGATGGTACTTCACAAGAATTTCTCTTATCTTGGATCTGCTGAATATCACAGCAGTTTTTCATCAAACTTTGCAAACACTTTGGAATTGGGAAATTTTGTGAAGTAGAGGTGGTATGTTCCATGTTTCCCTTAAAGATTAGGGGGAATGAGTTGCCACTTACCAGGCTGTTACAAAGTAGATTTGTCAGGGGAGACTTGTTGCCTCTCTTGAGTCAGGTGTGCCTGGGATGCTGTGCACACTGTTCAGAATTAATGCCATTCCTTATATTCCACTTGAGCTTTTTGGGAATGCTCTAAATACTGTATCATGAGGACTTTTTGAAAGCATGAAGTCTCTCTACCTCTTTCATCAAAAGGTTGTTTTTTTTTTTTTTTCTTCTGCTTTTGTTATTAGTGAGCTCATTGGGTGTTTGCTGTTGAAGCCTTAAATGTGTTTTGGTCCCGTCCTTTCTGTCATCAAGTACCACTAAACCCATGCAGTAATCCTTGGGGTAACTCTTCATCTGACTCGTGTGATTCATGTATTACAAAGACAGGCACTGTAAAAGGTAAAGTGTGCAGTTGGTTCTTACACAGATGTAGTGATCCATTGGCTCACGTTCATTCTGTGGACGTGTTGACCATTGCTGTTCTGAAGGGTTTTCTCACTTTTTGCCTGGTAACTCATTGAGAATTTGGTTCAGTTTACTGCTTTCAAAGGGTGCTTGAATCAGAAGTCTCTGTCTAAAACTACAGATGCCGATAGGAATGCAAAAGAATATATAGAAGCTATTTTGAAGCCCTCATTAGCTCTTGAGTCATGTCATTCTAATCTCATTTAGTTGTAGAGACCTTGAGAGTAAGAGCTGAATTTTGTATTTTTTTATAAACAAAACCTGGATATGGAAATTATGGTTCTGTGTTTTGGCTGTTTTTTAAGAGTCTTACAAAGTAGTAAAAATAAAAAAAAATTGAGTAATTTGTTAGTAACCATGTTAATATAAAGTATAAGTTTTGCTAAAATGCAGTAAAACCTTCCATTTTTTATTTACTTATGTAAGTTGTTGTATAATCTGTTTTTGAAAGGTTTTTGGGTGTTTTTTAGGATTTTTTTCAGCATGTCTCTATTTGCTCTTGGCCATAAGTGAGTTTATGCATAATGACTATGACTTGTACTGTGTTGATAATTTATCTACTCAAGCTTGTCTAAACTACTCTAGCTTGCCTTTCAGAACAGGCTTCTTTATATCTCAGTTCTAATCCTGCTAATTAGTAGTCAGCCTTGACCATAAATCAAAACTTTTGAGCACTATTGTGTATGCTCTGAACAGGATGAATTAAAAAAAGCTTTTTGCCTTGTCACAGGCATGTTTTTCTTGGCGCTTCTTGTTTGAGGATATAAGAAATGTAGTGGTTGTCTACTGTTGATCCTTCTCAGTTAAATGCACTGAAGTTGTAAAACAGTGTTTTTCCTATGCTCTGGGTCCAACAGTGACTATCGAAAGAACCAAGTGAAAAAGGTAAAGATGACTTAAAAGCTGCAATGTTGTGGGATGTTTTAGTTTTTTCAGTAGTACTGATATATTTATTTTTATATAAAACTTGTATGCAAATGGGTTCTCAAATGTGTTGTTTTTTTATGAAGTCTCATGAGATCTGTTATATAATGACGCATTTCATGTAGGAGTATGTTTGCTGCATACTGTGTCATCCTTCATTTTCAGAATTTTAAGATCCAGAGATACTAAATTCAGTTTCTTTTAAGACATTCATGTATACTTGCCAAAATACTACTTAAAATAGTCTAACCATATTCTGCAGCATATTGCTGCCTGGGTCAATGGACCAATGTTAGAATTTTGAATAAAATGTATTCAGTGGGCCGTGAAATCTCTGAGGGTAGAAATGTGGTTCCCAAAATTGTGTAGTTTTATATAGACTTTTCAGGTTTATTTTCTTGAGTGGGATTCATTAATAGAATTGAATAGAGATAATTTCTCATCCCTCCCTAATAGCAGAGTCAATGGGTTGCTCCCAGTAATTATATTCCAAGGCACTAATATTAGAGTTCTCAGCTTTGACTCTGGAATGGGAAGCATCTCTGCTGTGAATGCTGCTGCTTTGGTTGGCAAACCAGCACTGTTTTGATGGGGTCAATGAAGTATCTCTTGACTCACTGGTGGCTGCTTTAGGTTATCTGAGGGGTTGAGGACTAAAAAGTGCTTTTCTGCTGTAAATGAAACAGTGCTTTTGCACCTGAAGGGAAAAAGGAGTAAACAGCAACAGCAAGGCTCCATGTAAGGAAGCTGGAGTCAAAAGCATTAATACAGATATATATGAAATAGAATATAAGGAAAAAACTGTTTTGGGTGTGTTCCTGTTTGGTTGAATAAAGTTTACTTCCTCTCTCCCCATTCTGGGTGTGGGAAGTCAGACCCTAAAGTTTTGAGGAAAAGGGGAGAAGGGAGGTTTGTTTCCTTTCTGGATGGAAGATAAATTATATCCCTATAATTAGATACTTTATCTACAAAAAACCAGCAACAGCGATCATGCAAAACAGCTGCTTGAGACTGGGAAAGTGTTCTGGATTCAGGTTTTAAAATTACCACTTTGATTGCTTGATTCAGGATTATAGATGTTTCTATGAAGTATTGGAGCTGTTTTCTCCCTACACCTTTTGCCTGGTACCAGAATACTTGCTATTCTTTGTGGATTATTATTCCTTGTGGATGGAATTCACAGTGATCAAGCTGCATGTTCTCAGATCCCTTCTATTCTACCACCTCTCAATGACTCTCACAGTATTTAAAAAGGTGCTGAAGACTAGAAATGTCAGGTAATTATATAGTCACTGTTACTATACACTTTTTGCAGAATTGTGTGACTTTCTCTCCCTGGGAGAGAATGTAATTAAGCTTTTTTTTATTCTACATTTGGTGTTAGTTGGACAATTAGTTAGCCCAAGTGTTACTGACTAGCAAGTCTCACCTGTGTGCTAGATGGTTGCATGTGCAATTCAGTTTTAGCTATGATTTAAATCTATTTTTTCAGTAGATCTCCCAGTTGTTCCATTTACTGGGCTTTCATTCATACCATGGGTCAGTCTGGCAGCATGTGAACTCAGTTTCTTTCAGAAAAAATACTAAATCAGAAGGTCCTGTCAAGGATTACAGGTAATAGGTCCATTTGCTGATTAGCATTCGGTCCATCTGCCTTGAGGCTTTCATCTGGGAAGAGAAAGAGTCAAGAGGGCTAAAAGAGGAACCTGTGCTAACTGCCTGGTGGAAGGGGATGGCCACTGGTGTCTAGAGAACCAAACTTGGTTTTGTTAGTTGTGGAACAATGTGTGCAATAATAGAATTTATAAACATTTTTATAAGTCTGTGCTTGCAATTAAGCCCATAACTGCTTACAAATGAGGGCAATTTTTCTGGGCATAGCTGTTTTCCAGTAAAAGTGTAAGTGTGGCCTTAGGTGTAGTAGTAAACTCTTAATTCCTGTAGTACAACTTTTTATGCAAATTCTGCAGTGTTTGGCTTTTCTTGTATGGAGGAAATCGTTCATCTTTTCTGTTAGGTGAGGCTGGTTTCTCTGAAAGGATAAAAGGAAGCAAGGTGTCTAGTACAAGCTTTAGAAGTCTGAGGGATTTTTATGTGGAAAAACCCAGAGAAACTATAAAAGCCTGTAACGTGTTTAACATGCACAGTGTAAGCTATAACTTTAACATTTCAAGTTAGGTTGAATTAGCCAAAGCAGTTCTGACTGCATTTTATTGTTAGATTGCTTTGTCAAGTGTTTCAGACTTCTCATTGGTAAAAGCTTTGAGCTTGTTCATCTTAATTCAAGAAATGTCAAGATGCTTAGCGTAAACAGGTAACACTTCAAGGTTTGCTGTGAGTTTGCTGCCATTTGTTTTTCTTAATGAGGAAATTAGCAGATAGTTTTGTTTCCTTGGATGGTGGGATTTTAATGATTCCCCCAACCCCAGTTTGGTCTCATTTGTGACATTTCAAGATGGTTGAGTAAGCATGAAGACAGATGCAGGAAGATATGTGTGGTGTGTCTGTAGTAGATTTGAGGAGCTTACAAATATTTGTTAAGTCAAGGCCTATAGTCATAATGATCTTTAAGGGAAGGAAATTGATTCTGACAGCAAAAAGAAGCCAGTGAAAACCTTTTTGGTTGGTATGAAAAGTTGGTATTAAAAATGTAACCAATTTTTTTTTGTGCTGCTGTACAAATGCTGTGAAATGAATGTAGCTTGGAGCAGGTCTGACCTGATTTGAAATATCAAATTTAATGCTAAAAGTGTATCTTGTATCAGAGTCAGTACAGCAGAAAATAACTTTTCTATTTCTTTCTGTGCTGCAGATATCACTGTTGTTTATCACATTAGAGTTCTTAATATAGCTCTTTGTGGGCTATTTATACTTAAATAAGAAGTTTAAAAAAGACATTCTTCGGTATTGAAAGATGCCATCCAGGTCACTTTGTATTTTCCCCCAGTCATGGTAATTACTGCTTTTAATCATTGACACGAAGCTTTTCAAGTTAAAAAACACTGTGGGCTCCTCCCACCAAGAAAAAACCCAAAATATCCAACCTGGGGAAACATGTATTTTGTTGGAGTACCTTTAGTACACTTGGTACAAGGACTTCAGGAGTGGTAGTTGAAGTACTTTAGTTGCCAAGAAACATTTCCGTTTAAATCTTCGTTGTTTATCTTTTAAATGGCTCCTTTCAGAATCAGAGCTGAGTAGGTTTTAGGAGAAATTTTGACGCGGAAATATGCCAACTTTGCATCCAATCATTCAGGATTGTTTCAAGCAACAGAAAAGGCATAAATTGTGATATGGGGAGGACAGGAATACACATCTCATTCTTTTTGCAGGGGACTAGGGACCTCCTGGATACTCCTTTTCCAGTAATTGGCCAATCAACTTACAGAGGATAATTTTTGCTTCTTCTTGAATTTACTAGTATGGTTGAAAGAAACAATACAGCATTCTGATAGAGATGACAGCCCTGCAGGTCCAGTTGAGGGGGTAGAATGTGTTGTGAAATGTAACTCTGGTGTACAAGTAGGAAGTTGGGTCATTTACAAATAATTTCTGTTGGTCACATCAGTACCTGAATTAGTTCTGGAGCAATTTAGGCCTATAATTCAAGTGAAGCATTATTACAGATGAGTGGAGAGAAAAAAATAAATCCTAATAGAAATTTGGAAGAAAAGATCGTGTTTTGAAGGGATGGTAGTGCCAACCGTGGTCTTTATTTTACAGAATAGAAGAATTAAGACAAAACTGTAAAAAGTAGTTAACTTGAAACACATTACAGAAAGAGGAAGTTTGTTGTTGCTCATGGTGAGTTTATTTTTGGAAGGAATGCTGTTGGGAGCAGAAGGCTTATTGATGTACACTGTAACACAGCTCATAGTGGAACATATTTTTGCTGAAGTGTAAATCTTGCCTAGAACCATTTTCCATGACTTTCCAATTGATTTTTCTGCAGGACTGTTTCACTGCAGCATATAACTGGATGCTGGGGTGACTATTGCTGATCGCCCAGTATTATACTTTATTTGGGACTCTGTCCTTGTTTTTTCTCTGGCCACTGCGCATGACCTAGGTGCTTCACTGTTGAGAAGTCTTGTTCAGAAGCAACATAGATTTGGTCTGCCTATATATTGTAACTGCTATTTCCAGATATAGCTAGCAGTTTATTTTTCAGTTTTATTTAAACTGTCTTGTACTTTTTGAACACTTAGCAGATTTCACTTCACAGTTCTCTTTGTTCCAGCCTCAGGTTTTTTGTTGATTCTGGTGTTTACCTGCATGCTGATTTGCCTTTGGATGGGTATTGATGTTTGAGACACCTTACAGTGCAGCAGAATGACTGAATCTGCTGGCTTTATATTTTTAACTCCCCGTCCTTTAGGCTGCTTAGTTACATCTTCATTTTTGTGGTGCTGACTTGGCTGTTGTTTGCCTGTACTTTTGAGAACAGAGTTCCCAATAACACCATAGGTATTCAAGTACAAAAAAACCCCACCCTGTTTTTCCATCACGGTAAGTTTGAACAATAACTGATGTTATTGAAATGGTAAAAGTCCCTCTATTCCCCCCTCTTTTTGTAAGGCTGTTATACTACTAGTCATAGCATTTGGAAATGGCTAGGAAAAACCCAGACTTGGATCTTTTAAAAAGTATTAGAATCAGTGGAAAGTCCTTTTCAGTCAGTGCCTTACATACAACTCTGTTTTGGAGCTCTATACGTCATCTGGCTGCGCTTTTTTTTTTTGTTTTTTTTCCTTCTTCATATCAATACTAGTGGATTTCTTTGACATGGCTGTTTTTTCCACCAACCAATGTGATGGTGGCAGACTGTCTTTTTTTCTAGGCTTCTTTCAATCACTTTAATATTGGTAGATCTGTAATGTGATCAGCATAAAGTTACCACTGGAAAATAACCAGAGCTGCTGTCTCCAAGACTGCTGAATCCTTTGAGAGGTTTCCCATCAGAACATGGCAAGGATGATGAGCATCACAGATGTTAGTGGATAAAACTGTGCAGAAAGAAATCTACGTTTATATTGTGGCACTGGGCTCACTATTAGACTTGTTTATTTCAAGGTCCATGTTCTCCTTATTTTCTTCTAGCTTTTTAATAATTGCACATCTTTAAAAACTATAAAACTTGGATGTATATTTTCATTCAAGTATCATCTGCTTGTCAGCTGCTTTTCCTAAACCAGGTTATGGTGGCTTTTAGGAAAATGAGACTTGAGCACTTTCCATTGCAAAATAACCCTACAAAACCAAAACCCAAACACAAAAAAATACAAGCACACACAAAACAACCAAACCCACAAAAATACACCCCAAAACATAAAAGATTTGCTTGTTTAATGAAAAACAGAACAAAGTGAATAGGAAAAAATTGCACTGTGCATTCCATATGTGGTCAGCCTCCTTTTCACTCATTTTTTTGTGGAGCTTTTTTCCTTTCCCTAAGTCCCTGATGTTTTTTACAGATGCTGGAATTCTCTTTTCATGCTGCTTATTAATGTGGTGGACAACCCTTTAAAGATGCTTGGATGGGAAAATTTAGTTGATGTAGAGGGTGTCAGTGTCATCAGTGAGCAAATGGAAATGATTTTTCATAATTTATAAGTACTTGAAAAATCATGATATTCTCAGTGGTGTTTATAAAGTGTCCTTCTGGTTTAATTAGAAAAACTGTGATCCAGCAATAGCAGCTGTTCCTCTAGGCTGAAGTTCAGATTTTTAACCTGGCCCAAGTCTGTGCTGCTGCTGAAAGAACTAATAGCACTTGGCCCGAATTGGATTAATGTGCAAATCCAGCTGGACTGTTTTCTGGGAGCTGCAATGAAGGTTAGTCTTCAGTCTGCTTGCAGCACAGCAAAAGAATATCTTGTGTCACCACAAAGGAGGAATGACCTGGAGGCTGGGATTTAAGTTTTTTTTTTTGTTGCAGTACTGGTTGATATGGCAGTCATGAGGCATTTGTTTCAGAAAGTTGTCAAACTGAGCCTTGATTGGATTGAATTAATGTTTTGACTAAAGATCTTGAGCATTATGTAATGTTGTGGTTGTTAGGAAGGATCTGTGTTTATGTCTGAGATACTTTTCCTTGAAGAATTTTGATTTCTCTAACTGAAAGAGCAGCTTATCCTGTGGATAACTTCCTACTGAAAATACTAAATGAGGCTATGCATAAGTCTGTCTTGTAGGGTGAAATGAAAAAAGATTCCTAGATAAATGTTTAAAAACTGTATTTTGTGAATTCTGTGCATCTGAGATTTTTGAGACCTCATTGGAAGAGCACACACAACCTGTAGCACTGCTCAGCTTAAGTGACACCTCAGATCAGCTGATACTAGTGGATGTAAATAACTCTTTACTTTGGCAACATGTTTTCTAGTTGACACTTCTTTTAAGTGCTGGTTATTGCAGCTGCTGCCCGGTGTGGTGTAGGATGAAGGCAAATATTTGTTCTTGGTTTTAAAAGTGCAGCTTAAATGTTTGTAAATGACACATCCTTTAGCATAGTGCAGTCTTAGCTTTAAATTAGTTGTGTGTTTCCAAATTAGGATGTGTGTTTCTAAATGAAACATTTGTGGAGTATGGAAATCCTAGTAGTATGCATTTTCAGATGGCTCCCCAAATGGGGAGCTTTCACATATAAACTGTCAATAAATAACTACATGTTAATCAGGTCTATCTTACTTGGACTTCCATGCATCACTGAAGTTTAACTTCATTCCCCCCCCCCCCCTTTTTTTTTTTTGAAGTCTCATTACTAAAACAACTGTTTCAGGAGAAATGTGTATCTAATATAAAATTTTGGACAAAAACCTTGAGTAAGAATATGATAATTGCTCAAATTAATTTTTAAAGATAGCACAATAAATCTGGTAAGATTTTTACCATGAGAGTGCAACATCAGACTCCTTCAATTCAGATTCTGAAGTCTGGATAAAACAAAAATTCATAGTACTGCAAAGGTGGTATCTTTGTATCCTAATTTAAGGAATATAGCAATTAGTAGATTGTTTCATATCCTTCTAGCCCTATAGAGGCAAATAACTTTGAAATCCACAGTGAAACTCAGCCTTGGCATAGCATAAATATTGATATAAAAGATGAGATGAACTGTGATATTTTGTATTTAAAAGGTTAATTTAGAGGGGTACCACTGCATTATAATGGAGAAGAAAATGCAAGATTTCTTTATTTTTTAGGTCTTGGAGACATACACTGCCAGTAAAAGTGTGGAATATATATGAATTTGCTAACTTAAAGGAAATTGACTATTGACAAATATTTGTTCACCATTTTGCTGCTACATCAGTGCCAGGCAGAGCAGAAAACAGTAACTGCAACTCAGCAGGCACTGAGACAAAAAAGAGCATGTCAGATTTTCACTTACTTAGATGGGAAGGAGGGGGGGCGTTTTTTGCATTATATTTGACTGAATGATTTAAGAATGTATGTGAAAAAATAGTTTAAAAGTTATGTTTTTTATCTCTTTTGACTAAGCTCATTGTGTATCATTCTCACCTTATGTAAAGGACAAGCCTTTGACTTAACAGATTTAGCATCCTTGGCTCTGGGCTGTATCCTGTGTAGCTGGCAGGAATTTCAGGTCCACCTAGTCCTCTTTCAGATGTATCCATTGCAAAACATAGCAAGCACTCTAGACAGGTCTTAGGATATGACCTTATCAGACCTGTCTGTTTTCCTTTCCACTTGGTAAACGGATGCTTCTGTTGGCTACAAAAGCAGCTCAGTTTTCTTCGAAGTCATTATTAGAAAATTGAACAGTGGTGGCAGCAATTTGGGAACAGTGGCTTAGCACGTAAGCAAAACAGTTGTTACCATATTAAAAAGGGTGTAGTCTTGCCAACACAAGTTTATTACAACTTCCTCACCCTTTTTTAGAGCTAAAATACTCATTTTTACAATTCCAGTGGAGGCTGTCTTACGGAAACAAAAGTACATTTTGCCAAGGTTTCCTAAAAGTGGTAGTGGTGTATCCAGGGGAGCGCCCCTCTGTGATCCTCTTGTTCCTTGGTTGGCTAACACCAAGCCAAAGAAGCAGAATTATCCTGACTTGGAAACAACATTGCCCTAATATCTGGTTCCTTATTGCCGCAAAAATCGTAGCACTGGGGTGAATTTTCAGAATTCTGTCTAGCTAACTGTATCTTCCTCTTGCTGCTTGTGCCAGTTCAGGGGTTTGTCATAACATAGTTTCCTGCTATAGAAAGTGCTTCCAAGGATATTAAAGAGAGAGAAGGCATCAAGAGGGAAGGTATAAAGTACTGAAAGAAATTTTTACTACCTCTAGAAATGTTCTAAGTGAAGTCCTCTGACAAAGTTTTAGGGTTTTGCTTAATAGCAGAGTGTCCCATCTGGGATATTTTGAGAGCACTCAATATACTTCTAGTATATTTATTCTGATATTTATTCTGTTTGAGTGTAAATTTTCAAGGGAAGAGCTGATGAAGTGTTGAGTAAGTCAATTTAAGTGCTCTTTGTATTCTTCTGTAGAGTAAGTAAAAATAATTCTGGTTTTTGTCCTGAAATTTTTTGTGACACTCATGCCTTAGATGTATCAGTTGGGTGGCTTCTTGAGGAAGATGCTGCCTAAAGTGCTTCACCTTTTTCTCCTTTTGCTTGAGTTGAAGTGTAGAGCTTCTTGTTCGTGGGTTGCATGCGTGCCTCACTGTCTGAGATGTTGACCCTGTAATCTGTATCAAGTGTTTTTATCTGAAAGATTAAATAAACACCATCACTCTTATTTTTTCATTAGCATTTTGATAGCTTTGCCAGTTTTCTGTCCAAGTAATAAAAGAGCCTACTGTGACTAATCTGTGATCTCTGTTCATTAGTATACTATTCGTTCTTTAGTCAGCAAATGTTAGCTGTTATGTATTGGAAATGCTGTACAGTTGATTGTCAGCAGTAGTGTAGAGATGACAGATTTAATGTTTCTATTAATCTTTCCCTCTCTTTTTTTTTTTTTTTTTTCCCTAATAATGCATATAATCAGGGAATTGAATTCTATTTATCTCTGTACTTGCCTCCAGAGAGTAAGTCCAGGTCTGCAGCTTTCTCTAAATATATAATTCTTTCAGACCAAGCAGTGGTGGTCTCAGATGTTTGCTTTCTTGCCTTTAAAAGGAGCATCCTGCTTTATCATTTTTCACAACAGTTTCTGTTCTCTGGCTTTGATATTTGAAGGAATAATTTTTTTTCTTTTGAAGGCTCTTTATTTTGGCTTTGTCAGAGCCTGTGAGGATTGAAGGTATATCCTGGTTATGACATTTTATCGTAGAAGATTTGTCCCTGAACTCTGCAGCTTCTGTCGTTTCCAGTTGAATTTTTTAACCCAATTACTTCACATAGAGCTTGTGCATTCAGATTTTCCATGTAGGTCAGTTTTGACAACTTCTTGTTGCTTGTGTATCTCTATAGCTGCATTGCAGTATGACTACAGCTTAATCAGACATAGGAGTTTTATTTCACCTAACACAGAAAACATCGTGAGGTAAGCTGTGGCGACTGGGCTACAGCTGCTAATGGTGGGCTTGTAATTCTGAAGCTCAGATTGTTGCATTTCATCTGTTCTTGATACTAGATAGGAGTGGACCAATACCGTGGAGTGTTTTGTCATCTGCAGTAATGGTGAAGAACTTAAAGTGAAGAGAAACTTGTAGTTTTGGTTTCTTGGTTTTACTGAACTGCAAGTTGTTGTCCAAAATGCTGAAAGATTGTTTCCCATGCCTCATGTTAAATTAGGTAATATGTCCTATTTTAAGTGGTTGCTTTGCAGACATGCTGTTAATCAGCAGCAAAGCCTGTATATGCTGTTAGAGGAAATACCACTTTCTTCAGGAAGTGCCACAAATTCTTTGACCTGTGAATTGTTGGTGGTTCTTTTGTGACACAGACGAGATCTAGTTTTAAAAGCAGATTTTTGCACTTACCCTTGTTTCCAAAAAGAGGGGAGAGTATTTGACTTAGTTCATCTGCCTGGTATCATCTCCCCCTCATTTTCCCGTCCTGAAGCCCTATGTGCCCTAGTTTGCTGGGCCACTTGCCTCACATACTCTGCACTGTGAATTCTAGTGCAAGAGTTGGACTGGCAGTAGGGGACCATTTCTCTTGGCAGTAGCCAAAATTACACTTGTGAAGTTAAACCATTGTTTCATGGCAATTTTAATATGTCAGTTGTAGAAAGCTAGACCTGCTTCTGCTTTGAGAGGAAACAATAGTACTTGGAAAATGCTATGTAGAATCTGTTGCAGTAGTCTTCTGAGGTATTTCCCATCCCTGCTAATGGCTTTTCTGAATTATTTAAATGTTGTCTGTGACAACGATATGCCAAGAGTCTGCCCTCAGTTATTGCACTTTAAATTCTGCTCTAAGAAAATTGATTAAATTGTCTTTACTGTATCCTGAATGCTGAAATTTATGTTGTTGTTGATGCAGTTGCTGACAGGCAGAAATCAATTTATTGCTGCTAGACTTCCCTGTTCCTCTGTTTTGCTAGGAGCATCTTTGTGGCTCTAACATATATTGCTTCCATAATTTATGCTTCACATTCAAGTTGTGAAATGGTAGAGCTTTGGGGTTCTTCCACTTATAAATGTCTATAAAAGTCGAAGTTGATAATTTGCAAGATTTCACATGACACCATCCTAAACAGAAAAGTAGATATGTGGCAGCAGCATGGTCCTATTCCCATCCTCCTCCTGATGGGTTTTATTTGGATATTCTTACATGTTTATGGGAATGTTGGTTTGTATTTTGTAGAGCACTGAAGACACTGAAGCTTTTAGAAAAGCTTCTAAAATCAGACTTGAAATTAAAAGCATCTTGTAGTCTCCATTTTTGTGGTTGTCTATAATGACATGGCAGAGCATCATTCCCCATTGGCAAGAGGATGGTTCCATCACACCATTCACTGTAGTTCAGACTCTCTGATTATTCATGTAGCTTCCCTTCCATATAAATGCAAAAACCTGCATGTCACAGTGCCATCAAAGCCATTACACATTTGCATAAAGCTGCAAGTGCTGTCGTGCACATAAACTGTGAATTGTGCAAGGATGAAAGAAGATGAAATGTATTTTTATATGCCTTTTGACAAGCTTTTTACTCTTCTTTGAGTCACCAGCATCAAACTAATGGGATTATGTTTTAAGCAAAAACTGTCACAATAATTAGAATTTATAAAACTGAAGAATTCCATGAAAAAACTTGCTCACTAGCTAAAAATAAAATACGCTTTGATGTAAACATTCTGTATAAGTAGGTTGTGGAGAAGTACAGCATTTTTCTGTTGAATTTGATCCCTTCGTAATAACTCTCTGGCTATGAAATGTGCTATCAAATGCACTTCATCACAGAAGAAATGTATTGTTTGGTATCTTCATTCTGAAAAAGCAGTGAAGCAACTGCAGCTTATGCTTGGCTGTATCCATGAACTCTAAATACAGATGTCTACTTAAAATGCAGTGGAACCTTTAAAAGCTTCCAAAAACCTTGTGCAATTCGTAGAGACCTGGTTACCACAAAAGTTACTGGTGGCTTGTCCCTGATGAGCTACAAGTCCCACTGGGATGAGTTACCTTCTCTCAGGAATCAGAATGAGCAGTTAATGCATCTTTTCAATCTGAGGTTCTTGCTGTGTCTGGTTAATAGACACAGTGACAGAGAGACTGGGCCGTCTTCTTGGAGATGATACACGAAGCAAATCACTTTGAGTGGTTTAACTGAAGTCTTGGTTTCCAGTGCTGCAAAGCATTTTTGTTGCTGGTGGGTGGTTCCTTGGCAGTCTTGTAGTCCCACCTGGAGCTTGGGAAAGGAACTTGAAATTCTGGAGTGCACTTGTGTTCATGTTCCCAGTGATGCAGTTGACTGTCACAGGGCATAAGCATGAAATACTGTTTCACTGGCAGGCAGCCAAGTAATTGTTAGTGAAGAGTATAAAACTTGTGGTGATTTCTGCAAGAGTAACTTAAAATAAAGAGGTAGGAAGTCATGCAGAGAGCATGCTGAGAATGTTCAAGATTGGTTACTCACCTTGATTACTTGATATGTTTAATGAGCTCTCACATGAGGTCCTAAATCTAAGAATGCAAGTCATGCTTCTTTCAGGGCTTGAGGTTAGAAAACAAGATCTTAAAAATATAGGAGAAAAATGATGCTGGATTTTCAGAATGATGTGGTATCGGAAGATGTAGCGTGATGCATTATTGAGAGGGGCAATATATGAATGGGACAACTGTGGTCTCCACCAGAAGTTACAAATAAAGCTGGAAGAAAGCTATATTGGACTGGACTTCTTGTCCATGTTTCTCATAGATATTTGAGTATGAATGGCAGAGGCTGGAAAGTTGGAGGAGTTTGAGAATGTGGCACATTTCCAATGTGCCATGGCAGTGAATGGTGAAAAAAGCATCATTAAGGGTAACAATTCACTTCTGTTGTCACAGGGAGCAGATGCTGGCAGTTTGAGGCTTTTTGTAGTAATAAAGTCATAGCAAGAACTGATGGAAACAAGTTAGCTATGAGTAGATTTTCTAAGTGATTATCACAGATTAGGATTTTTGGTTCATTTATGGGGAGGGATTTGGAAATGAAGATGAAATGTATATGTAGCTCAATTGAGCTACATAAGTTGAGATAGCTACATATTTTTTTACCTGAGCACTGCTTTCCCCCTTCACATGGATTGCACACCATTGTTCCAATTTCTTAATGGTTCATTTCCTTTACTTACTTGCTTTAGTACTATTGTGGAGACTATTTACATGGCTTGCAAACCATTCCAGTGGTTGCCAGTGGTCTGCTCTGACCCCCAGAAATATGTTTGAGATATATATGCTTGAGATATAGGAGACTGAATGTGTTGTTTTTTTGGGTTTTTTTCCTTGGTTCCCCTTCTCATGTTACAGCTAGTCTTATATGTGTAGGAAAAAAGGAAAGTACTTGATCAGTGTTTGTTCACAGAAAAGAAAAAACTTTGCTATCCAAGGTTAATTTAAAGTGATGTGCTATGGGCCATCTTTATAAAGATAATGATGGTCAAGTGGTAATTGTTAAAGCCAAGTCTACAAGCAGAGTTCCACTATTGGTACATCCATTTAGAAATTTGTGGACTTGAGAAGAGTTGAAACTTTTGCCAGTCCCGTAAGGGCTCACAAAAGGTCTTCCTTCACACAAGTATGTTAGTAAAAGTACGTGCTTATTTTCTACCAAGAGTGCTCAGCTCCATGTGTTCGAATGCGACTATAAAAACAGATTGATAAAATGTTAACATTTGGAAACACTAAGTTGCTGATAAACATGAGATGCAAAATAATGAAGAAAAAGAGCAACATTCAGAAGAACTTGAAGTCTATGTGAAATATTTAGTGGGAGAGCAAGGGCAAGGAAAAGCAGTACCTGGATACCAGAAATAATTTAACTTTGGGATTCAAAAAAATGTTTTGTGGTTTTTTTTTGTTTTGTTTTGTTTTTTTTTTTTTTTTCCCTTCTTTTTAAAACCAATTTCTAAAAATGGCTCACTCCAAATTAGGCACCTAGGTCTAACTTCATCATAATTCATTAAGTGATTGGAAGTTATTGCTGTTGAAAATTGTATCATTTTGCTAGTTCATGCAATGGTCAAAGGGCAAAATCTCATCAGAAGTGCTTACTGAAAGTGGGAAGATGGATTTTATTTGGGGTATATCCTTTTGTTTCTGTAAAGGCAAATTAAATTTCATTTGTTTTCCCTTCTCTCTTGTGGTTTTGTTAGTCATAGTCATAGCTTGTTGCATCTGTGGAATCTGATTTCCCAGCCTTTCCAGTAGGCAATCCTTTTAGGTAATTTTGGGAAGGACAGAGTTTTGTTTGGCTGTGGAGTTAAGGGTGTATTGTGTGTGTTTGTTTGGGGGATTTGGGGGAGTTGTTTTGATTGGCATTTGATTTTTTTTTTCTTACTGTATTTCTAATGAAGATCAGAATATCTTAATGTGTCCAGAAAGGCTCCTGGAATGTTCAATTACAGTTATCTCTCTAATTCTGCTTTCACTGTAGTCATCAGAGAAACTCCTGTTTTTTATTAAAGTGGAAAAGCAGCATGACTTCCTGTAGTACAATATTAAATGTTCCAGATAGTTTTTACCTACAGTTTCAGTGCAGTTATTTGTTATTATAGCCTCTTACTGCTGTTGCAGATGTTGACCTTTAAATGGTCTAAGGCACAACTGCATCCAGGACTGATGCAGACTCTTACATGTAATACCTCAATTACTGGTAGCAGATAAGCAGTTTAAACTCTTATAATCTGCACTGGCTGATTAAAGTTAGCATGGTGGGTAAGGATATCTGGGATGCTGGGCACCTTTGGGAACAAGATGGAGCATAAATATCCTTAGCATACTTTCTTTTCACTAATTTCAGCTCATATTTATCTTCACATCCTTGCAGCTGTGAGGGGGTGAAGGGTGAGGAGGGGAACAAACTTCAGATCTCTCAGGGTGTAGTGTTTCAGCAGTTCAGGGACTGCTAGGTATGGAGTGCCGCAGCTGCCTATGCCTTCTAGGGCAAACTGGTGGTTTTCCGTCACATTCTTTTGAAGCTAAAAACCTTATTTCCGTATGTTGAATTTCAATGACAACTTGACAGGCACTCATTTTCAGAAATGGTTGTTTTCAGTCCTTCTGTTAATTTCACCTGAAATTATTAGAAGGGAGAAGATGGGGCAACCCTTCTTTTATACTGAAGTAGAATCTGATGCTGAAATATTTCTTCAGCACCCTAGTAGGGTGCCTTTTGCAAGATTAAGGTCAAGTTAAAAAGCAAAGGTCACTGATAGGAACTGTACATTTCAAAATCAGAGCCACCCTTTTGAGGACTTCAGTAGGGTGGATAAAAACCTTTCAGTTTAACTGGAATGATATGCGTCTCCTGAGTGGGATTCTGAGATAAGAGGTTAGGCTTTAACTGGGATGCATCTATGAGATTGGAAGGTTGTGCATTTCAGAAGCTTCTTTCTCTTGCAGAATTGGTGGGAAGGCCTCTCGGCTGCAGCTGAGCACGCCCTAAAGTCTTGCCAATGCGGAGTAGAAAACCTGTGTCCTCCTTAGCCAGACCCGGCGGCAGTGTGTTTACTGCATATTCCTAAGTGTCTCATGCATCTGAGCATGGAAAAAGCAAAATCTGCAGGGCAGTGATGAAGTCTTGTCAGCAAACATATCCCAGGCTTGCATAAACCTGTCCTGATGGGGTTAGTGCTCAGTTGCTATCTTGATGCCTTACCCTTTTCCTTGGTTGCCGCAGCCCATCAGCCTGTGGGCAGGCGCTGCTCGAAGCACGGGTTAGCTCATCTGTCCAAGAGGGTGGGGTTTGACTGAGAGCGCAGACAGCCGGCAGGAGCTCTGGTTGCAGTGTTTCATCAGCTGCTAATCCGTTTACAGTGTAGCTAATGAGATTGCTCTGCTCGGTGCTGCAGACACTCTGTGCTACACCGCTGTAATCGAGATGGCTGCTGTGTATGAGCCGGCTCGTGTAGGAAACCAGATACCTATTACGGGGGAGACAATTCCTAACTACTTTCTGCTGTGTAACTCTCTTGTATTAACCCAGGACATTTATCTCAAGACGGGGTTCGAAGTTTTCTCAGTTCAGTCTCTAAATCAACGCAATATTTGTTGGGGTGGACTGATTCGTGCCTTAGTTAAGCTTTACCTTTCAGTTGTGGGTCCAGTTCAGCTCATTTTCCTCCCTCAGTGAAAGTACATAGTTTGCCCTCAAATTTGTTATCTTGCAAGCAATTTTCTGTTTCTGCTTAGGTCAGTGTACTGACAGACTGGATATGCAACTTCAACAGAAAGAAAGCAGCATTTTTTATACCTTTTGTCCATATTTCTCTTGCTGTGTGAATTGTTGTGTTGAAGTAGTTTCTTAACAAATACAAAATAAACAGACAAACAAACCCTTTTCTTCTAAAATACTATAATGAGTAGTTGATCTGAAATTCTTGCCCGTGTCTCTGTAGAGCTGTAAATGGAGGGTAATCTTTGGTGTGGGCTGTCTAGCTGTAGTTTCTCCAGATTCTTTTGTAAGAATTATTGACTTATTGTTGCTCATGAACAAATCACCAAAAAAAACCCCCAATAAAATCCGCCCCTTCTGTGCCCCAACAACAGCAAAATTCCCAGGCAAACCACGTAGTTTAGAACTTCATTTTATCTCTTGTGGCTTTAATAGTTACAGCAAACTAATCTGTCTTCCCCTCCTGCCCCCCACTCCCACCTGTGCTTTTTTCCTTCTGTGATAATAAAGATTCTCAAATAAATAGTATTTAAAATAAAGGAGACAACTTAAACTGCTTGGCATTATGATGAGTTATACCAGGAATATCTCTTGTGTATAAAATTTAGTGTAATACCATATTTGTGTGTTGTAATGGGAGCAATGGGAAAAAGTGCTGAATGCACTTGATACTTAATATGATCAGAAAAATTAATGCTTATAGAGCTCAACAGTGACAGTTGGATTTGAAAGGTTTTCATTGAAATTGGAAAAGATGATAGATTCTCAGAGTCTTAGAGTGCAGTACATGTTTTCAGGTACCATGTTTAAAGAGCTTTTGAAATATAGATGTTTATATTTGATGTGATACTCCGGGTTTTACTGAAACTGTTTTGTTTTCTTCTAGGTGAATCTGGACTGGGAAAATCAACATTAATCAACTCATTATTCTTAACAGAACTGTATTCCCCAGAGTATCCAGGTCCTTCACACAGAATTAAAAAGACTGTACAGGTATGTCTGGGGGAAAAAGGTACAACCTGAATATTGTAACTTGCAATTTAATAATGTAAGGTGACATACAGTTGTCACATAAGCACCTGAGTCTCAAGATACGTTCAGTCATGATGTGAACCACTAAGAAATATTCACTGTATCTTTCATTGTATCTGAACAACATAACTTTCAGGTTCTCAAACCTGTAACAATGTGGGAGCCCTGAAGTGTTTTTGTGTTTTGCCTATAGATTAAAAAGCACATATGTGTGCAGAATTGTTTGAAAATGTAATGTTTATTATCAATTAAAATAGTGAGTAAATCTATAAAAAAAACATAGATGTGCAGTAAAACCTGTCTGTTTAAGGCAGACTTTTAGAGACCAAATATTAAAGGATTTGACAGAAGTGCGGGAACCTCTGTATAAAAGTATCTGAGTCCTCTGCAGACTGCTTCGTGGTGCCTTGTTTGCCTGTTCCAAGTTGTTATTCTGATACATCAGGGACTAGAGTGATCCTGCCTAAGGCACTAGACTTAGGCAAAGACTATGTTCCTGCAAGTGCATGATGCTACTGAAATATTTAGTCAGAGACTGGAAAACTGAAGCTGATCTATTTGATTTGTGTAATAACCTGCTACTGATCAATTATATTTTCTCTCAAGAAAAGAAACATCTTTTCTGTGTTATAAAAAGATTGCTACAAATAACAGTTACCTAACGCAAAGAAATAATAATGCTATGGGTAGTTCAGGAAATCATTGTGTTTGTTAGGTACTTTCTGTCTCCGCAACTGAGCAACAAAGTAAGGATGCATAAGCTCTGCTTACCTCTCTTGATGTGCACTTGCTTAAGACTTTGGTGAAGATGGGTTGTGATAATCTAAATTTGTACAGGTGAGGACCAGGGGTGCTCACCATTGCTGCTGTTGTCCAACAGAGTTTCTCCAGCTGCAAAATTAAATTGTAGCTGAAGCAACTGGGCAATTGCAGAGTTGTCATAAAGTGATTAAGCCCACTGTTGAGTTAGGAGGGTGTGCAAGGTGCTAAACAGAAGCTCTAGAATGGAGTGCTTTTTTACTCCCTGGAATCAAGTAATTAAGCTCCAATGCCATGAACTACTGTCCTTACTGCTTTGTGCGACCTCAGGGGTTTTTTTGGTTGGGGTTTTGGGTAAAACATTTATTAATCCAATGTCGGAACACAGGATAATTACCACAGTAGAAGGAAAAAGTCCATATTGAGAAGTTTAAATTGCATTAGCAGTTAGCTCAACATTATAAAGCTTGAATACTATTACAAAATGGATTCATTGCAAAATATAATTTTTTCTTAATTGAGGGAAAACTTTTGAACATCCAGAGTTTGATTAACAATATATTAATAGTTTCTAAGCTTTGCTCATATCTTTCAGGCTGTTTTATCAGTTTAATGTAAAACTGTAGTGACTGAGAAAATGGGCTTGAAAGCTTGTTATCAGGGGTGTCAGACCATTATTTGAATTAAGAGTTGAGCTTGCCTGTTTTGAAGGGATGTTAAGTGGGATGGAAGAGGTGTGCAAAGAGTTAAACTCTCATATGATATGGTTATTACTGAGCCAATCAGTGGCTGTTGGAAAACCAAATAGATGGGTGACTTTTTTTTATTGGAAGAGTAATGTAGCATGATTTCATTACTGATGATTACATTTTTGTTTAGCAGAAGCTAAACCAATTCAGATTATGAATTTTAGTTTAAGCTGTGGGATGGATTCCTTGTCATTGGAAGATTTTTGGGTTTTTTCAATTAGGGAAAATCTTTGGAAGAATTTTTACACAATCTAACAAAGAAAAAACCCAAACCAAGACATCTTTCAAAAATAACTGGCTCCCACCAAAGGTGCATCAGTGTAAGAAAAAATAATATGAAACTGTGTGGAATTTCTAGAATTTGAGTTAAGTACTGTCATCTGTTAGGTGGCAAGATTAGATGATCTGTTGTTCATTCTGACTGTCAAGGGTGGTTTGATTTGTCTTGATATACTGCTTTTAGAAAAGGACACATAATTTTCAGAAAGCCTCACTTAGTGAATTTTTTTCCTTTGTAAAGCTGGAGAGGGGAAAAAAAGCTTGAGCAGAGCTCAGGCTGAAAAGCCATTGCATTTTCTTCTACTTCGACTGTGCGGGCTAAAGCTTGAGGCCAAGAGCTTGCCAGAACTATTTTCAGTAGTGAATTGGGGTTTGAGAAAATAATATGTTGAGAATAAAATAAATTTAAATACCTTCTTCCCCTGTAGAAACTACTACTTTTATCTAATAACTGCCCTTTTTTTTTTTTTTTTTTTTTTTTTTTTTTTTTTTTTTTTTTTTTTTAATACTTGCAATGCAACTTTGCTTTCAGTTCCTTGGGATGAATGAAAACTCAGTGTAGCATTTTAAGAAAGAAATTGAAACTATCTTATTTCATTGTCAGTGTGAGGCTAAAATTATTTCCCCCACAAGCCTGAAAATTGTGTGTGGTATATCATGTGGAGGTGTTTCCTGTCAAATATTAAAGAATAAGCAGTGGGAGTTACTGGATTTGTACTCTTTGCCAGTGAAAACCTTTTTAAGTTGAGGATTGATAAAACAGTTTTGTAGGGTAGGGATGAGAGAAACTTCCTCACTTGAGCATCCTCAAATCTTGTTTTTAATAATAACCTGTTCTTATATGGTGGGAACAACTTATTGATCAGGAGTTGTGTAAGAGGCTCTTGCACAGATAAGCCCCAGGTGTGGTTTGGGCTTGAAAACCATGGCAGTTTGGAGTTGTTTTGTGAGGCAGGTCCTTTGCATTAATATCAGAAAATGCAGAAAAACAGTTAAGGGTAAGTGATTTGGCGTCAGATGAATTCAAAGTAAACATACTCAGAAATGAGAGGGTATTAAATGGGTTTTCTCTGATCATTATCTGACTGCCTTAAATGCAGGATGGCAAAGGCGTGTTTCATCCAATAAAAAGCAGTCGAGCTGTAACAAGCACCAAGGGATGAATGCTCTGTAGAAACTGCCGAGGAGACTCTGTGACCCAGCTGACTGGAGTGCATGGGAAAATGTCTGTTCAGAGGAGACTTTTTAAGAAAAGTCTTAAATTCCAAGACTTGAACTAATGTTTTCCATGAATCCCTTGGGAATACTTGTAAATCAGATGATGGGATGCAGTTGGATGCTTAACTGTGAATGACACTAGTTTACAGGGATTTTCTGGCTCTTTTCCAGATGTTGCTGCTTTCTGTGCCTTTGACCATGTATGGACACATCTATTTAGGTTAGAAAAATGCAGCTTTGCAGAGGCTTTGTGGCAGGGTCTTCATCTACTGTTTTATACCAGTAGAGTCTACTGCTTACAATATATCCTGAAAGTGATTGTCCACAGCACAAGCATAGGACATTTAATTAATCGGCTAATATTCCATGTTCTGTAGGTTTGTGAAAACCTGCTGTCTTGGTTTGGGAAGACAGGTATCTGCCAGAGAAAGCTGGAGTTTCCCTTGGAATGGAGAGTGTAAACTACTCCCACTTTTTCCAATTATAAATTTGCAGTTAGAGGCTTTCAGGCAAAGATTTGGGAATGGAAATAGCAGTTCTTCGCTAGTATGTATAATAAAGCAAACAAAAAAAACAACTACAGCATTAATAACAAAACAGTACCAAGAACCTCGAGAGCTTTGCTTTACAAAAAACCCGGGGCAGTTTGGTCTTGGTGCCCCCTGTAGGAACTTCAGAGAACCAAGCTGGAACAGTGGAAAGTCCTGGGCTGGTCGCTGGAATGGCAGGATGTCCCTGTAGGGCAGCGGGTGCAGGGTCACACCATAGCAACAGGAGCAGTGCCAATAAAACCGCGATGGTGGGGCAGGGCTGGCCCAGCTCCCGCAGGGTGAGCAGATGATGATAGATCTCCCAGGACTGGACCCCTCCAGAGACAGTGAACTCCTCTCCCAGCAAGCAGCAACCCATTCTCTCTCCCCGAACGTGAACGCGGAAAAAACCAGAGTGCCCAGCTGCCTCAAGCTCTGTCCTTTATTTGCCACAAAACTCGTGTTATCTCCCCCTCTGAGCTTTGGGCACCCCTTTGTTTTTGGGTAAGTAGTCTTAAGTATCCAACGCTTAGTCTCCTTAGTAACTTACAGGGAAAATAATTCTTTACAGTAAGAAAAAAAACGAACAAACCTTACTGCCAACACCTGCTCTGATAGCAAGATACCTACATGAATTTTTAAAAAGTAAGAAAAAAATCTAAATCCTCACCACCCAGTAATGTATTAGCACTCTCTGCAGAGATTTGGTTGCTGCAGACCATTTGTCAGAAGATGACTTCACAAATTCAGCCACACTTAGATTTTATTTTACAAGCATGCAGAATCAGAGAAAATGTTAGGCGTGACATTTCCGAGGATCTCCTGACCTTTCTTTTCCTTTGTTATAAACATATGTTCAAAATAATGTTTTATTAATCGCTTCTTTCGTAAAAGCATTCCACCACGAGCCCATAATAATTTAATGGCTCTTGCTGGGAATTTTTTTGCTGGAGAATAAAGCTGATACCTTGTAGCTCTTGGCAAGAGTGCATCTCTTAACATTATCATTTCTAGTATTTTGCAAGTGTTGTGGGTTTCTTATGCTTGCAGAGATCTTGGTAATAGGAGAGCTATGGGGTTACTATATGCAAGATAGCCAAAAGAATGCAAGGAATCAGAAGTTAATCTCTTTTGTGCTAAAGCTTTTGAGTAGTAAACTTTTGGCTGAGTGACTATGGCAGGGGATTACTGTCTTGAGTTCTGGTATCAATTGTGTACAATAGCATTTCTTAATAGAACTCTTGAGGATGAGGAGAAATGCTCTCACCATAATTAAAATGTACATTTCTAAAGCAGTGCATGTATCCCTATGTTCTCATGGCTTTCAGCTGCATACTTTTAGAAGAATGAGAGTTGTATAGTTTGTGAAAAAGTAACTAGGTGGCAACTTAGGCTGGGGTGTGTACAGTTTTGTTTGGTTGGTTTTAATTCCTGTTTTTTTACACATTTCTAACCTTGCAGTAAGGCCTGTTCATGTTGGGAGTTTGAATTGGGTGGTCTGGAGGTCCAGCCCAACCTGGATACTTCTGTGACCAGTATCCTGGTAGCCATTAACTCTTTGAGAACTGGCAGCGAAAGGGATTGATCCGACTTGGGTAGGCTCTCTACTGATGAGTGGATAAAAACAGCATCCTGCATACTCAGAGGTTAAATGTGAAGCTCTCTTTGTAGATAATTACTGTGTTCTGTGATTCTGGATAGTCCCTTCTGAATTGGAATCAATGTTCTGCTTGTGCAAGAGGGATTTAGTTCAACTTTCTGCAGCGTTAGTTTATCTTGCGGATTTACATTGCATCACATACGTAAGTGGTGATTGCAGAGTGCAACAGTGTTCAGGTGTGGCTGTGAGAGTCTGTTTCAGTTATATAACAATTAGGGATATGCAAGATCTTAAGTAGCATTAATATGATATTTCTCAAACCTTGAACTGGTCAAGAGATGATCCAGATAGGGTTTATTTTAAATAGAACTTCCTTTTTTCTCCCCAGTTAGGATTTGTGAGGCTTGAGGAATATTAAGCAATGAGCAACAAGGTAGCATCACCTGGAGTCTGGCAGCTCTGGTGTGGTTCTGGAAAAATGGCTTACATGGCTGATTTCTTGAATCCATATCTAAAAAACAGTGTCACTAGTGATTTAATAGGAATTGTTTTAGTGTCAGGGAAGAAAAGGATGATTCAACATCTGAGCAATTGGAAAGAGGCCAACATGAGTTTGTCATTTCATACTGCTGTGCATCTCACTGATAGAAGAGTGATGTTCAAAGAAAGAACAGTTTCTCAGCCAGATGGACCTGACATTGGCAATATCAATAATTACTGAAATATTAGCAGGAAAAAGGCAGTAGCAGTCCATGTGCTGCTTCGCCTAGATCTTCTGTGTCATGACATGCTTAATCTCTTTGATGACATGTTCATTGCAAGCTGCCTGGGCTGTGCTGTGGATGGGTGGTCACAACTGGAGGCATGAACTCCCACACCCAGATCTTGCATCATTCCTTGTGCTGAGGCAGTTGCCTTCTGAGGCTGGTTTCCATCAGTGACTTGAGCTAACAGGAACCCAATCTATTACAGTCACATCAGGTCTAGCTCAGCAGATTGCAGCCAGATTGTATTACTTTTCAATATAATTCTGTTTGTAATAGGAAACCATCACTTTGTGATTCTATTCCCAACCATTCTGCTGAAGAGTTAATGTATTTTTAAGAATACATTAAGAGGACTAGAAGTGTCTAAGGTGCTTGTGGGGAGGATTTGGAAAATCACATCTTGTGAGTTTTGGAAAGTGTTGCTTTCTTTGAAGTGACCAAAGTTTGCAACTTTATTAAGTTTAATTCCTGGTTAAGGTTTTTCCTCTTTAATCAGGAATTTAAATACTAAAATATCTCTCATACTTAGAGGGTTCTTTTATCACTGACTTTTCTTAAATAATGACCTTTTTCTTAAAAAAATTATTAATTTTAAAAATTATTGCGATTTTATAAGCAAAACACAGACACAGTGTACCTCTGAAGCAGAAAAGTTAGCAGTTCTTTGTCAGACTTCTTATTCATTGCATTCTTTTCCCAGTGTTTAAGATAGGTGACTAAACTGCTAAAAATTTAATCTTACTGTATTCATTTCACAGGTTGAGCAGTCAAAAGTTTTAATCAAAGAAGGTGGTGTTCAGTTACTACTTACAATAGTTGACACACCAGGATTTGGAGATGCTGTGGATAATAGTAATTGGTAAGACATTCTTCATATGTTCTCCAATGATAATTTTGCATTGTGTTTTGTGTGTGTGTGAGATATAATACCTTGTGACATATTTTAAAATGCAGGCTTCAGTATTCAGGTAAAATAATAATGCTTTCAAACACTACATTTAGCTGAAAACTTCTAACTGCTGTAATTCCAAGTGCCTTTATAACTTGATGGAAGTGCTGCCAGCCTTTCCCCTGAAACTGAATGGTGCATTTGGCTCTTTATCCACACATGCCGTGTGCAGAGGCATCTTCTGTGCTGTCACAAGATGTGATCAGTGGAGCGTATTCCTTTAGCTACTGTTCTTTAGTTGTCTGTTTAATGCTTTTACAATAAAGGTGGTTGTGTTTTTTTCTGTGGGACTCACACACATTATATCTCCAGAACTATGTAACTCAGTTTTAGGTTGAGGAGTTGGTCAGTTGTAGTGTTGAAGTATCTTAATTAAAAAAAAAAAAAACAACAAAAAACCAAAAAAACCAAACCAAACAAAGCAAAAAATGCCCCACCCCAACCTATGAGGAAATTGTGAACATCTATTTCTTAGCAAAACCAGATTTCTTTATGTAAAATAATGTAACTTACAGGTTTTTATTCTGTAATCTCTGCAGCTGGCAGCCAGTTATTGACTACATTGACAGTAAATTTGAGGACTACCTGAATGCAGAATCTCGAGTGAACAGACGCCAGATGCCAGATAATAGAGTGCAGTGTTGTTTATACTTCATTGCTCCTTCAGGACACGGGTTTGTATTAGTGTATTTTATATTTTCATTTTCTCTTATCTCAAGATAAATAGCCAAATCTGTCAATCTAAGTTCCAAATTGGATTTTCTTAATGGCCTGCAGATCATGCTTAATTTCAAAGATATGTTTACTTTGGCTTGTCAAACATTAGCGAGCCAAACACCAGAAAATATGATTGCACATTAATTGCATAATGAGAGAAATAGAATTCTAGCAGTGAAAAATGCTAAGACATTCACAAGTGCGAGGTCTGTTTGTGATCTGTATGTCTTTAGATCACATTAGGAGAAACTGGTTCACATGTCAGGCAACAAGATTTTTCCTTTCCATTCTTCCTCCCTCCCATTAATGTAAATTGAAGATGGGAAGTCTCATACATCCTTGTAAGCATGCCATAATTCCCTTGGTGTGTAGTATTTTGTCTAGTGGCAATTCCAGTATAGGCATTGCCGATTTTTTTCAGTTATTGTGTTATCTTCCAGCCCTGCTTAGTTTTTACTAGATCAGGCTTCTATCTAGTGGTAGACAGGGAGAACTGCATTTTCTAGGGTGTATTAGGTACATATTAACTATCTGAAACTGGCTGTATATCTTTTTTATCATAGTATCATGATTAAATTGGTCAGACTCTTGAATTGTACCTTCAAAATCAGAAAGAGGTGAAGATAAGTATAGGCCTATTCTGTTGTGTCAGTCAAAAGCAGTAAAACTTACTGAAGGGAGTGATCAAGGAATTTGAAGTATTCCTTAGGCAGTAAAAAAATACCAGCTATTACACTTAGCTTCTGTAGATAGAATTGGAATGGGTCTAATAATTTTGAACTGTACAGATACTTCCAAATATGGAAAGAAATGTCAGAGGGTGGAGTCTTTCTTATGTAGACTTGCCTTTATTAAGTATTTTGTTGTTCAACAGGCACCTTTTTAATGCCAATTTTGCTCAACATGCATGTCAATTTTAAATGCAAACACTTGAATTCTTGACACACTGTTTTACTAGTGTGCAAAATCCAAAATCTAACTTAAAGGGAAGATGATTCCTTGTGTTAGTCAGTCATTCTGAGCTAATTTTCAGATTCTTCAAAAAACATGTCTTTCTTTCACACGACTGTGTCTGTTAGAACTTCCTAAATCAGTGGGAGGTAAAAATTGCTTGTAAGGAAAAAGAAAAGTAATGTTTCTGATGGATTAAGACTTAGTCATTAGATTTGTGAGGCTAAAAGCTGTAAAAGTATATTCCTTTTGATATAACAGGTATTTAATGGTATTTTTAGGGGAGGAAAAGATGTAAAATCATGCTAGATATGCATACTGTTTTTCAATTCCTGGAATAAATGCTTAGAATTGTCATCTGAGTAAGGAAGTTAATGAAGAAAATTGGTGCTGTTTTTAGCATTCATTTCCTCTTTTAAGATGCTGCCCTATCTGAAAGGACAGAGCTCACTTCCTACCTGGTTTTTGTGGTGATGCAGTCTTTACTCCTGTTTCCTGTGCAGTCAGCAGCACATCTAACCCACCAAGTAGTGTCCTCTTCACTCTTAATGCATGATTATATTTTTGTTGAATTAAGGCATTTGTAGGTGAACTTAATTCTTCTTGTCCTTTTAATACATTTGTAAAAGTCTGCTTTAGAAATTTAGAAATTAGACCCAACAGTTGAAGTCCTTCCATTTAATGCATCCCACCATTTCTAGCTAGTATTCCCATAAACACCTGAAATGATTGAATTGGTTTCTGTGGAAGCAGGGAGAGAGAGTGGAGGGGCAGGAGGAGCCTTCCAAGTAAGTGGGATCGGGTGATGATGGAATTTACCATCTTTCTGCATTTTGGTATCTTTATGTAAAGCTTTTCTGCTTCAGTCTCCACTGTAAACTCTCAAGTCTTTAGGTGAGCAGGCCTTGTGAATAACTCTGCTTTGGCAGCTGCCCTTCAACCCAGTGTTGTTGCCCTAGGCAGCTTTTTGAAGCAAGTAGAGGGAAAGCATAGTAAGGTGAATGGATAACCAAAAAAGTGCTTATAATATAGATGTGCTTTAATGTTAGCTATTTAATGGACACATGCTGAGAACTGGTGAAATCAGTGACAGGTGAAAAATGGTAAAATGAAGTTAAATATGTATTTTTGAACATTTTCTTCATTCTTTTATGTATGGTCTTCAGAAATTTCAGTACCAAATTAATCTGGTTTTAATGTTTCTAATGCTAATTTGTTTTAGATGAAGAATAATCTTGTTAAATCCTCTAAGTGAATCCTTTAAGCCTGACTAAACTTGTTCTCGTTAATGCATCAAAACCTCTCTAGTTTTGCTTCAGGAAACAGGAAATACTGACCACTTTGATCCACATAGATGGTGAATATACTACCATGCAGCCACCCTATCTATACCCATATGATGGTTTAGTTTTTGTCACTGTCATCCGCTTTCATAACTGTCTTTTTGTTTTGCATACCAATTTAGAGATATTTCAAATTAATTTGTACATAGGCCACAGAGCATCTTACGTGTAGGCCATCTTCAGCAATCTTAAGGTCTGAAAAAGTCTCCTAGCCCACTCTCCAGAAGAAGCATGCTGAGATGTGGCTTTCAGAACCTGCAACTGTATGTGTGAACAGAGCATGATTCACAACTGTGAGCTCTTATCAGTCAGGCTTTAAGTGGGATTATCTTTCAGCTAATAACACAAACTTTACTACCTTCATAGGAGAGTTCTTAATCTCTTGCTTAAATGAGTGTACTTTCAGCTAGCAGAAGACTCGTGACTGCTAGTAATATTAACTTACCACTTTCTCCTCTTATATTATACAATTCAGGGGATTTCCTGTAATAATTGCAGGTAGCTTTTTCATTTTCAGTCATCTCTCACTCATAAATCAGTGTCTTAAGAGTAGTTGTCAGAAAAAATCTCATCATTTGTATGATCTTGTTTAATTAATATAAATTGCAAAGCTCTAATGCTGTGTTTCAGACTTAAGCCTTTGGATATAGAGTTTATGAAGCGCCTGCATGAAAAGGTGAATATCATTCCACTTATTGCCAAAGCAGACACACTTACACCTGAGGAATGCCAACAATTTAAAAAACAGGTGAGTTAAAAATTAGTATTTACAACATAGGATAATTTAGTTAGTTGATCCCTGTGGAAATGGTGAGATTTAATTTACATGCAGAGTTTAAACCCTGAAGCAATAACTTGAGACAGCAAAGCTGAGTAATTTATATCTCTAGATTTAATTATAATTCTTGGTGAAATAATCTTGTTTCTGTCCTCAGGGGAAGATGTTTCAAGTATAGTATGTTTCTTGGCAAGTGAAATAATTCACTGCTGAGATAAAAATCAGTAAAGAAGGAAAGAAGCTTTCAAGATTTAGGTACCTAACCAGAAGTGTGTTAAAAAAGGAAGGTATTCAACAGTATCACAGTATTACTGATTGCATTGTGGTATTCACTTCTATGTTGATGCACTGTAATTATTAAAGATACCTCAGGTATTAGATGAGAATCAGTAAAACCTGTTGACTCTTGGGTGTGGTAATGCATTTTGAAGATGGTGAGATAAATCTAACATTGATGCAAGTGATATAATGTCTTTGTATTTGTAGAATATATTTGCTGTGACTGTCTAGAAGTGGATTGTGTTTTATTTTCAGCTACATGATCAGAGTAGAACAGTTAAGCTTTGTAATATTGTGTGAAGAGGACAAGGAGGATCCAGAACAAGACAGACATACAGTTTATCAAACTCTGTCCAGTTCTAGTTTAGAAGAATACAGAGTTCCGAAAAGGTGGCATTAAGAGCTGTGTGTAAAATGCTTGATTTAATTAGATAAGAATAAAAATTAGATTACAAAATGAAAGCAAAAAGGGTAGAACACAGAATATTTCTGAATATATATGCAGCTTTATCAATGAGTGGATGTTAAACAGGGGAGACTTTCCCAAACCAAACTTTGATAATAAGTCTTTGCATGATTTGGAAACTTAACTTCTCTTAAGATTGCAAACCCGTGAGCCAGAAATATTCCCCAGGGCTCTGCAGTGCAGCTGTCAGCTAAATGGTCTAATATTTTTCTGTCCTAAAATTCTGCAAAACTAATCAGCTTGTTTTTAAAAATACCCTTCAGACATACAGAGCATCAAAACAGGACAGTCACTTTCTTGGTGACGCTCTCAGTTATTTTTAAATTTTCATTATTGGTTGCAAATGTTTTTCAATACTACTAACTGCTACAGTTAGTCCATCAGTCACAAGCTCTTTTAAAATAGGCAGGTGATCCTTCTTGAAGCAACTGATGCTCAGGTATGCTAGAAACAGAAAAGAATAGGAGTGACAGCAGTAGCTATTGTGAGAACTCAAAGGGATAAAATGTGCCTGCAGTTACCTATTTAAGTATCTGTTGTTTTTTTTTAATTTCAGTACTGGTCTGACAATTTGTTGTATTAGGTTTTGCACCTAATTCCATGCAGGTAGAATTCTCATTAGAGTGAACCTCTTGTTTGTCCTGTTATAGAAAACTGGTATTAATTTTTGCTGCCCTTGTGTTGGTGGGTAACATTCTGGTAGCTGGGAGGCTCTAGCTCTGACTGTGTCTTCTCTTGGCTAAAGAGAGATGGTCACACTGTGAACTCCTTTGGGGTCACCTGAGGGTGTTAAACATGTGCAAGTTCTACGTTGTAATTTAAGTCACCATAATCTAAAGGATTTTACTTATCTAACAAAAGGAAGACAATCAGACTGCAGCAAAAAAATCAGGCTGTTACAAGGTATGAAATCCTCAAACAAATAATAATTTTGTTTCTAGATAATGAAAGAAATCCAAGAACACAAAATTAAAATATATGAATTTCCAGAAACGGATGATGAAGAAGAAAATAAGATTGTTAAAAAGATAAAGGTAAACTAATTTTCTTTTGAAAACATGCTTATGGAGGGGCCAGGGGGCTTTGAGTTTGAAAAGCATTGTCTTTAATGCAGAGCCCACCAGTGTTTAGAAGATAGAAATCAGATGTAAAGCTGTCCTAAGGGTCAGTGTTCCTTATCAGAAGCAATGAATGACATTATTAAGTCATCTGTCTTTTAAGTCCTTCAAAGACTAAAATTCAGAATGAGAGCACTGGATCACATGCTCATGAATGAATTCTTAAAGATCACTTTTTAAAATTCATCCTCATTTGACTTGTATCCACCCTTCACGCCCTACCACTTTTTTTGTTGTTGTTCTGAGCTTTGAAGGAGGCAAGGGTTGTTCTTTCAGACAGGGGTGTGCAGTGGCATGAAGTGTGTGCATTACAGCTGATAGCTCTCTGGCTGATTGGTACACTGAAACCCTAATGGAGATAAATGACTAAAGAAAATCAAAAGGAGTGTCAGGCTGTTGAAAGGCTTTTTCTTAGTTTACTCATGTTTTCAGTTTGTTCTTTCATGTTGGAGTCCATGTTGTGTACGTTTCTTGAGCCTTGCTTCTGTTTGTTCAGCAGCTATAACAGCTTGTAAGAGCTTTTAAATTTTTTTGTTACTGGAGAAATCTCCTAGGATAGATAAACACAAGTAGGACAAAAAATGGAACATATTCTGGGAATAAGCTTAGAGAAGAACAGAATAAAAGCAAACACAAAAGTGAAAAATACTGAGCTTTTTACTCTCTTCCTTTCTGCCCCTTGAAGCTGCTCTTGGGTCCTTTGTTGCTTGTTACACTGGAGACATTCTCAGTTCAGCTGAAAACAAGAACTTGATGTAGTTCTTTGTCAAACCCTTGAAAACTGGGTACAAGATCCAGTCAAAGTAACAGCCCTTGTAGCCAGTGGGTATATGACTTGGTAAATAATTGTGCAGTTGAGTAAATAGGAAATGGTTTGCTTCTTGCTTAGCTTACTAAGTAACAGTAATGTCTGTTCCTTAACTAGATTTACAGAATGAAGCAGCATAAGGAATTCAGAAGGAGTGTGTGTATATAGAAGTCATTAAACTGGGCAGAGGTCAATAAACATCACTATTCTTGCACTTTCAGCTTAGCTGCATTGCAGTGTTACAGCACTGACCTAGCTTATGTCAAGTTGATACATGGGCATGCTTTCAGTATCTTTTGGCAGCAGATTTTGATTTTTAAAGTCATACTTTATCTTGTAGGACCGTTTACCTCTTGCTGTGGTAGGTAGTAATACGATCATTGAAGTCAATGGCAAGAGAGTTAGAGGAAGGCAGTACCCATGGGGTGTTGCAGAAGGTAAGGCTTTCTTGTGATTTTTTTTTAATCCATTTAAAACTTACTAGATGTGAGTCTGTATTTGAAGTGTTTGAAATGCTTAATTTGAATGGTCTTTGGTCTGGAAATTAATTGAATATACCATTTTGTTATTCTGACAATATTGAAACAAGGTAAAGGTTTCAGCAACGTGTAAGTTCGCGAGCAGATTTCTGTTCAAGTCTCAGTAAGAAACTGTAAAACCTGTAGTAATGTATTCCAGGTAATGATGTGATTTAAATTACAGCTGTTTTCTAGCTTTTTAACCTTAATTAGCTTCATCTGAAAACTCTGTATTAAATTCTTTCTAGGGCATTCACATTATAAATATTAATTTGATCAGTTCAATTGTCATAAATACAATTTTCCCAAAGCATCTAAGTGCTGGGATGTAGCAACAGAAAGGTACCTGGTAATGAATAGAGTACTTTTAATTTTTTTTATTTGTTTAAACTTACTTTCTATTGCTATAGAGACTTGAAGATAACTGCATGTTTTTCTGGCAGCCATTTCTTGTGCTTTAATGCCACTCCTATATTTCAAATGCCACATAGCATGACTTGCACCACACTCTGTAGTAAAGAAATCACTATTAGACTGTTTTTCCATGATCATAGAGTTTTTTCCTTTGGTGTGCATGTATTGAATAAAGAGAATATTTTTTTTCCTTTACTATTTTTGCCTTCCAAGTGCAATGGGCTATAAATTGGATGCAGTGTAAAACAGACAAAAAAAACCCCAGCCAACAAGCAGTGTATGGACCAATACTTTAGAAAGGAATGCTGTAACACTTTGAAGTGCATGTCTGGCAGGAAATGAGGTTTGGCAGGAAGTGAAAACCAGCAGCATCAGAGAAGATCAAGCTTTATTTCAGGCTCTTCTGTTGGCATTTGGAGATGTGCAAAATGGTGCTGCTTTCCTTTATTGTAAAACAAATTTCTGAAAGGTTTCATGTTCACAATTGTATGACTTTTGGAAGGGAAAAGCTAGCCTAACTAAAAGGAACCTCTTGGAGTGGGTTTCAGTCTGTCAGCTAGGGACAGAGATGATGCTTTTTTGAGAACATGACTTCATGTGCCATCTGCGCAGAATTTACCATTCTGTGTGAAACCATGGAATAAAAAATAATGCAGGAGTGCAGATACAAGAATGAGCGCACAAACCTGCAATGTTCTGCATTTTTCTGTAGGATTCACTGAATTTACTTGGGCTATTTTAATTCCTTCATCCTGTTTTTTCCCTCCTTGCCATGAAAAATGTCTGTCTTTACTTCAAAGGCACATTGGAACCTGCCCTATGCCTTTCTTTTGTGTGCGCTAAGAGCTTTGTGTGTTGCCTTCTCTGTCTGCAGATCAGGGAGTTCTGGAGTGTGCATTTTTCTCCAGTGTCATTTCATGATCTCACAGGGAAATGCCACTCACAGCATCAGCCTCTCCTACTTTAGTGGGGTGATAGGCACAGTGAAATAGGTGGCATCTACTGACAGCTGGCAGTTCTCTCTTGATCTGTAGGTGGATTTATCAAGTTCAGTACACAACCTTCCTTTGCTTCATTAATAAAGAACTAAATCCATATTGAAATTAAAATGAAGACTTCTGCAATTCATTGGGTAGGGACAAGCAATTCAGTCTGTCTTTTAAAGGTTTTTGCATCTAGCTGGATCTAGACTGAAGTCTTCACTTTGTGTCTGATCCTTACAAAACTGCTAGCATGCAGCTGAAGAATAAAACACTTAAACTGGCAAAACTGCTTCTGTTGTGGTAGCTTAATCTGCTGCACTGACTCAGAGTACAGTTCACCAGTATGGCTTAGGGGAGCACAGCAACTCTGCGAGTAAAACACATTAATATAGTTATGTTAATGCTTTCCTTCTGTTAACACATGTTGTTTGAGTAAGGGAGTAATTCATTGTTGGAATGAGTGTAGATGGGTGACATCTTACCTCTGTGTAAGACACAGATTTTGGATGACATCTCAACAAAACCTTGCTTCTTCTTGCAGTTGAAAATGGCGAACATTGTGACTTCACAATTCTGAGGAACATGTTGATAAGGTAAGTAACTGACAAGTAACATTAAGTTTTCTGATATGCCTGAGAGATAAGTAAGTCATATACTGGAGAAAAAAGAATTTGGGATAGTGAGTACATATGGATTCCCTTATTTTTAATTGTAAACAGTTATCATATATTTTATGATAACTTGTTTAACCACATATTTAGCTTAGCAAGAAGTGGTGTTGGTAGTGAATTTTTTTGTGATTACTTGTTCTGTTACTTTTTACTAGTCCATAGGAAGCTGAGTTGTCTGTTAGTGCTAATGTGTACTTAGTTGTAGCATTTCCTAAAAACTTCAGCGCGGAAGATTTACCTGGAGCAAGACTGCCTGTGCTTTGTTGTGTTAGGTGCTGAGTCCTGTGCTCCTAGCAGTCCACTAGGTGACATCTGCTGTAAAAACTGTTAGTTTCATTCCTAAGCTTTGTTTTTCTCCAGGTTGACAATGGAAATTTGTGAAAATAAGTGAATGCTTTTAGCTTAGTCTTGAAGTTAACATTTAGCTTTTGTAGAACTAAAAGGTAGAAACTAGGAAATTTTGACTTGTTTTTTCTTGCTGACATGGGTTTTCTCACCTACTACAATAGTAACACACAGTTTTCTTATCTACCTGTCAAATACCTGCAACTTTATCCACAGAACTCAAACTTTCCAAATACTGGTCCTGTAAGTTAGTGTTTGGAATGTTGCAAGCTTTAGATAGTTTGACGCAAAATTATCTGGTATTTCTGTGCCTTTTCTCTCTTGACAGCTCCAATTTAAGTGGTAGGGTAACAACGCTGGGGAATGGGACATTAATAGAGGGATATGATATAATTTAATTCAAGTCAATCTGCAAAATGAACAGGGACTGATTTTTCAGATAGTATTTTGTATTTGTGCACTAAGCTGATAAATTACACTTATTGACAGAACTCATATGCAGGACCTGAAGGATGTCACTAACAATGTACATTATGAGAACTACAGAAGCAGAAAACTGGCAGCTGTTACATACAACGGTGTTGACAACAACAAAAATAAAGGGCAGCTAACAAAGTAAGTTCCTGTTAAGGTTGTACTGCATTTTACTCTTCCATTGGTTGACTGGTTTTGTGAATATATGGTGGTATTTTTGGTTTGGGGTTTTTTGGGGAGCGGTGCTGGTGGATTTATATGTATATATAGCCTTCAGTCAATTGCCCCTTTGTTGTGTCTGAAACTATATGCTTCTGGTTTGCTTGTAATTTGGGATCTTTTTCCTCTTTCACTAAGATTTACACTAGTTTCACTGAACACATTAAATAATAGATTCAGTTTTGAAGAGAACTGGTACATGTACTTGGAGTTTTACTTCCCTGATACTGCAAAGTTTTGGTGCATTAGTTTCTATTTTGGTTTATATGTTACTTGTGGAATTATTGGTTCTTCTGCATGAATGATCAATACTCTGTCGGGGATGTTTTTGAGAAGAATGGGTTAATATTTGTTTAGAAACTCTGGAAAAGCAGACCTGCTATATCTTTGAAATCTCCTCTGGCTACTCCTGTGGCTGTTTATCATGGCTGGGGAATTATTGCAACATCATTATCTTTTGTGAGAATGAGTTGCAATGCAGTCTTTGGGGGCTTTTGTAGCTGTTTTTTCAAACTCTGATATGTCATTTTAATTACCTCTGACAAGAAGTTATTTCCCAACCTGATGAAGTTATTGAAAGATGTAAAAGTAGTCTCTACTGTATTCTGAATTGTATAATGCTCTTTGAGAATAGCTACATTCAAATATCCTGCTCTGCATGTAGTAACTGCATCAACAGTAATTGGTGATTAAATAATTAATAGTTAACAGTGCTTTTATTTGTACTATATTTAAATACAAATTGCTCAATGAAAATATAGGGTACTGTTCTTTTCAGCTAATGATATGCAAAGTTACAGCTGTTCTTCCTAAAAAAAAATCCCTGAAATCCATTGGAAATACTTGCTCTTTGCATCCATATGACAGCTACAAAGCCATTTTTCACTAAAGAAATGTGTATTCTACACTCTCTTAGTGCTTTAAAAGTTGTGAGGGAATGATTTAAGTGGATGTGATTTAGTTTCATCTAGTGTGAGTCTACATGAGACTTCCCTGCTCAGCACTGACAAAAAATGTAATAGTTTATGTCAGTTATAACATCTCTTCAGAAGTGTACTTGCATTTCAGTAGAGTTGCTTATGAGGTCAAGTCTTAAAAATATTAGTTTTCAAATATATGTGTCCATAACACTATGGTTGCTTCTTCTCATTGTCATGTTTCTTGCCATCGTGTTATCCCTGACTCGCATCTTGAAGCTTATGACTGCACATAGCAAATATGTCAGGTGAAAATGTAGTAAATAGGAGTGCAGAAGAGAAAATTCTGCATTTTCTCCAGGACTTTTACTTGCTATTACTATGCTTTTTACTGTACTATTGTTTGCTATTACCGTACTGAAAAGTGAAACTCCCCCCCGCCCCTTGTTACTTGGGATATCAGAGGAAGTTGTTTCCATTTTTCTGTGTGTGTTGTTAAATACTGGGGTTTCTTATATACCTTCCAAAATCTTAGTATGTGTTCCTTAGATTTTGGAAAATCTGAATTTTAGTGACACCACTTTGACCAATTTTGTTTTGTGCCTGCTTAAATTTGTATTAGTTTGCAGCTACAAATTCAGTCTATTACCTCATCTGTGTAAGGACTGGTTATTCTGCATCCTTAAAAATAACAACAGAGTGACTATTTAAAATTATTTTTTATTCCCATATTGCAGACACAATAAGACGTTATTTTATACAAAAATACATCTATGAGTAGGCTTCAAAACGTTGTGACCTTCATTCACTCCTCCACCCTCCTCAGTTTCTGATAGCATTACTGATACTTCTTTTTGAGCCAGAACCTACACTACGAGGGTCTGGAATTACTTTGCTTTCTGAAGCATGCTCACTTTGCATCTCCTGTCGCTTTAGATCATACTGCTGTCCCACCTGAGTATTTCCAGGTGAATGTGCCTTCTGGAACTATTTTCTCCATTAGAAATCTGTTGCTTGGAACGCTGCAGTACTGCACTTCAGAGATGAATAAATACAATTTGTGCTCTTTGCTATCAGATTTTTTTAATCTTCGAGAAAATGAGTAAATAATTGCAGTTTGATTCAGGCATCTGAAAGATGGCAAAAGTCTTTTTTTATTGCAAACTTACAAAGACTATTTTGAGGAGTTTGTTCTCCAGAACACAGAGTGACTTAATAAGTAAATACATGAAATTCTTGAATGCACGTGCTGGTTATGAAGCGGTTGATGCTGTTTTTCTGTTTTTACCTTAACCATACATTGAGTTGCAGTTTTTTTTGGTTTTTTGTTTTTTAAGCTTTAACATGCTTTTTTGGCTTCTATGTGTTTTTGTAGCTTTTGGTTTTTTAATCTAGTATAGCTGAAGCAACATAGAGGGAATCTTGCTAATAACGATGTGCCTCCTGGAAACTGAGGGGGAGGAACAGATATTAACAGTTTATCTGTGCCTCCCCTTAGGAATTTTATGCTTGCCTGCTGGCCTTTTGAAAGAAGTGTGTGTCTCAAATTCGGGCAATATTGGTTCTTGCATGGGAGACAGATCCTATATATCTGTGTGAGAATGGAGACGTGCTCTGGTGCTCGTCTGGTGGTATTACAAGCATATGGTTAAACAGAGATACACCCCCTGGCTCTGGAAACTCCTAAGCTGCTGGGTTTGGAGAGACTGGGAGGGCAGAAATACCAGGAGACATACAGTGGTGCTTGTACTTTTCCAAAAGTATCTCCTGCTGGCAGCTGTTGGAGGCTGGATTGACCTTTTGTGCCTTTAAAACAGCTGTATTTTTATGATCCTGGCAGATCTGTTTTTCATGCAGCTGTTAACATATTTCTTTAGGCAGAAATGCTAACGTGGAAACAAAGAAGTATGTACTGCAAATTTTAATAATACTGTGTAGATGAATTGAAACATTTTTCTGTCGAGTTAATAATCTTAGCTCTGATTTGCCTCCTTTGATTTGGTGAAACCTGGCTGTTCTGTAAGTAACTTGTTAACTTAGGAGCAGTCCAAGGCATGTATTTTCCATGGTTATAGAGGTTTTTTTTGGTTTGGTTTGGTTAGGGGTTTTTTTGTGTTTTAGGTTTAGTCTTTAGATTTTTCAATATCATCCTAACCATTAAAAAAATAAAATGTCAGGGTAGTCTTCACATATGTAGATAACCTGTCTCTTTGAATTGTGTGGTAATTGTAATTTCACGTGTGTACTAATATGACATGTGAGAGAATTGGCATTTGCTCTAAAATTCAGAAGTTGTAATTTGAGAAATCGTTTTTGTTTGCTGTATGAAGCTGCTATTTTCAATTAATTTAAAAGTAAAATCTTACTTTTATTGGAAGTCGTATTGTACATCATAAAGATGGGTCTTATCCATCATCGGTCCAGGGTAACAAAATACACAATGCTTGAGTCCCTCTGATTGTTAAGCCCAGCACACTTCCAGCTCCTTTTTGCCTGTATTCTTGGCAAGTTCTGTGAAGCGGCTGTAATGCCAGGAAGCCCATGTGAGAGGATGGTGAGATCAGAGCTTGTTTTCTGCCCATTTTTCACTGAGCCGGGGCACGCCGGGTGCAGCATCCCGGTGCCCGGGGAGGTGACGCTGCAGCTGAGCCGCCGCTGAGACCTCTGCTGGCCGTGGGAGCCAAGTGCTCCTCCTGCAGCGTCAGGACATTCTCGGGCCTTCAATACACTGCTTCTGCTAGCTGACAAATTATAAACGAGGAGATAAGCCTCCAGGTGGCATTGGTTTCCAGAAACTTGTTTAGAGCAAGTGGCGGTTCATGTCACTGAAATCCTTAAAATCTTTTAAAAAGCATCGATGTTGTAGGAAAACTATTCCTGAAAGAATCTGCACATCAAACCTGTGTTAATATTGACATGACAGTAGTGATCAACTAACTGACTTTGAAACAAATATAACAAGCTTTAACTAACAATTTTTCCTTTTAGTGTGAAAAATTTGCTTTTGGGGGAAGCACATAATTAGCTTTAGGAATCTAATATTACTGAATTTACTTTTTTAATTATTGCTTTTTGGTTTTGTGGTTTTATTTAAGCATGCTAAGCTAAGCCTCTGTATTTTTTGTTTTTTAGATTTGACACAGTTGAAGGCATGTAAGTGGTCATTTAAATTTTTCCAAAAAACTTACGGCAAAAATTCTATAAACACAAAAAGGATTTCACTGTTTGATGTTTCAAATTTAAAACAGTTTCCTGCTGTCCCGCTCTTGGCATTGTTTTTTCCACTAGAAGCTGGTTTGGGTTTTTTTTCCTAAAGCTGTGCTACTTGTGAACTTTAGGAATTTATAAATACAGTGACAAATACCTCTGTAAAAACCCATCCTCTTTAGAAACCTTTTGACTAAGATTCAAGTCAAATTTGGCCAAATTTCAAAAATCGGTAGAAGCACATAAATTATGGAATTCCCTCAGTTTCTGTCCATAGCTCAGTCATCTTTATATAGATGCTTATAACAAATCAGTGGAATTTTAATCCTTACCTGTAAATTAACAGTTCTTCATTGAATTGGGGATTTAATAACTTTAATAATTTCTGGCCATGGTTTTATCTTATTACCTGCTTGCAGAGGTCCTACTTTGCACATATCTAGAATAATTTTTAATTTTTGCAGAATAACTTAGAGGACTCTTCTTAGGGTGCACGTCCTCTGAAATCAGTTAAATGTTTTATATCTTTGTTTAGTGATTTGTGGGGTTTTTCCATTCAGCTTGCCTTTTTTTTTTTTTTTGAGTGTGTGTTGTTTGTTTGTTTTGTTTAAACCCCTTGTTTAATTTTGTCCCAAAATACAGGGTGATGCGCTTTTACCTGTATCACATACTTAGGATCTTAGTAAAACCAGTTGTGACTTACGTTGTAGAGCTCTCAGCTGTAAATGCTCGCTTGTCAGTTAATCAGATTTTCTGTGCAGACTGATTTTTACCACTTTGTCAAATACAGCTTGCATGGCATCCCCAGTGGATTACTAAGTTTTCAACCAAAGGACAGTTCTGCACCCCTTTCAAGTTAAAACTGCAGCAATGATTTCATGATATTTGTTCTACTTTGCAATTAATTTTTGAAGAGCAGATGCATTTGAGAACTTTACATCTCTAGAAAACAGTCTTGTTTTGACAGCTGCTTAGCTTCCACAAGTACTGCTACTCACCTCTTCTTTCACTTCCTTAGTATTTTTGTGCATTATTGTACCTCACCTGTGTTTAACCAATAATTTTTTTTCCCTTTTTTTTCCTTGTAAGAGATTGCTAGTAGTTGGCCTTTTGAAGAACTAAAGTAAAAATTAATCTGAAGATCTATTTCAGTTTTGTATATTATACAGCTTTTTACTCACAAGTCCAAGCGTTGCAGCTATCAATTCAGATTCAATTCGATATGTACATTAGCTATCCTCTGCTGATTGATTGTAACAATTCCAAATATAATCAGTTCTTCATTTTTACCAACACAATAGTTAAATCTTTGTCCTTTTAAGCCATAGATACTCAAAACTGAAACAAGAGGAAAATGATTTGGTTTGATTGCTCTTTGTGGAACAGCAGAGTCTTAACAAAACTCTAGCAATCATCACTAGATCTCAATTATTCTCTTTTATTAGAATTTATAGTGAAGCCTACTATTTAAAACCCATATCGCCAGAACATGGATAGCAAGCTTATACAGCTTTGAAATTTAAGTACAGTCCAGGAATGTATAGCATAAAGTATATGGAAAAATCAAGAATAATGTACATGATTTTTATACATTATGTTTATTAATAGCTTTCTAAAGGAAACCCTTCTAACTAACACTTTGAAATACTGATGTTCAGTTGCCCAAACCTTTTCTTCAAAGCTGATCTCTCTTTTAAACTATGACCAGAGCATTCAACACAGCTGTAATGTTAAACGTCTCTTAGGCTCACTTGGGAACAATGAAGATTTAGAGAGAAAATAGGACCTTAGTCTGCAATGCTCCTAATTTTCTTATTATGTCCATTAATTTTTTTAATATATTTGAATTATGGGGAAGAAAAAGATGCCTGAAGATCACTTCGAAAGTGCTAATTTTCTTGTTATAACATTGATTTCTTCTCTTCCCATGACCAGGTGGTTCTACAGATAGAAAGTCAAGAGTTGCTTTTAACTTAAATGTAGCGTAAATCAATTGTGGGGGAGGAAAAGACATTGTATGAAGTACCTTTTTGAGTAAAGCTTATCTAAACAGTTAATATAATAATGCAAGTTGAATTTAAGCTAGCAGTGCCTACAGCAATGTGTTTATCTTACTGCTTCAGCATTTTTATCTTGCCTTTTCCAGATGCCCTGATGTAACAGACAGGGAAAAAAGTTCTTACTAGCTAACTGCTTCTTCTGGATTTATGGCAGGAGCCCGTTGGCACAGATGGAGGAGGAAAGGAGGGAGCATGTAGCCAAAATGAAAAAAATGGAAATGGAAATGGAACAGGTGTTTGAGATGAAAGTTAAAGAAAAAGTTCAGAAACTGAAGGACTCTGAAGCTGAGGTAATCAAAATGTTTTAAACACCATTAGAGCTTGGGGCTTGAACAAGTGTAGAGATGGGACTTTTTGCCAAGCCTTTGCAGCATAATTGATTCCATAGTTGGTTTGTATATGTCAAGACAACACCATTCTTCTTCTTCAGCTCGTGGCCTTTGCTGAAATGGTATAAGCCTAAACTTAAACTGTAATTTTAATGTTCCTTCTCCCTTTTGTTTGGAATATTTTGTGCTTATTCTTCTATGTGATTTTAAAAGTTCTTGAGGCTTCCATGGCTTTCATAAACTAATACATTAATGATCATTTGCTGTATGTATTGGAAAAGCATTTCAGAAATTGGACACAATGACTATGGACATCACCTAAATGAGAATTACTAGGCTAAGGAAGAGTCAGGGATTTGTTTTTGTCAGTGTTCTGGTGTCATTTGAACAAATTTTATGGATACTTAAGTCTAATTTGTGTTATCTTCAGGTGAAACCCTCACTGTGAATCTGTGCTTTTACAGTCTTCAAGGGGCTCTGAAAGTGATCTTTTTAAGGGACCTTAATTATAATTGAAGTTTAAATACAAGTAAAAAATTAAGTTATTTTTTAAGTTTTGGGAAAGCAGTTTCTCAAGAAGCCTAATAGAGAAGTTCAGAACTTTCAAAGTTCCTACAGAAGGTTTGTCTCCAAATTTGAAGAAAAATGAAGAAACTTGGAAGGGTAATTGAAATGCTTGGCAGCCTAGGCACTGTAAGAGGTGCCAAGGCATACTGGATCAGAGGAAAAAAAATCAATGTGAATTTTTTTTTTTTTTGAAAACTGAATAGACAGGGATATGAATAGTAAGATATACCAGTCAGCAATTGGAGGACTTTAAAGCTATATGTTTTATCTGGAGCATAATCTGGATGTTGATTTATCCTTTCCTCAATTTCTGTCTTGAATCTTTTTGAGCCCTTTCATACTTCGGGCCTCCGTGTTCTCCTTGTTATGTGAAAACCAAAATTTTTTCTGGTTTTCATCCCTTCTAGTACTATCTCTTGATTTTTTGACTGAGTGTATCTTGTCATACCAGGTTTTTTTATGTTCATGCAATTAACTCTTTTTTTCACCATTCATGGCTTTGTAAACTTCTATTGTATTCATCTAAACATAGAAAAGTAGGCAACAGACAGTGCCATGTAAAAATATGTAAAAGGAAATAGGTTTTCAAGGGTTTATGTAAAACAGTGTCTTGCAGGAGAGTAAGGAAAGAGGAGGTTTTATATCACTTTCTCTGAAGTGTGGACATCAGAGCAAGGGAGGGGATTTTGCCCCTCCGCTCTGCTCTGGTGAGACCTCACCTGCAGTGCTGCATCCAGCTCTGGGGGCCCAGCAGAGGAAGGACATGGACCTGTTGGAGCCAGTCCAGAGGAGGCCACCAATACAGTTAGAGGGTTGGAGTTTTTCACTCTTGTGTGAGTGAAGGCTGAGAGAATTGGAATTGCTTAGCCTGGAAAAGAGGAGACTTTGTGGTGGCTTAATTGTGCCCTTCCAGTATTGAAGGGACCAAATAAGAAAGACTGAGAGGGACTCTACAGGGGTGTGGAATGACAGGACAAGGGGAATGGCTCTAAACTGGAAGAAAGTAGGTTTAGGTCAGATAATAGGAGAAAGTTCTTTATTATGAGAGTGGTGAGGCACTGGAACAGGTTGTCCAGAGAAGTTGTGGGTGCCCCAACCCTGGACATGTTCCAAGGCCAGGCTGAGTGGGACTTGGAGCATCCAGGTCCCCGCCCTTGGCAGGAGGGTTGGAATTAAATGATCTTTAAGGTTCCTTCCAACCCAAACCATTCTATGATTTAACTCAATTTAAAAAAATTACATCACACGAAAATAATCACTTCTCCTGACAAAAGTCTCCATATTCACATACAACACATTTGATTGTCCATCTGTCCCATTAACTTGCAGGAGAGAATTCATACTCTGTTTTGGAATGTAGACAATTCATTTCCTCAATAATACTACTTCGTTTAATTAGTGAATAAATTCATCCACTTAAAATTTTTTTCCTAAAGAGATCCACTATGTAGTTGATGCTATAAGATGAAATCAGTTTGGTTTTTTTTACCCCAGAGTCAAAGATGGTACTCTTTTATGCATTAGTGATGCTCAAATGCTCTGCAACTTGCTTCTTAATGTTTGCATCAGATACCAGAGGATTTTTTAATTTCCTTTTATTTGCCAAACATAGCTGCTTTCAAATCCTATTTGTAAATTGGGCAGCATTTGGGGCATTTTCTGTTAATTGTAAAATGAAGCGACAGGTTTAATAACCTTTTGGTTTCTGTTACTGGCGATACACTTCTTAGTCTGAACTGCTTTCTCTGAAGAAAAATAGAACACATAATTTTGTTGCTTTAGTAAGTTTAGCTGCTGATGTTTGTTAGTACGGTTCCAAAAGTTGCTGTGTTTTCTGCAGCTGCTGACTCTGTCTGTAATCTTCTACAGCTGCAGCGACGCCATGAGCAAATGAAAAAGAATTTGGAGGCACAACACAAAGAATTGGAGGAAAAGCGTCGTCAGTTTGAGGACGAGAAGGCAAACTGGGAGGCTCAACAACGTATTTTGGAACAACAGAATTCTTCCAGGTAAACTGGAGTCTTGTCCTGCACTTCACAGTGAAAGTTCTGTAGCTTTACTGCTCAAAGGCAATTTCTGAGACAGTAATGGTCCATCTATGGTCATTGACCACTATGGAGACCACTTAAAAGCCAAGAAAAATCTTGAACTGCTTTTAGTTGCAAATGACCATATTTCAGCAATAATGGGAAGATTAGCAGCTTCTGAAGCAGATTTTGGCCTGCAAAAAAACATAGTAGCTACACATAAATACATTTATGTAAAAAAATATATGTTTATAATAGATCGCATCAGACTTCTGGGGATGAAGAATTAAAGCTTTGAGAATTAATATATTTAATTCCTCTAGTCCTTTGGAGGGGAAATCTGATGATAACTGCATTGCTTGATTCACACAGAACAAGTACTGTGTACTTAGTAAGTTTCATTCATTGTGTTGGAACCAGCAAAGCTTTACTAAAATGCATTTTTAAAAGGTGTATGTAATTAAAAAAAAAATCAGAACATGTATGTGATATTTAACAAACTTTTTTTTTTTTTTAACGTCATTTTAGAACCTTGGAAAAGAATAAGAAGAAAGGGAAGATATTTTAAATGCATCATTTTCACCACCAGTTATGTATTAGTTGCCAATATGCCAGCCTGGACATCAGTGTTTGTTGGATCCGTTTGACCAATTTTGCACCAGTCGTATCCATAGTAATGGATTTAACAGCATGACAAATTTTTGTTAATTTTGATGGAGAATGAGATGCCTTGAATTGTCTAGGGTGTTGTGTACTTGGAAAAATAACAGCTCTAAGTACCTTTTTCCATTATTTTTTTTTTTTTTTTAAACAGATGTCATTTTAATGCAAAAGAAAACATTTTACTGTTGTACAATCATGTTCTGGTGGTTTGACGGTTTACAGGATATCAAAAAATGCAGGACTCAAGACGGTTTTTAGTGAGGATGAATTGCCATAATATGATGCAAACAATGCTTCTCTATTATTATAATACAAGAATTCCATTCAGTGCAGCATATACAATAATGTAATTTAGTCTAACACAGTTGACCCTATTTTTGACACTTCCATTGTTGAAAAGGACACATGGAAAAACAAAAGCTGTAAGCTTACAGTGCACCTAAGCTTTTTATAACAACCCTTTTATGTTTTGGATTCTTTAAATATATGCTATTCTCATTTAGTAACTTCTTTAGCCAGAAGGATCTCATTACTGCTTCATTTTTTGTAATAACATTTAATTTAGATATTTTTCCATATATTGGCCCTCCTAAATAGAATATAGCTTCTTTCATATGGTAGGAACCAGTGAGTAAATCTTTCCTTTAACTCCCTTTTTACGTTTTATGGTAAGTAGCAGGAAACGCATTTATAGGTCATTTCTAGGCAAAATTGTGGAGTTAACTACCAACATGTTTCTACCTGTGTGCAGTCTTTATTTTACTAGAAATTGGAACATGGCCACAAGAAAAACATCACCATTTTGCATTTAGCTGTATTCATATACTGCATTTCTGTATTTTTGTTTGTATTGTAAAAAGTTACATAATAAACAATGTTGTGATGTAACACGCTGCTGTGTCAGGAATTGTAATGGAGTTGAACACCTGAGCACTTCTCTGGAAATGTGTGAACTTTTTCTCTGACTGACGTGTGTCTTTGATTCATCTGAGGAATCAGTTTGAGGTGTAGAAGACCCTTTTTCCATGGCCATGCTCTGAACTGGCTATACAAGGATCTTTCTGTCATGCCCAGGAGAGGGCACCAAGTGCCTGCACACTCTGTACTGTGTCCCACCAGCTCCCCTTCCGACAGTCCTGCTTTTCCTACTGGGCTTACTGCCTTCTGCAAGCTTTCAGGAGGATCTGGTGGATGGGTGGGAAACAACACACTTGTAAGTTGTGAAAAATTGATGGGGATTTCTTAGGTCTGTTTGTCTGTGGAATAATGAAGAATATCTCATTTTTTTCATATGTTCCCTGTATTTTCCCTGTTATCACTCTGTTTCTGCTCATTTTTCTTTTAAGAGTTGTGATTACAGAAATACGATTTATTCAGCTAGCTTCTCAAAGAAATTGCATTTGTAACTCATTTCAAATACTCTGCCTATCTTGTTTTCAGAGAAGACACTGAGTATCAGTAAGTGGACATTGCTTTCCCTTGCAGGTAAATAGAATTGCAAATTCTGCTCTGTGATACATCTGAGAGGATGTATACTGCTTGCATCTGCCCCTCAAGGTTCAGTTTAATTCAATAAATTGAGTAATTTAATAACCAGGTAACAGTTACCATCTAAGACAGAATTCTGAACTGCTTTTTGGACTCGTCAAAACTGAAGATGTAACTGTGTGGATATATACTGGTACTTTAGCATCCCCATTGACTCTGAAATAGAGATGTCATTTATCAGGAAACTTGGTTTCAATACAAGCACAGGCTTGTCTTCATTCTCCCCACAGTTACTCTGCAGCCTTTCACACACACTCAGGATGATCAGAAACATCTATAAGCTAATGAGGAGTTTTGTATTAATCGTAGAATCTTGGAATGGTTTGGGTTAGAAGGGTTCTTTAAGTTTAGTTCCAGCCCCCACATCATGGATAGGGACACCTTCCACTAGACCAGGTTGCTCAAGGCCCCATCCAGCCTGGCCTTGAACACTGCCAGGGATGGAGCATCCACATCTTCTCTGGGCAATATAATCTATTAGATGTCATTAGTATTTGGGTGAAAATGCAGAGGATGTGTTTGGAGTTTTCTTCTGAAATAGAACATTGCCTTTTTGGGGAAGACTTCTGTCACCTCAGCTTTTTTTTAAATGCTTTGGCTTTTCATGGTGAGTTTGGGCTGCACCAGGGCTTTGGTTTTAAAAATGTGAAATTGAGAATGATGTGTGAACTTCTGTAATACAGTAGCTGTGTAGCCAGTACAAAATCTGTAAGCTAATGAAGTACTGTGAGACAGCCTAGGTTTGTATTCATTTTTCTCCCACTGAATAAAGCATAATTTAAATGTGTTATTTCTGCAAAGCCAAAACTCATTTTACTTGCTAATATTTGGCTACTAAAATTTCCCTGAATTAGTGTCACAACTCTGAGCACATGCAGGAGACGTTTTGTGGTGTGTATGCTGATCAGCCAGCAACCTATTGCATCCGGGTGTCACTGGATAGTACTGGGCTTGTCTCCTGTTTCTTTTAAAGTGCAGGGAAACACCACCTGCTCTGCAGAGGCACAGAACAAGAGCTGTTCATGTGCGATTCTGTGCAGCTGCTGGGCATTTCTGTGTCAGGAGTTGATCCAATAACATAGTCCCAGGTAGCTGTGAGGCTGGAAGTTTTGCTGCTTTTGTATGAGAAGGAAGATCTCCATTCAGCTTAGTCTATGCTCTGTGAAAGGCAGTGAGGGAGAGAGAGAAAATAATCCTGCTCCTGCCAAGCATGGCACTGCAAACAGCCCTTTTGAGTCTGCAGTTGTACTTACTTATGGGTGGCTAGATATATTTCATTTTAGATAGATACAGGTATGAAAATGCATCTTTATATGTAGTGAGTAAAGACTGCAAACCTGGGATTTTCTTCTGATATAAAATACATTCCCACACTGGGTAGCTTATCTGGCTGACCACAATGGAGCAACAGCATTCTGAGTATCAGGATGCTGAAATTGCTGCTTCTTTCCAGCATGAAAGTTTTGAGGGAATGATGTAGTTCTTTTGGCTTTCACTGCAGTTTTCCCATTTGATAGGCAAATGAGCTTCTGACGCCCTGACTCCTTGAAAGGCCACATGTTGGACCTCTCTGGTTCAGGTGACACACTGTCACCAGAGTACTCTTGTGGTCAGGCAGCCAAAACCATTCCTCAGTTGGGCACCTCAGGAAATGAAGCAAATCTAAATTTCCCCTTCATACTTTTTACAGTAAGCATAAGACATTCTTAGTTGTTTGGGGATTGCTTTGGTCTTCATTGATTCAAGAAAACCCTGGATCTGACTTAAATATAAACAGCTAAAAATAATGCTTTTAAAGGTTTCAATACAGATAAATTAATGTGGAAGTCAAGAATTGGGGTGGATCACTGGTTCGTGCTTTGACAATAAGCAGAAGATGTAGCTGAAGTTGTGGAGCAAGCCAGCACATGAAGGCTTCATCTTCCTGTTTGTGCAGTATTGTCAGGCCCATTTGTCTGTGGGTGGTGAGGGCAGGCTGTGTTGGTGCCCAAGGTATGGAGGTACTTTTCCCCACAGATGACCTGATGAGGTTTCTTTTGCACTCAGTTCTTGGGTTTCAAACCCCTAATGTTTACAAGCCTCTCTCAATGCAGTTGATGTTTCTCCACTGCCAACATCTGTTTCCTGACCTTACGCTGTCTAAGGCTCAGCAAAAGCAGTTGTTCCCTTCTCCACAACCCACACCTACCTCATCCCCCATTCCAGTGAGTATCCTGTTCTGCCTGGTGGCTGGTGAGTTTGGTGGCCAGCCATCAGGATAGCCTGCTCCTCACACCAGGTTCTGCTGTGCTACTCTGCCTGAAAATGAGCTTCCCCTGCCAGCACCTTCAGGGATGGAGCACTTCTGGAGCTTTGCTCCATGCTGTGGGTTTACCCACCCCTGCCTTCCTGTTGCCACATGGTTGCTTCTCCCGGGAACTACTCAGCTTGTTCCTCTTGGCAGCTTCCCTTGCTTCTAACTTGTCACAAGTGTTCAGCATTAGAAGTGTGTGTTAAAAACAGCACAGGTCACCTTCAGGGGATGCCAGTGGGATTCCTCCCACACACACGGATCTAAATACCGTCTGGTGCTGGAAAAAAGCACTGTTCACATCATCTTTGCTTGATGCAGGTTATTGGCTGCCTTTGGCTCTGGGCAACAGAAAAGTAGCCCAGTGAACAGAAGGCCTTCCCTTACTGTGGTCCCAGGAATACGTAGCTATGAGACTGGAGAGTTTGATCCATTCTTTGGGAATCCACAGCTGCCTGGGGTGCCTCTGCATGAGCAGGAGGGGATGCAGGAGGGCAACTGAGACTACAAGTTGGAACCCAGCAGCAGCACTGGGGGACCTGCAAGTGGCCTGGGGTGCCAGGCAGTGCTGCTGTGGTGGCTGCAGCTGCAAATAATTCATGCATTTCTGCACCCTGTCCTCTTCCCTTGCACTATTAAAAGGTCATGACCAGTGGAACAGATTTTTGAGGAATATCATAAGGAACTGCTGACTGAGAGGAAAACAAGTCAAAATTTTTATCCATTCCCCTTCTGGTTGAAAAAGCAGCTCTGGTTCTGTAATATATCACCTCTGCACTGTCATCTGGAGAGGTTTCTGAGGCAGCCAAGATGTTTGCTTTGTGCAGACAGGGCAGTTTTTTGATGAAGGTGGTCATATTTCAGCTTGCCCTGGGACAGTTAGACACACAGGTCAAGATAAAACCTGCATTTTTGCTTTACTAAGGGAATATAATTCCTCTGGCTTCTTGGATACCCCCTGACCCAGTCTGCCAGCAATCATATTCACAATGAAAGGAAATGGAAAATGCAGTCATGTCACGGTGACCAGATTTTTGTAGTGTAGCAAGATTACAGAGACAAGAGGAATCCCTCTTCTGTTCTCAAGACCTTCTCATTTGGTAACTAAGAATTTCTTTCTCCCCTTTGGGAGCTGCTGAATCACTTCTCCCCGAACTTGACTCATCTGAGGTCCTGCATGTGTTGGGGCATTCCTAAGCAAAATACACGCTAGGCAGAGGAGCAGCCCTAAGGAGAAGGATTTGGGGGTGCTGATGGATGAGAGGCTGGGTGTGATCCAGCACTGTGCCTTTGCAACCCAGAAAACAAACATGTCCTAGGTTGCATCCAAAGCAGTGGCCAGCAGGGAGAGGGAGAGGATTCTGACCCATTGCTCTAGATAGACCCCCACCTGCAGTGCTGCATCCAGCTCTGGGATCCCTACAAAGGAAGGAAATGGACCTGTTGGAGGAAGTCCAGAGGATGCCACAAAGATCGTCATAGGGATAGAGCAACTCTGCTGTGAAAACAGGCTGAGAGAGTTGGGGATGTTCAGCCTGGAGAAGAGAAGGTTCCAGGGAGACTTAGAACACCTTCCAGTACCCATAGAGGCCCTACAAGAGAGCCGGAGAGGGGCTTTTAACACAGGCATGGAGTGATAGGACAAAGGGGAATAATGGTTTTTAACTGACAGTAGGTTTAGATTAGATATTAGGAAGAAATTCTTTGTGAGCGTGGTGAGGCACTGAAACAGTTTGTCCAGAGAAGTAGAGTGTACTCCATTTCTGGAAGTGTTCAAGGCCCTACTGGATGAGGCTCTGAGCAAGCTGGTCTAGTGGAAGGTGGCCCTTCCTGTGGAAGGGGGGGTGGAGCTAGATGGACTTCAAGTGTCCTTCCAACCCAAACCATTCTATGGTTGCTGGCGAAGAGGAAGGCTTACTTCGTATGTGCCATGCCTGAGAACTGTTGACAGCATCATATGACTAGTAAAGACCTCTTGAGAACTTTTGGGAAAGTCACCTAAAATTGTAGTTTTCCTCAGTTTTCCCTCTGGAAACAGAGATTTGTGCCTCCCTGCAGAAGCAAAATTTTCTTTACTTGGCAGGAGATGTAGGCAGGGTGACAGGTCTTGGCAAAATAGTTGGAGCTAATTTGGCCAGCTCCAGTGACTGAGTGTCCTGCCACCTGGCATGGCATGAGCTCCCTTCCCTTTCTGCTGCTTCTGTTTCCTTCACGGAACTGGTTGAGCCCCCAGAAAACTAACCAGTTGCAGAGTAATTTCATCATGTCTGGAAATGTTACAGAAATTAAATTCAGATTAAATCAGCACGATTCCCAAGGCTTTGCATCCCCATTCCTGTGCACCAGACCCTGTGGCGTTTCTCCACTGTCCCCACAGTGTAGCATAGTTCCTGCTGTTCCTTCCTGGCCACAGCCACTGGTCTAGCTGTGCAGCCTTGTCCCCAGTATCCCAACTGCATCTGCAGCTGAGGCTCCTTTCCAGATGGTTGTGATTAATAGATTTTTTTTTTTTCCCCAGAGGCATTTTACCAGGGGGAACAGCAATCCAATGCTGCTGTTTCATCAGCTCTGACTGCAGAGCAACCTAGGCTCATTTTCTTTCATTTCTCATTGTCTGCCAAGCTACTGTCTCACAGAAACATCAGCATTTTTATTTAATCCTGCACAAAGAATGTATGCTCTAATTCTCAACATTACAACCTAAGTCTTTGAATTGCAAATAAGGGCAGCAGTTTCACTCCCATTCCTAGTGTGTGTAGGCCATACACTTTTTAACAGTTCTTTGAAAATAATTTTTAAGTCCTTTCTGTCTTTAAGTTGCTTTTAGGTGCTCAAGATTTGGCTCTCTCCAAAGGTTTGCCCCTCGTGCTAGGTGGCACCAGGGAAAAAGTGGCAGCTAAGTACACTGCTAGGCTGATATGAATACTTTTCAGGTGGTGCTTGCTTGCTGTGGTAGTGCACCTGATGTGCAAACCTGATTGCAGTGAAGAATGCAGAGAAATAAGTGTTTTGTGGTCTGCTGTGTTTGCCAGCAGTACAGTGGAAGAGGAGTTTCTGGCACCTGAGTTACGAGCAGAAAAAACCAGTCTGTTAGTCCCTGGAACATGCACAAAAATTCAAATCCCAGGAATGACCCAAACCACAGGGAACTGATGTCTGCCCTTATTTAAGCAGCAGGTGGCAACATCCTCTGCCTGATGAAATTCATCTTAGGTTTTTATGAAGGGTTTATTTTTCCTTTTTTTATGAACTGGAGAAACCTTAGCCTCAGAGTTTGCAGCCTCTGCCTTTCTTGGGAGCACCTTGCCAGTGCTTCCAGAGGAAAGTCTGCAGAAGCACAGTAGGAAAGTGTCTTGACTTTTATGCTATAGTTCCTGTTTAGAGAAGATGTTTCTTCCTCTGTGGGTTGAATGGCCTTCACTGAGCATAACCCGGAGGCAATCAGTGGTGTGTGTAAGGGCACACAGAAATCCCTCCACAGGAACTAACAAATGCTTTCTGTGAGACTTTCCCTGCATGGTAGCTTTAGTAGGTTTGGGAAAGAGAAAAAAAAAAAAAAAAAAAAGATTTCCCTAAATACAAGAATGTGTGCAGTTGTGTGTGTTTTAATGGCTTCTCAAATTAACAATTGAGAGAACCATCTCCACTTTCCTATTCCCAGCATTTCCCTGCAGAGCAGCTTTGTGACCTCAGGATTTTCCTCATCCTTGCCCTTGTTTCCCCAGCCTCCTACTTGCCTTCCCTCTGGTCATGCCCTGATCCTCCTGCCCTGACCTCTTCTTCTGCTCCTACTGTGACTGTTGTGTCTGTGGAAAAAGACCCTACAGAGTTGCCTCCTCCCCACCCATCCTGCTCTTCTCCACCTCCCTGCTGTCCTCTCCTGCCATTACCTCATCTTTCCACACTGTGCCCACAACAGCACCTTGTACTGAGGGTTTTGTTGCTCCCATAAGCAGGGGGTTAATGAGGGAGAGCCTCTTGGGAATGGACTACTGCACTGGGCAAGCAGAGCTCAGCCCTGATGTGCTCCTGTTCATGGCTCCTCATGCTCTCCAGCTCTCCACCTTCTTTTTCCAGCTGTTGGGCACAGGGACTGCTCAGCTGTCCCAAGGCTGGCTCTGGCCTGCAGGAAGAGGTGCCCTGAAGCTGAGATGGGAGGAAGCAGAGCTGTAGTTCCATGTGTTTGGGATACATCTGATTGCAAGCTGGGCACCCATCCTGGATGACATTTCAGAGCACAACTCTGTGTGTCTTGTTCACACTGCTTTTAATGAATCATCAAGTCTCTTGTTTAAAGGGTGTTGCTGCTGCTGTTGTTTCTGCTCCCACTGCTAAATCTCAGTATGCTCCTGGAGTCTTGTGTGGGCATTAGTGGGCCACAAACAAAACACTTCCACATATGAATTCAAGCCGTAACTTGAAATATCCTGACACCACTCTGATGTCACAGTGGTTAGGCCTAAGAAATGGTGGCTTTATTGCAATTCTTGGGATCACAAACTCATAAATAGTCCATAGCCTAACTCAGGCATCTTTGAACCTCAGCCTCTCAAAAAAGCTTCTGTAGACCCACTGACCCAATTCACTGTTTGTTTCTGTGTGCTTCATCCACCACCTTGCTCAATCTCAGTCTGGTGGGATGTGGAAAGACATTTGGGGTTTATCTTTAAGTGGGGAAGGCTAAAGCTAATTTTTAAATGAAAGCTGCTTGAAGAAGCCTAAAATTATGATATTCCTGGCGTAGGAGGGCCCAGAGTCCAGAAAAGGTGGTTTAATTGATGATTTTTAATGAATCAAACAAAGAGAACTCCAGTAATTTCTTCTATGTGCTGTCTTCATCTTATGTCTGTGTTCTTATGAAGCATATTCACTATCTACTTTCAAACCCTTCTTATTGATGGATAATCTTGAGGGCCAGAGGTAAGGTTATATGTTGTTTTAAACACAGAGGAACTAACAAATAAAGTGAGTCTATTATGGAGAAAGAAGCAGCCAAAAGATTATGTCAGATCACAAGGTCATGGTACAACACAGTTTATGCCTGTAATTGTGCAGACAGTAAATGCAGCCCAGAAATTCCTGGAAATTGTGGAAGCGATACACATGACACTGATTTAAGAGATACTAAAATATTTCTGTCTGTAAAGACAGATGATCAGCAATAGATGCCTGGAAGCTCAGGGGATTTCATTTGATCTGGGTGAGGAGGCCAACTTATGAAGTCACAAAGTGATAGTAAGCAGTGAGGATTGCTATGGGCAGTGGCTATAAACCTGCTTCCACTTTCTATTCCACCTTCTGCTTTTGTTGTGGTTGTATTTCTGGTGCGTGATTCATACTGCTCTTTTCCATTTGCCTTAAACTTTTCCTTTTTGAAACCTCCTCTAACCATTGTTCTTCCTAAATTCCAGGTTTATATGGCTTCCTGTCTTTCCGTTTACAGGGACAATCCCTAGCCACATGAAGCTAGAGAAATGCAGTTGCATGGAGAAGGCATGCAAAAAAAATGGTCTTGTGTACTTAGAAATTAGATTTTCACATTCAGGTATTAAACCTGCTCCTTCCTACTTGCTGTAAGGGGGAAAGGACTAACTCCTGGGAGCAAACCTGGGGAAGGACTGGCCAGGGAGCAGTGCTGTGGGAAGTCCTGGGGGTGGGACAGGAGCTGAGTGAGCTCTCACCCCTGTGGGCAGGAGCACATCCCCCTAGGTCGAGGGAAGGAGTTCTCTGCCTGCACTCAGCATTTGTTAGACCACATGTGGATGCCACATTCCTGCTAATACCTGATGGATGACAATGAACTGCAGCGAGTTCAGGGAGGCCCCACGGTGGCTGTGCAGGTGCCCAGGAGGCTGGGAGGGCTCCATCCCTGGAGGTTTTACAGCCCAGCTGGATACAGCATCCTGAGTACCCTGCTCTGAGCTTTGAGCGGCGGGTTGAAATACAAACCCATCATGATCCTTCTGCCTGTCTTACTCTGTGTCCCTCTGGTTGCTTCAATGGGAGTGGCAAAGACAAAATCCCTGAGCTGAACTGGCCTGAAATCCACAGTCACACAGAGCAGCCCAGGCTGGCGGAGCATTGCAAAATAGCAAGAAGGGACCACCTGACTTGCTGTTGCTCTGCAGTTAAAAAAAAAAAAAATAATAAAAACTCCACAGGAAACCTAATTGCCTTCTCATGACTGAGAAACAAGGAAAATTGACGGTGCTTAAAATGCTAATCAAGAGCAATGTCCTGCGTGTCTTTATTTATGTGAGTTTATATAGAAACACTGTGTTTATATACGGGACATAAAAGATTGGCCCGTGGTGAATGGGAACGTCCCTCAGCAGCTGGTGTCCTCCCTGCCTATGGCCCTGTCCCATGACTAAGCCGGGTTTCCTGAATTCCTGTGCAGCTCTTTTGGATAATGCCTCTTTTCAGGCAATTTCTGCCAGTTTCCCGGGAATGTTTGCTCCCGCTTGCCACTCCTCCCATGGTGCTGCGATGGCTCACAGGTGACCGACCCAGCGGTCGGCCTGCGGGAGGGCAGTGCCCTCCGAGCAGCCACGGCTGGGACAGGAGCACGGCACAGGAGCACGGCACAGGAGCACGGCACAGGCCAAGACAGTCTCCGTCCTGTGCCGAGCAGCCCCGAGCCCCTCGGCCGCAAGGAGAGAACAGATGTCCAGACCCCCACAAGCTGCGTCTCGGGGTGTTTATGTCGCAGTGCCTGAGTGGAGCCTGTGCTTAATCCCGGCAGAAAGGCAGCTACGGGGCCAGATGTTCCGGCTCCGCTGACCTAATTCGGGATCTGGGGGCTGGCGCCTGCCCTTGCTGCCGCATCTCCCCGGAGCAGCAGCGGCAATCACCGCAGGCTCGGGCCCCTGCAGAGCGCCTTTTCCCGGGGCGCCGCTGCTGTGCCCTGGAATGTGCCGGCCGCAGCATCCCGGCTGTCGGCTGTGCCCCAGCGCCGGGACGGGCACACGCCGAGGTCTGCAGCGCCCTGCGCACCTCTGCTGCGCGCCCTGAAAGGACGGCGTGCTGCTTTCCCACTGAAGGCTCATTTCCCAGAGGAGCGGTTGCTGTCAGGGATATTAACTCCCTGCTGGTTCAAGCTGACTGCTTCCAGTGGCTCTCAGTGATGTCTTAAAAATAGAGATAGCCTTATTAATATAGCCCAAAGACAGAAAAGGTTCTTGTTCTCCAGCAAAATATGCAGTCACCCTTTCCATCCAGCACCATCCTTCCTGCCACAGCCTTGCTGGCATTTGGTTTTGTCTGGATGAGTGTCCAGAGGCTGCATCCTTTTCCTCGGGATCATTGCTTTGTCAAAGAAGGGTTTGGCCTGATTGAACCCCCAAGGGTTTTCATAGACCTTGGCTTTATTTTGATGCCTCCCAAGAAAGCCGATGAGTTACACCCCGCTGTTCCCCCCACATCAATCTGAATGAACTAGCATCCAGTGGGCTGGGCAGTACCTACCAAGGAATAGGTGTGCAGAGAGACTCTCACAGAATCATCAACATTGGAAAAGACCTTTAAGATCATCCAGTCCAGGTGTCCACCCAGCACTGCCACTGTAACACATTGCCCGCATCATCCAGAGCCAGAGGGAGGCCTTATAAACACCCCGGGGATGGTGACAGCACAACCTCCCTGGGCAGCTTATTCCAATGCCTGACCACCCTAACACTGAATTGCTTTTCTAATCTGAATCTCCCATCCCATTTTAAGGCAGTTTCTTCTTGCCCTCTCACTGCAGGCCCGGTGGAGGAGACCGGCCCCCACCTGGCCACAGCCTCCTTTCAGCTACTTGTAGAGAGCGATGATCTCTCCTATCCTTGAGACTAAAGAAGCCCAGCTCCCTCAGCTATTCCCCACAGACATGTTTTCTGAACCTTTGAGAGCCTTGTTGCCCTTTCCTGGACATGCTCCAGCACCTCAGTGTCCTTTTCAAAGTGCAAGGCCTAGAAATGGCTACAGCACTCAAGGTGAGGCCTCCCCAGTGCCGAGTGCAGGTGATGATCACTGCCCTGCTCCTGCTGGGCCTCACTATTCTGATGTTTCTGTGAGGAATCAGCCTTGCAAGGACCCTTGCAATGCATGGTTTTCTCTGTCACACCTAGGGCAGCAGCATGGGGGCAGGGAGGCTGGATTTGGAGGATCTGGAGTGCAAAGTGCTAGTTGAGGTCCGATCCCCTGCCTCAGCCTCTGGCTGTTTCATTGGCCAGCTCTGAATCTGGATGGGTCCATAAGAGCCCAGCTCTAGGTATAGGAGCTCGGGCATGTATGGGAAAGGGCTCTGCCCAGGGAGAGAGCTGTGGCCAGCCCTCCCATATCGTTTATTTAAAAAAAAGTCCCACACGACTTTTCACTGTTTTTGTCCTTAATTCACTTTTGCTGCTCCTCCTAATCTTCTCTGCTGTTGTTTACAGAAGCACTGGGGGAGTATTTCAAGCATGCTGCTGTGGCTCTGACCCCAAAGACTAAACCCCATGGGGAAATGGGGTGGTTGGTTCAGCTGTGGGGTCCCAGGCTGCTGGGAGCTGGAAGTCGGCAGTCCTGGCAGCGGGCCCAGCTGCTGGTCCTGGCTCACTGCAGCCACCAGTGACTGGCTCACACTGCAGAGGCACCAGCTGTCCCGCCTGGAATGCAGAGGGAGGAAGGTAAAAATACCTCCTCAGTCACACGCTTGAGAGATTCCCGGATGAAAGATGCTAAAAACAGCACGATGGGTTTGGACACGTTGGGTTTCTTGGCAATGCTATCAGCAGTTACTCTTCCTCCTGGCTTTGCACCGAAATGAAGTATGGGGGATTAGGGCTGGGAGAAAGCAGCACTACCCTGGGGTTGTGTGCTGGAGGATACATGGGTGGAGCAGCCTTTTCCCAACTTTATTTCTGCCTTCATACATCCTGGCAGAAGACCTTCATGGACAAAAAAGGATGCCCTGAAATCATGGCTCGATCAGAGCAGAGGCAGGGTGGGACCACCCCCTACTGGTTTATAATATCAGTGAGTGTCATATGACAAAAGGCATTGTAGTGGTCAGACCTGGGCTGAACAGATGCATGTAGCACAGGGAAATCCTCAAGGGTATAACATAATGGGGAAAAAGCTGGGATTTCTCTTCACAGCCCTGCAAACCCTGCCTGTGGCTGCTCAGAGCCCTGCAGCGGGCTTCCCCACAGTATAAATGTAAGAAGATTTGGTAGGTGTGCAGCCAAATAAGCCCTGAAGCAGCTGGGTTATGCTGAGACCTCAGCGCCTGAGACATGGGCAAAGAGGTGCCTCTTGGCAGTGCTGCCCCAAACCAGTGATGGCTGTTGATCCCGTGCTGTGGTCACTTCCCAGGCCTGACAGGGAGCACGGAGCAGTGAGAAGTATCGGAAGGTTGAGCTATTAGTAGGCAGCTTCTCGTCAGCTGCTGGAAGAGGAGTGTGTCCCTCTCCCCAGCCAGCAGGGCTGCAGCCAAGGGAAAAGTGTGCTGAATGCCATATTCTTGGCAGCCCTGGATCTTGAATTATTACCTCAGGGAGGAAACAGCCTGTGAAAAATCTCTTTGAAAACCAGTTGCTAGATAATCATTGGGTGAAGCAAGATGCAGCTTGAGTCACCTGCCTTTGGGCTGAGTACCAGAGCTGCTCTCCACTGCTCATCCTCACCCAGCAGGTGCACATCTCCCTTTCCAATGAGCTGGGGGCATAGCCGGCACTGCTGCGGGAAGTCCAGCTCCCAGCATTGCTGCTGCTGCTGCTCTTCATTCCCTCCTTGGGAGCCTAGCTTCCTGCTCCTCATGCGGGGAAAAAGGTCTCTTTGCCCAGTGGAGGCAGTTGAGATACTCATAATGGATGAGGGGGAGAGAGCACCACAACCTTGCTCTGCACTTAGATGTGAGGTTTCTCAGCAGTGCTTGCCCTGGTTATCTTAACTAGTGTGCATGGACACGGGAAGCCAAATAACTTAAAAAATATCCATCTACATGCTAGGCAATCTCAGCTGGCTGCTGTCTTGGAACAGCTGCTCTGGAAAGTTGTCCATCCCAGCTCTCACAGTGCAGGAATGACCCTGGTGGATGGGAAGTCACAGGAAGGAATAGTAAATCAGGAACCAGCACCCTTCCCATTTATTTTTAGCAGCAGTATCCAGTGGTGTTTCTGGGAATTTCCTCCTCTTCCTCTGTATTCCTGTTGACTTCCTTCTCAGTGATGTTACAGCTTCAGTCAGCATGACCTACAAGCAGATGCAAAACAATCAACAAGCCCTTGCCTGGCCATGGGGAGGTGTGGGATGAGGGTTTCTGGCATGGTTACTGGTGTGGGATGTTTCCATCTTCTGTGTGACCATGCTTAGCCTGAATGGCTTAATCCTTGGTGATGCTTTCCTCAAGTCAGACCTTGCTGAGAGTTCAAATCCTCCCTCTGAAACTGTGAATGTTCCTAAATCTCCATCCCCACCTGCCTGTAGGAGGGAATGAGCCAAAGCAGTGCTGGGGGCAGGAGCTGCTCGTGCCCTGGCCCTCAGTCACTGCTGGCAGGTGATGCTCCATGAAGATGCTCTCTCCAGGCAGAAGTGGAAAAACAATCACCATTTTATGATGTGTTGGGTCCTGCTGGGTGTCTGTCACGTGGATCCAGATCGTGCAACTTCAGTACCATTTAGCAGCACAGCCTGTTTAATTAGCCCACCTGCTCAGCAGTGGAAAAGAGATGACATTCACAAGCCTTGTACATCACCTTTTCTGGGCTCCACAAAGCCTTTAAGACCCAAGAGCTGGCAGGGAGCACACCAGGCAGCAGGATGATTCTGCTTTCCCTAAACTGGCAAGCCTTGCCTTCCCCCTCTACCAGAGTATTCTGCTTCTCCTCTCCCTTTTTGGCACGGGTTTGGCATGGGTTTAGAAAACCCATGTACACCCATCCCAGGCATAACAGGACATCCAAATCCCTCCTCAACCCATGAGGGCATCAGTAGGGCAGCCGGGCTCCCAGCCTAACACACAGATCTTTCAGAGTATCATGATGTCAGTCATGATTTGCTATTTTACCATCTATCTGGTTTTACTGATCACATAACCCTGCCTGACTTTGCCTCCTGATGAGCTCTGCTCTAGGGGCTACAGAGGGAATAGACCTAGGGCACAGAAAAATCCAGCCCCATCCCATCCTGGTGGGGCCAAGGCTTTCCCCTGCTGCTTTTTGGCTCAGTGCATCCATCCCCTCCTGACACAGAGATCCCAGCACCTTCCTGAAGTGGAAATAGTGAGTTACTGCTGACTTGCAGCTGGGGCTTAATCTCCAGCAGCTGCCAGTTGTGGGGCCAAGTTATATAGGGACCTGAAGGCCCTTTCCCAGGTAAGGAGTTTGAGGTTGTTTTGTTACTATATTTCTAGTTTATTCCACATGCTGTTGTACCAAGGACCTCAGAAGACATTTCAGTGTCTGAGAGCAGGGATGGCAGGTAAGTCATGCTCCAGAGAGGAAAGAAAAGAAAGGTTTTAAACAAAGCATACTGCTTCTCATCTTTATTTCCTATAGATTAAACCCTGAAATTTTAGGTGCTCGTGTTCTTACTGTGCTTCTTCATAAAAGTGTGAGGCTGTAAGCTGTTTTGTTAAAGCTCCTCTCACGGTATGCTTTACCTTCTGAATATGCCTGTGGGTTGTTATTGCTGCGGTGGAAACCAAAAAAGAAGTGGTGGTCAAATGAAGCGGTGAGGGTTAAGGTTTTAAATTCCCTGCTGGTGGGTTAGCTGGTGCATGGCTAGGAGAGTTTGTCCGGGCAGATATTGGGAGGGAGGGCAGGATGGTGTGGTGAGATGCTTTGTGGCTCACCTGGAAACCATTTCAGAAAGATGTAAAGGGTGACAATTTTCTGTACGCAAGAGGGGCTGAAAATAATTTTTCAGAAAACAGCTTTGAGAGATGTATGGAACCCTAGGAATGCAGTTTGACTGAAGGAGCACTTGGAGAAGGTTTTGGCAGCACTCCTGAGTGAAGGATGTGCAAGAGCTGTGTACCTGGAGGCTTAATTCTGCGCAGCTGAACTCAGGAAGCCACTGCTTCACCTGAATCTGGCCCAGCTGATTCATGCACGTGTGCAAACTCTTGGTGGCCTTTGGGTCTCTGGAAGCTTCATTGTTCCCTTCTTCATTGTTTAATGTGTTTTCATCACATTAAACCAGTAAAAGAACAGCTTCCAGCATGATAGTTTGAATGGTGAAGAGTGGGTGAGATTTTGGGGTGAAATTCTTTTACTGGTTTGAGCCTTTGAACGCAAGCAGTTGTGCTGGTGTTCATGGCTGTGACTCTTTGATTACCTAAGTTTTTGCTTACTAGGCTTGTGCACAGCCCAGCTCCAAGACTCTGGCTTGGGGTGATGGTTTTAAGCTGCTTTTAGAACAACAACACTTACCAGCTGCTTGGGGTGTTGTGCAGAGGAGGGGAAAAAGAATCCCCCTTTTCCAGTCTCCGTGGAAAGAGAAGGGAGCAGCAGTTTGTCTCTATTCAAAGATTGCAAGGACAAAGCTTGGTGCTGCAGTAGGCAATGTTTGTGTGCCGGCCCACTGGGAACAAGGGCACATACAGGTTGTTTCATGCAGTTTGGAGATGGTTTACCAACCCTTTCCTTCAAGTGGTTTGGGATCAGTCTGTGGGAAAGTTGCTACTGTTTTGAGGACAAGGGACTTTGAAAGACCCCGTGCTGAGGTGAGTCCCTTCCTGACTGAGAGGGTGATGAAGTGAGCTGCCCCTCAAACCTACTCAGGGAGACTCTGATCAAACATTGCCTCACCTGCTGTGTCCACGGGACTTCTGCTGCCCTGCTCCAAAAAAACACGTGCAGGGCACCAGGGAACCTTGCATCTACCCTAAGGAGCCATAAGAGCAAAACCAGCCCCTGCTCCTAAAAGCCTTGTCTGGGCAAGAACCAGAGTCCTTCTGCATCTGTCCCACTCACTGGCTCCTGGCATCTTGTTGCCTCTCTCACGAGCGAGCTGCACAGCCTTGCTTTTCAGAAAACACTGGTGTTTTGTAATTTTTTGGCAATTGAGACAAGTTCTTAGCAGCTATCTGAACTTTGCATTTGCTTATGAAATTTACTGCCATGTCGCTCAGAGGGGTCATTTGTTCAACGCTGAATAGCTGCGGGGTTGGAGAATAAACATCAGCCTCCCCACTCTTGCCTCCACCGGGTATTGGCCAGCTGTGAGTGATGCAAGATGAGCTTAGCTTTGCCCTGTTCAATGAGTCAATGAACCCTGCATCTCTCCTGACATATGGGGTGACTTCTAAAAAGAAAGCAAGTCTCCCTGGCCTGCCCATTCCCCAGGCAGCAGGAGCTGTGGCTCCATGCCTGCCCTGCAGCAATGAGGCAGAGTTTGACCCTGAGGTGCCAGGGAAAGACAAGGTTTCATAGTGGTGTCCTGTCTCCAGAGGCTCTGTAACATTTGGGTGTTTTTATCCTAAAGCTGCTTTAGAGATGGTGACAACCAGCACCATTGGGCACTTGCACGCAGGAGAGGCTTGTGCCAGAGCCATAACCAGAGGATCTCTCTCCTTGCTCCCCAGCCAAGACTGATTCCCTCTGGGTCTTGTGGCTCTCCTTGCCTCACCCAGCAGCCTTTAAAATCTGGAGGAAGTCTCTCTTATCCCATCCTCCAGGACAGAAATGAAACCTCTTCCAAGTATGTAGGGATACTCAGGTCAGGGCTTTTTCTGAGACACAGGGAGAGAGACCAGATGAAATATCTTTATCCATGCAATGGAAATATCACCAACTAACACAGGGGGATGTTCACTCTTTATAGATGTACAACATTGCTGAGCACTCTTACTAATTCCTAGGGGTCAGGCAGCTTTAGGACTGGTGAGGTGTCCTGCTGTTTCACCCCAAAACCAGCACAATGGCATCACTCAGAGCAGTCAAGGCTCCTGTTTGCCTCTAGTATAAAGCTAGTGGAGCCCTGATGAAGATGGCTTCTGGGCTTAAAATAAGAGGGATCCACCTGAAGCTGGCAGGCTCTGCTGGGCAGCCATCCCCACAGCTTTGATGGTGCAATACTACTTGCTGGCTGGCAAGAGGTGTTTGTCAGGTTGGCAGCCTCTGTGCATCCCAGCCACGCTGCAGAGCCTAAACTGGGAGTTATGCTCTGCGCCTGAAAAGTGAAAGACTACCTGTCCTGACCACTGCCAGGCTGCTCAACTGATTTGCATGACAAGAGGATGTTTGGCTTCCCAAAATTATCTTTAGTGCATCTCTAAGGTTTCATTTCCTCGTGGCGGCTGCATTCTCAGCTGCTTACACTTCCACGTGCATACGGACACATCGCCTGCCACAGCAGCCAGCACCCCATCAGCCTGGGCTCTTGAGGCCTGGAGCCAGACCTCTGGCTTTTGTTGGAGCAAGCCAAAATTTCTGCTTTGCACTGTGTCCTTTTGCTCCCTTTTGTCACTTTGCTCCCCTGTCCTACGTGGGGACCCAAAACCTGCAGGGCACTGCAGGGGAGGAACAAACTCAAAGCCTGTAAAACCCTCCTGGCTGGCCACCACTCTTTGCTTACAGCTTCCTTGTGGGCTCATGAAGCAGTGGAATGGCAGCATCTTTGCAGGAACCTCTTTGTACCACTTGCAGTGTTGTGTCCTATGTGTTTTTAGCTTTTCCACATGGTGCAACACAAAAGCAATGATAAAACTTCTTTAAGGATGCATCAAAACAGGGCAGAAGCTTCACAGGCCCCTTTGCTCCCTGCAAGTGGCTGTAAGTAAGATGCCTGTGATGGGCAAAGAGGAATTTGTGAGATGTTGCTGACTCCTGTGGAATGGCTTTGACAAAGCTGGGGTGTGTGCAAGATCTCCCCATGCCACCAGTGGCAGGATCAGAGCCTCCACCATGACTTGGGGCTGTGGAAAGAGTTCAAATCACTGGCTGGGTGAGAGCTCAGGCTGTGCTGAGTCTCTTGCTAGGGCAAGAAGGAAGTGACGTGAACACTCACCTCATTGAAAACCTCAGAAAAAGTCCCAAATTCTTTTCTAGCAAGACTGAAACCCTAATGTGCATAGCACAGCCCCAGCCTGGCACATTGCCCGGCGCTGAACTGGCAGGAGAGCCCCTACCCCCCAGAGCATCCCTCCATGCAGTGAGAGTCCTGCAAGTGAGTACAGCCAGCTTTCCTGCTGTCTCCATAGCATGTGCATGTGTCTGCAGCACTTAACTCCAGGCCTTCAGCTTCCCACATGCCACAAACAGGAGCCCTTGGCTTTGCCAAAGAAAGGATGTTCTGCTCTTGCATGTGGTAAGCTGGGGTTTCTGTTCCAGCCTTGGTGGGGCTGGTGACTCATGATCCTGCTTTGAAAACTGTGACTGGATTAGCAGCAGCAGGCTAGTTGTTGTTCTCCCCTGTCCTTTGTGCCTCATTTACCAATTGATTGCCTGGTCTGAGGCTTTCTCTTTATTCCCGCCAAGCCCTTTGTTCCTCTCTTCCTGGCTTGTCTTTTCCTTGAAAAATCTCATTTACTTGTTCCACTCCTGTTGACTCACATCATGTCTTCAATCATTCCAGACAAAACTAGATTTGGGGGCTTCTAAAAACCTTTCTAGGAAAAAAGAAAGGGAGCTGGAGTGCACCTGTCCACCTCCAGCCCCACGCAGGGGCACGCACACACCCCCAGGCAGTCCTGGCAGGGAGTGTGGGGAGTTGGATGAGGCAGTGCACTTGCAGGGCTGTCAGCAAGGCTGCTTTGATCATGTGGGGTTTAGTAGCAACCATCACCAGGCTTGCTGTGCTGAGGAAAATTTGTTGGTTTTGTTTCCACGTGCCCCTCCCCCTTGCCAGGTGATGTCCCCTCCCCTGCACCACCTCCTCTGTGGCTGTGGTGGCAAAATGAGCTGTCGTTTCATCCTTCAGATTCTCCTGAGTGTAAGGATATGCCAAATCCAAGATGTGATGTGATTTGGGAAGAAGAATGAGGCCTTTCTCAAGGGAGTATTGCAACCCCTCTTCATGAGCAGCGCTGCTCGTGTCCAGCCAGCCCCACGGTGTGGTTTACTATTTCTGCAGAGTAGGAAGGGGACAGCAGGCCAAAGTGCTGCTTCAGAGAGGAAAAACTTGTATGATTTAAAGAGAATAATAAAAGAAATTAAGTGCAATGATTCATCTGGGGGGGGGTCTAGTTCCTGCAGAGACAGCAGCAAGAGCCAGCCTATGCTGTCCCCTCTCTCCAGGACCAAAGACTCCAGGTGCTGTGTCTTGTTCTCCATCAATGGCTGAGGCAGGAAGCAATGGAGGTGGTTGCTCAGGATGCTGTCATTAGCATCCCAGGGCTTGCCAGGGGTGTGTGCTTTCTACCTCCAACATACCCATACTTGAGGTACCCTACAGTGAACAGAGTAACTTTTTGCAGTAACTTTTGCAGAGAAGCTGTTGTCCTTGGTCTGGAGCATTGCCAGTGTTCAGCTGCAGCTGATGAATGAGCTGTTAGGGAGATAAATGTGCCATTTGGTGGCTGGCCAGAGCATTATTTACCATTTATGTAGGGAAAGCTCAGCCCTGCAGAAGGTGGTGCATGACTGGCATAACCAAAAGTGCAGGGACAGCCAGACACAAAAGGCAGAGCTGCTGGCTTTGCCTGTAGGAGGTTTCTTTCTGAGCACAGCTGGCAGAGCTTGGACAGCTCGTGCTTCCCAACAGACGGGATCAGAAGCAGTGAGATACTGGATTTGCAAACATGATGCAGGGAAGCAGAGACCCTTTTAAGCTGACTTAAAGCTATGAGAGAAGCCAGATGCCTGTGGCAAGGTTTATCAAGATTGTGTTTCTTTATTTCACAAATGCATGCTGTCTGAGAAATAAGCTACGAACTCCCCAGACCCACCTGTATTGTCACTACTACTGTGGTGATCCTCCAGAGTTTCTAGCTGTGTGTAGCTCTGCAGCAGCAGAGCTCAGAAGTGCTGCAGCATAGAGGAGGGTTTCACAGATGGGAAAGCTGAATCAGGCAGGAGTGCCGGTGCTCAAGGGCCACTAAACTCATCTCTCCCATGTCTCTCTTCTCAGCTCGATGGGCTCCTCTGCTGTCTGCTGCTCGAGAGCCAGAGCAGCTGTTGCCTGTCATGGGAGCAAGAGAGTGGGGTTGGGTACTGATGCTTCTTAATTAACAGGATTGTCTGAGTTTCTTTGCTGGCATCAAAATGTATTCCTTACATAGCTGTGCTCTCTGCATTGCAAAATGGACACTGCTACTATTTTTATATGTGTTTTCCCAACTGTTTTTCATTTTTCTGTGCATCTGTTCCTTGCATGATCTTGCTGGGTAGCCAGGAGTGAAGATGAAGTAAGAAAAGAGAAAACACTGCAGTTTCTCATTTGGGCAGCCATCTGGAGGCTTTCTCAAAGCATTAAGAACCCCCTGAAACTTTGATCTTTTTGCAGTGTTTATGCTGGGCACCCCCCAAAATGGCATCATCTTAAATCACAGCTATCTTTGAAACATGAAGACCAAGCTGTGGTGGTTGGCAGAGACAGCAGGCACAGTATCCAGTACCAGCCTCCCTCCAGAGCCCTTCTGCTTCTCCCACTTTCTCCTTGCTCTTCTCCACCAGCTGCTGCAGGGTGGGGCGGAGGCAGGCAGAATTGGATGTGATCCAGTTAATATTTTGTCCTTGCTCACAATGACTCTCTGATGTGACAATTTGCTCCTGGCGAAAGGAAGAGCTGTGCAATGCAGGGCCTTTCTGTCCATGCACTATGTCCCTGTCCCACACCACTGCACCCTGTCCCAGCATGGTTGGAACTGGGCTTTTGCCAGGCACAAGATGCAAAACCCTTAAGCTGCTGCCTGTGGGGAAAAGCCACCCCAGCAAGTCTGTGCTACCCCTTTCTGGACAGAATGGCAAAACACAGAGAGGCCTTCTTCCCTCTCTCTTATTTTTCCCTCGTGAGGGATTTAGGTAACAACCAGTATATACAGTATTTCTTCAGTGTGATGGCATTTTGTGGCTGGCAGATCTTGACCCCTTAGATGTGTGAGTGAATTGAGCTGTTCCTCATTCTATGTGAGTATTTACCAGACAAATATTTTTGTCTCAGGCTGCCTACAGGTACAGGGCATACTGAGGCGACCTCAGTAGCTGATGGAGAAATATTCCTACTGGACATAATTCCTGCTCAAAATCACATTCTGGTCTATTTTCTCTTTAGCAATGATGATCCTTCATTGATGATCCATGAGAGATTAAACCAATCTCTAATAAGAATGATTTAATCTTGGTCTCTTGGACCACTTGTCTTGGTCTCCTTGACTAAATTCAGCCTCCCTGTATTCAGGAGGTGCCCCTTAGTAATTCCATCCTGGTGATGTGCTGGTGAGAAGTCATTGCAGCAGAGGCTGTGGCACAGAGTCAAGGCACTTGGCTCCTTTGGTATGGGGTGGCAGAGATGCTGCTGTGTAGATAAAACTGCATGGCAAGAAAGGCTGAAGAAGCTGGAGGTGGAGATACAGGTTGTATGGCACTAAACTCTGAAAACTGTTTGTAGAGTGCAGGGAAGTTTTGTTTTTAGGCACCAGTGATGACAGCTGGAGAGAAAATGCTGGACTCTTCTCTGCAATTCTGTCACCCTCTGACATTTGGTGGGGAAGCTATTTCTTCATCCTGTGTTGCTATCCAGACTTGGACTTCCAATTTAATTCAGACTGAGTAGGAAACCTAGACAAAATGCTGAGAGATGCCTTAGCATAACCCTGATATAATATATATATATAAAATTTATATATATATATGTATGTATATATATATATGTATGTATATATATATGTATGTGTATATATATATTTGTATGTATGTATAATGTAATATAACCTTACCTGATAATAATCTCAGGTAAGCTCAGAGATGGACTTTCTCCCCCTGCTCTGCTTGCTGGGGGGTTTTGTTGCACTCCCTGTTGCAGAAAACTGTTACAAAGCGTGCTCAGGTTGCTTTCTTCCCTTGTCCCTTCAGAGCTGTGCACTGAGTCTGGCTTGTTCCCTTAAGACAAAAGGACAAAGGAACTAAAGTTCCTCAGCCACAGACCATGTACAGTGTCTGTCAAACTCAGCTTTTCCCTTGCTGGTATTTCTCATACTGGGTTTGGGCTGGTTCACAAGCCAAAGCTTCAATCTAGGTTTTGGTCCCTGAGGAATTCAGCAGTTTAACTTCTCACTGCCTTGGAGGGAGGGAACAAATCCCATCCTTTGAGAGCCAGGCTGTGCAGAGTTCCCCATATTTGGGGTGTTAAGGCAGGATAGGATAGCATGTTTCTAACCTTAGGGAAAAAGTTTGGAAAGCACAAGCCATTGGCTGGTTCCACCAGAGTCACGCACATAACTGCAGCTGACCTTTCTGGAGACAGTGTTCAGCAGTTTTGAAAAATCCCACTCCTTTAAAACTATCTCAGTTGGGAGCATCTCTGTCCATCACAGAAAATCCTTCAAGCCTTCCCAGTCTAAGAGCAGTGAGTAACCTGTGGTCCCCACGGTCATGGGAGCGCTTGAGGCTGGTGGGTTATATGCTCCTCTCCATGAAGCATGGCAAGAGCTCAGCTCTGGATGCTGCAGGGCTGGTGGGGCTGAACAGGGTCTGCACAAAAACTGCTGCCGAGGCTCTCTGTGTCTGAAGGAACATGGAGGACTCACTGTTTGGCTGAAATCTTTTCAATTAACATCAGGCTGTCATGGGTTGCCCTATGAAGCTGTTGAACATGCCTGCCATCATGTGGGCTGGGGAAGGCTTGAAGGTGTCCTTGAGCATGGCACTTCTGTTGGAGGAAAGCAACCCAACCGTGCAATGTTTAAAGCAGGAAGGAGGAAAGGGGAAACACTGCTGCTTTGCAAGGAGAGTAGACTTTTGCTGGGCTTTATTTAATTGGAAATGATTAATATTCCCGTGTTGCTATAGCTCCTCTGAAAAATCCTGTCAGGATTTTCATTTGGCATGTTTTTAATGCACTCTTTGCATATCTGCTATCACATCTGAAAGTCACCCCTGCAATAAAGAACAGGCAGGTGGAGGAGGAGGAGGATGGAGAGGAAGGAACACTGATGCGTTTTCAGCGTGCACTGAGTGCTGTCTCTGGAGAAGACCTGCTGGCAGGTAGTGCTGGGAAACTGCTAAGGCTGTGCCATAAGCCAGCAGGCAGGGAGTTGGGAGGATGGCAGGCATTTCGGCGTGTAGCAGTTGACATCTGGTGCAGGGAATGAGTGGGAGGGGAAAAGGCAGCCTGATTTCTCAGAGTTAGCTGCCAGCTTCTTCACCCTCACCACCTTGCCAGCTCCTGGAGTTCAAAGTCATGAGGCAGCCCATCCTTTGCCTGAAACTATGTGTTGTTGTTACACAGTAAAATCATCCTAATCTCCTCAGCTAGAAAGCAATACTAAATGCTTGGCTCTTTTTGGGGTAGGGGTAAGGGCATGTTTTCTAGTACACGAAAACATGTGATAAGTGAGAACTGATGCCCTCCCACAGTGGTCATGGGGACTGAGCTGCCACTGCTGGGATGCTGCCTGTCAACTGTGGAGGCAGCAGAGATTTCAGGCAGTATGTGCTCCATCAGTGTCCAGATCTCTCACACTTTGTATGGATGTTTTGGGTTTGGATGGCCCCAACCCAAAAGTCTGGCATGGTAAAACTCCTGTCATATGTTAGCTGTGCTCCAAGCAGGGATTGAACGGGAGAATTGTGGCCTCGCTTCTGTGTTAGTAATACCAAAAACAGTTCTGACTGGGTTTTGGGTTTGCTTTTATATTAAAATTTATCTTTGTTCTCAATGAAAGTTAAAGAGAAGAGGATTGGGGTTTTCACGTGTTTAGGCCTACCTACCCTATTGTGTTTTGTTTCTAAGTAGTAAACACTCCTCGATCAGCTGTTCCTGACTGCTGCCACCTCCACATCTTATGTTGCTAACACCTGTCAGCTCAGCCAAAATCTGTCAGCAGAAGTCCAAGTGCACTTCCTGACTTGCCAGCCCACCCAAAACATCCCAGCCACCCCAGCTGGCTTTCCTCGACTTTCACATAGTGCTTACCAGATCAGATAAATCTTTTTCTGTTGATGACAAGGTGTCTATGTCATCTGTGGGTCATCTGTGTACACCTTAAAATTATTAGGAAAAAACCCTAAAAGCCCTGTGTTGGCCACTGGGAGAAAAGAGGTGTCTTGGTAGTTCCAGGAACAGTAGTGCAGCACTCCCCATTTGGAAGAGACATGAATGGTCAAATTTGTGACCCCAGCACAGGATTGTTAACAGGGCCTGTCATCACCCTTTCCCACTCCCTGCCAGCAGAGACAAGTCAGGAGGGCTCTCCACTCTCAAATGGAATGTGTCCCATTTACATATAAAACTTTTTTGATGTTGTAACTGTTTCTATGTGGATCTTTTCACCTCCTTCAACGTGTGCTGTATTTTAGCAGATGCATTTTTGTGTTACAACCCCCTTTTGCATACAAACCCCAAGCAACACACAATAAAACAGATCTGTTCAGCAGACCCTCTACACCACTAGAGTCTAAGGCAGCTTTAGAGAGAGACCAAGAATATCTCTGTGATGAATCTCTTTTCAAAGGATTTGCAGCCACCTGTAAGAAAATCACTGATAGCCTTACATTTGTCATTGATTTCTGGGATGAAATACAGAGAGCAAAGATGTGGTTCAAGGGGCCATGATGGTTACAGTTGTTTTGTTGGCTACAAGCTGAAAAACAAGCCTATTTTGTCAGTCATTAACCAGAAAGGAGAAAACAAGAGATGGTTCATTCAAGAGGCATTTTATGCTCACTTGGTTGAAACAAATGTCCTTATTTAATTTCGTGAGGTAATTTTCTAAGCAATTAGTTTCATCCTTACCCCTTGTAGCTGTGATATGCTGACAAATATTTTTCCACTGCCAAGGATACTGCAAATGGCTTTTCCATAAAAACTCAGCTGGTCTTCTGGGAATTTTGTTTTGAGAAGAGGTGACAGTTAAGTGAAATGGGCTTCCCCAAAACTTTTTCCAGCTTTAGCTTTGTTGGGCACCCCTGCTGGAGATCAGAAGTTTGGTCATTGTGGTTTTAAGAATCTTTGCAGACATGAGCTTGAGGCACAATGAGTCAGTTTAACATGGTTGCACCCATCAGAACTACCTTCTGTTATTCTTGTCAGAACTTTAAGATATAGGAAGAGATTTGGGGCTTTTCAACCTCAGTATAACCCTTGAACTGAATAAGGTCTCGGAGTACTGAAACATCTGAAAATACTCTTAGACAAAAGTGTTATTAGTAAAAATACGTAAGGTTGTGTTTAGAGTCAAGGCTCCAAGAAACATTTATTTCTAAGAAACCTGATTATGGAGCTTTGGAAACTCAGAGTCCCTGTCACACAGAGGACACTTGCAGTCGTCTTAGTTACAGTCTCTCCATCAGAGGCATTCTTAAAGGTAGCCTTGTGTTAAAATGTTGTCTTGGATCAGGGAAAAAAACACCAAGGAAAAACATTTTTATTACTGAAGACTGTTGCAGGAGCTGTTGTGGGGAAGATGCTTTCACTGAGAAATGTGTGTTGTATGAAAATCATGGTTATGGCAAGGAAAATGTTAGTTCTTGCAGGCCAGACACTGGTGCTGCCTAAGGGATAGTGGCCTTGTCACAGGCAGTCTGTTGAATACTGATTGTATGTTAGCTGAGGCTTCCTATTGATCTCGCATATCTGTCTTTTAAAGAAGATTAGATGTGAGCAATTTCAATGGAGGAGAGCAGAAAAGAAAGGCTGGTTCCAGCACTAGCAGCCTTTCTCTGTGCAAATTTTAATGTCCATGATTCTAGGAAACTATTAGCGCTGTAACTTTGCCTCACCTAGAGGCTGGCAAAGACAGGACCTGTGAGTTAGAGGTTTGCAAGGCTCCTAAGAAGAAAAATTTACAAACAAGATGGTCTCTATTTCTTAAGTTTGTACCAATAGGAAAAAGAGACAAACACCTTGATGTCTTCCTGACATTTGTGGTGGAGAGTTCAAGGAAAAAAATCCAGCCCCATGTCTGCTAACCCTGCAGGGGTGGGCAACTGCTAGTAGCCAGCCAGGATGGATTTATTCCAATGGCATGATGAGAAGAGGTGTCGTGGACAATGTGGTTTGAGCTCCTTGCTGAGGACCCTCTCCTGCACAGCTTGGCTATGGACGTGTCCCCCACCTCATTCCCCAGCCTTTCCCTCTGGCCACACTAACTATGACCATTGAGTTACCCATCTCCACATCCCTCCATGCCTGGGGAACTGTGATTAGACAATGATGGCTCTGTAAGCGTGATGAAGATCTATTTTGGGGAAGCAGGTCAGATTTGAGTGTGAGTGCGTTGGTTCTCTGCATGCGTCTGCCACAGCAGAGCCCACGGATGGGCTGACATTTCAGTGCATCCTGTTTACACTGCAGCCCAGACAGCAGGAGAAGTATTTTTAAACAAAAATGCAGATTGCATTGTAATCACCCCATGTTAAGGAAACAAACATTTGCTCAAGATTTAGGATTCCTTTCCCTTAAGCTATCTGCAAAACATAAACTCTGGCTTTTTCTCTTTTTTCCCATTAATTTCCTCACCACTGTCCTGTGATACATTAAATGGAGAAATGTTTGCCATAGGTAACAGTTTCACATTTTTGCATTTCATAGCATGCCAGGAATTTGGTTGCTGAGCATTTTGTGTTTTGAAATGTCAGGCGTGTCTGTCTGAATCAACTGACTGCAGTTTGCACTGTGAGCAATGCCTGTATTTTGACAACATCTTTACACCGAAAGAGAGGGGAAAAAAAAAACCCAACGGAAAAGCACAGGCTAAAAATTACCCTGGCTGCTAAAAATACTGAGGACAGAAATAGAGAATTCACCACACTGTTTTTCAGACTCACGTGTGCTTTGAGTTTGTTACAGGATTAGAGCTGCCAAACTATTTCGAAGGCTGCAGTTCAGTTTCTATTGTAGGTCTGCTTTTTGGCTTCTCCCCCAAACTGTGAAAGACTTCATATAAGGGTGCAAAATCCATAGGTAAGAAGCCTTTAGGATAAAAGGGTAGATAGATATAAGGGAGTTGCTTTGCTTTCTCCAGCAAATTTTGAAGTGGGGTGTCTGCAGCAGCCTGGCTATTGGGAGCATCATTCCCTGGTGTGTGCTCTCCTGGTGGCCCCTGGAATGGGGAGCAGCTGCTGTTGGCCACCTCGGCTTGGAAAGAGCTTGCTGTCACTGCAATGAAGGGTGGGTTTTATCTCTCCCACCCTCACTGTGCAGAACCACAGTGGCAGAACCGCTTGTCTGAAAACTCGTCCTAGCAAACCTTTTGTTCTAGAAAACCTTTTTGTCCTACCTTTGTCCTCCTAATGCTGGTGAAGAGGCAGGTGGGACAAAAGAGCCTTTTGTAGAAGACATTTAATGGGGAATAGAAGTTAAAGACAGCACTAGCATTTAACCAAAATCATATAGCAAAAAACCCCACCCAATCCATTGCTGCCTTTTCATCTGATAGGGATTTGAAGGAATAAACATTTCAAGATGAGTTCCAAGCAGGGTTCCCCTTGAGGTACTACACTGGGCTGATGCTGCCTCATCATACCTTCCTGCTTTCTCTTCTTTTTTTTATTGTTTCATGTGGTTTTATTCTTCAACATGCAGAATACGTTATTTTGAAGAGCTCAGTCTATAAAAAGCAACAAGTAAGTTGGAGCCTTGACTCAGCTGGGAGCAGCTCTGCCACTCTGAGTTATCAAGCGCCGTTTGCAGAACGTGTGCTGGGAAGGGAAGGAGCAATACCCGAGGGGACTAACCCAGATAATTGGAACAGCCCCGTCTCTTTTGCTTCTAGCAGCAGAGAGTGGCTGCTGCAGGTCATTACTGTAAAGAACCAAGCAGGCAGACAGGTGCCATCAGCTTTCCAAGTGCCAAAGCTGCACACAGAGGTCAGCTCGTCACCCATGCTGGCACCGTCGCGTCTCTAGGTCAGGCCACATCTGCGACGCATGAGTGGAAACACCTTGCAGCTGGCAGTAATGATAATAAGGCTAATAAATAGACTGGTTGCTTGTGAAATGATAATTTGTTGCAAAACAGTCCTTATTAATAGCCCACGGATTGCAGTAGCTGTCTGGGACCTGAGCTGTGCAAACTGCCGTGAGGATTTGCTCTGCAGCTGATGGGGAGCCACAACTGCTGCTGGTTTACTCCTAGGTGAAATGGATGTGAAAATGAGGAAAAGTTTCTTTGGGGAAATTTATTTCCAGTCAAAGCATCTATTTATTGTTCTGAATATTTTATAACATGGTCACTAAATGTGCAGGAAGAATATTGACCCCTTGAGTACAATATGGCTGGCTTCATGAGACTTACTCCCTTCACAAACTTAGCCTGCTTTATTTCTTAGTGACATTTTTGAGCTAATTAAAACCCTTCATGCAGATAGCTTGCTTCCCAAGCAAGAAGGGAAAAAAAAGAAAAGAAAATTCTTTGAGGCATCCCCCAAAGGTCAAGCCACAAGCTGTGATGAATGTGTCCATTTATCACCTCGAGTGTGAGGCTATCCAGAGCTGTGACATTTCCCTGGTAAAAGTCAATAGCCAATCCTGAGGATGTAGCACAGTGTGCAATTTGCTTGCTTTTCCTTTTTCCTTCTCCCATTTCTGTTTAAAGGATGTGATGGTCTGTAGCAACCCCCATCCCTGCACCATGATACCAGTTGGTCTCAGCCATGCAAGGAGCTGCAGAGCCATCCCAACAAGGGAGATGATGGGACTGAGGGACCAGCTCCAGGGAGAGGTCAGATCCAAGACTGCAGGAACCATGATCTGCCCAAGCTGCGTATTAGCAGCAGTACAGAGCTAAGCCTGCTGTCTTTGTACTCGACCCTCCTTTTCCTCCAGTGCAGAGATGCAAGTCTGAGAGTGTGTGTGTGTGCCTGCCTGCCTCCTGCTCGCCCGGTACCTTTGTGTGTTGGGATGTGAGTGCTGGATGCACCTGCAGGGTACTTTGACTCTTTTGACCCAGGTGCCTGGGAAGGAAGCCAAATCAGAAGCTGAAGCTGCCTCCATGTGCACATCAAAACTGATCTGGCTCCATCCGGGGTGGCCCAGGCCAATTCTAAATCCTTGTGACAGGGACACTGTTGGGGGGACCAGACCTCCACTGAAATAAAACCTTTGAACCGCTTATAGCGCAAGGGCACCAGCTGCTTTGGATCCACTGATCCATTCCTAGCATACTGAATGACTTGCTAATTATAGCCAGGAGGCAGAACTTTCCCCCTGCCCTGCTGAGCTATGCTGGCCTCCCAGCAAGCTGCAGGGAAGGTTCACCCCTATCTGTTACCACCAAGTGCAAGGACTTCACCCTAGCACACAGCTGGCTCTGGCTGCTCTCTGCCAGCAAAGACCTTTGCATTTAAAGTTTTAGTTGCCAAGTTTTAGTTTCAGAAGCAAAGGCTGAAGCTGTGGTATCGTCCTACACACTCTGCTTTTTCCTGGCTTGTGGCTTTTGGGGAGTCTGAAGAGGGTCACAGGGAAGCCGTGTCAGAAGGGGAGACCAGGTATCTCCACCACTGTTGGTGCAGGATAGGGAGGGGGAGAAATTCAATGGCAAGTGAGTCATATGGAAGCAAATCCAGAACTGTTTCGCTGCCCTCTCCCCTTCTCTATACTCTCCGTGACTGTTTTGGGAGATGTTAAAAGATACAAGCTCTTCTATAGTTGAAGTCAAAGCTGTCTGCCAATAATAGACATGTTCTTTCCCTTTACTTCACCCACGCAGGTTGATCTGTGGTTTTTATTAAAATTTATGGAAGGCACTTCAAACTTATAATGATTGAAAAAAAAAACCCAAAACTGTTCCTTATGTTGTTGTTATATTTGGGAGTTTATTTGGCTCAACTGTATTTTTGGCTTGGCTTAGAAATTTCATGCTTGCCTGGTCTGCTTTTATTGGCCTTTGTGTGACTATATGCTTTGTAGATAAGGAGAAAAAATAATAACAAAATGTATTTTCCCCTGAAGGTTCTGAACCAGGTGGAAGAGCCTGTGTTTTGTTCCTTGCAGTGAGAAATGGGTTAGCTGCTGCAGTGAGCTGGCAGGAGGCACTATCTTTATTTTCCCTTTCTTTCTGTGGCTGCTGGCTGTGCCACAGGTGTAGAGAGCTGCTTTGGGACACACAGCACCCCTGGGAGCGGTATTCAGAGGAGTATCAGTGGTGCCCAGGCAGGGAGGACAGGAAGGAGAGAAACTGGGGAATGAGGATAGGCAGGTGAAGTGAAAGGAAAGGAGATGTGGGTAGGAGGATAAACAAATGGGGAAGCTGGAGCTGCACACCCTGCTTCTAAGGTGAGGCTAAAGGAGGTGCCAAGTAGACAAATATATGCAGAAAACTACATATAGACACACCTGCAGATGCATACAGATAAAAATGTTTCTTAGGAGTTTAGAAATGATTTAAGCAAAATGTAGCTCTGTGTGTGTACATCATCTAACAACAATTGACTTCTGAATTTGGTACTCTTCACTGCTCATATCAGTGCTGATCTATAAATCCAGCACAACAGATCCATTGTTCTCTAAATAGACTCTTAATTTGAGTCTGCATAAGGTCTGCAAAAATCAGGAGGCAAAATGTAATGTAAGTTAAGTGAAGCGAATTGCATAGGAGAGATAAATAGTGTCCTTCAGGGCAAGTGCTAGAGGGAACTTGACACTTGCAAGTCTTTTTATCTCTGGACATTCTGAGGAAGAGGTTTCTAATTGCAATGAACACTTTGTGAGGAAAAGACCTGTTGGGACATTAGCTGGGCACTTTATTCTTCCCTGCTGAAGTCTGTTCTCTAGCAGCACACCTAGTCCAGCTGAGCATCCCTAGTCCCCTTGAATTAGAGAAATTGAAATAATTGGGGGGGGAAAATAGCAAAAAGGGAAAAAAGGAAGTGCTAGCCAGGCTGAACACACTCTTCAGATATTCTCTGGTATTTGCTGACAAGGAGTTATGTTAGAAAAATGTGAAACGAGGAGCCCCAACACATTTGCAGAGGACCCTACAGTAGAGGCAAAGGCATCCCTCATGGGATGGGCATCCTACACTGCAGCTGACATCCATTCATAATCAAACAACCGTCAATTCAGTAGGATTTGAGTCCTTTTCATAGGATCTGAGGAAACTCCCAAGGCAGTACTAAATTGCTCCTTAAAAATTCAAAGGTTTACTATTTATCGCATGTGTCACAGTAGGATGTCGGAACTCTGCCAGGGCCCTCAGCAAGCAGAAAAAAAAGATGGCTTATACCTTACATCAAGATCTTATCTGGGGGTAAAAATTTATTGCTATATGCAATGTTACCTGGGAAGAGCTACAAAGCCCCCAAGAAGTTTAATCCCAGTGAGTGCAGAGTAAATGCTATAGGAAATGGAATTTTTTTCCATATGTTTTCCTTAAGTACTGCTTTCTGTGTATAGAAATTATGTGTCTTGGGGACTTGGTGGATTCTTGGTTCTAGCCAAATGGTTTCACAGCAGTGCTTGAAGAAAAGACTGAGGCTCAGGGTGTGCCCCACATCAAGAGCCCCTACAGATAGGAAAGCCAGTATGGGGAAAGAGGTATCATCTGCAGTGGGGTTTGAACTAAAAATTGCATTGGTTTTGCTTTGTCAGCTTTCTTTCTTTGCAAAGAAACACTCAGATTGAGGACCTTTTGTTTCATTTTGCTAAAAACCTGAGTTCTGATTCAATACCTATTTCTGTAGAGAAGGAAAGGCTGATGCCTTTATCTCTTTACCAGTTGAAGGCAGCAGTAAAACATTGAAATTAGACTGGAAATCACAGGGTACTCCTGACCCAGCAGCTGTGTGTTTATCATGAGAAAATACATGAGTTTCAAATAAATATGAAAGGCTCCAGTCTCTGTAATCCTGTACTTTAAGATTTCTAATGTATTTTTTAAAAATTGTTTTTAATGCCTGTCCAACTCAATCTGTCCCCTTGTTTTTAGCTTTTTGCCCATGGGTCAGCATTTCCCTTCTGGCTTGAAAGACTGATGTCAAAAACTGGGCTGCAGCCAGGTAATCAGGTCAGCAAGGCAAAATTCAATCAAGTGTTTTTTTGGCCAGTGTCACTGTGGCAAGGACAGATGCTGGACTCACAGCTCCCTGACAGCCCATGTCCTCTGATAAGCTCAGAGCTGATCTGCACACCGTTTTTGGCCCGTGTTTAACTCTTTACATCTTGCTGGGTTCATTTTGGGCTTGCCTTGCTCTGCTTGTGCCCATGCCAGTGGCTGGCTGCCAGTGTGGTCCCCATTTTTGTGCTGCCCTACCCTGGTGCGAGTGCCTCTCCACAAGTATAAGGATGGGGTGTTTTATGGGTAGTTCCTGGCTCTCAGATGCTCTGTCTTATGGGCTATCTCACCATCTTTGCAGTCCTTGTGAGCTGGGGTTTTTACCATGATCTGACACAGTTTGGTGAGCTTTGCATGAAGGGCTGCTTCTTTTTCTTAATTTTAAACCTGCCAACTGCATTTAATATTAAAAAAAAAAAAAAAAAAAAAAAAAAAGGCAGCAAAGGGGCTGCAAGGGTTCTGTGGCCCAACAGGTTTCAAAGCAATGTTTTCTTCTGCTGTCAGTTACCAAGTTTTGCTCTCAGACTGGCCCTGTCGGGAAAATGAGCTTCTCTTGATATTGTCTAATCCAGAGCCAAAGCTGAAAGATGAGACAAGTCGATTTTCCACTGGGTGCGTCTTAATATTTCATTGCCAGCACTGCACAAGCAGCACTTCCTCTCCACTATAAAATGGCATAAGAAAGATGCAGAATCCCAGAGAGAGGCATTGTTAATTTACATCTTACAAGTGTTGTTTGTCAAATACAACCGTTGTAATTGCTTACTTTCCACTTCTAAAATGTGCTAGCAATAAACTGGAAAAAAAATAAAATAAGGGATACACATATTTGACAAGCTCTTTCCAGGGTTTTATATGAGTCCACTGCTGGATTCAATTACAGGCGATTTGAATGTTTTCACGCAATGTCTTGCTTCTTAAACATGTCTCTTTTCAAATCAAAACCCTCAAAATAATTTGGGAAAATTATCAAGTTGTTTTAAGTTTTCTTCCAAAATTTGTCCTGTAGTGTGAAATTGGATTTTTGTGTTATGTGGGAAATGTTGTTCTTCTTGAAATAAAACTTCCCCAGCATTTCTGTGTAAATGGGTACATATTGAGCCAGAGCAAAATGGAATTAATTTTTCTTAATATCCTTCTCCTCTGATGCATTGGACTAAAATTGCCAGTCCATACCCAATTGCCCTGCTCTTTCCAGCTTGAGATCTGTCCAGGTACATACTTCCCCAAATTAATTCCTATGGCACCCAATGGTGACAATAGAAAACCAGGAGCCTGTCACTGTAGGACAGCTTCTCTAAGGTTTGAGGATCTTTCACTTACCAAAAAAACCCAGTGGCTGCTGGGATTCTCAAAAATACTCTAACTTCTTTTGCTGAAATAGATGGTATCACTGGAATTGTGCATTGGGCCATGTGGCTGTTTATCCCAGTTCCCTGACTGGGGCTTGGAGGACATGGGAAGCATTGTGGTCTGCTTATCCTTCTGTTTTCCCTTCTTGGGCAGACTTTAAGTTGAGCTCCTTTCTTAAAAACTATGTTTCAAGCGAATGAAGCTGTTGTTACTCATCCTAATTGATTTTAGCTGAAGTCAAGAGTGCTAATTATCTCTTACACCTCCTTCCTATTTTTATCCACTGCTACTGAAAACAGAGGAGAAGCCATTGTGTGAAAATCCTGCAACATGGTGAATTTCTCTGCTGAAATCTCTCCCATGCAACGAGAGGATTAACAGTACGTGGTATTATTGACTGTAAATCTCGGTCCCCAGGCTGGCTCCACTTCAGTACATGATTGAATGTCCCCTCCTCCTGCTCAGTAATTTCTGTCTGATGCCACCCCACCCGTGGCTGATCCTCTTTTATAACGGGGCTGTCAGTCGGGGCAGCTCTGGCCACCAAGGGTGTTTCACTTTGCAGCCCAGGGCCTGTGCCAGCTCTGCGTCTCTCCAGCTCTGGGCATACAGCACAGCTGTCCTTATCACTTTGCTTGGTAGCCCTTCCATGCTTGGCCACCACCAGCTGTGCCCCACAAGGCTGGAGTGCTATGAAAACCTGTGCTTCAAGCTGAACACATTCTTCCTTTACCTTTTTCCTACCACTGCCTGGTTATATTTTTAAAGGTCACATGGGCACAGAGTGAAATACAAGCATCCTGCCCGTTGCAGCTCTGCTGCAGGAGACCTGTCATTTCTCTCTGGGGAAGGGGAGGAGAGGAGAGGGGAGAGCTGCAAACTTCCCCCGTAAAAGTGGAACCACTTGGGAGAGAAAATGCAGGGAAAAGACAAGAAAAATAACATAGCAGCATTGCAGAAATATAGCAGCCCTGCAGAGACAGTTGGTTCTTGTTCAGCCTTCATTTGCTGATTGATATCACTAGTGTTTCCCTGATGGGATATTTCAGTTTCCTACAGCTCTCCCCATTCATGTGCCATGTGTGTCTTCACAATTTATCTTCACAGATGTGGACTCAAAGGCAGTAAAAGGTGAAATGCCTTTGCTAAGGTCATGGAGCAGATGCAGGAATTGGGAACAGGTGTTTTCCCTAATACTTTCTCCTTTTAAGGAGGACAAGGCAATGCATTTTGGCCAAGGTCCTCCAGATGGTTTTAGTAGGGCCAAAAAGCAGCTACAGCTCTGTTACATTCTTCTTGCTTCCATTGTACAACTTTCTGAGACTCTGAAAGAAAGGGTAAGAATAAGGACAGTCCCACAGGCACAAAAAGGACTATCACAGGCATCTGGAAAATACAACTTTGGGCCAAATGTTGCAGGGCTTACTGGTCCCTCCTGAGCCTCATGCCAGGTAGGACACAGGATCCCATGTAGTAAATGGGGGCTCTGGGCATAGGACATATCCAGCATACACCAAAATATTCCAATGGACAGATTTGGAGAAAAAAGCTTTGAGTTTTTAGCCTCATGACAGCAGCACTTTGCCATATCACAGGCTTAGTTCTTTAACTTAGTCTCCAATAACTTAAAAAGAGTGTGTCAAGGAGCAAAATGTTCGGGGAGAAGGATCGCTCCATTGGCTCAAATGGGATAGTCCATAAACCATGGGCTGTTCTGAAACACATAGAACAAGCATTCTTTCACAGTAGTAGGAGTAAAATGTTTATCACTGAAATTAAGCATACTTAATAGAAGTGGAAAAACTTACTCAGAGAGATGAACCCTTGGTGTAATTCTTCCCTGAGGCTGCCCCTCAGGTTTTTTTTGGTTTTTTTTTTGTTTTTTTTTTTTTTTTTTTTTTTTGTTGTTGTTGTTGTTCTTTTTTTTTTTTTTTTTTGGTTGTTGTTGTTGTTGTTTTTTAGGGGGTTTTTGGGGGGGTTTTTTGGGGTTTTTTTTTGTTTGTTTGTTTTTTTTTTTTTTTTTAGTTCAAAGCTCACACACATGTTTTGGACACAGAAAAACTGTGATGAAAAGAAGGGCAACATGGAGAAACCCTGTTATCAAACTGACCTTTCTTGGCAGAGATTTGGAGTGACAGAGGCTGTAAGAACTGACCCCATGACTTTGACCAGCTAACCTCCATGGCTTGAAACTAGACTTTGTGCACCAATTAGGGGAGTAAACTTCAGTGCTGCAAAGCCAGCAGGTACTTTTCAGTTCTGATGTTAAAGCAGCATTCAGACATCTCATTAAGCACTGGAATATTTTTTGTGTAGTTTCTGTCAGATGTAAGGGAATTTTTAAAATCTAGTTCATGGATACATGGGGAAGTACTCAGGACATTAAAAATATGTTAAAAAAATTAGGGTAGCTTCCTTATCCTGTATCTCTTGTGACTACACAAACGTGCATGGGAGAGCAGGGAGAGGGTTGAAATAGGCACCCAGGGCTTTGAGGTTGGTCCCACCATATCTGTTCCACAGTGTTGACATCAATGACTTCCCCTTTCTTGTCTGGATGCTATAATAGTACAAAGGGACAAATATCTGCCTGAGAGGTCACTTGATGTGGCTTCGTAGAAAAAAGGGCTGTAAGGACATCAGCAGTGTAGAGGTTTCCACCTTTTGGCACATTTCTGAGTCTGGTTCTTGGAGTTGCAGGAGGGAGAAATGCATGGTTGGAAATCTTGACCTACATCTCTCTCTGGGCTGTTTTCATCCCCTCATGCTGCACTCTGAGGTCAAGGTCTGTGATTCCACAGTTTGTTGAGCAGGTCCTCCTTAAAACAATGTAAGTTGTAAAGAATTTTAAAAAAGAGAGAATTTGCCAAGTTGGGCAATGCCTTCAAAGATTTATTTCCTTTTGTCCCAATGTTAAACATTTTCCTTTTCACCCACTTTCACTGGACTGCCAGTTCCAAAGAAGAAGAACAGGAGCACTGTAGGGGAATAACTGGCAGTAGTTTGAATCTTCCTTTACCTTGCATGTGCTGAGCTTAAGAAATGGTGACTTCCCATCATGGACCTCCTGGCTCCTTCAGTTGGGTTCAGAAACTAATGTAAAGCTCAAAGAAGGATCCATCTCTGGAAGATATAAAAGCTGTGGAAAAATGGGAGTGAGGTGGAAGATACCCGCCTCTCTATATTTAGAAGTCAGAGTATGTGTGCTATCCCAGCAGCTGTGAGAAATAATATTATATGGGGAAAAAAACCCCAAAAAACTGGCCTAATGGTTTCCAGCCTGCCTGTCATGGTACTGTGCTTTTGAATAGCTATGGTATGAATTACAGCAGCTCCAAAATTTCATCTATAACCCAGGGACAAGCTGGAAATTAGCAGGATGTACTGAAAATGTACAGCCATACATTACCAAACTCCAGTTACAGAGGCGTGGTTCTGGGGTGGGGAGGGTAAAGGAATTTAAAAATCTCACTGAGCAGATCACCAATGGCCAAAAGCCACCAAATTTTATAACTCTCTATAAATGAGAATCTTTTATAACAGGATAAATGGTATTTGAGTAGTATCCTTGGGGCTGAAGCAGCATCAGGAGCCCTTGAGCATGCATAAGGATATGGGTATCTGCAGGATTTATCCATCAGAGCACCATGGGTCATTAGAAAAGCACGTAGGTCTTTAAATATAGTGGAGCACAAATGTTGTGTGGCTTAAAATTAAAAGGTCTGCTTTTATCTAGGAAAGGGTAAGCCCTGGAGAAATGAACTGTGTGCTAAAGGAGGAATTTAGGACAATCAGTGCTGGAAAGAGACCTAGAGAGAAGAATTTCCTACTTGCCTAAATGAAACTTTACACACTGCCGTCTGCCCAGGCAGACCCATACTTGAGGCAAGTGTTAGAGCACAGATCTCCCTTTTAACTTCAGTTTCTTTCATCAGAAACACAAGGCTCTAACAAAATATATTTTGGAGAAAAAGATCTCTGGCATGCAAGAACTGAAGCAAAATTACTTCAATCTTTTATGCCCTCTGTTTCTAAAAATATAGATGACTAATGGAAATAATAAAATATTCACATAATCAGGAATCATGTTTACAGTTAATGCTGAATTACATCCAAAGACATTTTTAAATGGGAATTTAATGGATGTCTTTGAACAGAATGAGAGTCTTTTTCTCAGTTCACTCCTCAGAGGAGGAGCTTTGGGTAATCACTTTGGAAAGCCCATCATTGGTGGCCTTGCCAAAAGCCATCATGCAATCCTGGGCAGCATATCCCTCTGTGTCTGCAGAGCACTTCCCCTGACAGGAGCTGGCTGCCTCCTGGGATGGTGCTGTACCGTACCAGTGATTTTGGCAGCATGCTCATTTCCTGCTATCCAGGAATATAAAATAGCATTCTTCTTTTTTTGGTAGATGTAAGAAGGGTTTTGTGTCAGGGATTCACTGGAGGAGAGATTGGGAGAAAGAGGCAGGTCTGAGGTCCCTCTCCATCCTGTGTGGCCCTAGAATTGGTGTGGGATGGGAAGGGCTGTGCTGCCGAAGGGTCCCAAGCAGACAGATGAGTACAGCTGGCTCTCCTGAAGCAAGTTCCATTTCAGAGCAGATAACACTGACCTGGTCTTGAAAAGCCTGGGATCTGACATCCACTTCTGTCCTTGGCCAGTGGAATATCCTTAAGCAAGATGTTTCAGTTCACCACAACTCAGTTTTCCACCTGAAAAACCTATCTGCCTGAGTTCTGCATTCCCTGGTTGGGGTAAAGAACTGCCCAGAAATACATGTGACTTTGGAGCAGGTAGGCAGCCAGCACTGCCCTGGGTCAGCACACCTTGAGGAAGCAATTCTGGCCCAGGACTTGCAGATATTGGTGAACAATAGGAGGACTCTAAAAAATAACTTTAATAAAAAGAAGAAAATGAGTGAGTCTTCTATGGTGACAGCATGGTGAAATGGTGAAATTTTCTGCAGTTTCCCAAAATTCTGATATTGAAAGTAGATATTGAGGAACACAGAGCTTTACAACCTGCTCAGTATGCTTTTTGAAGAGGTTTGCAAATCTACCTGCCTTTAAAAATGTTACATTAGGGTTTCTAGGGTAGTCCATTAATCTAGATTGAAAGCGTGCTCCAGCTAGGGAACAGAAGATGATCCAGGGATGAAGTAATCTTCCCTCTTCCTTCTGAGAGCCAGTATATTTTCTACAAGGCTGCTAGGGACTTATTAAACTGTTTCTCTTTCCCATCTTAGCTTCTAATTTCATAATAATTTTTATATTGTTGGCTTCATGGGCTAACTACCATCCCCCCTTGAATTATTTTCTTCCTGATTACCTTTTTTTTTTCCACTCCTAGAAATGCATGAATCTAAGACGGGCTTTTCAATCCATAACACCTGAGGAGACCTGAAATGAGGTCAGAGATATTCACCCATTCCTACAGGAAAATCCTGCTGGTCTCCAGCATTGCTGGATGTACTGCAGGACTGATAAGAGAGCTGGGGATGCATTAAATGGAGACAGTCCAAGCACAGGAAAATCAACAGGAGTCCTGTTTGGCCACCCCCTCTCTGGGAAGAATGTGGTGTTGGACTTCTCTGATTTCCTTGCAGTAAATCTGGAAATGATAATGCTGTAGCAAACCAGTCAGCTGGGTCTTAATGGTTGTCACACTGCTGCAAGGTCATTTAGAAAGTCACCAGTGACTTTCTGGAAAAAGCAGCACTCACCACTTCAAAGGCTCAGGCTGCTGCCACCGGAGCTAATTTTTCTTTTTCACGCCAGGCCTTGGTGCTTGCTGCCAAGCATGAAGGAAAATCTGCAATGTAAGTCAATGTTTGCAGTTTCAGAACATGAAGAATAATTTCGTTCCCTGTTGCCAAGGAAGGACTGAAGGCAAGGAGCTGAAAGGACTCCCCCTGCCCCAAGGGCAGCAGCAGGCATCTGTCTCTCTTGTTCTTTTGCACGATAAGCCATTCCCATTCCTGATTCTGGGTGTTAAAACCTTCTGGATATGTGATGTTAAAGGACATTCAATAGTATGCTAACATTGTCCTGTGTGTCCCTTAAGAAAAAACATGACACTGAGGAGAACTTCACATTCCACCCGAAGATGTGCACTGGCTGAAAAAGACCTTAATGTTGGATTCTGACACAGAGATAGACCTGAGGCTGTCTCAGAAGACCCTGGTAGTTTCCAAAAACTTTCAGAAGATGTTTCCATCCGCTTTTGGTCATCCCTCCTGGTGACTCAGCCTGACTTAATCCAAGCTCAGCAGAATCCCCTACCCTATCTTCCTCTTCTGGGTTATGTTTCCCCCATACACTCTTGCTGGGGCAACTGCTTGTGAGGACGTGGATTATCCATTCATAACTGTGGTGGGACTCAAAAATAATCCCCCAGAAAAGCCTTTGGGGAGAAGGAGGCTAATGGAAGATTTGGCTTTGAGAACAGTTTTTATAAACCAGTTCTTAATCACTTTTGGGAGCAGGAGAGTTCTCCCAGGCTTATTTTTGGCATTTTTTTAAAATACTTTTCTTCATTTTTTTTTCTTGTTTCTCCACCCATTTGGATCTGGAATGTTCACAAGAGGTAAGGCAGTAGACATTTGGCTGATCAAAAAGCCCTGATGGTATACCCAAATGCATGTTGTTCCCATTTGAGACACATCAGTGGGATCAGGTAGGAAGTTTCCCCCCTTCTAATGCAGATCCCAAAACATCCTGGCTTCCCTGAGAAGGGGCAGGCTTCTGAGCAAGATAAGTGCATAGGCATTACATGCAGCTCCTCTGGGTGAAATCAGACCTATTTTCCCCATTTTGGAGCTGATTTTTGGAGAATGATGCTTCATCTGCCTGCTCTGGTGCATGTTCCTTCACAGGCCCAATCCTAGCACCTGGCTGTTGTGGTGGGATCAGGCACACACAGATGTCACTGGAGCTTGCCAAACCTAAGTGACACAGACCTGAATGCCAAGCAGAGGAAGGGTGGTGGCTGCCATTTGGTTTAGAAAGCAGGATTCTGGTGCAGCAGAACTCCACACAGTCGCTCTGATGAGCTACGTGGGAGTGTGTGTGTCAGGAGGAGGAATACACCACTCTTCCCCAAGTTAGGAAAGCTCTTAAGCTCTGAAATGCAGTTCTAGGTCAAGCAGTGGAAGGATTAATCATTTTTGCTTTACAGCTGGGCTCAAGATACATTTCTAACGCAGTTTGGTCCAACATACACTGACTGAGGAAATTACATCAACCAAGTAAAGCCTGAGGCTTGCTTTTTTAAAAAGGAAGAGCTGTATTTAAACACCACATCCCACCCCCCTTTCTACTAGCAGGATAGAGTCACTTTTCTTCAACTCAAATCTTTTCTTGGATCTGTCAGCAAAAGAAGACCCCCTTAGCAATGAACTGGGTGACAGACTTTGGACATGATCCAACTTGCATGTGACGATGAATGGAGAACAAATGACACTCTCTTGAGCCAGGGAATGCTGTGGGTGACAGAAAAACACCCTGTGGTGGATGACAACAGTGTTTTCATAACCAAGTCAAAGCCTAGGGGTTACAGGAGAGGGAAGAGGAGGTACTGCAGTGAAACCACAGTCAGGAAGAGCTCTGTGCCCTCGCCCTCAGAGGTGCCACTGTGGTTGCACCTCTGGTCACAACAAACCCCTGAAGATGACAGCTGATGTTCAGCCTAAAACACCTCCACAGAGCAGCCCAGATTGACAGCTATTTTTTGCCCCAGGCAAAAGGAATCTGGTCCTATCTGGAAACTCCAGCCTTCTGTGACTATTTTGCACCATTCATAGTTCTGGTAGGAAGAGTTCCATACATGGGACCTGTGTTTGTGCCCCCTACTTCCATTGCTACAGCAAAGAGCATCAAAAGCTGGTTTATAGTTCAAAGCCATTTGCTTTGACACAGTTGTCACAGATTTAGGTATTAAAGCCATTATCATCATAGTTTCCAGTAATAGGTCACAACATGTCTGCCAGTTTTATTAACTTGGACAAAATAAGGTAACTTATTTAGCTTTCAGAGTGTATGCAGCACGCAAATGCCAACTGATTTGGGTTTTAAAACAATCCAAAGCTTCAAAAAAGAAAGGAAGATAATTATTTTTAGCTCTGATTCAGTGCACAGCAGCAAACCCCCTTTATATCATAATGAGGAGGGTGGAATGATGCAGAGACAGGGAAGAACACCCTTAGAGAACAAAGAAAAAAACAAAGGAGAAGAGGAAACTTCTTAAGCTATTATTGCCTTTGCATTCTTCTTATCTGGAACTGAGTACAAAACTAATTGAATTACAGTGGAATAATTACTGGGTTAATGAGGGCAGACAGGCAATTGCAATATTCCTAGTTTTCTTCCTTCTCTTTTCTGAAAATACTTAAAATAATTGCTAAACAAAGTGGGTTATTTATAAATACCGACAGACCATACATCCCAAACCAGTACTGCTAAGCAGGGAGAATGGAAAAAAATTATTTGCCTGGGATTTGGAGACATTAAAAGGAAAAGCTTCCCTTAATAAATAGTGCTGTATACTCTCAGAGCTAACTGTTAAACACCCAAGCTGCTTTAAAACTTGACTTGGAGATGCTGAATACATAGTTTTAACTCCTAATGAGGTGTTAAGTGGCTCAGTAATTTATTTCCTTCCCAGGGGCTAATGATCATGTCAGAAGGGAAAGGGCAGCTATCAGCCTTGACATTTCGGTGATCCCCATCAGGACTTATTACCACCTTGTTCGCCACAAGGCAGTGAGCTCTCCCGGTGTCAGCAGCACAGTGGGATTATTTTTTTTCCCTTATCCGTGTCATAGCAGCCTGTGTTATTCCTAGCCAGGGCTGAACACCGCAGGAAAGATGACAAAGAAGTAGCCTGTGCCTGTGGAAGTTTGTCAGGCAGTCTCAGGCAGATGAGGAGCTCCACTGAAAGCCAAAGCTGTGCCAGCTCATTAGCGCTCTATGGGGGAAACATCTCCTAATGACATGGGATGCGGCTACTTGCTGCCTTTTTTAAGCACCAGGTTTTCTAAATCAGTACAGGTCAGCTCTAATCAATGTTGGTTTTAAGCCTCAGCTGCCAGATGCGTTTGAGCAGAGCCTCTTAGAGCAAAGCTGGGGATGGTTTGCAAAGTCTTCCTTCTCTGCTTTTTCAGACCAGCCTAAAATCAGGATGAGGTAAATATTTCATTCCATTTTGGTTACCTTATGTCCATGTAGGTGCTGCTTTGCTGAGGCACAGTCTATTGTGCCAAGCAGCAGTGTCTGTAGCCTTGTGTGGCTGCAGAGCTCTCACTTAATTTCTCTGCTAGAATTGCTCATTGAGTGAAACGAGGTTAAATCTTAACAATTTCCATGATTAGGCCAATAGAAGAAGTCCATCTGTCTACAAATCGTACTAATAATGATGAAGTACTGACGAATTCTTGCTCTTTTGGGGTATTGCTTGGCTCAGTAAAGATAAGCTGTGTGGGCTAGCACAGAATCAGAGAATGGTTTGGGTTGAAAGGGGCCTAAAAGATCATCTAATTGCAATCCCCTGCTAAAGGCAGGGACACCTTTTACTAGACCAGGTTGCTCAAAATCCCATCCAACCTGGCCTTGAACAGTGCCAGGGTTGGGGCATCCACAACTTCTTTAGACATGTGGTGAAGGAATCCTACTGTGCTGACAAAACATGCTCTGAAGATCTATGGCTGTGCATGGTCAGGTCTGCAGGTGGACTTTGAAGGTGAATGTGGAAACCAAAGCCAGCTGCCTGGGTCAAGAGCTTGCAGAAAGGTGAATATTTAGATAAAAAAAAAATTTTTTTTCTCTTCTTTTTTTCTCCTCTTTCTTCTTTCCTGTTTTTTCATGGTTTATTTGTTTATAACTGGTTTTCAGGAAATATCCAGTATACACATCACTATAGTTCTTGTCTTACAATAAGGTAGCTCTAGTGGGACTGGTGTTAGCTTCAGAGAAAGAAAAATGTGGCCCCCTGATTTCCATGGGTGAGGTAGGCTTCCTCTATGCTGGGTTGTTTGTCAGAGCCCTGTGTTTCAACCTCTCCTGCAACGAAATCTCTAGCTCAGTGAAGATAAGATCACAGTAAAGGCTTGTCATACCTGTTGTCCAATTATGTCAGTCTGTAAAAACAGTTCCAAGTGAATAAAAATAGCTTTGACAGTGTGAATTACAGTGTTCTGTTGTGTGACTAATTCCAGTGCCTTGCTGTGATAACTTAGTTGCTGTAACAATTAAGACTATACAATGCCTTGGTAACAGATATGAAACTCGGACTTAGGCCCATCTTAACTCTTTGTCTTAGCATGTTTTTGAAATGGAATTTGCCAAATGTCTTTTCCATCCTGCAGTCTAAGCTAGGAGGAGGTATAACATTTTTCCTGCTCCATTATCATGGCCATTTTAAAGTTTTAATTTATATGTTTCAATCCATCTGTCCCCCTGCTCCTGCTGCCTTTTGTAGCTGCAGCATAGAGCATCTCTTCCAGAGGACAGAGTCAGCTACTGAATGCTTTGGCTTAAAGGACACTGCTGACAATCCCAGCTCCTGTAAGTCTGTAGCTCATGTTGCTGAGGTCAAGCAGCCTCTTAGAAGCCAGGCAAATGGGACATGTGAAGGGGCCCTCTTCCAGCCAAAGAAACCCAAGCACGCACACAGGACCATTAGGCCAGTAAGGCCAGTGGGGTTATGCACACGCTGCAAGAGGAGCAGCTGCCTGGAAACTTTATTGCATGGAGGGGGAGGTCTCAGCATAGGCAAGGTCTTCCAACTTACTCAGCTATACTGCATGATTTTGAATGACTTAATGAATAACAGCGCAGGAAGGGAAAGGTGGTGAATAGGGTGACTCTTTTTGTTGCACAGAAAAACAGCCACTGCCACAGAACCAGACCAAAGTTCTCCTTGTTTGGACTCCTTCCCCTCACACTCTGCAGTATGGTTAGATGCGAGCACATTGCTGAAGTCTCAGCTTGGCTACTTAATCACGGGGTTGCAGCATGCCAGCTTCCAGGGGTATATTCCATTTTTAATTGCCTCTGCATTACTCCTTTGTACTCTGTAATTTGTCACACTGTGAGACACTGCTTTGCACTGTCTGTGCTCCATTCTGTTGCATGTCACCTCATCTAAAGTTAAACTCCAAAACAAAATACATGTTATCCATTCTGTTGGGCATTAAGTATTGAATAGGGGGTTTAGCTGAAGTTAGATGCTACAATTCATTCTGACATAGCAAAGGATAAAAGAGATAATAAGAAACCCTTGCATAGCTAAGCTTTTTATCTAAGAAGCCTTACAGTATATAATTTTATCTTGTTAATATATTAATCTAAGGATCGGGTGGCCAAGATCTCACATTCCAGAAATAAAACTATCATGAGCAAAGACTCAAATGCAATATATGTCCATGCCACAAGCCATTACAGTACAGGGATGCTTAATTTTCATGTGCATACACAAATGCCTTTCTATGGATATTGTCTTGAAAAATTGGTGAGCTGGCAGGAGAGGGTACTGAAGGAAGAAAATATTTGCTTTTAGTCATGCAGGATGAATGCAGTGCCTGAATGGTGTTTCTCAAAACAAATTGCTGTTCCAATTTTTTATTCTGCCCAGCTTGACTTCTCAGTATGTTACATACACTCCAGGGGCAAGGGGAAAGCCTGGGACAGATCAAGCTCTGAGACATCAGGCATTTTATTTTATTCCCTAGCTTTTCAGTTGTAAAAAAAGCTTAATGGCGCTTCCATTTGTAACAAAGGTGCTATGAGGAAAGATTTCTGTAATGTTCCTGAAACACTTAGATTAGAAAATACTGGGGAAAGGACCTCAGCTAATGATTTCCAATCCCACAGGGTTAGTTTCCCATTTTTCAGACCTGCCCCTTTAGTAGGGTCATGCAGAGCAAGTGCCTCTGAGCTATTTGTTAATGTGACTTGGGATCATCAGAAATCTCCAGGAAAATAGCTTCACTGGTCATTTCCCAAAGGGTTTCTCCCTGCATGTCCCATCCTGGACATACAGGATACCCACATATTATGTCTGAACATTGCTGTTAGAAGAGAGGAGAGATGAAATGCTCTGTGTGACACTTTACAACCCCTCTGGCTGTATTCATGACACTTTGCTTCATTTGCCTCAGACCTCTGGCCACTGCCCTGCTTGCCACAGTCTGAGAAAGAGCCTTCTTAGGGTTTTATGTATGGAGAGTAGACTCATGAGCCATACAGTCCTTGGACCCTCTCAAAAACTTTTACGCTCAAATCTTTCAGGCACTTTACTTTCATTATTATCTATTACTGTAAAATAATTTCTGAAATGAAAAGATCAAACCTCTGAAAACTCACTAACAGAGAGACACCAAGGCATCTCCTTCAGGGTTCCCAGCCTTGGGATCATTACGGTGGCAGTAGGCTGGCACAAAGCTCTCAGTGATTTTTTTAATGTCTTCATTAAAAATGAACATATTTTATGAGCATTCTCTTCTAATATGTAATTTCACTTTGCTATGAAATCTCAAGTTCTTGGCGATATGATCCCACTGGAACATCATTCAGCAAATAACACAAAAGCACAGGCTTTTACTGGACTTTCTAGGACTGCAGAACTTAAACTTTGTAGGAATTGCCACTAATATTTGAGGAGATGATAATTAAAAAATTGAAACAACAACAAACACAAAATCCCAAGTTATTCCTCAATAAGAGCTTGAAAAACACTCCATCTGGCTTTTATGAAGTAGATAACCAGGACTGGTCTTCTGTACAGCTGCTGATAAGAGAAATCTCATGGCTAAATGAATGACAGCATAGAATTTCTTCCATTAACAGGGACTGTCCCCGTGTACATCTTCTACATTCTCTCAGCTGGATGCACTGTTTCTTTACTCTCCCCTCAGTCTGACAGGCCACCAGTCTCCCAAAGGCACAAGGTTCTGAGCTACATGGCTCAAGAAACGAGGTGCTGAGCACGAGCACCAGCTCTCTAAACTCACTCTTTGTTATGCAGGCACAGCAGCAGTTGCCAAGTCAGCTCTGAGCACATCTGCTCCCTGCAAAAGGATTGAAATTCCTGCTCAGAAGGCTGCTAAGCTTAAATGGAGCGTGGTTGATAGCCCTGAGACCTCAGAAGAGCATCATCTGTTTTATCCCCATCACGATTTTCATCATGAAACAACATTTCAGGGAACAAAATTATTTTGAAGTGCTAGTTCAATTTGATTAGTTTCAACTAGCTTAGCAAGCTGGAGGTGCAAGCATCTTAAGATTAAGCACATTAAGTTTTTGTTTACAGTTTGGCATGAGGCAAAAATAATGGAAACAGTTCCTTACTGAGTATCCAAATCCAGCATTTGAAATTGTGTGCATCTCATCTGTCTCTGAGTTCTGATTTGTTTTTTCTCCCCCTAGTCCTTTCCTGACATTTTTAAGCATTAAATGTTAATATAATTAAGCTCTAATGTGACTGCAGCCTCTAGGAAACACAGCATGCATTTCTGTCGTACTCAGAAAGTTTCGCAGCAGTGTGGGAGTTTCTTCTTTTTCTTCAGTTTCCTCAAGTTTTGGAACCTCTGTTTCCCAAAGTGATGCCAGGAACCAATACATGTGGCCTCAGTACATGATGGGAGTGTGGGCTACGGAATAAACTTTAAAATAAACATTTTAAACCTGAACTGCTGACCAGAGTATTACATCATATCATATCCACTCAGTCCTGGGCTATACTAGTAATGCAACTGGTCATAATAAACACAATAAAAAGATATATATATTTTTTAGATGAAAACAAATATAATGACCATGAGCTAGCAAGGACTGTTTTATGCAATACTGGGCAGAATGAAAATGTGACTTAAGTGTTTGATATCTTTCTTCTGAGGGATGGAAAATCTCATTTCTGCAGCAGATGGAGATACTTTTGTGTTGCTTTTCTCTGGGCCATGCTCTTCAATGCAGAAAGCATTTCTTTTCTGATGCAGAGGTATCTGTCCCTTTCTGTTCCAATACAGTACATCTCACATCATGGCATTTGTGTTTGGTCCTTAAGAGAAGTAAGTTACGGGAAAACATTCCCGCTGTCAATTATGCTAACTTCTACGAAGTAGTTGGCTGAAGTGAAACCTTCCTGTAATTGCTAGGCCCTCGAAGCACAAACATCCCCTTCACATAGTAATCATAGCAACAAAAGAGCCCTCCAACTTTTTAGTAAGGAAATGTTCTATTGTTTCCATTTGCTGCAATTAAAGCCTGCTCTTTGCATTAGAAAATCAAATTCCATTTACAAGATGAATAACTCCCTTGAGTTCTCTTTGCTTCCGTTGTTCTGAAGTGATCTAACTTCTCCCTATTTGGCCAAGGGAGCCCTGCAGTTCTTTTTTTCTCTCTTAAAATTAACCCCTTGTAACATGCAGAGTGACAGCAGAGTAAGAGCTCTGTGACGCTGCTGGTTGCAGGCTGCCTTGTTTTTCCTTTTCTAGAGAAAGTACCTCTTCTCCCAGAGAAGGTGATTCCCTTGACTAGGGAGTCTCTCTGCTGGACCATTTCAACAGAGCTTGGGTTCAGAACTTGTGGATTTTATTCTTACAGTATTAACGAACCACTCTATCTATTCCTGCAGAATCAGAAACAAATCTTAATTATTTGAGAGCAGATGGATGAGGATTTTTTGCTTGTTTCTTTTTTTTTTCTCTGATCCAGCTTAGATCACATATCTTCTTTAACTAAAAAACCCCCAAACCATGCAGCTGTAAGCTACTTTATAGTTTAAAATGGGATGGTTATCCCCAGGGATCTGCAAAGAATGGATACGAAACTATCAATGCCATACAACCCCTCCTCTATTCCCTTTTCTTTCTCTCAATACCTGTGCCCTCTGCAGCTTACCAAATCCTCCCCCAGCTCCTATTTATCATGGCAACAAGTCCAAGACCACAATTTTCTACAAAGCTGCAGAGTAATTTAGGTTGAAAGGGAGATCATCTGATCTGACCTGCTGGTCACACAGAGCTGTGTTTTAAATATCTCCAAGGATGGTAACTCCAAGGTTTTCTGGACCCCTGCCCTTGGGCTACACCACTGTCACGGGCACATTTGCAAGGGAAAGACCGCTCAAAATTTTCTGCTGAAATCTAATACATTTCAAGAGTTTAATGTGATAAAAATCAGGTGTATTACTCTTAATAGCCTAGCCGTGGTTAGCAGTAATGGATTTTCTCCTCTTGCATCCAGGCATAAGGGACTCTGCTCCATCTCAGCAATCCAAGCACTGAATTTGAATCTTAACACAGCTTTAATGCTTCAGAGACATAGGCAGGATTCTCTTGTTTGTCAGGGAGAGCAAAAACACTACAGCAGTTAGCTGGCATAGCCTTATGCGCAGAGCTGTGAAGAGGAGATAAAAGTGGGAGCATGCTGGGGTGCCACCCCCTGCTTCCTCATCCAGCTCAGACTTTGCTGCTGCTCCTCTGCCACTGCTAGCTCCAGGTCATAAACAGCTCTAAGGAATCAGAGGTGGATGCCAAGAGAAAGAAGGTGGGAAGCAAAGCAAATGGTTTCTCCTGGATAATTTGCTCTTCGATATTAAATGGACCTGAGTATAACTCTCTTGTTGTGACATCATATGAGACAAGGAGCTGTAAAATGAAGTCACAGGCAACTGGGAAGACATTATGGAGAGCACTGGATATCTTAATCTGTGAGAGGCCTTTGTCCCGAGATTAAAATACGTGAGCATTAAATATCTGACCATACAAAATGACACACTATAATGGGCAAAGCCCCTTACAGCTGGTTCCTTTAACATCATAAGTCAGTCAAATATTACAGGTTTTCATTATGTTTTGAAAAAAAAAAATTTAAATCCTTAAAAGTTTCGGGGTTGTTTCTGTTTGTTTTAAACAATGAGCTTAGAGCAATTGTTTGACACCACAGATGTCCAAAACTTTTGGCAAGAGAGACTATGCTAGTGAAAGAATTTTTCTTGGGATATTCCAATTTTTAAAATTTTTTTAAAGCTTAATTTAACATTTAAAACCAATATTATAGTTGATTTTATTGCATGTTCCAGCTCTGGAATTTGAAACTACTTGAAGCAATGTTTTTTAATATTTTGATTTAAAAATGTGAGTTAGAGGAAGCACTGTGAAATTCCTGAATCATGTGATGAGACCTGTCTTGACCTTTACATAACCAGATGGTTTTTATTGTGTTCTGTTTGGGTGGGTGTTTTTTTTTTTTTTTGGTTTTTATTTTTTGTTGTTTTGTTTTTTGTGTTGTTTTATTGGGGGGGAGTGGGGTTGGGTTTTTTTGTTTGTTTTGTTGTTGGATTTTGGTGGGGGGTTTTTTGTTTGGTTTGGGGTTTTTTTGTTTTGTTTTGTGGGCGTGTTTGTTTGTTTTGTTTTGGGGGATTTGGTTGGCTGGTTGGTTTAGTTTTGGAGTACTTTGTTGTTGTTTGGGGAGTTTTCTGTTTTTTTGGGGGGCTGTTTTGTTGGTTTGGTTTGTTCTTATTTGGTAGTGTTTTTTCCCCGTGTGGTTTATGCTAACACCAATTCTTGTCTCCCTTTTTGTTTTCATGCACCACGCCTGGCCAGATCTCCTGGGAATCTCTAACCCTTCCTGAAATCCAAGGGGAAGAATGTCCCTGCCACTGCTGAGGGAGTTGCAAACATTGCAGAGAATTTGTCTCTGGTGTCCCCTTTGACTTCTGATCCTGCAGTGGGTTGTTGGAATGTTTTTGCAGGGCAGCGCACCCGGCATTGTTCCTTTTACAGCCTCCGCCCAGCAAAACCAAATGAAATTCAGAGCTTAATGAAGGACAAAACACAGTCTCCTCCTGATTCGAAGGATTTCTTCTCTAACAATGTTTCTTTCATGACTTGTTCTTGTGATACAGAGTTATCATTGTGCCACAAACAAGGACTAGCTTAAATCCAAAGGGAATCTGCAAGTTTGTGTCACCTTACCTAAAAGTATTGAGAACAAGAGAATACAGACAGAGCAAAACTCCTCCCCCATTTTTTTTTCCAACCTGCAGCAAAGGTGGTGAGAAGCCCCGAGTGTTTGTCTTTGGAAGAATCAGCTCTTTCAGAACCAGGTGGTGTCAAGATCGATTGATGTGAATGCAGTGCAGTGTCCTTGCCAACTCTTGGCTTGCATGGCTGCCTGTCTCAAGCAGCCCCTGTGAAGGCCATGTGCCGACACCCTTTCTCACAGCAGGCAATCCCCCGCTCTCCAGCTAGTCATAATCACACTAGAGAGGGCTGGACACAGCAAGGGCAGTGCAGATGGCAGATCCTCATGCACAGCATGCAAACTGCAGGCTCAGATCCAAAGACCTGGCAGAGCTTCACCAGCAGCCATTAGAAACCTGCAAACTCTGATTGGTATGATGGACAATTACAGTACTGAAGTTCTCTAAAATACATGGAGACCACTGTTGGTACCTTTCAACCCACCTTTTTAAAGCCATACTGTCCTGTGCTAGTAGGAGTAACAATGGCAAGCAGTGAAATGCAATGTAAAAAGCTGCAGGAGAAAAAAAATACATAGTAGTCATGATGATTTAGTTTGGTGAGAATCATTCTCCCCACCCCTGTGCAGCACGGTGACTATGCATGTAACAAAAACTGCTTGCTTGTTTAGGGTAAGTCATAGCTGGAAAATCTAATGGTCTAAGAGGTGAACAGTGTGTGGGCAGCCTCGTGACTTTTCCAAGGCAGTGCTGGATGTCAGGCAGACCAAGGGAACTGACATACCCAGAGTAGGTCCCTGACACTATGAAGCCCAAGACACTGGCCCATGGAACACCACCATGCAGTCAGACATAAGTGTCAATCCTAAGTGTGGAGTGAGTTCTCATCCTCTTTGGGATGGCAATACATAAACTGAGGGAGCAGCAGTTGTCTTTCCAAGGTGTTTAATTGCCACGGTTTGCATGTATTCATGCGCTGTCAGAAACAGTCAGAGTCAGCAACAGGCACATTTGGGATGGGCCTTAGTCAGCATAAGTGAGTCATTTATCCAGCCATTTCCCCAAGTTTGACCCCACTGAGTGTCCTGTCTTCCTTCTGTCCTAAGAGTCATGCTGGTGAGTTGCCAGCATTCCCTGATGTCACTTGGTAGGTATCAGGATAGGGAGGCTCACCACCTTGCAGTGTCAAGTGACAAGAACATCCCCTGAGTCATGGGAGGAGCACTCCACATCCCACAATTGCAAGTGCACAGGTTAAAGGAGACATGCTCCTTGACTGACACAGGAAGAATGTGGCTTGTTTACTGGCTGGCAAGAATGCGTGTGTGTGACACGGCTATACATGGTGTGAAATCAGAATTAATCAACTGCATGCTTTGGGACACGAGGGAGAAAGATTAAAACCTCATTTCAGGATACCTAGTAAGATTATGTTTCGGGCAGGAGATGCTGGAGCCATTCCTGAACCACAGCAAAGTCTGAGAATCCATCACAGGAAAAACAGACATCCCACAATACCCAGAACAGTGTTTGCATAGAAATGACAGCCAACCAGTATGTGCTGTGTTGTTTTTGTGGTGAGTCATGGTGGTGAGAACACACCAGGTGAGCAGGAATGAACGGCCTGTGGAGTGTGGGGAACTCGTGCTCTGACATAATGCAAAAGCTTGTGTAATGTGGCCACAGCTATTTTTCCTCAGCTCTCTTCAAACTTTGGAAAAGTCCCTCCAAAACACGTGTTGCTTGGCTAGGACAAGGTTTGGAGCTGTGGATGTAACCTCAGCCAAAACTTCATACACAGTAAAAAGAATAACATCTTATGTACTTTAAGCCCTTATTTAGGAAGCAAACTCCTCACCCCAGGCTATGCAAGCTTTATTCCTGTCCAACAGAACTTCATAGTTCCTGTGTTTTTAATTATTAGAGTACATATTACTTGGAAGAAGCAAGGAATAGGATCTACCTTAAAACAGTAAGCACTTCAGGGCTGTGCGGTTTGTTTTGGGAGAACTCTTTGGCTTTTGCAATGTGTATAACATCTGGCAGCAATTCACCAATACTTTGGCATGGTGGCTCTAAGCACCATGTTCTTCACTGCAGCTGTGTTAATGCATAGCTATCTTCCTAATCATGCTGTTGGGATTCATGAGATAAGCTAGAAACAGACTTTGGTCTCTGCTCAATGGGCCACCCCGATGACTCTTATTTACGTTTTTGAGCCTTTCCTGCCCTGTCTGTGGCTCAGGTATTCTCAGTTTGAATGGATGATGTTGACTGCTCCTCCCTAGGTCTCTACCAAAATTCATCTTGTCCGTTTTGGAATGTCCCTCTGACCTGTGTAAACTGTTTTGAATTTTGATCCTACCCATCCAAGTCCTTGCAGCTCTCTGACTCCACCCACAAGCTCTGCAAGTATATGCTGTTCCACACCCTCTGTCATTAATCAGCTGTTTCTGTCCTATCCTTCAAGTCAGCCATCAAAGAAAAAAGTGGGTTTGGTACAGCCATGCTGGTGGGGTTTTTTGAACAGTAATTACCTTCCAAGGACTTAAAATCCTTATTTATGCCAGGGTCTTTCCAGGCACAAATCAAAGCTGAGTTTAATGGGTCCTCCAGTTGGGTTTTGATTAGCTCAGTGCTGTTCAGTTCCAGGTGCTCAGGGGTTTGCTTGTCCTCTACCAGTCCAGTATTGCTCAGATACTCTGCTGCCCATTCCCCAGATGCTGCTGACCTGAGCTCACCTGTCTCCTCCAAGCAGCCACCCTACAGGACCTGTTCCTAGAGGAAGACCTCTATCTGTCCTGCTGTTCTTCCTCCTTCATGCTTTCATTTCAATACATCTGGCTCTCAGATGGAGAATCACACTAGTCAATTGCACCAACAGTGCAGGTCCTCCTGCTCGCCTAAATCAGCAGAGCAGCCTTTTGAATCATTCTGGGCATTTTCCCTTGTCTTCATGCGAATTGGATCAAACCTTCACTGAAGGTGTTGTAATAACGAGGCAACTTGTGCTGCTTGTCAGGGAGGCTTCTCAGAGAAGTTCAAAGTCTGCTGGGAGTGGCTGAAGCCATTAAATCATTTTAATTGTTGGTGCAGGACTTGAAATATGAGAGACAGATTTTCTCAGGAGAGCATTGCAGAGATGCTAATTTACGCAATGTGCTATGTTTTGTGTGAAAAGTCTTCATCAAAACATTTTCTGTTTCATAAACCAGTGACCTGATCCTCAACAGAGCTCTGGTTTTATACTGGAGCCCTATCCACTGCAGATCTCTTCTGAGAATTTGGGACTAAGGGGAAGTTTGACTCTACTTTGTGGTTTATTTTCTTCTTAGGAAACAAAATTTTATACATGAAGGGGGAAAGGCAGGAAACAAGCATGGCACAAGTAACCCACACAGAGACCTGACTGACCTCTCCTTATATCCAAAAAAAAAATAAAAAAAAATAAAAATTAGGAGAACTAAGAGTCCACATTTTGCCTATCAGAATAATTTTGGGGCCTAAAACACAACTGTTCAAGGAGTAGAGACTAACCTCTGACGTTTTTATAACAAAAACCCCTCCCTACCAACCCCCCAAAAACCAAACCAAAAGCAAACCCCCCCAAACCGCAGAAGTTATAAGGAATATTTAAGTCTGGACAGAATCGCAGTGGCTGCCACAGTAACTGCAGAATCACTGAGTTAAAAAGCTGTATGCATGAGTTAAGTAATGGCCATTAAACTCCTTGAAAAGTAAAAGGGAAACATGAAATAGACTTTTTACACATTGCTCTAAACTTCGTTAACAAGAAAATTAATTATGGTAACCTAGTAACTACAAGTAAAGGATAAAATTACAAATTATCCAAAACAGTAATTTATTCACTTGAGAGGCTGGTGGTCCAACTGCTGATGACCCAAGTGTCACATGAAGTGCTGAAAGCTATACTGAGCAACCCTTCCCAGCATATGGGTTTATTTTTCCTCTTCTCCTGCTGGGCTCTCAAGGTGCTTAAAATGTCATTGCCTGTATCTCTTCCACAAAAGTCCACTTGATGCTTGCCTTTGGGAAGAAGTACAAAAAGCTTGCACTGGGTTGGAGCTTAGGCACCTGGCTCACAAATCACCAGTTCTGCCTCTCCCCCGTGCCAGATTCACACAGCAAGGATTTGTGGGCATTTTTACTGGAGGCTGGACAGGCTAGGCCTCAAAGAAAACATTAGCTGGGTCACAGTCCTCCACATCCCGCATTTCTCATCTGGGAAGTTCAGGAGATGTCACCACTGGAGGCTGGAGTAGGCAAGCTTCTGTAAGCGTAGCCTCATGAGTCTGCCTGGGGTCAAGGAAGGACTAGATTTTTTTAGTTCTTTTCTATCCTTGTGACCCAAAAGGGTATCTGAGTCACCTTGGATGTGGGGCATGAGAATCAAATCCCTCCCGTTGCTGTCTATGGACACTGGAAAATGCATCCCACACTCTGCTGGAGAATGTCTTCTCTAGCTCGGGTTCCTCTTGTTTCCCTCCAGGATGAACTGTCCTACTGTGCACTTGTGAGCCTCTGGTGGAGATCTCCTCTGGAGGGGAGAGGCCTGGGTTTCAGACTCAAGCCCAAGCCAAGTGAAGCCCTAATCAAGGTATGAGGATGACTCACTTCTGCTCACCCTTCTGACTGTATTTCTCTGTAGGATGTGACACCCGTAACCTGGCAACACAGCACCGGTGACATCACTTTTTTTGCAACAAGTTTGGCAGCTATATAGAATGCCTTACAGGAAAAAAAGAGATCACATCATAGACATTGGATTCCCAAGGAAAAACTCATGTGATTGTGTGCTCTTCTACTCTGCCTCATCCCTTCCCCAGGGATTTTATTAGAGAGTGGGTTAATTTCAAACAAATTTGATAAAGGTTAAATGTCTCAAAAATACAAAGTTTCTAAAAGAGCTGCAAATATTGATGGCCATGTAGAAGAGAGATATCCAGATTAGTGACCCCACTGAGAGACTAATGGAGACTCAGTTTTATTAATAAAGACCAGAAAATTGAAATAGGAAAGAGCCGCCAAGAATCAGACTTTGTAAGTCCCACCGCTTGTGAAATTGCTAACTCCTACTTGTTATTACTTGTCTTCATAAAAACACTGCCTGTCTTCTCCCTCGGGCATCTGTTACAAGTGTTACTGAAGATGTCCTTGCAGAAAGAAAACAATTATTTTAATAGCTCCCTTAAATAAGAATATAGGCACTGCAGTTAATCAGCTGCCTTTTGGAGGCCTTGCCCATTCAGAGCCCAGAGCAGGTCTGAAAACATAGGCTCTAAAAGTGTGATTGCCAAGCCCCCCCAAGGCTGTGTGAGGGCTGGAAAAGCGCTGCTATCACATGGTGGGCTGGTAGGAACTGCAATTGCTGCCTGAAGACTGAAAGGCAAACTCTCTGTTTTTCTGTTGAGTAATATCTTCTGGCTCCTTCTATCCCTCATCACAAAACCCAGTTTATTTGTTTAGAGCCTCTGCAGTGTAGATGAGGGATGTTAAAAAACATAAAAATAGATTAATAGATTACTTAAAGACCATCTTAAAATGCTAGTAAGTTGGCCTTTAAAATCTATTGGCTTGTAGGCTGATTTCTTACATCAATTATGCCAAAAGACATTCACCAGTATCTGCTCCCCCTCAGTCAGGTTCAAGCACTTCCATATCATCCTTAAACATTGCATTTATAGGCCTGAAATACTGCAGAACCTCCTTCAGATGAAAAAGGTTTGGTTTTGTTCTTTCCTCTTTGAGGAATTCCTGCAGGGAAGAGGCATTTGAGACTCCAGAACTGGAAAGCAGGTGACACAACCCTTCCCCTGCATTTCTCATGTGGCCAGTTGCTTGCCCTGGTGCCACTCAGCTGTCCAGAAACATCTTTCACTACCAGTTCAGGGGGACAGGATGTGAGATGCTCAGTTGAGGAGGGCTGTAGACAGTGGCAAAGCAAGTCCAAGATAACAAATGGCCATTGGGCAATGATAAAACCATTGTTCTCCAGCTCCTTGTTTTGTAACACTGTCCAGTGAAATACAAAAAGACTGCAGGAAGAGTGATGGCTGCTCCCCAGGGCCTTTTGAGGCTGTCCCCCCACATCTGTCACTGCTGGAGCCTGCCTGGCCCTGTGAGGTCCTCCCCAGATTCACACCCTCAGAGCAGCACCCTCAATTTTGCTGTCACTGAAAGGTTTCTAAGCCATCCCTGACCAGTAGCCAGCTGCTCAGTAGGCAGCAATAAGGAATAAGCCACCCACGGTGTCTCAGAGCCTTCTAAACCTGTTGGGGCTGACGAAGATTCAGGAATCCTGGCTTCATGGCCCCTTGCCAGGATAGGTGCCAAGCAGACCAGGGAGGCTACCTGCCAGCCAGTGATCACCAGGAGACTATGATAATCTATCTCTTCTTGAATAAATTTGCATACACTGAGCTCAGGACTGGATCAAAGATAAAATCTATTTTCTACCTAGCTTTCATGAGATTTATTTTCTATTGCCTACACTGGCTGCCAGTATTTTTGCCATTGTTTTTTCAATAATTTACTGACTGAACCTCATTTTCAGCTTTCTCAAATTAATGGATTGCTTAACACTGATGTCAGGCCAGTTGATTAATCTTTTTTCTTTTGTTTTCTGTTTAACTTTTGAAGCTATAAACCAACGCTGTACCTTTTCACATCTTTTGGTGCTTTCCTGAAATGTGCCAAAGGTTGACTCAGATGTCAGCAAGCTTCCTGTAACTGACAACAACAACAAAAAACAGAGGTATGGGGCTAATGGAATGATAATACCCTCATTCTCCACCCCACCCCCCCCCCCTTCCCCATTTCACATTAGCATGAGGTCATACTCAGGATTAGGTGATGGGACACTTGTTGCATCCCTCTGAGCTCTGCTTCCTCACTGCATCCAGTCTCACAGGTTATTTTGGTGCTGCAGATTCAAGAAATATTGAATAGCTGCTGTCAACAAAAAATGCTGGACAAAAGAGACATCTGTTTTCTTTCTGAAGATGCTCCTGCCTTTTTTTCTGAAACACAGAAAACCCAGTGCAGCCTGTAACATAGATGATGCCTCAGATGGATTGTGGGGCTTTTCAGCTTCAAAACTTAGTCAGTGAGCCTGGATCAATGCAAAGCAACCTGCTGTAGAAAGCAAAAGAGTGTGTTCTCTATTGAGATAACAGCTTGTGGAGCTATTACTGTAACAACACTGGCTTGCACAGAATACTCATTTCAATGGTTAATTGTTTCCAGCTCTGCGCTGGTATCGTCCCAGCAGGAATAGGCCCAGCGTGACTCCTGCTGCATTGGCCGCTGCTATCGCAGTGCACAGAGCACTCTCCAGCAGACGTGGAAGCATTTAATCACCTAAGCGAGCGCTTTCTCTGCTCCAGCAGTCAGCAGAGAGCCAATGCCCTAATGCAGCCTGCACCCTAATGCAGGCAGTGCCCGAGTGCAGGCAGTGCCATTCCCGTAATGAGAATTTGCTAACTGCACTGCTCGGGCGCACAGAAGGGAAATGTGTGATGTGCAGCAGAGTATCCAGAGCCAGTGTTAAAGCATCTGTGTCCCTGTGCAGCCTGAAAGCCTGGTAAAGCATGGTGCAGCCTGCACGCCCTTAAGCACATCACATTCTCCTTCACCAAGAGGCTGAATAAATGTAACTTTTTATTTCAGGTGGACCCAAAATTTTCCATTAGCTTGCTACGAAAAATACGTGTGCAAGCTGCTATTGCAAGTGGTTTCATTTTCATTAGAGGGCCAACCAAGAGTCTTGACGTTGAAAATACACACGTACCATATTCTGTGCAACAGAAAGAAGTACGCAAAGACAGACTGTCAGCACAAGGCAGCATCAGGGTGCAGAGCTGACATCTGCAATCATATGTTTGCTCTTCCTTTCAATTCCCTCTTCCTTTCAATTACACCCACCAATTATATTTCGATTCATTGACATTGCAGTCACTCCTGTGTGGGCACAGTCAAGCTAGTTTCAAATGAGCTAATTTGGCTACAGATAGCATTGCAGACAGTGCAGCATGGGACTGGATGCAGTAGAAACTAGTTATATATTTCAGTAGCTTCACCAAAATGAGCAGTGGGGGACTGCTGTGGCTCTCAGGGCACGAACAAACTATGTTAAAGCCAGCTGAGGCAAACGGGCAGTACACAGCCACGACTTCAGCGCAGGATGAGGTTAATCTGAGGGCAGGGCTAAGCGTGCTGCAAACCACCACCCCGGCTGAGGCAGACCCAGTACACAGACCTCAGGTGTCAAAAGCGTCAGTCTGCGGACAGTTTAAGTTTGTTCAGCACTCTCACAATTGCTTGAATTGCTTGAGATGTCTAAAAAAAAAAAAAAAAAAAAAAAAAAAAGGGAAGGAAAAACTGCAGACTTTACCCCGATGTATAAAAGCGCAGTGCCTGCAGGAGCACAAAACCAGTGGAGATGACTGATGAGGCTTTCACGTTTGCAAACACACCCATGCCCCACCAGCTGCAGAGAGACGAGCCCAGGGAACTTCTGGGACAGTAATGCAGCAGGGAGCGCCTGAACACTTGACACCTCAGCGTCCTTTCACCTGGGGGCGGGAAAAAGCCTGCCCTCAGCGGCCAGGCGACAGCACTGGGGACTCAGTCCCCCCGTGCCCACGCCAGAAGGAGGAGGTCAGGGCTCAGCCAGCTCTCCTCCCGCGCAGGGAGCGCGGCGGGGCCGGTCCCGCCCAGCCCGGCCGGTGCCCGCGGTGCCCGGGCGGGGGCGGGCGCGGCGCGGGTGACGCCCGGGGGCGGTGGCGGCGGCGGCGGGCCCGCCTCGCCCTGCCGAGGGGCGGGGGCTCCCGCAGAGCTACTACTACCGCGGCGGGGCGCGGGGCAGCGGCGGCTGCGAGCGCCGGGGGCCGGAGCGCGGCCGGGCGGGCGACTCGCCGACGGTCCTGCGGCGCTGGGGAGCGGCGGTGCCCGAGGAGGAGGAGGAAGAGGAGCGGGAAAGGCGCGGGAGCTCCTCCGCGGGGCGCAGGGTTCCGCTGGCCGGCGTGTGTGGCGGCGCGGGTCTGTCCGCCGCTGCCCCGCCGCCGCCCGCTCCGTCGCCGGCCTCCCGCCGAGGTCCATGAGTGGCGGGCGGGCGGCCCCGGCAGCGCCCCGCGCCCTCTCCCCCGGCTCCGGCTGCGGCCCGTGGCGGCGGTGAGATGGGGGGCAGCCTGGGCTGCCACCGCTCCATCCCCCGCGATCCGGCCGACCTGTGCCACAGCCGCAAGTTCAGCGCGGCGTGCAACTTCAGCAACATCCTGGTCAACCAGGAGAGGCTCAACATCAACACGGCCACGGAGGAGGAGCTGATGACCCTGCCCGGGGTCACCCGCGTGGTGGCCCAGAACATCGTGGAGTACCGCGAGTACATCGGCGGCTTCAAGAAAGTGGAGGACTTGGCGCTGGTGAGCGGGGTGGGGGCGGCCAAGCTGGAGCAGGTGAAGTTCGAGATCTGTGTGAGCAGCAAGGGCAGCTCGGCGCAGCACTCGCCCAGCTCCCTGCGCAAGGACCCGGCCTCCGAGCACCACCTGTCCGCCACCAAGATCAACATCAATACTGCCACCCCGGCACAGCTCATGAGCATCCGTGGCATCACTGAGAAGATCGCCAACAGCATCGTGGACTACCGAAAAGAGCATGGGCCCTTCAAAAGTATCGAGGACCTGGTGAGGATGGACTGCATCAATTCCTCCTTTCTGGACAAAATCAGGCACCAGATTTTTGCAGAGCGCTCCAGGCCCCCTTCGACAAATACCAACGGTGGTCTCAACTTCATGGCCAAGCCTCATCCCAGCCCCACCTCTCTAAGCCTGCAGAGCGAGGACTTGGACTTTCCTCCTGGTGGTCCAACCCAGATCATATCCACTCGGCCCTCTGTGGAGATGTTTGGGGGGGTGAGAGATGGCAGACCCGTCTTAAGGGTGGCTACATGGAACCTGCAAAGCTGCTCCATCGAGAAGGCCAACAACCCGGGCGTGCGGGAGGTCGTGTGCATGACCCTGCTGGAGAACAGGTAGGATGCAGCGCCTGACCTGCAGGCCCAGCTCCACGCAGGATTGTAGGCTCATGCCTTTGAGGTTTGGGTGCTGTAGAGTCTTGTGATCCTAGTGGGACTCACTCCTTCCCAGGATTACTAAATGTTTTCCACTTCTTGCATGAAACCCTGTTTGAGTCATAAGGCTCGGACTGTAGTGGCTGCCCCTCGATAAAGCTGCTGTAACCCTCGATAGGTAGTGCAGCTCCTGAGGAGGTGTGTGTGTACACACAGCTGTGCTGGGGAGACTGGGCTGTTACATTCAGTCACCTTAGGCCACTGTTAGTGGTTGGTCGGGGATTGTTTCTCCATGAAGAGCCTTTTGAACGTGTCATGAAGAGCTGCCTTTCCTGCCAGAAGCTGGGGGGCAGTGTAACAGGTGTGGAATGCCACAGCTCATGCTGCAGGAGTGACACAGCTCGTTAAGGAGTGGTCATGGGGCACCTTCTGAGCTGGAGGGACTGCTCATCCTTGGGGCATGGAGCATCTGCCTGGGGAGGCTGTGCTGTCCTTGTGCCAGGATTTGTGCCCTGACTGTGGTGTGGCCAACAGGATGGTACTTCAGGTGTTAATAAAAAGCTCAGAGTTTGGGTTTTGGTTTTTCATCTGTAATTGGACAAGGGTGCTGGGGATGTCTGTCTTATCAAACTTTCTGCTGGATGCAGGAATGTAGATTGCAATAAGCATTTTGAAATAACTCTAGCCCTTTCCTTTTCATGTGCCATTCTGTCCCAGCTGATCCGGCATTTAGTTTACAACAGAGGTGAAAGAACTTTTCTCTCTGGCTGCCACTCAGACTTCCAGCAGGAAGTGAATAGGGGCAGGGGATTCTTGGGCTTCTGTGAAAGGGATGTTGTGTGGAGGGGAAGTGCTGATGAGCTGTTATCTCTGTCCTTTCCCAATAATATGCTGAATAACAGCTCTTGTCGGTGTGGTTGTAGAGGTCAGGCGTGCGAGCAGGATGGTGACAGTGATATGAAATCCTGTGCTGCAGTTCAGTATTTGTGGCCAGGGATGCCTCTGCTGTGCACTGCTTGGGAGCCTGGTGCTCCCACATGGAAACATCTGTCATCTCACAGCCACCACTGTTTGATGCCCAAAATGAAGATTACCAAAATGAAGCATACTGGCAGGGTTATTGAGATGTTACACTGATACACTGATGGCTTCAGCCTAACATACATCTGTCACTATTGTGCTTCCCTCTTTGTTTCTACTCTCTCGTTGTGTGTGTGGCTTTTTTTTTTTTTTTTTTTTTTTTTCTTGTAAGCAACTGGTTGGCTGGAGTGGAGCTGCTAGGGAAAGAAACTCAGATTATCACTAGTCTCAGAACAATTCTAATAATCGAGTTTTGGAAGAAAAGTGACTTTGGTGATTTATTTATATTTTTAATATACGTATATAAGGGATTTTTAAGGACTTAATCCAGTAAAGTGTTAACTGTCACTTCTGCAACTTCAACGTTTTGAGGGGAAAAAAGCTCCAAACAAGATGGCTCACCTATCACAAAAAACCAGGCTTATAAAATAAAGCTGCCTTAGCCCAAGCTGTGTATGCAGAGTGTGGCCCTAGAGGTTTGTTTTATTTTTGCCCTTAGACTGCATGGTGCTAGGTTTGTGTCCAGCTTAGCCAACAGGCACTTAGTTGTGCTGGGTGCTGTGAAATGTCTCCTGGATACTTTGAAGTTTCAAAGGAGCCTGATAGAAGTACTTGTTTTTGTAGTGTTTTATTGCACATATCTGTGTCATCAATCACACAGGGTGAGTACGATGCAATTGTTTTCTGTACTTGATCAAATTTGTGATAACATGAGAAACTGAAAAGAAATGAGAGCAATGTGCATCCACAGACAAGCCCGCAAAACTTTCCTGGGAAAATAAATGTGGGAACAGAAAACAGCAACACTATGCAGGAAAAAATATATGTTGGGAAAAGCCATACACAGCAATTCAGGGAGGAATTTCCTCATGCTTGTGCAAGCATTGCTGGGGTTAGTGGAGCTTTGCAGCTGTAAAATAGCCTCAGCTGAGGCCAGAAACTGCCTTCATTCTGCTTTTGAGCTTCATGGTCTCCGTCCCAGCTCGGGTCATGTACAGAATGCCTTGCAAACTGATCTTTGCCCAGGTAAATCAACTTCAGTAGACAGTCAGCTGGAGAAATTCTCCTCTTGCTTCTCCAAGCAAGAATGTGTCACTGCACAAGGCTCACCAGCACTTTGGCCTCACAAAATCCAGGGGTGTGTCTTCAAGGTGCGCTGTGGGTGTCCCATATATGTTGCTCAAGTCTCCAGCTATGTCCCAAGCTGGAGGTGGATCTGAAGGCTGCTTGGCCTGACAGTAGGTGCTCCTGTGAGCTGTGCTAATGGGCACCTGCTTGCTGCTGCCCTGATGGGCATGAATGGTGTGCTCCTTCATGCTGGTCCCTTACAGTCAGGGGTGGTCTCAGGTGGTCCAGGATGCTCTCAGGAGCTGGAGTACTGTCTTGTTGCTGTACTTACAGATGGAGGAGCTGCCTCGCCTGGTTTTTTAAGTCCAGAAATAAAGCACAGCAAGTCAAGATTTGTAAAACCGTGCAAAGAATCTTAATTTTACATATTGGGGACTTTTATGCCAGTTAAAAGCCTTGCTTTGGGCCTTGCTTTGGGGGTGTGTTTTTAAAAATTTTTTGGTTGCTTGGCTGGGTTTATTTATTTATTTTTTTTTAAATGATCTGGTCACAGCAAGTAGCTTTATAACCCCTTGGGCTTGTTCTTTCAGGTGTTACCAACAGGGAAAAGTATTGCTTCTTTCCAGGTGAGGCTAGAAGGCTAAGCTCCTCCTGTCTTCCAGCCCTTTGCATTGAGGGAATAGTTGTACAGGAAGGGGAGAGGGCCAGACTTTCATTCAAACCAAACAAAAAGCAAGAAAATGTCATATTGTAATCTGCTGAAGGGAGAAGAAGAAAAAAAAAAACCAATTCAAAGTCTTCACGCTTGTTCCCAGAAGTGCTAAATTTCTGAAGAGCAGTGAAGGGAATGTACACTAAATCAGTAAGCGTGACTACTACTGCTAAGCTATTTTGAAATTCATTGCTGTAGTGCAAAAATAATGAAATACAGCAAGGTCCTCACCCTCTTTTCTCGTATTACAAGGATCTATGTTTATCACAGTGTTTGAAGTGGAGTGAGGTGTTTTCATTCAGAGGACTAGAGGTAATTTTAGAAGAGCTTAACATGATGAACGAGGAGGCGAGCATGACACATAATTGGATTGAAGTATCAAGTCTGAGGTGCATTTGCCCAAACCTGCAGTGTTTTTTGCAGGTGTTGTTCAGCAAATCTGTGATTTACTGACAGGGAATCAGAGTTGGCTTGTCTCTGGGGATGCAGGTCATCCCTTCTATCTGACCCCCAAGTCCTCCCCATTCTCAGAGAGAATGAGGGAACCAACTGCTTCTTCTCACCAAAAAAAAAAAAAAAAATGTAGAGTAAGAGCAGCATGATCAAAAGGGCAAGTTTAGGTCAAAGGCAACAGGTGTTTTTTGTGGTGAATAAGTAGCCCCATGTTTCCAACCCCAGAGGATGTTTCCTCCGGATAAGAACAGTGGTAGTACCCCAGAACTGTCCTATACGCCAGGTCCGTAGGGAAAGGTTTTGCTACTCTTTATTCATATCTGCCTCAGGCCTGTCCCTCCTTGCCACAAACTAAGCTCGTAGCTCCTGTGACTGCCTTCTCTGGCTGTCAGGTGTCAGGGTGCCAGCTGGGTGATCCCATGAAGAAATGTGGGGCACGCACGTGCAACACTGACTGACAGACAGGACATCGTAAAGGTGCAAACTCCAGTTTGACTGTGTGCTTCAAAGTCTGCAGGTAGCCAAGGGCAATGATCATTTGTGCACCTTCCCCAGCATAGTTTTCAGGGGAGGTTTTCCAATTGGTTTTTATGATGCTTTATGATACTGAGCAGCAACTCTGTGAAGAACTCTTAACTGGTTTTTTTTCTTGTAAACAGACTTTGCTGTTGATGGAATGAAAATTGATAGAGGGTTTGAAGGCCAGAACTTGTACTGTATCTATATAGGGGGATGGTGAGTCAAGACAATGATGGGTCCAAAGGTCCACAGAACCCAGCTCTATTTCCTTTCAGATGTCCAGCAGCTTAAGCTGTTGTTTCCTTCTGCTGCTTTCTTTGGTCAGCTTCTTGGTGCGGTTACATCTTCTACATGCAAAAAGTGTAAGTAATAAAGCCTGAACACTTGTTGCAAAAACTACACTTTTGCAGGTTAAAAGTGACCTCAGACTATCATCTGATCTAGCCTTTCCTGGGAAGGGAAGCCTGGGTGGAATTATCTATCACTATGTCCAATCACACAGGCTAGAGGTCTGAAAACCTCTAGCAGTATGGTTCTTCTGCATCCTTAGGAGGTTGTTCCAGTGATTGGCTCTTTTCACTATAAAATAAGTTATTACTTGAATGTCTGTAGAGTAATAAATACCAGTATAAGGTTTGTACTTAGCGCTGGTGGTGGTTTTTTTTTTTTTTTTTTGGCATGGAGAGCAAGCCTTAGGAACATGTCAGTCCTCCTTTTCTTCCCAAAGAAAGAACTTTGTAACTGGCTAGCTGTTTTCAGTTTGGTTAGACAAAAGCATAGAAGTCTCTCAAAGGCAAGAAATTTATCTCAATTTTGTGTCTAAGACTTAAACCAGTGTACCAGCTGGGGGAACAGTAGGTAAACCTCAGTCCAGAATTACTTCCTGGGAGGCAGTGGGTGGACTGGCAACCCTGGGTAACCCTTGCTGTGTCAGCATACTTGAAAGTTCCTCTTCTTAGTCTTACCTACCCCAGGAGACCTTCAGCACATCCTCTTGTCACTTAATAGAAAGAGAAGTTTCTGAGCCAACCTCTGAAGCAGTCTCTTCCTGTTAAGACAGGAAAACTTAATCTTGCTCAGGCCCCTAGGTACTGGAGAACCACTCTTTGCCTTGTTCCCCTACACTGAATAACGGGGTGGGGCTTTCACTTTCCACTCAAGTCTCTTAGTCTGGGCTGAGAGGTGGGGTTTTACAAGGGCCAGCTCTTTGCTACTGAGGCTTGTTAATTTGCTCGGGAAGGGGTATGGTGTGGTACCTTGCCTCCAGGATTGTATTGTTTCCCATCAAGATGATGGAAAAAGATAGCACCCCCACTGAATAGGCATCCTAGTAATTTATCCTGGTGGCAGTGGTGGTTGAACTTCCACGCTTCAGAGGTTCATCACCACCTTGTATTTGTTGTTTCTACACTGTTGCTGAAGCTCTCAGTGGTCGGTCAAAGCCCTGAGGTGCATCTGTTTTATATCTCTTTCTTTGTAAAGCTACTTGGGTTTCCCTCCATTGGGTTAGGCTGGAGCCTTGCCAAGAATAATTCCCCTGCAAGAAAAGATCAGGAAAGAGGGCCTGGCTCGAGTAACCTGACCATGCTAATAAGTCTTAAATGGCAAAAGAACAAATACACTCTCTTCTCCTTATGTAATAGAGAGGAAATCCTGACTTCTGCAACTTCAGAGAAAACTTGAGAAAAAAGGAATTGTTATATGGTATCATTTTTGTGCACTTCACAAAGGGATTTTAATGAGCAGTAGAAAAAACGATGCATATAACGCCACCATTAATTTGCACTTTCTGATACCTCAGAAGACAAAGAAAATGGGATGATGGAAGAGCTGTTGTTTTGGGGGTTGACTTTTTTTTTTTTTTTTTTTTCTCCACTGCATGAGACTAATGATTTTTTCCTTACTGGAGACTAGTGGGAGCCTTGAACTGCCTTCTGCTTACCATCTGGCACAGGAAAGCAGCAGGTCAGGCTCTGAGTTATGTTGTTTTCCAATGAAATGAAAGTCGACTGATTTACTCCTGTTCTGGTTTTTGGCCCATTCCTTTGCCTGTGTAAAATCACATGAAGGCTGCCTGCCCTCTCCCTAGGGGTTAGGGCTCCTCTGAGGTACTGCTCCCATCTTGGATAGGGGTTCCAGCCCCTTTCCCCCCTGCTGCTGGGGGAACAGGTGATGTCTGTTTCAAATTTATCACGTTAATTAATTTGAAATTACATCAGGTACATGAATTAAATTCCGTTTCCAAACTTCGCTTCGTTTGGGTGGAGTACTGAGCCGCTCTATGGGGACATCACCCGCTCCTGCTGCAGGAGGTGGGCTGCTTGGTCGACATACTTCACCACTCCTGGGTCTTCAGGACCCAGCAGAGATCAAAAGCAGTGGGTGGAGTTGCAGCAAGGCCGTGAAAGGCGTACTCCATCCCTGTGTCCAGACACTTGGAAAAGGCATCTGGAGCCACGTGCTCTGCGGGAGATCTCAGAGGTGAATGCACTGAGCTGTTTGATCCTGCTTGGTCTCTGTAGCCACAGCCCCCACAGCTTTCCTTCCTCAGACATGACACAGGAATGTAGGGCAGGCCCTTGAAATTACCCCTGAGTAGCCTTTCCAGGGATTTTCTGTTTCAAATGGAGATCTGGGCATTGTTTTAACTTTGCACAACTGCAGTTTCAGCATATTTCCTGAACATTCAGGAGCTGTATCCAACCAGTCATTTTTATCAGCTTTAAAGTTGAGAATGTGGCTGGGAAAATAGCACAGCTAAAGGCTAGTTTATCCATATAAAATAAACATTATTTTTCTCCTTTTTAAAATTGTAACCATGCCATGCCACTATTACTTGTGCTGTAAAGCTTCGCTAAAATGAAACAGATTAATGGCGAAAGTTGCTTTGTAAATTATTCTTTTCTCCCAACACGTCTAATTGATACATCTGGCAGCACTTAATGGTCACATAGTTCCAATCCATGCCTGCTTGACTGTTTTCACATGTTATTTTGTGTCACTGGATTAATGTTGCATATTGCAGGTATTTTGGTAAACCAGAGCCGCCAGCTTGTTCCCACCGATCCTGCAAGGTTTGCTTTATTCCATGTGGCAAAGATTAAATGGGCTGGCTGATTTATGGCAATAAATTGGTGAATTATTAAGTGATGTTGTACTGCTGGTTCCTGAATCACAAGCAAAGGCCACAAGACCATAACCTCATCCTGCCTGACTTTTCAGAAAGCTTGTCCCACATGACCATAGGAGACAGACTAGGTGCCTACACACAGGGTTTCATCCTCCAAACAGAAATATTTAATGCTTTGTGATTTTTGTGGTTTGGGAATATGCAGTACAACTGCAGGAAGCGTGGTTTTCTAACTTTGTCTTTGAAAAGAGCAGTAGGACCATTCCCATTTCTTAGTGGGAAAGAAGAATCAAGGGACTGCTGTGTTCCTGAGAAAGGTGCAAGCAGAAACTTGGTCAGCCAGTGTTAACTGGAGGAAAACACTGTCTCTGGAACCAAGTGCTGGTCTAGCTCACTGTTAACATGGGTCTCCAGCAACCTTAAACAGGGACATTTAGGACACAATTAGGTTTTTTCAAATTTAGCTGCATCCTTCTTGATGGAGTTGAGCTTGAGTGTGTTTCCTACAGCTTCATTGTTAGGAGGACCTTGCTTCTTTAGTCTCTAATTAGTGTTTCTCTGGGAGTCCTGCCCAAATCGTGATTTCAAGATTTGTGTGGATGAACGGAAAAGAGGTGATAGGTCATGGATTACAGTGTGCATGTATCTTTATTTTTAAGTCACATTGTTCTTCATTGTAGTGCAAGTGTAAGCTGACAGATGGAAGCACAGTGTCCTCACTGAAATAATTACAATATGCTGCAGAAATTTCTCAACACTATTATATGGTGTGGTGATGGAGACAAGAACCGTGGCACATTAATAATAACAGTGCTTAAAAATAGGAACGCAGTAGCTTCTTCTCTTCCAGAGTTTTTTTCATTATTATTTTACAGGGGTACTGTGCTTTGTTTGAGTAATAGCTATTGATCCCCACTGATTTAGCAGAGAGTAAAAGTGCGTGATGGCTTTTCTGAGGGGAGGGGGAGACCTACCAGAGACCTCCTTTCTCTTGTTGGTCCTCTCCCTCATCTCAGGCCTGGGTGCTCCACAATGGATTCCAAAATGCCTTGTGAGGTGCCGAGAGCAGAGAGGGCATCATATCAGTGGTAGATAAGTATGAAGGGGATGTGTAGCTGTGATAAAAAAAGGATATTTTCTGTCAATAAAACTGTTTCATCTCACCCCTGGCATATCCAGCATATCCATGTCCTGATCAGACCATGTGGCATTTTCAAATGGCATGAGTGTTTTATTAAACTGCTCGATCATAGTCGGGGAGGCTCAGTGCCACAGGCCTCCTTTCCATCCCTGCTGCTGGGGGTTTGTGCAGGAAGGAACCTGGCGTCAGCACCAAGCTGTTATTTTCAGTGCCTGTGGAAAAATTATTAGTGGCCAGTGAGTAAGGGAAATAAGTTTACCCTGCACATGCCCCATGTGCATGCATGTTCCAGCAGTTCACCTGGATGTAAAAGTATAATTTAAAAACCAATTAATTCCCGTGGAAAAAAAAAAGTACATCTGGGGTTATATTGTCATGTGTGCTAGGAATGGCTGAGAACACTGGATACTGGATGTGCGCTGTGAGTGCAGTGGAATTAGTGCAGCCTGCTTGTGCAGAATGGATTGGAATCCCTCTGACTGAGGCCATCTGGAAGGGAGCCTCATGGCTATGCAGGCTGGCTGTCTGTCCCTGTGTCTGTCATGGAGTTGGGGAGGAGGGGAGTACATTAATGCCCTTCTGCTCTTTGCGGTGAACATCCCAATGGGCGAGGCTATACCTGGGAGCAATTCTCACCGGAGGCTTTCAGATACGGATCAAGAGGAGGAGACTGAAATTTTCCTTTTCCTTCTGCGTGGCTATTTTTCTCCCTGTTTTTATGGGTGTTTGAGGTAACGTGCTCGAACTCCTGTGCAAATTTAGCCACAGCAGCTGTCCAAGCCATTCACAGCTGAACGGGTTTTTAATGGGTTACTGAACAGCTAATTGATCAACTCTGCTTTGGCTGCGTGAGGCAGTGGCAGCCTTCCTGCCCTAAATCCCTTGTGCTCGCCGCAGCCAGCCCTGCGGAGCCACCGTTCCCTCTGCCTCCCGAGGCGGGCGGAATAAAGAGGCTGCTGCTTTTGCCTTCGACTCCTTGGTATTTACAGCTCCCTCGCTGCCCTCCGCTGCCGTGTCGCCGTGTCGCTCACGGAGGCTCTCGGCTGCCGAGGGCTTGCCCCGGGCTCACCTGGGGTAATGGGCGGCCACTGCCCACCCTCTCTCGCTCGGCCTTGGCTGGAGTAAAGGCTAGCCGCCCTTCCGCCAAACTGGAAGCCGTGTGCTGTTGGATGCACACTGGATGTTAACTTAGAAGCCTTGTATTTGGGGTTTTATTTATTTATTTATTCTATTTAAAAATAAAGGCTAAGTGTGGTTCCGTCTCGATGCCACTGAATTGCAGGGTGTTGTGTCAAAAGCCGGTCTTAATTTGGTGTTGAAAAATGAACTGTCAGGCAAGTTTTCCTTTCATACGTGCAAGGCAAGTTCTGTGGGTTTGCTGTCAGATCTACTGCCTGTAGAATGTTAAATGACTACCTTGCTCCTCTTTTTTTTTCTCCTTCTAAGCAGGCAGAAATACGGAATAGTGTGAACCCCTGTCAGAGAGGATAGCATTAGCTGGGAACAACCCATATGGCTTGTTTTAAAGCAACAGTCTGCTTTTCTAATAGGGCAGGAAATTTCCCATGGTAATCCCATCCTAAGATAACATATGCAGATACTGCTCTTCTACCGAGTGCAGTGATGGGGTCCTTTTCTGTAAGCATTGCCCAAGGGGAATCTTTGCGGTGTTCCCCTCACTTGTGATGTGTGAGGCTGATGGTGGTGAGGCACATACCAGCACCACCATACATAGGAGAGGAAGTGTACTGTGTCAGCAAGAGATTCTGCCCCCATACACAAAACCTCAGAGCTCAGAGCTAGTGAATTAAGAGTGAAAATAAATGTTATTGTCAAGAAAATGCTGCAGTGGTACCTGGCTACCCTTTGCAACCTTTATTCTGACCAGCCCGTTTTCCTAAGATTCTGGCAGCAATGACACTGCAATTTTTGGCTATCTGTCTGTATCTTCCTGCTAGTCCTTTGTACAGCTCTTTCCATTATCTCTAGCTGTGTTTACAGTCCCCTTTCACAATTAATTGAGACTACCCATGCTGCCCACTGCCCTCTGTGCTGGCTGCTCTCCCGAAAACATGGCATTGAGCAATAAGCAGCATGTGGCCTGGGTGAGGGCAAAGGCTTGGTACGTGGTACTATCTCTGGCAGATAGCACAGAGAAATTTCCAACACATCCCAGAGAGATGTCTTGGTGAAGATTACCCATTGGTTATCAAGAAGCCCCCACAATGTCTTGCTTTAATTGCTTCTGAGTTCTCTAGTGCAAAGCGGTGCTGTACAAAAGGAAGCCATGGCCTGAAGGATGAGATAAAGTTTCAGTCATCAGCTCATGGATATAGATACAGAGATATTTGAACAATGTTGACTCTGGGCTGTTGTCAGTAAAATGTTCTGAGAGCACTGCTGCTGGATGGAAGTGGTACAAAAGCCAACTCCAAGCATGTGGTGTTTCCCATTTCTATTTTAAACTGAGAGCACTTGGACTTGGCTGTGGTTTGACTTGCTTCTCTATCCATTTTTCCTTCTTTTTTTTTTTTTTTTTTTTTCCCTGTGTGTGTGTGCAGCAGATTTTTTGAGGAGCTGTGTGCAAGGATGATGGTGACATATATTGCTCAGATGAGCTCTGAAATTTGGGGAAAAAAAACCTGAAAGAAATTGGGCAGATATTGGTTGTCCATAGGTTGAAAGGAAATTGCCCCATAAACTTGCTTCTGTCTTTGACCTTATCTTTGAAGCTTGCTCTTGCAACCTGAACATTATCCCTTCTTCCTGTCCTCTTTCCACCCCTGCTGAATCTAAAGCCTTTTCACTGGTTTCACTTGGCTTTTTGTCTTGCCATACCTTGAGCACTTCCAGTTATCTCAAATGATGCTTGATCAAGCCTTTGCTTTCACACCATGAGGGTTGAATGATATCATCTCTCACCCACAAGGCTGAAGACTTCAGTTTCCTGGGATCATCTGTGATACTTCTCCCAAATCATTCTAATGCCCTCCTCTTGCTCCAAGATGTGCTGCAGCATTTCTTTCTCTGCTGAGGCCTCTTGCCAGGCAGTTTGAAGACCAGTGCCTTTTAAGATATATCAAGTTTCAGGCAAAAGCTGCCTGAAAACTACAGCCTCCCCTTTTATGTCAGGGGGTGTTAGGAATTCTTGCAATTAGAGGAGGCTCTTGTACCATTAAAGGAAAAAAGTATTTATGTTTTCTATTTCTGTTCCTCAGAGGTACTAAAAGCTTTGCAGAAAAATAACTCGTTAGCTTCCTGATGTGTTGGACGCGGTATTATTTTTAACTTCCTAGAGAAGTTGTTTTAAAGGAGTTTGTGTGTACCTTGGGCACTTGGCAGTGGGAGTGCTCAGTATTTTTTTTCCTATCTGATTATGCTGTGCGGGTGCATGCTGCACTGACAGTTTATGGTTCCTCTTCCATATGCATCTTATCTTCCTGAAGATAGTGTCTGGAGATGTCAGCTCTGTGAGGAGAGACTGATGAATTTATATCAGAAGAATCTTTTTGTCTAGCAGCTCTTCAGCACAGCATGCTGTTCGGAATATCTCTTAAAAATAGAAAGTACTGGAGGAATATCAGCTTTGTCATGGCGGTGTCATTTGTCATCAGTGCCAACTTGATTTGGCTAATCCCTGGTATTAGTAGGAGAAAGCCTGAGTTGCCCACGCAAGGTTCCCTGTGCCCCAGTTTTTAGAGTGCTTAGTGATATGTTTTTGGATTATTGTTTTGGGGTCTATATCCATACCAGCATGAAGTGTGTGTATTCTCTTAAGTCGTACCTAAGTGTGTTTTCCAGTAAGAGTGTAACTGTGATGTTCTAAAAACTTCATTTCTTCAGGAGATGAGATTTCCTTGTGTATTTATCTGCTGCAGGCCAATTTCGTGTTATCAAGGAGCAAGGGCCATACAACAGCATGAATCCACCATCCAAAAAAAGCACAGAGACTGTTGCTTCCATTTTTATTACTCCCTGTGTTTGGCTCAAGTTTCACCACCCAGGTGTACTTGTCAAAACCGGAATGTTCTTGGAAATGCTGTCAAATCTATACGTTTTTTCCCATTGAATTGGTGGTTAAATTTTGGACAGTTTGATTATTCCTTGTTTTTCATCCTCATGAATGCTTCATCCAATCAAATACTTCTGTGTGTTTCCGTGTCACCCTATTTTTATGTCTTGTTTTCCATACTGGCATTTTGCCTAATGGGTGCAATGATTGGCAAGATGTATTTTAGTACTGTGTTATTGCCCATAGGTATTAAATTACTGGTTTGATTGTTTTTATAGGTTGTTTTTATAGCACAACTTTAGGAGGCAGTCAGTCATGATAACAGTTTGTGTGAGGCACACCTCTTCAAATAATCTGGAATGCTTTCCACGGAGCAATGATTACTTCCTCCTCAGAATAATCAAGAAAGAGGAGTGGGATCAGCATTGTGAAAGGTTTGTAATTTCTCCTCCATGGACTTTGTAGACCTGAAGGTTGTAAACACCATTGAGAAGAATCCCTGGTGCCCTCTTTATGTTGCTTTATGTCCACTATTGAATCCAATAAAATTGTCATCAGGGCTCAGCATTTGATGTTCTTGCTCCTTCTCCCTGGGGTGTCTGAACTGCTAGCTTCACCATTTCCCCACTGTTTTTGGGGTTTTACCAGCTGTTCAAGCTTGAGAAGATCAGTGGCAAACTGGAGGCAGGCATGGCATGACATGGCAGTAGGTGGCCAGGGCAGCGGGGAGACCCCATGGGGAACATCTTCCTGAGCATCCACATAATCCTGTTTCATGCCCTGCATGTAGTTTGTTAAGAGCTTGTTTGACTTGGAGCTTGTTAAGAGTTTGCCTTGGAACTCGTTACAAAACATGCAAATCATATCAAAAGCTGCACGAGACATAATTTTGCACCAATATGTGCATCCCATCAAGAACGATTTCCTCCTGTCAACCCTTTCCAAGATACATTTGCATTTCAGCTCCAATATTTGGAGAGCTCTGAGTCTGCATAAAGCAGACTTTCTCATTCCCACAGAAAACTGGTGTTTCTAAGACTTTTTTGTGCCGAAGCCCCTGACCTAAATAAGGTTAAGGATCTGGGCTACACAATTAGCACCCAATGCCAAGAAAGGAAAAGCTAAACTTGAGCCACCATTCCCTGTTTGGCCAGGGCTGGTCTGCATAGGAGGCTCTGTAGTCCTCTGGCATCCTTATGCTGTAAAGGCCATTCTTATGTCCAGACATCTCCGAGCCTGGCAAGCAGGGGTCCTCTGTGACTGAGGAGCTTTCAAAACTCCTTCCTGCATGTCATTGTGCAGCTAGAAGCTGGGATTGCGTCCAGCTCACTGAAGACACTCCGACATTGTTCCCTCCTAATCCCTCCTTCTCACAGAGCATGGTTTTTCGGAAGGCTAGCATGTTCCCTTGTTGGCTTTCCACGCGGGAACACAAGCGGCGGTTCCTGGGAATAACGTAACCCCGAATCAGCGATGAGCCAAGGCGGAGGGCGGCTGTGTGGTGTGATGGTGGGATGAGCCTTCGGCTCTGTGGTGTGTTAGTGAGGGTGCCTGGCCTGCCAGGCTGGCCTGTGGCCCTGCTCCATTTATCTCCTTGCTGGCCTGCCAGCAAGAAGCACTAATGTTTAGCACTGGTAGTGGGGCTGGGTTTCAGCAGGAAGAAAACGCCATCCCCATCCCCCTTCTCGCAGCCGCTCAGAGGATGATCCGCACCTGGCTTGCTGTTTCTTTTTGTGCGCTGGTAGCCTGGGGAAATAAAAGCGGGTTAATGGGACAGGGAGGAGGATGCTTTCTACTGAATTGGCTTGCTTTTTTTTTTTTCCTCAAACCCAGATACAAGCAGAGAGAGAGAACAAGGTAATGAATAAATAGATATATTCAGATGTCTTTACAAGGACATCTTTCAGTGTGGGGATTTGACCTTGGAGATTTGGATTGTATAATTTATAAGATGGTGGCTTTGAGGTCAACCCACCCGATACCTGAAGGTGCTGCTCCAGAAGACTTTGCACACCTCTCAGGTCCAAAGAGAAAGAGGAGTAAAGAAAATTTATTCCAGCTAAGTTTTATCACCTTTTCCTGCCTTCTAGCAGGTCAGGAGCTCCGGTGAAGTTAAAACCTCTGGTACATGTGGCTGTGCTACTGTTTGCTCTATTGGTCCTTCTGATGTTATTAGCTGTGTGTATTTGGAGTGCTAAAGGAGATATTTAAGGAGAGGGAAGCTGGGATTTAAGCTGGGTTTTTTCCAGGGTTTCTCCTAATGATGAGAACCTGGAAACATCTGTAACCACGAGCATCAGCCGGCATGACTGGGATCCCTAAATCGTTGGTGTATAGATGGTGGTGCCACCTTTGCAGTGCCAGGCTCTAACTTTGAAGTTTTGCCTCTCAGAAATATTCAAAAATGGTGAAGATAGTCTCTAAACAAATCAGAGGAATAACTTAGAGCTACACTTAACAAGTTTACAGGTCTGTTGTGATCTGTAATCTCACACTTTTTGATTTTGTCCCTTGCAGCCATGTCCTGTAAGAAAAGGCTGTGCTCCTGGGAGATGAGACAGCTAAAGTGGGAGGTGGGTAGGATGCTTCATAGTCAGATCCCACAATGATATTCATAATCTTAGATTGGATATTGGGAAAAATTTCTTCTCTGAAAGGGTTGCCAAGAATTGGAATAGGCTGCCAAGGGAAGTGGTTGAGTTGCCAACCCTGGAGGTATTTAAAAGATGTCTAGATGTCTCAGGGATAGGGTTTAGTGGTGGACTTGGTAGCGTTAGGTTAATAGTTTGAGCTGGTAATCTTGCAGGTCTTTTCCAACCTAAATATTTCTACAGTTCTGTGGGTTGCTGCTGTGATCTTTGGGTCACGTCCTGGTGTGACGTAAAGGACTCAGCAGTCGGAGACACATTGCTCCACCTCCTCCAGCCAACCCACATCCCTTTCACCTCTCACATCCTGTAGACACGATGGGTATTTCCCTTCTTGAAAGAGGGTTTTAAAGCATTATTGTGTTTTGGGATGGGGGTAGGGCATAGAGGAAATCAAAAGCCCAGCATGCTGGCTCTGCTGACTTAGGAAATCAGATGGTTTGCCTTGTGAGAGATTTCTTCAGTGCAGAGCTGGTTGGGTGGTTTGTGGCAATGTTGACTAATTCATGTTTTCCTGCTGGAGAGGGGGGGCAGATTGTTCCCAACAAAGGGATCTCTACCTCGTGGTGTAACCAAACTCCCTTTGCACACTGTCTTTCTATCTGTGCACACAAAAGTTTCCCCTGCCTGTTCATCAGAACAAGTTGTCTCTCTGCTTCTGGTTGTGGTCAGCAAATTCAGCTGGTGGGAGGTTTTGTAGTGACCCAGGGTCTGGGAAGAGCACCCTGCCATCCTTTAAAATGAAGAAAGGAGCATTACTGCTGAAGGTCTGCTCCAGTGTTAGCTCAGCCTCTTTTTTTGCCCATGCTGACTACTAAAATGTGTCCTTTTTTTTTTCCTGAACTATTTGTGCTTTTCTCTGAAGAGAGGGGCAATTTAAAATTCCCTTTTCTGCTTGATTCTTCTACCCTGCTTTTCTGGGAAAGCTGTCCTAAGCATTTTTCTCTGTGCTTATGTCATGAGATATGTAACATGTTGTCATCTTCTCCTGATGTTCTCTTGAAAGAGGAAGGCACAATTGCAGCCTTTCTTCTCCAAAGGATACTGCTTCTTTCCTCATCCTCCTGTGTCACTACATAGTCATTTGTACATCTAGCACTGTCCAAGTGGAACCACCCTATCTTGTTATCATTGCCTTGCTGAGCATCCTGTGGACTTGGTAAAAGGTTGGCTATGATCTATGGTGTCACCCAGAGACCCATCCTACCTCTTTGCTCCATTAAGGCTCACTTTTTTGTTTCCTCATGCTCTGATCCACAAGGATAGTGCTTCTTCATGGTGATCTTACGGAGATGCCAAAATTCCCATCTTGCACTCAGCTTTTTTTATTCAGTGAAGTGACTGAATGTTCCTGTATCTGCTTTCTTTTCATCATCTGTGACATGGCCAGTCTTTTCCCGACTATTTGGGTTTCAGGCACTGGGGAAGTGGTTGTGATTTTCCTTACTGGATTATATGTATATGCCACAGTAAGGTTATTATTTGCTTAGTATTTTATTGCTTTAGAGGCTCACCAGCTTCACTAGCTTAAGGACCACAGGCAGTTCAGCTATAGATTAAGATTCAGGAAGCCCCAGGTGCATGATTGACATCGTATATGAGAGGAGCCAGCCTGATGGGGGACTGGGCCTTCCAAGATGCTGTTCCACGGACTTCCCTTCATCAGAACATATGGAGGCTTTCCTTCTTGCTGAGTATCCTGGCCACCTGGACTGCAAACCAAAATCAGGCCCATTGAAGTGATTAATGTGTCTGGAAGTTTTAGTGCCTAACGTGTGCTGCACATCTGCAAAAAACCAAGGTGAATAGAAAGCAGAATTGGTAAATGGCTTCTGTATCCAAACCCTTTCTCCTTTCTGACACTGCTAGAACTTGCGTAACATCAGGAACTTCTTTCCCCTTACAGTAGTACAGACTCTGTGTGGTGTATGTGCTATTTTTCTTTTCTCTATAAAGCAAAAAAGACATGCTGTTTTTGCTTAACCAAGGGAGATAGAGAACTTCCTCTTATTCAATCCCGTGGCAATGCAATCCCAGCCATATACTATCCAGCTGAATTTAAGCAGGGGGAGATGTCTGCCTTTGGCAATTTTTATTTTTTTTAGTGAGAGAGAGTCAGTGTTTTTCCTCTTTCAGTGTGAATCTTAGTAACCCCTAAGATGTCTGGCTGGATCCCTGCCTGTGCGGGGTTATTTCAGTTCAGGGAATGCACACTGCTGCAGCTCGTGGCAGGCTGCATCCACTCACAGGCAAAGCGCCTTAAATCTTTGCCCTACACACACTGTGTAGCACAAATAAGAAGATGCTGAGAATCATGTGTTTAACAAAATCTCCTTTCCATGGCTCTTTGAAGAGCTTTAAAAAGTGTTGTTTTTTTTTTTTTAATCCCCAACAAGCCCAGTCTTTTAAAATTAGAAGGATTTGGGATTTTGCATTCAAGTTTACCTGTATCCTCTCTAAAGAAAAACCTTTGGTGACAGAGCTGACACATCAGAATTGTGTTTCTTGTCCACTATTGTGCATCTGGTAAAGGAGATATGACAAGTCTTCCCTTCTCTAGACCTTAAATCTTTCCTTTTTTTCTTACTGGATACTAGCAGGCTGGTTAAATAGAATTCCTCCATAGATGCAGTCCTCTGCAATTTACGTAATAGTCATTTCTATAACTTTGTACAGTAACTGGTTACATACCTGCATGCTGGTTGTGCACTGCAGCAGTTGTGACAGTTTGCAAGCATCAGTGTTCATTAACAGCTTTAAAATAAAATTAATGACCCTTTCCATCCTCCCAGCCTTTGTGATTTCTTAGGTGTCTACTTTTGGTTTGAATTTTTGTTTATTTTTCCTTATTTTTTAAATAGCATATGGCCATTTAAGATTAAGCTGCAGCTGTTCAGTGTTTGGGGATTTATTTGATGCCCTTCGAGAAAGAGACAGGCTTGGACTTCTGTTGTTTAACAGGGCCTTGCTGAGAAGAGGACTCTGACACTTCCTGTTGCTGTCCTATGGTTCTAAACTACCAGTTGTCATCCACCAGGTTTTTCCTCTGTCTCCATCTCCATAATTAATCCTCCAAAGACCAGGGCTTGCAATTTGTAATCAAAATTATAGCTAGGGGCTATTTGACTAAAGGTGGGAGGGGGGGAAGGAGGAAGGAGGGGCTACTACAAAAATCAGAGGAATGATCCAAATAGTGAAGAGTAAATGCGGAAGTAATGAATAATGCATTAATGCTGTCCTTAAGTCAGAAGTAGGAGCCCTGTACACTATATAATTAACACTTGTATAATGTGTATGCATTCCTGCACTGTAAAATGTCTAAATGAGGAACTAAAACGTGAGGTGGTCTAAGTGGAGTAGCCTATGGCTGGGAGCTGTAGCCACTCTGGGCCTGTCCCACCTTCATCTCTGACAGGATGCTGGATGAATGGTGTCCCTTCTCTGTGGCTTCAAGCACATTCTGATCACTGAAGGAGAAGCAGCAGTACGTGTCCCTGAGATCTCCCGCTAGCTGCTTGTTACTCTTTCTCAGCACCCGGAGCTGATCCAGGTTAATCTGGGAGCTTCTTGTCGGCCGAGTAAATTGGCTTCACTTAAACAGCTGCTGAATACAGCTTGCTGAGCAGGAGTGGTGACTGCTCAGACCACGTTGTCTGCAGTTGCAAGAGACAGCCAGACTACGCCATGGCTGTTTGGGGCATCACCACTTGCTGTCTCTGTAAAGCATGGGGAAGTCCACAGGGAATGGCGTATGAAGACATTAACTTTAAATCACACAGACAGGAGAACTGCGTTGTGGTGGGAACATGGCATGGGGAGAGGTTTTCTGGGTGGTCACCTCTGGCATTTGGTCAGTCCTGCTGCCCATTGAATGAGCCAGAGCCCTGCCATAGAGCCACCCCAGAAGGGTGGATGTGGCCAGTGGGGTCATGTTGCTGGCACTGGGAGCATGGTGCCCAGGCAGTGCTGTTGTGTTTCAGCATGATGCTGCTTTGCCTGGCCTTGTTCAGATGTACTGTACTATTCCTTATCAAATCAGGGCACTTGGAGACTGACACTAATTATCATTTGTTTGCTTTAGGTTTTATTTTTTTTAAACACTGTGACAAATGCAGGGGTTCTGTTTGCCATAAAGTCATGACTCATGCTCTTGAAATTGCAGGGATTGCTCTAGAAATGACATGGGGTTCTGGCTTCACTGCTGTTCTGCCCATTCACCTGGAGTTTCAGAAGGCTCTGCTTTGATGGCATTCCTCTAGAGCTTCCACAGCACATGGTGTTTCCTTAAGACTGAGAGGAGAAACTGTGAGCTGTCAGGCTTCTATGCACAGACCTTTGCTGCAGGGAAGCATTTACTGGGCAGGCTGTTGTGCACAGTGTTTCTGCAGATATTGACCAAAAGATCTGCTTTTGTAAGAGTGCCAACTATCTCGGGCAATGTAAGCTTCTGTGTGTGTGCCCATATGATACTCTTGATTTGAAACTTGCTGTTCCACATATAAGTATTCCACAATTTAACACTCTCAGTGATAACTTCCATGACAGAAACTTAAGGTTTTTCCTCCTCTCTAGGAGAAATAGATCACTTCAATGAGGCTCCTTAACTGATGCAGTTTGTCCTGATCTCAAAGTCATAAGATACTAGAACAAAGAGGCTGCTGTGATAAGTGAATGTAAAGTAACTCAACTGTGCTATTTGCTAAGCACATTACAGAACAAGGGGAAAAACCTGCTGTGCTTTCTTCAAGGAAACTTTTAACATGGCACATTAATAAACCCATGCCAGAAAATGCCACACAGTTCAGGACCTAGGCAGGAGTCCTGATGTAGGATTAGTTGCCCTCCACCTACCTCATTCCTGAGGTGTGACTGATTTGACTGTGGTCTCGTCATTGGTGAAACATCCCTTTTGTGTATCTTTTGGTCAAATATTTCACAACAGCATGGCATCTGCTGTAAAGGGCAGCTTCAATCTTGAGAGCAGGCTGCAGCCCAGAAAGCCTGGGAACCACCAGATGAGATAGATAGTGGTGGCATCCTGTTATGTGACATGAGAGCATCAGGGAAAGTGGAGAAGCCCTTTGCCTTCCTTACCATGTGTCTCTTGAGTCTTCAGTACCCTATACCTCAAATGCAGATTTATGAATCTCATAATGAAATAAAGGATAGTATTTATGTGTGCATAGCATGCATCCAAAGGATGATCCTTCTGTGACTTCCTCTAGCGTAAAAGTTTGAGGGAATCTTCAGAGAGACTTTATACAAGTAGAAATGATGTCCCATCTCCTTCCCCCTTACCTGAAAAAAAGGAAGAATTTGGCAGAAGCTGCTGTTGGGGCAGGGGAAAGAAAACATTACTTGACCCCTTTATCTAGTCAGATAAGCCTCTTCCTTTGTCAACAAAGGAAGATTTGTGGCAGTAGGTATTTGCCATGCAGGCTGATTATCCTTTATGATGAGTAATAAGTTGTTACGCTCTATAACAGTGTGTAAATTGAGGGAGTGGCCACTGTGGCAGATGGTACCCCTTGAATCCAGAAGATCCTGAGGGAACTCAGCTGTGTCAACGAAGCCCTGTGAAGCTCAAATGGAAGCTCATAGCCCAGCACTGCAGGTAAAATAACTCCCTGCTTTAGTACAAGCAGGTGGTTGGTTTGGGATCTTCAGAACAGACAGTAAAAGCAGCTTCCTCACTCAGAAGCTGGTACAGCACTGGAAGATGTTATCTCAAGGTCATGGTGTCTTAGTGTTTTAGAGGTTTTCAAGACTACAGCTGACTTCATGATACCCCATGCTGAGGACACTGCTGCATGAATGGTCTCTTTTGATCAATGTTCCTGTGTTTGTGGTTCTGCAGTACTGCTAGAGACAGGATTTGGTTGGTAGAGGATTCTTCTCTTTGCTACACACTCTCAAGGAATTTTCTGAGATGTGAATGGTAGCAGCCTGTGGAAATAGGCCATAGTGTGCCTGGATGCATGTTTACCTTGCTTACACTTTCTTTTTGAGTGGTCTGTCCCTTCTGCTTGGTGTATCTCTGCCAACAAACTGAGCAGAGGCTGGTTTGAGGACAGCTGTTGGCTGGGAGAGTGTCGACTCAGCCAATTTTTCTGACTTTGAGAACTGAGGACAGATTACATTTGCTCCTGGATTAGAGTTACAGCTATGTGATGCATCCACTGGAGGTTTAAATCAAAATCTTTCTGTGTTACTCTGATACTCAGAGCAAAGGCTATATGCGGTTGTGGCTTTTGGCTAACTGGAGGCTTAAGCTTCACATAACCCTCATCACACTTCAAAGTCATTATTGAAGTACAAAACAACTGGATTGATAGAAAGACCGTCTGGTCATTCTGTTATTTGGGTTAAAGTTATATAAATGGCACTTCAAATACCCCATAAGCTAAATTCCCTTTTCTAATGCATATCATGTGATGTTGTAGATGAAGCTGATAGGATACTTTTGTAATTAGCTCTTGGAAAGAAGGCATTTAACTTCTTACCCTTATTTGACAGGTAGTTTTCTTATCGAATCTGTGCTTTCTGTGGGCTCTTGCAGATGCAACCTCAGTATTGGCTGACTGTTGTTTTCTGACTACAATATTATTTGCATTTCTGGCAACCTAAGAGTGTAGCATCAGTGTAAACAAAATTCTTTATGGCTTAACATTAACACCACTTGTAAATAGTATTGAAGACTGACAGAAGGCTGAGATGTCTTCTGTGGCTTTTCTGACATTTAAAGGCTTGGGTGCATGCAAGATGGAGGAGTGTCATATTCACCAGTATGCAAAACTTGGGGTTTCTGCCTTTGCTACCTCTGGCCGGCTTCTTTTCACAGTTTTCCATTTCTTCACTTTTTGTTTTGGACTGTGCAATTGACCTCTGCTTTAGGAGGGTGAATGTTCATATTCATTCAAAGCTTGGGTTGTTCTGTTTTCAATAACCTTTGAGTGGGCTAGCTGAGTGACAGTTTTGAGGAATTCCCATCTATTGTGACTTTCCCTTCACCATATGGGATAGATGCTGTAAAGAGAGCACCCCAGTTGCTGGCAGTGGGTCCTGACACCATTCCTGTGTGTGGAGCAGCAGATGGCTGTGCTGACTGATGCTTCACTCTGTTGACATGCAGATTCGATAGTTTTAGTCTAGGCCTGCGCTGGAGACTTTTGTTGGAGTAGTAATGCATGAGTGTTATTATCTTGTTAAACCCACACTTTCCCCCCTCTCATGGTGACAGGGTCTCAGTCACCTTGACAAGTCTTTGGATGCCTGCCTCATGCCCTTGCAGAGCACCGATGTCAAGGTCTTGTCACCAGCTTCCCAAGCCCTCTCTAGGATTATGGGTGGGCTGGCTTTTGGTCACAGGGTGGGAAGTCCTTAAAACATACAGGCTGTCTGCTAATACAGTTTCTGCTTTGTTTCCCACCTGTTGTAATGATGCACTTCACTTTTTGTCAAAATGTCCTTGAATTTGTCAGACAGCATAAGCTGCTCGTGAAAGAGCCATGGAGAAAAGTGCACTTGACCAAAACTCTGCTCTTGGTTTCTGTAGTGCTCCCTTTCCCTCATCACAGTGCCTTTCCTCAGTAGTTTTGTAGGGTCTCTCGGAGCATTTCTTGTACACATTCTTCTGTTTTAATACCCAGTGTTTAGCATCTTCCACCCCTTAAACAAGTCCAGTTTGGCATGAAGTCTTCTGCAGAAGATGCACATATGAAATGCAGAATGGCTGTAGCCCTTCGCCAGCCTCTTCGAAGTAGGAGCCAGCTCTTGAGGGTCAATCTTAGGAGTGTGCTCTAAAAAACTGCAGAGTTCTGCATCCAGATTGAGCCAGGAAGCTTCAATACTCTTTGCACAAGACCAGGCTAAATCTTTGTGGCACTTAGGTGTCATCAGCTGATCGTGGTTATACTACCATAAAGCTGCAGCATTGCTTTTGAGCAAGTATTTTGCAAAACAAACTGCCTTTCACTGTATTCCTCTGTAATGATTTTAACTGTGTAAACTCATCTCTCTGAGATGAGGCTGTGCAGGTATGGTGAAGTAATATTCCCTTAAGTTTCTGAGGCTGAATAAGGAGCCATGATGCGCTTTCACAAAAGAGCTTGATAGCATAATATGGTTCACAAAAGGGAAGCAGGCTATTTCAAATCACATTTTATTTTGCAGAGATATGTTTTTATAGTAGAATCCCTATTAACCACTTTGCCTTCGAAGGCCCCATAATTTTGCTGAAAGTTTCGTAAATTATGGCAGAACAGCAGTGTGATGGTGTGCCCTTTCCCAAGCATATTCATTTATTTAACTAGAGACTACTCAGTTTTTCCACTGCAGTAGGGCAGGACTGGGTGGGAGAAGGTGCTGTTTCTGGAACTAAGACTCTCTACCCCAACAGGGAATGATTCAGAAAATCCAGAAAAAGAGCCAAATGTCAGAGACTGCATACACTATAACATAATGCCTATATTTGGAAGCTCTAAGTCACCTTTGATTTTTATGACCTTCTAAATTTTTGTTTTCAGTGTTGGTCTCCTCCCTTGTTGGACAGATTTGAATAATTCAGTGCAAGTTAAGTAAGTGTTCATGTCCAGTTTTAATGACTCAGAAGAAATCAATGTTGCCACAGATACTAATTCTCTGAGAGCCTTTCTCTTCCTGTGGAATTATAAGGAAACAGGCATCTTTTGAAAAATTGAAAAATAAAATCCTGTGACTGTGGACATTATACAGAGGATTTTGCCCAACTTCTAAACAACTGAGCATTTGGTTTGGATAAAAATTATTGCTCTTAGGTAAATATAAGAAATGAAATACTGAGGAGGAAAAGTGCTTTTTATCATTGTATGAATTAAAGCAAACCACCCCCCTCCCTTCTTTTTTTAATGCAGGCAACTGATTTAGTTTGCTGTCTGTCAGAAGAGAGTAGCAATAACTGATCTAATTTTTTTGTGCATAAATATAACACACATACACACACATGCACCACTTGAAGTTGTACTTTCTTCTGTTGCCTGAATTATCATGTAGTGAAGTGTTTGTCACAGGAGCAGTCAGTAAAGGTGGAGGTGGAAGTGGTGACAAAGAAGCCTGCTGGACTTTCACCCTGAGTTTTGAATAATTTGAGGAGTTCAGCTGCATTGCCACTGCACGTACCTGGTCCCTGTTAGTATTTATGTGGGGACGAGATTGCTGTGTTTACTTTAATTTTATATAGGTATTTGATTTACTGTTTTTTTAATTCATTAGGCTACTATTGTGTAGTCATTATGTTCCTGGCAGTGCCAGGCCTTTTGTGGTTTCATCTCATGCTTTTGGGAATTTGGGACATATTTTCAGCTGCCTAGTCTATTTTAAACTCTCTTCTAATTTTTTTAAAAAAATAAAATCAACAAATGATGGGTTAGAACAGATTGATCCTTTTGAGCCATTTGCCTAATTAACCTTTGCCTCTCATGAATCAGCTTTGATTCTGTTCAATCAAGTGCAATGTATCCCAGCCCTTAATAACCAGCATTTCTTGTGAGGACCTTGGAAGTCTTCTCTGACGTTTACTACTCTAACTGCTGCCACTCTCTTGGCATTGCACTACTTTGCAGGGACCAAATTGGAGAAGGACAGGAAAGAATAATAAGAGGATATAAAGAGAAAAGGTCATAGGATGGCCTCTAACTTAATCAAGCGTTTCTGAAAAGTATGGTTAGCACAGTTCTTGAGTCTTTTGTACCTCAAATGCAGATTTTTGAATCTAATAATGAAAGAAAGGACAGTATTTATGTGTGCATAGCATGCACCCAAAGGATGACCCTTCTGTGACTTCCTCTGGCGTAAAAGTTTGAGGGAATCTTCAGAGGGACTTTATACAAGTAGAAATGATGTCCTGTCTCCTTCCCTCTTACCTGAAAAAAAAAAAAAGGAATTAGGGCCAAGATCTGATACTCTAAGTGGAGAAAAAGGTAAATAGGACACTTCCCTATTGCTCCTAACCCACTCTCTATGATAGAACCCCCTAGAATTTGCACAAGTGTCCTGAAAAAGCATCACTGCCTCACAACTCAGGACACACCTTTTCTGGGTAGACAGATAAGAGTTTATGTTTCTTTAGCCTCACAGAGATTCTCTGAGTTTTGAGCAACTCTCCTCCTAATTTTGCTGAGTGTGACCTGCTCTGCTTACTGATGTAGTGAAAGTCTGTATGCACAGCAGCATGGATTTCATCCATTTGGAAAGAGCTTGGGTTTTGTGTTTCCAAGGAGGTGGTCAAGAAGGCTTTCAGGTCTCATTATACTTGGGCATTCACATGTTCTCTGCAGTTGGTTGTGGTTTGGGTAGTTGTGAGCATGTTTTATTCCCTTCCAGAATTCTAGGAAGAAGCTTGCTGTTCAAAAGCCTTTTTGGTTTTTCTTTCGTGCATTGGGAATACACAATGCTCAGAGTTTATGAATGATTGTTCTGTTCCTGCAATGATACAGCTGCACTGAAACCACATCATCAGCTGAACATAAAGATCAGATCCTCAGTGCAAAGTTCATAGGTCCTGCAAAGTGAGGGTTTTGCTGCAAGTTTAGGGCAGAGAACAGCAAGTAGAGAGTATCCCTGAACCCAGGGAACCACTGAAATAGGAAAGAAATTAACTATTTCACTTGCCTCCTGCCTTGTGATGCTGCTGTTCTCCCCCCTCAGCTCTCAGTAGTAACCATCCATAATTCATGTTTTGCCTCTTCTAGTTCCATTACAGTTTCCTTTCTCCCCATGACAAATACTTCAATCACTCACATAATGTAATAGGATCCATGAATGCAAACATCAGGGTGGGAGTGTTTGTGTGGCCTGCATTACATCGCCAATTTGCCTGATGGATTTCAGCTTCTCTGCTCCTTCCATTTACTCCTGGTTCCCTTTTCAGCTGTGGTGCCTTTGGTTTCAGACCATGCTGCAGGCAAATCAGCAGTGACTAGACATTGAAGAATATCTGCTTTCATCCCAATCAAGAAGCTACAAAAAAACGTAGCCCTAAATAAAATCACCTATATATAGTTGTGTATAGGTATATATATACATATATATGAATGTTTAGAAAATTATATGTAACATGTATATGATCTGTTTATGTATTTATGGTATAGATAGATACAAATACATTGAATATGTAAATGCAGCTCCCTTTTTTATAGTCATTTCTTCTTATTGTAGATAATTTTTTCCTGAGAATCTTCCAACATGTTTTGTTGTGTCATTAGCTGGCAGTTAGTCCCAAAGCAATATGGCATGGTATTCCTATCCAAGCCCATCAGCTTACTTCAGAAACTCTCTGGTGGCTTCCAGCAGCCGTTAAGATGTGGCAGTGGACACAGTTTTCCCTTCCATTTAAGGAGTGATTGAGAAGATGCAGATGCTTTTATTGGAAAAGGGGAAACTGTGGGTTTTTTCCTCGTCCAACTTCACAGGGGTAGATGAAGGAAGTGTACAAGGCTGAAAGTCATTGAGCATGCTTTTCATTCCTCCTTCTGCTTTTGTTTTTGTGGGGGTGTCAGTGAACAGGGTCTTGGGGGGGAAAAGACAACTTTGTAAATGGGATATGCCAGCAAAAATAAGATGTCTTTTAACAGTGCATGCACTGATGAAAGTCTTATAGGTTGCACCTTCACTTTAAAGGCACCCCACTTAGGTGACCCATTGCCCTGGTCAGTGTGAGTAGCCCTGAAAAAGGACTGGCACAGATCCCTTTGCAGCCCAGGGTGCTCAGACTTGCTCCCCCATCATCTCACCATGTTAAACATAGTCTGCCATACTGTTCACGGGAGCCTGATGTTCTTTCACCTACCCTTGTGCAAGGTAATCATCTCAGGGGCAGGGTCAGGAAGAGAAGCCTTGGGTCCCATTACGTGTTAGCAGCAAGGGACGACTCTAGCAGCAAGTCTATATTTAAAATAAACAGCCAGACAGCAAAAAAACCTCACCCCCACTCCCTCTATACAGACCACCCCCACACCTCCCCCCCATTTGTTTAAGCTACAAAATTTGTGGTTTTCTGTGTTTGTCACTTTTGGGCTGTTACCTTTCCCTGCTCTCCACGTGTTTCTCTAAGCATCTGGCTGTGATTAAAACAATCAGAAAACAGTTAATCACAGCCCTTAAGCTCAGGCTGTTGACAGCTGGAGCAGCAGGGACCACAGACACGTGAGGGTAGCTTCCCCATCCTTACTGTTACTCACCCTATCATCCAGGAAATGCCCAAGGGAAAAGAGGGGCTGTGGTGTGAATGGTGATGAGCATGCCCTTTCAGCAGCACGACTGGAGCCTAAGGTGAGGGATGGGGAGGGCTGGCAGCTGATGGGGAATGCTCCCTCCCAGGTACCATTAGCACAGCTCGGCTGCTTGTTTTTATTTTTATTTTTTTCTTGTTTTAGTCCAACTCTCATGCTTCATGCCCATATCTTAGGGCAAAATAGACTTAGGAGTAAGCCTGGTTTGGATAGGTTTGCAAATACAATTTTGATGTACAAATTTGGTGGCCCAAGTGGTTTTGTCCTATTCTTTTTGTTGATTAACTCACACATGTATCTATCAGTAAGCACTTCAATTACATGCAGTCATGCTCAAGTCTTACATATATAAATGATCCATAAAACTTCACCATGGGCCATAATATGGGATTTTTTTTTTTATCTTATCTCAAGAACAAAGAGGAAGAGTTTGTGGACTAAAGGAAGGGAGAAAGGAATTATTTAATGTTGCCCTAATTGGTTTGGAATTGAGTGGTTTTTAGTGGGGGCTATTTATTGTAATGTCTTTGAGTGTAGCTGAAGCAAGATTTGGTATAGCTGTATGGTAAAGAAGGAGACAGAAAAGCGAGAGAACTCAAATGGCATTTCTCAATGTTGTTGACTTTAGGCTTATGCACTGGCTGATAGAAAGCATGAGGCTTTTGGAAAAACCCAGGCCTCGAGCAAAAGTATGTAACTGAGCTTTTGTCGGGCACATAGCGAGGCCAAATGTTCGCTTAAACACTTCACTGAGTCTCTGATTGCTGACCTTAATGCTTCTCATTTTCCTCACTTTCTCTCTTTCCCTTTTCCTCAAAATTACCAGGTTCTGCACTGAATGGAGGCCTCCGCTCCATGCTGTGCTCAGCTCAGCAGAAATAGGTCACTGTGCTCATGATGCTCTGCTCTGGGGACCACCACTCTTGACAGTGGCAGCCAGGTGACCTGTGTTTGTAATGGCTGCAGTTCTAGTTCTGTGAAGGGGTGGTTGAGAAACTGAGATTAATTCTAAAAACCTTTCTACCCCTAAAGTATCCTTCAAGCTGGTTTTGAAGGAAGCAGCTTCTCTTCCTCAGGTGAAGACCTGAGGTGCATTCTGCATGGATGGGTCTGGGATCTGCAGTGTGGCAGTCTCAGTCTAGCCCATCTGCCTTGCTGCAGAGCCACAGTTCACTGGTGTGCAGGCAGATGACTCGGTAGCAGCTCTTAGGAAAGCCCCAACATTCCCCACGGCAAGAGCAGAGATAGGATTTTGTGGGCAAGGTGAATCCAAGCTGGGAAGTGAAGCTCGGTGCAAATTAAACACGGTCATGATGGCTCATGGTAAACAGGAAGGCAGCAGCCAGTAAGGGACCTATCTGCAAGTTTGCAGCATTGCAAAAGACTGGCAAAAAGATTTAAATTACTCCTGGGTTTGTGGGATTAGAAAGAGAAACCAATGCTACGTGCTTTTGAGTAGGAAGACTTTGAGGAAAGGATTGCAATGATACCCTGAGGCGTAGAAATGTGCTGTAGCTATAGGCATTTGCTCAGCACTGTGACTAATCTTCTGGGCGCCTAAAGGAATTCCCTTAGTGGAGAATGCTGTGCGTCACCCATGGCCAAAAAAAAGAGGGAGTCATGTGTTTCCTTGACAGCACATCATGTTTGCATATTTTCAGTACTGGAAGAGAGTCCTTCATCCTGATCACTGCATGTTTTCAAGTATTTTGAGTGTGCCTGGGGTGCCAGGATATTAATTTCAATAGCTTTGTTTAAATAGATCACATAAGTAATTCAGTCAGTGAGTATTTTTAATAGAGTTTCAGATTCAAGGAGAGCCATTTGCAGTATAGCTACTCGTATTACAGCTTTCTTAACCGGTATATTTTAAAGCTGGTAGGTTAAAGCAGGCTCCTTAAGAGCCATAAGGTTTCTTTGGGAAATATGATTTCTCTGCAACTTTTTTCATGAGTTAGTGTTTGCACAACACAGGTGAGGATGAAAGAAATAATGCCAAGGATGTATATCTAAACAGAGTTCTTGAGTGTTGTATTGTAGACTGCAAGAGCTTGGGCTTCAGCATTGGTTTTTGTTAACTCTATTTCCATTTCATTTGAGATTGTTTAATTGGAGACTTCCTCCCCCTCCCACCCCCTCACCCAGTTACTGACTGTATTCCCATCTACTTTGAAAATCTTGGTGAACAAAAAAGTTACAAACAGCAAATTAAGTTATGAGCTGCTCTCAGTGATTGTAAGATTGCTGATGTAGTGCCTAAATCAGCAGCCTGATTTCTTTTTGAAGCATCAAATGCCCAAAGCAGCAGCCTTGAAAGAAGCTGCATTTCCAAGCTGACATTGCATCAAGTAGCACATGCTAATGTTGCTTGGGACTGCTGGAAGAAATGTCATTAAATAACTGGTTATCAAGAGCAATTTTCCAAGTAGTGGGCTGTAATCCAATGGACAGAGACAATGTCTGTGATGGTGCTTTAAGGAAAGAGGGATCTTGCAGCTGGTTGTATAAAGGCTGGTAACTTGGGTTGACAGATTCCTTTTGACCAAGAAAAAATACCTGAGGTATTTTCAGGTGTCACCTGAGGAGAAAAGGGTGAAGTACTGAGCAAACATTGATCTCTTAATTTGTAACAGCAGAGGAAGTCTTTTTCTCTCCAGGAATCAATCTAATGTCGCTGCAAATCATGTAGCAAATTTGAATTGAGATTTGATTCTGAACATGCATATGCAGTACTTCTGCAAGATGTAAAACCTTTGTATGGGTTCTTCACCTCTGAACAAGGGTACAGCATCTCCATAATATAATGAAATAAAGTAAAAAGATTCCTGCTTTCTGTCTCATTGTTACTGGATGCCTCATTTTAAATAAATATATACCACTTGAAAACATTCTCATGGGGCTTTATAGTTGTAAATGGGAAGGAAGGTAGTTTTTTTACAGTGAGATGATGATTTTTAATGAAAGTAGTACTTGCATTTGGGGCGGTCTACATCTTTCTTCCGCAGCTATTGAGTGTCAGATAACTCACAAATGACATTCTAGAAATAAATCAGTAAACTGGGAGATGGATCACAGCCTTGACTGATTTGATTAAGTAATCAAAAAGTCTACCTTCAAAAAGAAAAAGACAAAAATAATTTGCATGCCCCTAAGCCATGTACACAAAGACTTGAAGCCACCTTTGCAGCAGCCCAGGTGGCTGTGAGCCCCCTGAGTGCATCCACGTGTGTGTTATTCTACCCCCCTCTCACCCGTCCCATGTTTTTCTCAAGTGCACTGCAACAGAAGTGAGTCATCCAAAACGAAGAGGTGACTCCTCAGTTCAGAGACAGGTCTTGACTGAGGCTGCATTGTTCCTGCCTGGGTTATTTGACTTAGGTGTCCAAGGTGCATCAGCTGAGGCTCCTTCTGAGTTGGACAAAGCACTGCAGTGTTTTTTTAAATAGAGCTGCCTTCTTAGCTTGCTGCTCAGTCCATCTTTTTTTCTGCATACTGGCTGAATTACAAGGAAAATTATGTTTAGAAATATCTTGTATTGGTTTTGTACTTTCCCCAAGTGCTTCCCAGTTCAGCTGAATGTGTATGTGTGCAGCCTAGTGTGTTCACCAGACAGTAACACCAAATCACGTTCCCTGCTACCATAGTGGTTGGGCTTTAATGGAGTACCTTTTTCATTTTCCAGTTATCCTATTGTTTTCTGAACCATCTCCACCCTCTTTGTCTTAGTTGTAATAGTCTCTGCAGACTAGAAATGTATTGTCTGTGGCTATTTTATAATTCATTGGATATAGGCTTTTTATGATACCTTGAAGACACTGACAGCTAGAAGTCCATTAACATGAAAGCACATTGGTGTTTAGGGATAAGGCTGTGAATACCTGCAGTGGAAAGCCATAGAAGGACAGGACTAGAACTATGCTTTGCCAGCTGCTGTTGCAGGATTGGATGTACATACATAGCATATAAGGTGCCAGTGGATGCACAAGAATTATGCAGTATTGCTCTGAGGTTTTAAAAGGCTAATAAAACTTTTTGTATTATATTCTTTGGCAGACTTCTATGTTGACTATTCACACCTTCCTGAATATGAGCTTTTAACTATACTGGCTTTTTACTGTCTGTGTGCAGGGTGGTGAGAGTAATTTGAACAATATTTATATGCATCATTTGATTCTTCTATTGCTATGCAAATGTTTTTGTATCCTAGGGTAAAGAAAATGATCCTCTAGAGTCCAAGGATAACATATTAAGTGACAGGGTTTAAGGCTCGGTAAGGGAAGTGAACCTGTGGAGTTGCAGTACAGGTGCAGAATCCTGCTTGAATAAATCTCATGAGCTTGTTGAAGTGAATGAAATTCACTGTGCAGGATTTAGCCCCGAGAGGTAAAATTAGAGAAGACTCAATAGGTGAAGAAATTTGAGATTGATTAGCAAAGGGCATTAGAAGAATAATAATTGTGGATTATCTTTTTACCATACTTTTAAACAATGGTGCACATTTCCCTCATCTCTCCCTCAAATTTCTTGAGCTGGGTTGTCATAATTGCTGCACCTCATACATAATGTAAATCCCTGGGAAAGGCTTTTTGGGACTCAGAGAAGCCTGTTGACACTGAGGAACAAAGTTGACTATAACTGATAGAAATGTCTAGAATATTTTTCTGTGTTTGTTATTCAGAAGATTCTTTGGTGTTAATTTGGGATATTGCAAAAGTAATGATTGATGCAGTTTCTCTGTTAGGAGAGTTCAGATACACTTGTAATTTGGAAGCCAAAGAAATCTGCTTATGATGGCTAATTCAAGGCAAACAGAGTGACATTGTCTCTCTTGCTTTATTTTGTTTCATCATGAGCATTTCTTGTATTTCTTTTGTCAAGAGAGAAGATAAAAAGAGAGCTTTAGTTCTGCTGTTTCTGCAATTTCTATAATGCTTGCAGCAGAGTGATTAATTCTCTTTTTCTCTGTTTTTCTTACAGTATCAAGCTTTTGGCTGTGCAGGAGCTGGCTGACAGAGAAGCATTGGAAAAGGTATTAAAAATACATCTAATGCAACTATTTAACACATTTAAGCTCTTAAAGCCCTCTGTCTTAGTTGTACTTCCTAACTTTATGGAATACCATGCTGCATAAAAATAGGACATCTTCCCAGCTACATAGTGCATGAAGGCAGAGGGTTGTCTTAGTTGAGCATGTGCTTTTGGTGTTTTCTGATTTTACAGCAAGCTTGGGGTAAGCAATGCTTAATCATAAGCAGTAACTAATAAAATCCAGTGTTGCTTTTCATTCAAGGGTTTTGCAGGCACAGCAGGCTCAGGTCAGATACGTGGAAGAAATTCTTTATTGTAAGGGTGAGAAGGCACTCGAACAGATTCCTCAGGGCTCTGGATGCCTCATCCCTGGAAATGTTCAAGGCCAGGTTGGATGGGGCTCTGAACCCCCTGGTCTTGTGAAAGGTGCCCCTGCCCTTGCAGGGAGGGTTGGAACCAGATGATCCTTAAAGGCCCCTTCCAACCCAAACTGTTCTATGATGGCCACCTTCTGGATGAAGAACCAAATTTCTTACTGCTTTATGATTCTTCTGGCCTGGCATGTAGGACTGGATTCCCAGTGCCCAGACTGGGACCAGTGGCTTCCCTTCACTTTCTACACCAACTCCTTCACCTGCAAGAGCAAGGAGCCAGCTTTGAGGCAGCATGAGAGACTTTATAGAATGAAAAGAAAACAACTGGATTCTGAGCCCTGTTGGAAAAACTGGGCTGTCTTAAAGAAGGCTTATCCTGAGCTTGTCCTGACCCAAGCAGCCCCTGTGTACCTACGAGTGGTGTGGCGAGACTTGGGGAGGAAGGAACAACCCTGCTCCTGCCTTGAACACATCCTTATCTGTGTTTAGGAGGAAGTCCTGCATTGCTGTGTCTGCTGGGTACTCTAGAAATAATGAGTAAAATGAAATACAGCAGCAGTGGGTGCTTCAGCCTTATGCTTTGCCACTGACTGGAGATGCATTTCACCGAGGTCCTCCACACACCCCAGTTAATTCACGGGGCAGCTCTTCGCTGGTGTTTGTGAACTCCCATTTTGACATGAAGAGGTAGATTTTGGTAAAAGGCTGTGACAGAGGACAATGCAGGAGACATTGTAGTTTTTCACATGTGAACAAGACATGGTTCTCAACCACTCATTAGCAAATTTTCATTGTTTGCAGCAGTCATGCTCTGGCTCCTCACACCCTGTACACTTCCCATCTTTCCAATGGACCTGTACTTCCCTTTGGCCTGATGCCTCCAAAAATATGGCCTGGCAAGGTTAGGTGGCTTCAGCCTGGTGGGAGTGGCAGTTTGAGGCATTGTCTGGACCGCTGCAGGAAGCTCTTGAGAAAGGCTCAGCCTCAGAAAACTGATCTATCTAAATTGAGCTCTCTGAATATTTGATATCTGCTTTCATACAATGCCAGGCTTAAAGAATTTAAAAGGCCAGTTTAGCCCTATGGAAAATAACAGGCTTGAATTATGTAAGTTCAAAGAAATTTGCCGTCTTTATTTTTTAAGTACAGGAGGGGAAAGAAACCCACAGAACAGAACAAAATCCCTAGTCCAGCCTGCTTGCAGAGTCAGGTTTTGAGAACACCGTGCTGAGTTTTGTATTCTTAAGTCATTATTTATCAGCATTATACTGCAGGAGTGCAGAATATTATTAAATGATAATATTTTAATATTTATTCTAAGATGAATAACACAGGCCGACTGTGAGGTGAGGCACATGAAGCCAGTGGACTCCTGTAGCAGGCTGGGGGAACTTGCTTGAACTGTTGGGATCTTGCTCTCTGGAAAAGGATTTTGCACCATTCTATCTGATGTACTTAAGTATCTTTAAATGTTTCTCCCGCCTTGGCTATCTAAAATGAACACACTGTGAGAAGCTTTTTGCCTTGCAAAGACTCCATTTCTTTAATTTCCTAACCCCCAACGTTTGGGCAAATTGGGCCAAAATGGCCCTTTAAGCTGAAGATCTTGCACTTGGTGGCATTTATGCCTGGTGTTGCCAAAACAGGAGGGATGATTGGCAGGGTTCAATTACAGTCTGTCGTGGATTGGGACAAGCTTGACTGACCCTTGGTGGCTGCTCATGAGCCTGTTTGTTTTCCTGGGGTGCCACAGGCTCCTGTAAGACAGGGTGCTGCTTGTGGTGCTGCTTGTGGAGCTGAGCCCCAGCACCATGCTTACTGTTGTTAGGAGGAATGGGAAAAGAATAATTCATTTCAGTGAACCAGGTCACATAAGAAGAACAGGAGCCTTTACCTGGAGAAAATTCTGGGTCAGAGATGAGCTTGTTTGTGTTTGTTTTGGCCGTAGCCCATCAGATCCATTCCAGCACAGGCTGCACCTGAGTGGTGGTGCAGGCAGCTTAAAACCAAGGCCATGCTTACCTGTATTTTGTCCTACCTTGAGTCTTCAAATCGATATGTTTGCTACCCCCTGCTCCCTTGCTGAGCTTGCCCTGCTGCTGTGGGATCCATTACTCACATGCTTTCCTTTCAGAAGTGCTGGTGGCATTTGCGGAGGGCGGGGAAGAACATAGATGGCAAGATGCCATAGGAGAGCTTCCAGGCATGCCAGCCTCATCCCCACAAGGGTTCAAGGCTGCTCAGGCTTTAGAAAAAGGTATCACAGGCATGCAGGCTTGTTGGTGCCAAGTCCTGTATGGAACATCTCTTCCTCTTCCACAAGCACAGCTCTGGGAGACGCTCCCAGTGACACTCTTGCCCCAGTGTGTTTTTGAGTACTTTATCTAATTTTGGCAAGTCCTTAATTGCAGAGAAGAATTCTACTTGGCAAATGTTAATTGTATTTATTTGGGGAAGGGGAAAAAATAATTCTCCCAAGGAACGTACTGTTTTTTATAGTTTAAAAATAAATCTGTGTAGGTAATTAGGTTGAACTGCCTAACCAGGTGACATTTCACATTGGTTACTGTTTTAGCATTTAAATTCATAGCCCTTTTCCATAGGCAAACATGTACACTAAAGCAATTGTTCTCATTGATGCTTGATGCCAGTAAGTTGTGCAGGAGGAGTCATCCATCTTACAAGAAAAATAAAAATATTTTTTGCATTCTAAACATTTCGTCCTGAATTTTTCAGGCATTAAGAGGGGCTCTTGAGCTCATTTTTCCTTCAGAAGTGGGTTATAGAGGAAAGTTAAATAATTTGTACAATTCAGTAATCCCCTGACAGCTTTTTAAAAGGCAAGCCTGCTTTCTGAACAAGCAACAGTAACCCATTATTTTCCTGTTTGTGTATTAAAACCTAAATGCAGCTGCTGTTACTCAGGATGACGAAGGACTGTTCATTTGACTCCACAGACAGAGAAGTTGGTTGGCTTCTCATCTAGGAAATGCAAATCTTGTGATTCTGATCTGCAGTTCGTAAAGTGTGGGATTCATCTGTAAAGTGATGATTGTTCTGCCTGAAGTTGGAAGAGATCTACTTAGACTGCTATGAGATACACTGTAGGTGGGCTGAAGGACAATAGGAATTGGAGTGAGAATTTTGGTTTTGTTTAGGGATGATGTTCTTGACGCTGATGATAGCTTGCAGCTTGAAAATCAGTGTAACATCAGTTTAACTATTAAGGTCTGCCTATAACAGTGATGGCAAATTTATGTGAGCTGTGTCCAAGAGGTCAGTGAAAAGAACAAAACAATTATCAGTAGGCTTGCACTGTCTGTGTGGGGATTTTCACCTTCACTGGAAAAGTTTTGGAGGTCACAAATCAAAAGGGATTGAAAGTCTTTCACCTGGTGCCTCTGAAGCACGGAATGCATTCTCTAGGCAGCCGCACACTTTCTCAATACAAGAAGGGATCTCTTCTGTCTGCTGGCCTAACCTTACTTGGGACATCCATTGGGAATTTCTGCTGGAGATGACAGAATTAGAAAACTCTCATCAGTCTTCTCCTCCATGTAGATTCCCCCAACCCCACCTAAAGAGCTATTTCTCTTTCTTGATATTTATCTTGTTGCATTAAATGGAAAACTTAGCACTGCAAGCAAACAATCTCTACAATCTGTGCTCATTTTTTGACTTTCCCTACCTCCTTCAGCACCATTAATGGCTAGAGTTGTCTTCCACGGTGTGGAATCAGTTTCCTGGATTTCCTCACCCATAGGAAAGACCAGATGTCTGTATCTGGGAAATATTTGCTAAATTCAGCCCCTTCCCATCACACAGAATTTTCACACTGTGCATGAGGAATCAGTGAAGCACAATTGATGTGATACTGAAGAGGTGACATTATTTTACTAGAAGAAATTTAACATGCCTGCCATTGATCAGAAGTGGCTTTTGTGTGGGAGGAAATTCAGTCACTGTTGTCGCACAGTTTTACAAGGTAAGGTGTAGGAGATGAGGCAAAAAGGGGGTGCTTTTTTCTTTTTAGTAGCATTGCTCTGCTGGTGCAATTTCAGCTGCAGTCAGGAAGAGGTTTGTAAAATGCTGAGCTGCCCTGTGTGTTCCCTGCTGTAGCCGCCTTCTTTTTACACAGCATGTGGAGAATTTTAACTAAAAATTTGCTTTTGTTTTCTTGATCCAGTGTACTGTTTCCTCCAGATATTATCAGAACATAAAAAGTATGACGTCAATTGAGGTTCCAGAATTTCCAGTATGAAATGCATCTGTTGGAGGTTTTTATTTATCTTTTGTCTGCTTTTGAGTAGATTGAGCCAGATCAGTGTTTAATCATGATTAGGCCCATTGTAATCTCTGTTCTTTATAAAATCCCTCTCTGAGCAGAGCAGGTTGTTTATTTGTGAAAGGTTATCCCTAGGAGCTTTTCAGTGTTTGAAAGAGAGGTGCTGTTTTTCATTTGCAGGGGTAAGCATAGACACATTGCATCTTGCTTGCATGGATTTAAATGTGGTTGTGTGTGCATTTGATGTGATTTTTTTTTTAATGTAGCCCAGAAATGCAGTTAGTCTGCGACTGGGTTTTTGTGTGCATATTTTTAATTGCCATAATCCTTCTGTACAGTGTGAGCCCTATCTTGCAATCTTGCTTTGGGCTGTTGGTTAAAAAAGATCATAAGGCGATTTGCAATGAATGAATTAGTTGCTGTAAAGGAGTTATATTTACTGCGTGTCCTCAGACCTAGCCTTTCCAGAAAGCAGTTCACCCCTTTGAAAATTAAGTACATTTGGATGTCCTCTAGAGTCAGAAAAGGAAACAGCAGTCTTGCTTTCAGAGATCAAGAAAAGGACATGTTGACTTGGCCACTGACTCAGTCAGGACATTTGATCAGTTTCTTCCAGCCCTGTCACTGCCTCATTTTTCTGCTCCCTATTTCTAGAGAGGACAGCTGGAGTCATGTCTTTGAGCTATGGGATGGACTTGTGCAGGGCTCATCAGCTGACGTAGGTCCTCCTGCCCTGCTCCTTCAAAGCCACCACTTGAGTAAAAGGAGATCATTCCAAATCATCACACTGATTTTGCTTTAATTCTTTTCCTCGCCTTATTGTGTATTACTTTACCCTTTTGCTTTCCCACACCCTCCCTGTATTCCCCGCCTCTCTCCCTTGTCTTGCTTGTTTACCTGAGTGCAGGTAATACTCAGGAATACAAAGTGTTAATTTTGTTTTAGACATGACCCCATGGGGTCATGAAATCTCAGAGTGGAGGGAAGAAAAGCTATAATTGGAAAGGGATAATTTTTGGCTGAGACGAGCTGCAAATGATGTAGCATTTTGGTGGCTTTTTTGGCATTATTGTATCTACTAAATTGCTTTAGGAGCACTGCAGCTATACTGTGTTTGCTTCTGGCCTTTCATATTGTCCTCCTTTCTGTCCTCTAGGAGGCATCTAGATGGCTGGAAGTTTAAGGACAGGTATTGGTGGACCTTACAGTTTTGGTTAGGTCCATAATGATTTCAGTAGCTCTCTGCATGAGGGCCTATGGGTACTTTGTCTTTCCAGGCCCCTCACCTGCAGACTATCATCACACGATCAGCAGCATTGGAAGCACAGGCTATCATCTACTAGGATTTCTGGTGTCTTTGATCTTGGCTGGATTTTTTTCTCTGTAGTTGCATTGCCTATCTCTTTTCTGATGATCAGTGGACTTCAATAAACAAAACACTAGAAGCCATGCTATGCACACCACAGGGAGCTACAGAGAACACAGATTCTCTTAAAATGCTGTCCCTTATTAGGTGCCCTCTTCTTCCCTAGAGCACAGCTCTGCCTCTCTGAGCAGTAGTGGTATGGAGATTGCTTGTTCCAATAGCTTGGCATTTTTTGTAAATCATCTAGTCTTATCCCTGAACATAAGCCAAACTTACCCAACAGTGAAGTCATTCCCTACACTTCCAGAGCAGAGAGAAACAGAAAATACATGTTTAAAAGTGCTGGCAAGTGTTAAGCTTTGGTTGTGGGTGGTAGAAGTAAGTTTTTCCTTGGCTTCTTCTAGAAGATGGTAGAAAGCAAAGCAAGTTCCAAGAAAAAGAACAGTTTTGAATAGTCAGCAATTTGAGGAAGAGTGTTTTTTGGGTTTGTTGCTTTTATTTTTTTTTCCTTTTTAATATATTCACATTGCAGCAAGGGTTTTAATGTTATCCCAAAAGAATTTTTGATAGTAACGCATATGCTTTCTATGGGAAGCCAGAATCCATGGCATCTGTTGGAGCAGAACTTTGGACAGGGTTGAAGGACAGTCCTGTAGACTCTGTAGAGGGCATGCTTGCAAGGACAGACAGAAAACCATGTATTATTACTCATGGAAACTTATAAATAAAAAATGAGCTGTTTCAGAGAGGAATCAGTGTCAGATTGGGCTGTTTAAATGGTTTGTGTAAAAACAAAAAAGAAAGGAGTATGAGATTTTGTATTTTTTTAGAAGTAAGGTAACATAGCCTAGTGCTAGCAGCCTGGAAGAGATCCTCCAGATAATAAGCATTAAAAAAACCAAGGGAATTGGGAGGTGAGGCAGGTTTAAATAACTTTACAGAAGGTGGCACAGTGTTCCGTAGGGTAGTGTAATCAATGCCTGAAGGAAGAATAAATATTTGAGGCTAGCAATGGTTGTGAGTCATATTAGATGTTTCTTTCTTCCTTATTTTTGTGTTTTACCATGGGAAAGAATGCCTGCTCTAAGCAGAGATGTAAATCAGTTGGGGAAAACAGTAATACTAACACTAAGAAAGAAATGAAGCCACAAAACACCCAACTCACTATTACTGAAGTTTTATCATGAGGATAAGCAGCTTTTTATCATGCTTAAGCAGCTTTCCTTGATTAATAACTTTTAAATATTGTGATTTCCCTGTTCCCTTTCAGTTTTATTTGTTCTTCTTTTGCATTACCTCTTTTCCTCTGGCTGAAGATGGTATGCAAATGAGTAGATTCAGAGGATGGCAAATCAATATAGCTCAATGGTCAGTTTGTTTGGTGTGCTTTTAATTGGTGAATAAGGTACTGTTTCTTATCACTTTTGTATCTCATGTTTCATAGGATGATTTTCTGTTTGCTTTCTATATTAAGGGCTAGGTTCTGATAAACTCACTGTCACCTCGTGCAGCCCTGGTAGTTCCTGGGTGAGTAAGGTTGTATTCACAGTGGTGTCATTTTACACCACACCGCAGAAATTGATTCCTGGCTTTCATGGGAAAATAATCGACCCATGATTAAGCATAAAAAAACCAAACCTTCACCCCCCCTAACAAAAAAGCAAAAAGACCCTCCCAAACAAGCAAAAAAAAAAGCCACAAAAGCCCCACAACCAGCAAACATCCAAAACTCACGCAAACAAACCAAGCCAAAAGTATAAAAAGATGTTCCCAGGAAGCCATTGACTTCAGGTTGCCCAGTACTGGATATCCAGTCCAACTGAACATGTAGTTTATGTTTCCAGACCTAAATTGCTGCATGGATATTCACAATTTTTATGATTCTGTGATTTTAGCACAACTACTCAGTTGAGCTGAGTACTATTTGATGACAACATTAAAGTACTTGATCTTGAATACTTAAATACATCAAGCAAGTACTTGAACTTAAATACTCAACTTTGGTAAAACCAGCTTGATGAAAAAGATATTCTCATAGTCACCAGGGCTTCTTTTTATTCCTTTTTATATCATGTCAATCCCCTTGGCATGCCATTATAGCTGCTCATAGTGCCTACTTATGAAGAATAAAACACCACCTTGAAAAGACTTCAAGAATAAATTTGTGTCCATCCTTGATGACCTCTTGAGTCTTAATTTATGAATGATGTTTAAAATTAAAAAAGAAGTCTTTAAGAGTATGAAAAGAATTAGTCAGGAAACATCTTCTGCCAAATGAGACTATCCCACGAAGTACAAGGGAAAAGCTCAGCTTGTGAATGGAAACATGAAAAATTAAGAACCCACAAATTTTCTACATGGAGGCCTGGTAGGTATGGCTGTCCTGTTCCACAGGGAAAGGGCAGCATTGATTTCCATCAAGAATCTATGTAGACACCTTCCCATTAATTGGCAAACTGGATGAAAGATATTGAGTATCCAGTTTTGACAATAGGCAGCTAAACATCCCCTAATTCTTCACTAGTGCCCCCAGCACTAAAAATATGCTAGTGGAGTTATTGTATTGCCTCTTTCTGTTGTTGTTTTGTTGCTCTGCACCAAAGGTTCTTCCTTGTCTTCCTTTTAAAGATCTATAAAAAGACACTGTTTATATACATAATCACCTTTGTTTAGTATTAAGGGAGACGAACAGGCCAGTGAATGATCTGCATTGTTGTCCTGGGAACACAGTGTATAAAGGCGAGCAAAGAACTGGGTTTATGGACAACAATCTGTTTTTTTAATCATATATTCAAAGATTATGACAGTAATTTCCTCTTAGAGATATTAAAATATTAAACATTTGGGTGGCTGTGGTGAGCTATAATTCGTCTGGGAGGGCAATGTAGAAACTCACTGCTAAGTTTTTCCAAAGTAAGTACTCAAAAGGGAAAGCAAGTAACTTAGAAGTGCCAGCTTAGGCTCCTGCCACTCCCCAATGGATCCTGTAAAGCCTGACTTAAAGAAAAAAAAAGAGTGATTTAGTTCCAAGAAGTTCGTATATGGAAACAAACCATCACATGCTTTTGATAATTGAGATAATGTTAAACTTATCAGCATAATTATTTCCGGCACATTCCCGAAGTACAATGGGTGAGTAACACAGCAGTGGCAGGAGAGGGGTGTGTGTCCAGCTGGATCCACATCCATGGGCTGGCTTAAAGGACAGTCAAGCTCATGATGGGGCTCAGATACATGACATGGGAAACAATGCCTTCAGTTTGAAAAACCTTCCAATCCTGCCAAGCATCATTTAGCTGCTGCCTAGCCTTGGGGTGCCTTAAATGACAGTCCCCCCTGAGGCTTAGCTGAGCAGTGCCTCTCTGCAGACATGGAATTACCCACCTCTGAAGCAGCCAGAGGGCCTGGACCACTTAGTTTCTAGTCTATGAGTAGCTGGGCTTGAAAAATGATCTTTCCTCATCCTGTCTCCTCCAAGAAGCTCAGTCCTGAAAAGGTTTCCTTTCTTAAAAGTATAAAGCTTAGAAGTGTTTTTTGCAGCAAAGCTGGGAATTCAGGTCACCACAAGGCTAATGGGGGGGAGGCTGCAGTAGGGTAAGTGTTTGCCCTGTGGTCCATAGCATAGTGCCTGGAGCTGTCATCCCAGAGCTGAGTGAGAATTCAATCTTCAGAGGAAATAAATCCTTCCTCTGAATTACTGACGTGCTTTTTAAGAAGCAGAAGCAGCACATTCTCTGGGAAAAAAACATGAGTCCTTGAATTGAGGAAAAAGCCAGAGGGGCCTTCAGATGGACCAAGCTTTGAGACCCAAAATTGCACATTATCCCAACAAATGAGCTTTGTATGCCTATAGCACACAAAGGTATGTAGAGGTGGTGACTGTGCCTATGGATCCTGTATTCTTTCTGAAGAAAGACAAGGGGTGAATATTTGGCTGTGCTGAAGGGCTCTGCCTTGATTTCACCTGTTGCAATGAGTGTATAAAGGTTTTTGAAGGGTGAATTAGGTAATGTTCGTGAAGAATGTGGAGGGTTGCAAGAGTTTATTTGGTCATGAATCTGGATGTTTTGATTTAGTTCTAGGAACAACAAGCCAGTACAGAAAGGATGGGAAGGTATTGCCTCAGGTCTCAATGACCCAGTTCAAATAAGACACACACTGGCATGGCCAAAGTGGCAGATAAGTTTTCCAGGTGTGGATCTATGGCCTTTGCCTGTTCAGTGGATTGATTCCTTTATTTTTCCTTTTGTCCTAGAATTTCAAAATTTTAAAAAAATATTTCCTCAGCTCTAACGGCATTGCAGAATTTTGTTCAATATGGAGAAAGAGAAAACTAATATATAATATTAGTTTTATATATATCACAAATATATACATATGGCTAAGACTGAAACTGATCTCCTGAAGGGAGGTTGTCCTCCTTTGAAAACACTCATAATTACCTGACTATCAGACTCCCATCTGCCTTTATTTAATATCAATACATGAACAACACAAGCAGTAAAGATTACGCAGTCTTTAAGGAAGTCTTCCTGGAAGGGACTATTTGAATGGGCATCTGAAAAATGTTATAATTTAAAATAAGGTCACCCCAGTTTTCCCACATTCTACTTACGTGGAACAGAGCTGGTGAGTGCATCCTGCACGGCAGGGGATGCACCTCGTTCTCATGCGTGTACTTTTCAACTTTGTACACACAACACATGTTGAAAACAGGAAAGAGATATGCTTGAGAGAAAGGCAAACAAGCAATGAAGGCCTGAGACAACATTCTTGTCAGTGGGAAATGGGATCCAGTGATGTGTCTCAGTTTCGGGCTTTAATCGTAATAACGCTTCCTTCCGTGCTGTTACACTTGGTTATAGAAGGATCCAGATGTCACCAAAGCGCCTGATGCTCCTCTGTGTCCCCTTCCTGAGTTACTCCAGCCTGTGGGAAGTGCATTCAGTGTTACCCAGCTGCAGAAGTGTGCTGAGCATCCTGGCCCCACTGTGTTTTTGATCTCCTCTTGACTTGCCTTGTGCTGTCACGTGCGCCTCGCACCAGGACAACAGTCCTGTAGCCTCTGACCTTTCCCTACCTCTACCTCAATAGCCAGTACAATAAAATACAGCACCCCCAAGTCTCTTCATCCCCCCTCCAACTCTTCTTTTCCTCCTCACAAACCTGATCTAACAAAACACTCATCTTCTGGAGTTAAATCAGAAAGCTTTGCACGAAAACCAAAAGTGTAGGTTTCAGGTTCTTGGAAATACTTGTAACGTTTCTGCTCCTGGATTTCTGGGTCAGGCTTCATTAAGGTGAGCCAATTGTAGCTGTGTCCTGTGGTAGATTGGATTTGGATTATGGGTGTTCAAGTCTGCTTTTTCAATTAGAAATAAAAGTCCAGTTGGATGAATAAAGAAAGGATAATGTGCATTTAATTTTTAATTGATATAGTACATAGGCATAGAGCAGGGAAGTCAAGTATGTATTAAAGGATGGATTAAAAATGAGCATTGCCCAATGGTCTCATGAAGCCACTGTCAATTTTGTTGTATCTTCTATCAGAAATATATTAGATTGTATTTCAGGATAGGATTTTTATTGGACAGTAGTGTGGGCCTTCTCCTCAAGTGTCACTGCTCAATTTTCAAGGTTTATCTTAGAGCTCTTCTGTTTGCCCTTCCTGGATGCACCCCAAGTCTGTCATACTGGGAGATGCTCTGTAGCACAAAACAGCACTTACCTCAAACTGCAAGTGTCTTTCCCCATGGAAAGACAAATCTTTGCTAATATGGCACCTCCACATAGCTGAGATGATAAAGAGTTGATAGAAGTTTCTTACTCATCTCTGGTACTCATTAAAGCTGCTCCCTCTAGTGCTTATTAAAAGAAAAGTAACTGTGCATATGTGGTATCTAGATAGGGAAAGTTTATTCTGTTGTTCTTATCTCTCTTCTCCATTAAGAGGAACCAAAATCAGCTTTTCTTTGATGAAGCAAGTAGTTTACCTCAACTGCAGTGTCCCTTTGGCCTGACAGCTTCTGTGGCAGTTAACCAAAATGGATGTTTGTTTTGAGTGCCTTTCTGAAGTTCAGATGCTGATTAGTGCACCTAGAGCTACCATGCCACAGCAACAGGCTCACCCTGCAATCTTCTTTTCCCTGCTCTTTCTCCCATTGCCCTTCTCACAGTCTCTGCTCCAACTCCAGATCTGAAACTAAGGTATCCTCCAAAGAGCAGTCCCTGGCTAATAAGAAATGTGTAATTTATTAAACCTAAGGCATTGTTTTCCTGGGTCACATTTCATTTCCTCAGGATTTATGAATAGCCCATCTTCTTTTTGAGTGAAAGATGTTCACCACAAGGGAGGTGGCTGGCTCAGGATGGTCCCCAGAGCTGGCATTACAGGAGTAACACTTGGAAGGCCAAGATGTTCAGCATGGAATAGTGTCATCACCTGGGAAGGATGACTCTGCTGCACAAATAGCACCCCAAAACAAACCACAGAGTAACCAGGGCAGCCTGAAGAAGAGATGGTGGGAGCTGCTTGTCTTGGATTTTTTTTCTTCTTCCGTGCCCATGCAGGGCCTACCCAGGGATGCCAATTCTTGGGTTGGGTCTCTTCACCCAAGATTAAGGTGGTTAAGAGTTTTTTGCCTCTGAAAGTCTTGAGCCAGGTCGCAAGAAAGAAGTGGAGTCTTCAAGGTCTTGTTTTTTCTCTGTTTCTTGCATTGTTTATTGATTCTTGTCTTACAATGTTCTCTGTGCCCAGCCGAGGTGCTCTGCTGCTCGGACACAGGACGACTCCCCCTCGATGGGAGGTCGCTGTCCTCTTATACAGATAATTACCTGTATATTATTTACAGTTATGTGCCAATACCTATCACCTGTACTAACAGGGTCAACTCTACTCTGACCCAATCCCCTTAAACTACTTTGTGCCACTGTCACATCAGAAGATGGAGGCCAGGGGAGAAGAAGAAGAAGAAGCCAGGACACTGCCCTAATTCCTCCATCTTGTCCCCCCATTCACCTCCATACTAAGAACCCTAAAACTACAAATTTTTCCACCCTGTGACACACTACACTACGGTCTTCACACCTTTGTGGCTTGTAATTCTTCTCTCAATGTCGGAAGCTTTTTTCCATGGACTGAGATCAAAGGCTGTGTTTCCTAGGCTCTGTGCCAGTCAACAGCCCTGGACAGACCCCAGACTCCCCTGGCCAGATCTCAAGCCATCCTTCTTGGGTCCCAGACCTTTCCACCAAGGTCTGTGACCTTCCAAGGCATCCAGAGGAATGCCCTGGACTCCAACGGCTTGTGTGCAGAATTGCAGAGTGCTTGCTGGCAGCTCTGCCAGTGGGCAGAGTTATTGAGCTGGAAGAGATGGAACTTTATGCACAAATTAGATGTTCTTGCAGTGCTTGGTGTGCCCTGGGGAAAGCAGGTAGGTGTGTTAGGAAGACTATAACTGTCGTATGGTCTCCAGCATGTGCCAGCCCAGCATGTTTTTTTTTTTTTTCCTCTGCTCCCAAATTAGTCCAAGACTTCTTGCCTTCGGTTCTCCAATCACTTCTCAAATGTGCATTTCTCCAGCTTCTTCCAGCTGCCCTCTGTTCTTTTCCTAAGTCAGCCATAAGTAACTGTCTCTGCTTCTGGACAGGCAGGGAGGGACAAGTGCCAGCTCTTTATCAGGGTGGACAATGAGCAATTGCATCTTTGGATCCTCCCTTCTTGGGAAAATGATGTGTTTCTGATCAGAAAATGAAACAGAGCCTGTCCCAGTTCCTGGGCTAGTGGCTCTTAACGGTGCCTTGCATGCCAGATGGGGGTAATCAGAGAATCGTAGACTTATTTTTGGTTGAAGAAGACCTTTAAGACCATTGAATCTAAGCAGGTGGACTACTGAAAAGCATAGGCTGCTCTTTGTTTAGAGTATGCCTTGGAGCCTGGTGCTGCCATGTTCCTGCTCCCTGGCAGCACTGCCTATCCCACAAAAACCAGCACCCAGCTGGAAGAGAGAGCACAGGGCATCTGTGTAAATAAGCCCTGGTGCTGTTGGTCTCAGTGTGTGTCAGCTTTGACTCGGTATGTGTAGGTTAAAACCAAGAAGCTGATCAAATTTCAGGAAACTTGCAGTCGCAAAGGCTCTAGAGAAAAACAAAACTAGAACTTTTTTCCTTAGGAGGACTTTTTTTGGGGAAAAAAATAGTTATTTTGATTGACTGGGATTTTAATTTTTTTTACCACTTGAAGAATTACCTCTCAAAGAGGTTGGCATAGCTCTAACTTAGCTTTATAGAAGAGGAAAACACTTTTTTATTCTTTCCCAATGTGGACTAGGAGCTTGTATATTTTTGCTGCATGAGGGAAAATGTAATGTTGGTTGACGTTGGGTTTTGTGGGCAGAACAACGTGATTTGAAAAATGCCATTCTCACTTCAGCTAAAAAGCATGACCTCAGCAAGTATGCTGTCACAGCTTCAAAATATGTGTGCCTGTAAGCCTTGGAAAATGAGTAGAGATTGAAATCAGCTGCTGTAGGCCAAGTTCTCCATGGCTGCAGCCAGACCCAGAATGGGCTTTTTTTTCCTGAACAGACCGTGTAATCTTATTTGTTGTCCTTTTGTTTGCACAAAGTCAAATCGAGGCCCTAAAAAAAATCAACTTGAAGGAAACCAACTATTCAAACTAGTAGACTGCAGATGCTCTTTTTAATAAACTGATGGTTTCTGTAGTATTTATTCAGTCCTGTCATATGCTTTGTGCTGGCTGGACTTTCTGGGCAGCTGCAACCTAGAGATAAGTCTTTTGTCAGGTTATAGTTGAAAACCTAATTTCAACAATATTTTTGTTTTCTGATTTAAGTTATTTGGGTGTTAGAAAATTCATTGACCACATCCACTCTGTTTGAAGACATCAGAATGGCATCAGGAGTGAGTGTAATTGTTGCTGCTGTGATTTGTTGTATTAGCTGGGGTAGCACCTGGTGATCAGCTGAGAGCAGAGCTGTGTTCCCAGGCTGTGCAAACACCCTACCTGCCTCCGAGCTCCATAAATCAGCCCAGCCCCAGCACTGCCTGAAGGTACATAATGGGCAAAAACGTGGTGTGTTAATGTGGCATCTTAAATTAGAAGCCCCAGCCAACCTCTGCACGTCAGAAGACTGTTTTAAAAGCTGTGCCAAGTGTTTTTGCTTTGGGCGTGCAACCAAAATGACTCTTGGTCTTCTGAGGCAAATAAGAGTGACTGAGTGGTGTGTATCTGAGAATCAGTGCTTACAGCTTCAGCCTGCAGGATGCTGAACTTGCAGACAAGGGAGTCAGTGAAAGATCAGGATTTTATTTTAGTTTCTGAATCAAAAGATAAACATGAAAATAACTATCCCATCGTGTTACTGATGTCTGTGTAGGAAATACTTATATCTGTGCAGCTCAGTAGCTCTTCAAAATCTATTAGGCACGTCCCATTGCAGAGTCACTCTGCACATGAGGTTATTGTTTGCCTTGCAAATCCTTCGTTAAATTGCTGCTTGATCTGGATGTGTGTTCTGGACCCAAGATTTTGTCTGAGGATCCTTCTTCACTGTAAAAGCCTCTGCATTTCAACCCAGTTTCTCCAGTATCAGAACAAGATGATCCACAAGAGGTGGGAGTGCCTCTGTTGCCCTTTCACAGGGATGACTTTTTCCTAGCCCTTTTCCCCACAGCCAGAACCTCTGACACAACCAGGGCATCTAACTTTTGCCTATCCCTGCCAGCTTCCAGCCAGAGCCTGCCTGGAGCCAACATCAGCCTTGCAAAAGACCCTAGCTCCTGTTGAGCCTGGTCTTGAAACCCCTGACAAAAAGTACTCCATATTGTCCACACCAAGGTGTTTCAGATCCCAGATTTTTCAGGGTGGATGTTATTATTTATTTATTTACTTTTATTTTGGTCTCAAGATGTTGAGAAGAAGACTTGGAAGGCTTGGGGGCTCTCCACAGTGTCCACAGTTCTGGTATCTCTGATCTGCTGGGCATTAGGATGCAGCCTCTCCAGCTCTGACCATGTACTGGGACGTGTAATGGTGTCCTAGTGCTTGGCTGTTCAGCAGTGGCCAGGAAGACAAGCACCTCTGGGAAGCATGAGAAGGACGTGCTAGAACTGCGTGCAAGTGTGCAGCTGCTTCCTTCATGCATGGAGGAAATCAAGCACGTGTCCCTGGCATAAAGTCAGAGGAGCCTTAACCCCAAAACTCCAGCTATTGAGCTTGGCCTACACCCTTCCTCTTGTGTCGTGCTGGTGGCTGTGTTGTTGGAGTGAGGCCAGCCATGCTGTGGAGGCCTCCTGTCCCCAGGAGGATTTGGCAGCTGTTTGTGAAGCTCCAGGCAGGGGTGGGATATGGTGCAGCCAGCATCTTTGGAGGTAGCACAGAGGAAACCCCTTTCCAATCAAAGAAGTAGCTCTGGAGGAAAAAAAAAAAGGTCTGAGGGATAAATGTTCTACTTGCGGCATTTGCACTGAGTTGTATCAGTTGTTATTTATCTCCAAGTCAGGGGTGAGTCAGCCTGGGATGTGGCTCAGACCACCTCCTTAGCAAGCCTTCAGGGACGGCAGAGAGCACAGCCTGTGCTCCACTGTGCCTCTTACCAATGCTTTACTACACGTTTTTTTGCAATTTTTTTAAAACCCTACAAGCTAATGTTATTTTTTTTCCCCTTTCCTCTCTCTCTCTAGTTTTGTATGGAGCTGAACCAGCCAACGCTGCCAAACATCCGCAAGTGGAAGGGCCCTAGAGGATGTTGGAAGGGTGTTGTTTCCGAAAAGCCCTCAGGCCAGCTACACAAGGTACATTAATCCCCAACACTGAACTTTGGCTTTGCTTTCTCACCTGCCCCCAAACCAAGGACACATTTTGAATATTTAGGACAACACTTTTTTGCAAATCCTTTTTGGCAAGGTTTGCATTTCTTGTTTTTATAAGCTGACTGTTCCTATAGCTTTAAATTTGATTGCTTTTCATTTATAGTTTGGAAGAATTGTGGCACACTTGTAAGGAAGAAGATGTGTGTGTGTATTTGCTGTGCAGGTATTTGGGGGAGGTGGTTAAAAGCAGTACAGATATATAGATGAAAATGAAAATGTCCACACATTTGGACAAGGTAAGAGTCCTGGCAGGCTGCAGTACTTCTGACATTTTTTTTGTGCAAGTCACCTGAGCTTGCTCCCTGGTGCTGCACTGGCTGGCATTTGGAAGGGCTTCTCATCTTCCTGCTTTGCAAGTGAAGAGCCTGCAGAGGAGCCCTGCAGCCTGCCATCCTCACCTGGAAGAGTTTACCTTGTGTGCTTCCCAGAGTCTTTGGCACAGGTGTTTAAAATGCTGTGGACTCCATTTGAAATCTGCACTGTGCTGTACTGGGCTTTTCCCTGCAGCATCTTCTGCTCTACAAATATATCTGTATCTATATATATAGAGATAGATATAAAAATACACTGCAGGGAAGTACCGATTTATTAAGCTGGTGACAGCTGCACCTGCCTACCCTTGACAATATTCAAGGTGTAGCTGCACGGGGCTGGACATCACTAACAGTGCCCAAAAGCTGTTTCTCCCAAATTAAATCTCTTTTTCACCCTTAAGAGTGCTGATGAGTTTTCAGAGCAGTGTCCTCTTTGAGCTTGAGCCTGTTGTTGCCTGAACAGGGTTGTTCTCGTGGTGCAGTTTTTGCAGTGTGGATGTTGTTGTGGGTAGAAGCAGGATCTGAGACCTGTCAGGTAACAAGTAGTGCCTGTCAGCACACTGGGCAGTCTTCAACAATCTATTGATCCAGAATGATCTATTCTGAGCACTGTTGTTATTAAATATGTGGCTGCAGTTTTGTCCTATAGCCACGCTGCTTAAAATCTACATTTCTTTATTTTGGCTTTTCCAAATCAGGTTGCATCACTGTTCACTGGTTTTGGACTGGTACTTTGGGAGGTGCACCTCCTTTTATTGCCCTTCTGAGAAAAACCCAAGAATGAGGGAAAAATTACCCAAACAAACCAGCACCCACCACCTGAGCAGCACAAGGATTGTACTCTAGCTAGACAGAAACACAGGGTCAAGAAGGGTCTGGAAAGATACAGAGTGTCTGAATGTGTCTAAAGTTTAATACAATTCACACTTAGTTGTGGTGCAGAGTGCCAATGCCCTTCAGGACATTTTAATTCCTGGCTTGGAGTTTTCCTTTAGGATCTCTTATTAGGCCAGATCATTAAAACACTGGCTATAAATAGTTGTGCTAAGTTGTCGAAGTTGTTCTCTCCACTTTTTCTTTTTTTATCAAAAATTATCAATAAATGTCTCAGAATTTCTATGTTAAATTCAGAGTATTTAGTCAGCTCTTTCATGAGCTGTACTTCCAAAGATAATAATGGCAGCTTTGACTAAAGCCTGAGTAAATAAAAATTATCATCCACCTCATTTTACAGATAGGGATATAAGGATGAGTGATTCCCAGAATTATGGGAAAAATGTGCAGCCAAACTAAGAACAGAAATTTTATCTACTTGACTCTTCCTTTTAGCTGTTTTAACAGGAATCTGGCTGAGCTGGAGAACACTCCACTAAGCCAAAAAGTCTCTTCTGTTCCTGGGGCTAGTTAGTGAGTCTGTGAGGTTTGAGCACCATAAACAAATGCAGTGAGGTAACACAATGTAACCCCAAAAACACAGCATCTTTGGCACAAGCTGATTTTGGGATGCTCTGTAGGGCTCAGTAACACAAAAAGGTGGATGGTGCTTCTAGCCTGTGCTTCTATACATTCTCAGCATTTCAACCAGGCAAGTTTTGGCATTTTGACTGCCATGCTGATATGAAGTCTGGAGCCTGGAAATAGCCAACAGCTGTTGACAGCAGTTTTATTCTTCCACATCGTTTCCTGTAGCAGTTTTTAGACCTTAAGGTTCTTACTGGTGGAATGATTTTGTCAGTATTTTAAAGGTGAGTTATCAAAGGAGCTACCAAAGAATTTTAACCAACCTTAATCCTTTCAAGGCTCTTGGGAAGTTAGCGGAGCAGTTAACAGTTTTTTATTGCAGCTGAAATACAGAAGGCTCTTCCTTGCAATGGATTTAACTGTGATTTGCTAAGGGGAATGGGTTTGAATGATGCCAAGGAAAATGGTGTCTGAGTGATGGGAGAAGAGGCTGACAGTCTCTAATATCTTTGAATTAGATACTGCTGCTGGTGTGACAGTGTAGACAGTTTTCTGAAAATGTCTATTTCACGTCATGAAGTAATCAAAAAAAAGCCCATTCAGAATCATAGAAGCACAGTTGAAAGGAGCAGAGAGCTGAGCATGAAACATTTAAACTGGAAGAGAGACAGAGAAATTGACAGGGCTGAGAGGTCTAGACTGGATTTCATGCCAAGAGACTAAAGGTGCCCAGTTATTTTTAGCTTGCGGGTGAAAAAAGTCTGTGAGATGGTGTTAAGCTGAGGGAAGGAACAACTATGCACAGCATCATCTACTGCAAGCCCTAGAAGTCACTCAGGAAGACCTCAAGGCTCCAAACTCACGGTTAAACAATTAATCGTGTGGCTAACAAACTACCTCATTACTGACCATGCTCAGAGGTATCCAATGCCTTGTTTGGAGTAGGAGGAAACCAGGACCCCATCAGCCCAAACATGCACACGAGAGGCAGCATCCCTCACCCCTACAGTGGTCCTGAACATGCTTTGCCTGTAGGAGATAAAACAGACTCTTAAATCCTTGGCTTTACTGGAGCAGTGCTGGAATTAACTGAGTGTCCAACAGCCAGTGTGCAGGTGTGAGGGGTTGTTGAGTAGAGTGATGTGTGTTTTGGCTTGGCACACTCACTCCTCGGTGAAGCCAGTGGAGCTTCCCAGGAAGCATTCCTCCCGTGTCTGGTAGGAGTTTTGGCAGGGGTGGGATGAAGAAGCCTTTCCACTTGTCCTCTGTATCTTCCACTATAGCCCAGGAAGCTGTTTCTCCTTTATGCACGGGCACAGCCAATTTGGCTTCCTGGCTTCAGCAGGCACCATGCCTAGATATAGATATGGATATAGATGTGAATATAGATATAGATATAAATAGATATGGGGATACATTTGGGTAGAATGTTTTGGTTTTGCCATCTTGTGACCAGCATTTCTTTTTCTTTTTTAATTCCAGGGAGTTGAATATTCTGGCTTCCTCTGGGATACAACAGCTGGCATTGAGCTGAAAGATGCCTCATCTCAGGAGACTGCACAGACCAATGGCAATGGGAGGCACTCATATCCTCATCCATATCTTGCACATTTCAAGGTAACTGCCACAGTGCCAGCCCAGCCTTGAAGAACTTTTACTAAAAAGAATTTGGCTAAGGTGAAAAGAGACACAGCCTTCTGAGAAATAAAAATTTGCATGAGCGTCTGACCCTTCTCATCGCTGTCCCATGGCTTGATTATGGATAGGTGCTTAATGCACTTCAATACATGTGGTGGTTCACCACAGTCAGTCCTTTGCCTTGCTCCTATGGGAGTAGGAGCTGCAAGGGAGTATTTGAGAATCTGAGAGTCAGTGGATCCTCAGCAGCAGCCAGGCCACAGGGCTGGGGTTCTTGTCAGTGCCACAAAGAGGGACGAGTGCAGGGAGAATGGAGATCAATTATCGATTATATGTATGTATATATATGTATAGTATGTGTGTGTATAAGGCACAGTACTTCAGTGAGACTTGGGCTAGCCTATCTTATGTTGCTGTCACACTTCAGAGTTTCCATCTTAAAGCTTTTTCACTAGGGCCAAACCTTTCTAAAAGAACATCATCACTTTTGGAACCATATTCTTAAGTATATGCTGGAGCAAACAGCATGAGCAGAGAGGGCCCATCTCCACACAGGCTGTAATGAAAGAGTCCAGTTTAGGGAACTTGACATCTCTGGTAATGCTTTGAGAGAAGCATTAATCGAATAATTATTAGTAAATAAAGTATTAGTAATTAATTAATCCTACAAATAGGTCCAAATGAACAGGAGATTGCAGGGAGCCAACAGTTCCTTTCAAGGTACATTAAGTTTCTTGGTTAGTCTCTGTGATAAGCTGGAGCTAAGCACAAGACAGTAGTAATTAGCCCCTATAATGACCATGACATTATTTGTAGCTTTTTAACAACTGTTTTTGCATAAACTGATTTTCATAAGCAGCTGACTTCTTTCTGCAACTGTGGTGAAAGGAAGCTGTTTGTTAATGCAAACCAGTTTCCCCAGAACTGAGAGGGTATGAGGTTATTGCAAACAAGCTGCAAAATGCAAATGCCTCCATCCTCTTCCTCCCCACACTGAGACACACCAAGACACCCCACATATACAGCAGTTCCTACTGCCCCAGATCTACCCCTGAAAGTAGTGGGAAGAGGAACGTGGTTTTGTGTTGTGACCTTCCATTCCTCACGTGCATGGCATTGACTTCTCCTCCTTGCCCCCCAGGTTGGAATGAATGATCTGACTGTGGTTAACCTTCACCTGGCCTTGCCACCCTCTGCAGGAGACAGCACCGGGAAGAACCACGACAGCCACAAACTGGCAGCCTGTGCACAGAGTTTGCAGGAGACTCTGAAAGGTAAGGCAGGGTTTTTCCTGCCAGCTGCCACGTGCACACTATCTAATTCAAAGGAATTTTTAAAAGACTAAGCCTTGTCTCAGTGAGCATTTCAGAAATACCCTTATCAGCCTCACAATTGTCTTTACCCATATTTGTGTGATGCATAGTGTGACAAATGTGCTTTTCCCTTGCTCATTGTCTTACAGTCTTTCCTAATTAACACAAACAGCACAGGAGATCCTACTGGCTTTGACACCATTTTTTCAAATCAAGTTCCTTCTGTTTTTTATGCTACTGTAGCAGCAAGTTCTGCCGAAGGAAAGAAAAGTCACTAGAGTTGGAAACCTATTTTAAGTGCTTCGTGGAAATGGCACCTACCTGATATTGGAGCAAAGCTTAATTATTTTTTTCTTCCAAGAGAATTAGGTTCTGTATATTTAAATTTTGGGTAATTGGAAGCTCTTTGAAAAACCCAGTGCAAATTCGCAGATGGCTGCTAATGAGAAAAGAGACCAAATCCTGTTTTGGTACCTGGATGTAATATGTAGAATAATTTTGTTGATTTCAAATAAGTTGCTCTGGCTTTACACCAGGATGAAATGACACCAGAATTTAGGCCTGAGCTTGAGCAATGAAATAGGCAACTGAATTTATTTACTTCATTTCTGTGAATTTGCTTTTTACTTTGAAGCTTGCAAATCGTGTTTAACTTCCTGCGAAGCAGAACAAAGCAGTTTAGATTCTAAATGTTGCTGATCTTGTTATAGGAACAGAAAAAGTCTAGCCCCTTGTTTACTGCTTAAGCAAGATGTGAAGGGGTTGCAGGGTTGTTCAAGTGATGATTTTCAACTTGGCCTAGCTCAGCAAGGTTGGTCATTTGGAAGTGTTAATATCCCTCTTGTATAACTCAAGAGGTGTTTACAGTTTTTCTGCCTGTTCTATTGTTCCTTTTGAGAGGCAGAAGCCAGTCAGAGCTATTTTAAGTGCTACTCATTTAAGTATTTGTCCACGCACTTTAAAATTGGAAAGGATGAAGGTAAACAAAAGGATCATTTGTTTAATCCCCAAAGGCTGAACTGAAACATAGGATAAACGTGTAACTCTTCTGAAGTCAACTGAGCTGCACTTCCACTGCATCTAAATTTAGGCAGTCAGTATTCTCTTTATTTCATGTTTTAATTTTCATATGGCAGGCATGTTACTGGAGCATGCTCATTCTTGGCTTAGTCTTTCACAGAAACAAGAATTTCAGATTCCTCCAAACTTGTGGCATGCAGGTGTGGTCTCCTAAGGAAATAGTAGTGCACACATGTGACTTCGAAATACTTAATTACCCTGCCAAAATGAATTTCATACTTAAAATTACCACCATCCTTTAATTTCTTCCAAATTAGTCCGAAGAATATGGGCAGTAAGAACTGACTTGCCTGTGGGTAGTGCAGTAAATCTGAGTTTCTGTTCCCATTTTGCTAACAGATGCCTGTTCTATTATTCTTACTAAGAGGCGTGTGAGCACTTGAGGAGCATTGTTTACTATCCACAGTGCCCCTTAACGCAGGGCATAGTATCCACATATTTCTCCCATTAGATTGGTGGGTCCTGGTTTCTTTCCCCTCTCTTTTTTTGCTTTCATCCATACTGGAGACATGCAGTGGCTGTTGGCTGCTCGTAGCTAACTCTTTGCAGCAGCTCTTCTGTCTTCTCTCAAGAGCTCCACTAGTTTTTCTTCAGTGTGGTGGCCGTGGGCAGCACACAGATGTTATTTGGGATGTCCTGGTAGTGGCTGGACCCAGGGACCAGCGTGCTGGGTGGATTGAGAGAGTCCTGATGAAAAGAACTTGCAAGTGCTGGTGGATGAGAAGTTGGACATGACCCAGCCATGCGCACTTGCAGCCCAGAAAGTCAGCCTCATCCTGGGCTGCATCCAAAGCAGCATGGCCAGCAGGGTGAGAGAGGGGATTCTGCCTCTCTAATCTGCTCCCGTGTGACCCCACCTGGAGAGTTGCATCCAGCTCTGGGATCCACAACACAGGAAGGTCATGGATCTGTTGGAACAAGTCCACAGAAGGGCTGTGAAGATGATCAGATGGCTAGAACACCTCTCCTGTGAAGAATGGCTGAGGTAGCTGGAGTTGTTCAGTCTGAAGAAGAGAAGACTTGGGAAAATATCTTCCAGCAGTCTTCCAGTACCTGAAAGGGGCCTACAGTAAAGCTGAAGAGGGACTTTTTACGAGGACATGTAGTGATGGAACAATGGGGAATGGCCTTAAACTGAAAGAGGGTAGGTTTAGATTAGATAGTAGGAAGACATTCTTTATTGCTAGGGCAGTGAAGCACTGGTAAAAGTTGCCCAGAGCAGCTGTGGATGCTCTTCCTTTGCAGTATTCAAGGTACACTTGGATGGGGCTTTGAGTGACCTGGTCTAGTGGGAGGTGTCTCTGGCCATGGTAGGGAGGTGGAACTAGATGATCTTTAAAGGCCCCTTCCAACACAAACCTTTCTGTGATTCTCTGTTATCTTCTCCCGTGTGGCTTGCCCATATTCCATGGGTTACCCATGCCTTAGGCACTAGGCTTAAAAGACTTCTGAGAAGACTTCTTAGCAGCCAATGTAACATCACGTCCTTCTCATCATATGTGTGTCACTCTGTCCAGGAAGGATTTGAGCATTTAACAGTCTGTTTAATTCATGAAGGAAATTATGCAGGGCATGGTAAAATCAGGGAATGTGTCCTACAGAAGTCCCTTGGCATGCCGTGAAGCAAAGAAGGGTTTCCCAGTTCCTGCAGAGAGGAAGATTTCAACACTGCTGACCTTCTGCAGGCACTGTCAGTCCCTCAACTGATTGCCTTGGCACACCAGAGCTCTGCCACTGCAGCAGAGGGCTGAGTTAAAGTTCTGCTTTGCTTTGCTTTGCTGGCCAAGAGCCACCTACAGGCACTGCCAAAACTTGCTGGTGCTTTAGTGAATTTGAAGATGCATTTGCAAACAGACCAGACTTATTTTTTCACCTGAGGAGTTCTCCATTGACAAGGACATGGTCGCTTTAGACCCAGAGAGTGTGAATGTGTGTGGGAGCACTGCTGAGAGGTCATGAACAGGACATGTGCCTGGCTGCTGTGGGCTTTATGCCACCACGTCCCAACAGATGGAGGCTCTGGGTCCTTGTGGACAGTACAGTCTGTGTCCGGGACCTCTGCAGCAGAAGATTGGTTGTTAAGAGAGTTCCTGCTGCTCTGTCTGTTGGAGGAAGAGGAGGACCAGATTGCATTGGCTGAGGAGCCTCTGGCTCCTGAGGAGCAGAATCAAGCCCTGACAGTCTTAAACTCATTCCCTCCAAAAAAAAGAAAATCACAGCACAGCACAGCACCAGTAGAATTGTCTTAATCTTCTGTTTTTCTCTTCATCTGATTTTAACTGTGAGCATCGTGATTGCAGTTTTTGATCAGTTATCATCCCTCATTATGGGCAAGGGCATGATTTCTTCCAGAAGTTTTGCTAAGTTTGGCTGAGAGCCATTTGGGCTCATCCTTGAGACCTTTGAGAGCTGTATCTGCTGTGGGCAGCTCTGCTCCCTGCCTCTGCTGAGAGACCCAGGAGTGTCCAGTTAGACAGAGTCACGCACTCAGGAGGATCCAGGCGGGTTCACTTCCTTCCCTCTCATGGCTGGATGTCTGTCAGGGTCCTGGGAGGCAGACAAGACATGAAACTGCAGTGCTGGTGTGCATGAGGTTGTTGTTGCAGGAGCAGGGCTGAGAGTGAGCCAGGGCAAGGGGAAATGTAGTTGGTGGCTGTCTAGAAAACTGGTTGCTTGCTCTTCCTTGCTTAGCACAGGGCTGCCTGATGTATTTGCCCTCTTTTGCAGTTTGAGGAGCCCCAGAAGCTCTTGCCAGAGGGCAACCAAAAGCACTCCTTTCTCTCCCCAATGGCAAATTTGGATTCAGCTTTTTTAACATGCTCCAACCTATTCTGTCTGACAACTTTACACTCTGTTATGATTTTATGCTTAATTATTCTGCAGATAGAAGTTTAAATGGGTGAAGAATATAGTGATTTCCTCCCTGGGAGTCAGCTGCAGGCTGACTTCTTATCTTCTTCCAAGCATTCATCCAAGTGCTGGGTCTTTTATCCTCTGCTATTTCTAATGGCTCCAGAATGGAGAGGTTAAATTTTTCAGTCAGTTAAAATTATCACTTGTAAGTATAGTGGGTTTTTTTCATAGATTTTTCATGTAAGGGAGGTAGTCTTGAAGATTTGCTAAAAGAAGCATGAGTGGTTTAGGATAGAATAGAATAGATTTTGTGTATAATCAAGATAGTGCTGTTAAGATCCCAATCTGTCATTTTTAAACACTTGAGGATTCTGTAATGGCCTTTTCCCATATAGGGTGGAGATGAAAGCATGGAAGGAGCCAATCACTGCCTGGGCCACTGAGCAAGTTAGCACTGAAGGACCAAAGTTACATTTCAGGCTTCCTGGTCCTGCCAAGCAAGAGATCTTGCAAAAGATCTTTATCATGAGATGAATGCACAACCACCAGCTCACAGCAGGCATGGTCATCCCATTAGACAAGGATTAATTTTTCTTTTGGGTTCTGATAGAGCTTAAAATAACTCAGGTTCAGATTCAGGCGGGGTTTTTTTTCCTTCAAAGTTGGGAAGACTGCTGCCATGAATGCTTTATAGAATAATATTTAAACTTCATGTCATTTACAATATGATTTGTGACTTAAAAAGGGTAGAGAACCACAAATAATTTCATTTAACTATTCATTCCCCCTCTGCATCTTAGCAAGCACCATATTTTGAAGTATTTGTAATCATATGACCTCAGTCTCGCTTGCTCTCTTGCCCTTTCCCAATTCATCTTTTCTGCACTGCAAGACAGGAGTGGAATAGATTTTGTTGAGCTTGTGCTCCCTCTCCTGGATAATAACTTCTACAGCAACAGCAAAAAACGACGAGGTTTTCCCAGAGCACTGAGCATGGTAGAGAAAGTCTGTCCACCCCATCCCCTCTTGCACTTCAGTCCCAGGACAGAAAAAGCTTATAGGCTCTTCATAGATCTCTCCTCTAAAGTCAGCTTTGGGATAACTTTTTTTGTGCATTCGTACCTCCTTCTCCAGCGGCAAGCAGTGACATGGAAGCATCTCTGGTCTGCTGTCACTGTTCTTCAGTTGTCTTCTCAGGTATTTCTGGCAGTGATCTGAGATGGGCAGGGAGGCATGTGCTTTGTCCTTTTATCTCAGGGCACAGGTGGGATGACTGCATCCACATCTGTGGGGCAAGGAGAGCACACACTGAGGACATGAAATTATGATCTAGAATTTCTATTCTCTCTCATTAGGGTTGGAAACAAAACATAACTGAAGTAATTTTCTGTTCCAAGCTGAGCAGTATCCCTTCAGTCAGCCAGGCAGAAGAAAGTTGCGGTAGTTAGGGAGTGCCCGTGTGGTTTCTCCACTCATTGTCTGCCATCAGGCTTGCAGACTTGCTCCTTCATCCTATTCTTTTGGATTTTTTTAATGCAGAGGTTAGACTGAGCACTGCACTTTTGGCACTATGGTCTATACCATCATAAGGCTGCATCTTCCTGGGTTCCTCACAAAAGTGTTCCTGATTCTTAAAGAAAATCTATTTTTAAAAATGTCCGCATAAATTAAAGCCAGTAGATGTTTCTTGCAGAAAAACAAACAAACAAAGATTACAAAGGCACAGATTTCTAAGAAGCTATGAGACTAAAACTGCTTGTCTTTGAGTTTGCCCCTAACAGGGAGTAGCAAGGAAAAGACACCAATAAATGGGCTTCAGTAAAGCTGCTGATACTGTCTCTCACGGTATCCTTCTGGAAAAAATATCCAGCACACAGCTGGATAACAATTTTACATGATGGGTGAGCAAACCAGGTCACAGATCAGGCACAAAAAATTACAGTGAATGGGGTGACATCAGGCTGGCCTCTGGTCACTAGTGGGGTTCCACAGGGCTCCATCCTTGGTCCAGTTCTCTTCAACATCTTCAGTAATGGACATGGGACTTCAAGGAATACTAAGTTTGAAAATAACACTAAATTGCGAGGAGCTGTCAAGTCCCTTGAGGGCAGACAAGTCCTGCAGAGAGACCTCAACCAGTCTGAGGGATGGAAAATCCCCACCATATGAAAGTTAACAAGGGCATGTTCTGGATTCTGCACCTGGGATGAAGCAACCTTGGTGCTATGCACAGACTGGGGAATGAGAGGCTGGAGAGCAGTGCTGTGGAAAGGACCTGGGGGTCCTGGTCAATGGCAAGTTAAACATGAGTCAGCAGTGCCCTGGCAGCCAGGAAGGCCAACCCTGTCCTGGGAGGCATCAGGCATCACCAGCCAGGCAAGGGAGGGGATAGCCACCATCCTCTGCTCTGGGATGACCTCACCTAGAGTGCTGGGGGCAGTTTTGGGTGATAAAATATAAAAGAAGCATCTATTAGAGAGTGTCCAGAAGAGGGCCTTGAGGATGGTGAAGGGCTTTTGGGGAAGTTCTATGAATGGCTTAGGTCACTTGTTTTGTTCAGCCTGGAGAAAAGGAGACTGAGGGAGGATCTCATTGTCATCTTCAACATCCTCAAGAGGGGAAGAGGAGAGGCAGGTACTGATCTCTTCACTTTTGTCCCCGGTGACAGGACCTGAGGGAATGGCCTGAAGCTGAGTTCAGAGGAGGTTTAGGTTGAGTATTAGGAAGAAGCTCATCTGCCAGGGAGTGGCTGGGGACAGGCTCCCCACAGAAGTGATCGCAGCACAAAGCCTGCCCAAGTTCAAGAAGTGTTTGGACAATGCTCTTAAGCGTATGATGTGACTCTTGGGGTATCCTGTGCAGGGCCAGGGGTTGGACTCGATGGCCCTTAGGAGTCCTTCCAACTCAGCATTCTCTATGATTCTATGACTGCAATAAATGTGATGATATTTTAAAAAAAGCATCAAATATATACAGGCTGGTTTTATTGTCATGAAGAGAATAGCTATGAGTAAACAGTGAAAAAGGCTTTAAACAGCATTTCTTTCAGGAGTTCAGAGTACAATCACTTTGTTCATTCAGTATTTGTATTTTTCCTCTTTCCATTAATCCTCTTGTACTTGAGTGATGGATGTCCATTCCTCCCATTCTTTTTCTATTTTTCCTGTTTTCTAGGAGAAAAAGATGTAATAATCCTTGGAGATTTTAACCAGGCCCCAGACAGCAGCGACCATGACATCCTGAGAAAGGAGAAGTTTCACCACCTGGTCCCTTCCAGCACCTTCACCAACATCAGCACAAAGAACCCACAAGGCTCCAAGTCAGTGGATAATATCTGGATCAGTCGGAGCTTGAAAAAGGTTTTCACAGGTAGAGTTGCTTGAGTGAAGTCGTGTAACCTTCAGTTAGGTCAGCCTCATGTGCCTGGTTCGGGCAGTGTCACTTAATGTTTTCCCTGTGATTCTCTTTGATGCAGGCCACTGGGCTGTCGTGCGAGAGGGGCTCACAAACCCATGGATCCCCGACAACTGGTCCTGGGGTGGGGTGGCTTCAGAGCACTGCCCCGTGCTCGCTGAATTTTACCTGGAAAAGGACTGGAACAGGAAGGAGGTGACGCGGAATGGGAACGGGGTGACGGTTGAGCGCAACGACTCGCACACTAAGCACGAACGATGACATGAGCTTGGGGGTGCCTCTTCTGCCACCCAGGGAAGGTTCTGGTCATTGATGACTCCATGGCAGAGCAGGACTGCCTTCCCCTCCCTCTCCTTCCTACTCTCCTCCCTGCACCTAGAAAGCATCAGCACTTGATTTTGGTGGTCCTGGCTTTGTGCCCCTCCTGGACAGTTCTGGACAGAGCCTCATGGCAGCAGAACAATCTGCAACTTTTTATGGGGACACACTGGACATTTCCAGGTCTGAAGATTTGGATGAGAATTGTACAGAAAATAAAGTGTACTTTTAATACTGGAGAAGCTCTTTGCTAAAATGCAGCTGAGCAGGGTTTTGCTGGGAGGGGGAAAGTGATGGTTATTTTCCTTTGCCTGTTTGTAAATTGAGGTAATAAGAGAGGCCCCAAAAAGAGAGACACGGTGGACAATCTTTGCAAGTCTCAAATGCCATTCAACACTTGCAAGACCTGCTGGTTTTGCTGGAGCTGGTCCCTATGTGACCTGCAGTGAGACCTGAGTGGTCCCTCTGCCACAGCCGGGAGAGACACCATTTCTCTGCAGCCCCATGCAGGCACCTCTTATCCTCTCTTTCCTCCTTCCTAGTCCTCCTGGCAGGGTCATTTTGCCCCAGAAGAGCTTCCCAGAGCTTGACGTTCTCTTTTTTGTTTGGTGCAACATTCAGTGTTGGGTTTTCTTCTTGCACAATAATTTTCAGGAGCTGGGAAAGCACCAGCTTCTCCCGTGCCCTTTGCCTTGCTCCCTGTCAGGGATCTCACAGGAACAGTCCTTGTTCCTCTGGCCCTGCAGCTGGCATCAGTGAGATGTAGCCATGGGTCTTCATCTAGGAGTCGGTGTTCTGCACCGGGGAGAAATAGGCCATGCATCCTCGAGGTCTATAGATGAGCCCATATTCATGTGATCCCTGCAGGGGCTGGCCCACATGATGCACCAACCTCTGCCCATCGACTTTTTTAGGGGGTTTCAGTTTCTCCCTCTGAAAGACCAGGCATTAGGCATCCCTTTCTTGAGCCTTGCTGCTGCATAAGCCTGGTTCACTCACCACAACAGGGGTCCAAATACAGCGTGTGGCCATGGTGCAAGTGGCAGGGATGAGCCACATGAGCAGGGATGGGGGCTGCTTCCAAGGAGGTTTGGGTTCTGTGCATGTCCTGCGTGGGGACACTTCAGTCGGCGTCCTGCCGCAGCAGCACCAGGAATGGAGCATTGAATTTGCCACCCACATGAGATTTTTCTAATTAATAACTAGTAGCTTAGAAGGGAAGCATATCAGGACTTCAGCATCTGTAGAAGAAATAGGCTGAGTGTGAAAGGTGCTGAGCTCCCCACTAACCCAGTGCCTGCTGCTCTGGGCTGCAGATGACCACACATTTTGCTGCTGAGAGGAAAAGAAAGTTCTCTAGCAAGGCTCACTACTCTTGACAGACAGCAGTGCCACGCCAAAGGAGATGTTGTACCTGAGGGTTTTAGAGCAAATCAGTATCACATTCTTGCAGTATTTTTGTTACTTTTACTTTCTGACGTATCACCTCATTTCTAACAACTCAATAACAACTAATTTCTCAACAACTAAATAAATTCCCATGCAAACACACACAGCTGAACAGCTTTTCTGTCTGTATGTAAAACTAAACCCAGAAAAAGGTGGAATAACCTCAGGCTGAGGGAGATTTCAAGGATATATCAAGAGGGTAAGTGAATGACTAAGAACTCAGAGCATCAGACCAAAAATGTACTTTTAGTTGCTCAGCATTCCCTGCTGAAAATGAGAGGTGCAGGCACTTATCTCTGGTCATTAAAGAAACTAGCAAAAGACCTTGGCTTCAGCTTTCATTCTCTATCCTTGCTGCAGCTTTGTCTTTTTCAATCAAGCACAGTTTTGCTGCCCTGTTTTAACTTGAGCAGCACCAGATTCCCCAAGAAACTCTCACTGGATAAGTGCAAAATATAGGCAAAGATGCAATAGAGTTGCCTTAGTCAAATGAATATTACATGAGGTGAGAGGCAGTAAAATTTCCAAGAACACACTCACTCTCTTGGTGGCAAGCTAGTGTTTCCTTGCTATAAATATGTTTGGAGGCTGAAATTATTTTATAGCTCTAGAAATAAAACTTGGAAAGGCCAGATTCCATTTATTCTTCTGCGGGTGTAAATACGTGCAGAGGCATCAAAGGCCAGAGAAGCACCTGCAGCCTCCTGAGCAGGTGATAGTGCTCACAGGTGCTGCAGGGGCCCTTGCTTTGGCTCATGAGTTAACAGGGGCTGGTGGTGTGGGAAACAAGCTGAGCTCTCTTCAAAACCCGTATGTGAGCTGTAGAGAAAGGTAATGAAGCTGGTGTGTTGCCCAGAGATTCCTCAGCTCAGTGGAGAGCTTTGGAAAGGTGATTACTCCTGGATGAAAAGATGCCTTGGGATAAGATTGGAGGATGATGAAGGAATTAGATACCCACAGGTGGAATTCTGTCTTGCATGGAGCATCTATATGAGGTATGTGCCTGGTTACTTCATATTTGCAATCAGCAGTGCCTCACTGTGATCTCACTGGTTTTAAAAAGCTTGCTTCGTTTGCTTTTTACTGACAGCCTTGGAGGAGGATGAGGTGGTTGTGAGTCTGATGGATTTTGGAATTCCCAAGAACATTGTTGTACTATTGTTGCTCAGAAGCTGAAGTGGTGGCTGTGTTCCTCCTGCCCCTGTGGGAGCAAACCTGAATAGTGATTTTATTTCAAGATGCTCCTAGTGGAAGCTCTGCTGGCCCATCTGGTTGTGGCTTCAGTGCCCAGGCAGTGCCAAGGAAGGCAGCAACTAAGGAGGGAGTACAGAAGCAGTGAGCCACTCTAACAGAAGGGTGGATACACATCTTGGGGTCACCTCAGGAGCCCAAATTTTGTGAGGCAGAGACCTGCTTCTTTAGTAATGTCACCAATTAGGCTACAGACTGATTTGATCCTGGTTTATTTTTTTGTAAGGCCATTTTTGTCACCTGTGCACAGTGAAGGTTGGTGAAACTCTTCCCTGCCCACTGCACATGGAGCCTGGGCCATTTCCTTACAACAAAGTGCTGCCTCCTGTCTCCTGCTGACATGTGCCAGCCTCAGACCACCACTGGCCAGGGGGACATGGTGACAGCTGATGTACAGCCTGTGGTCCCCCCTGTGATGGCTGTGGTTGGTCAGATCACACAGTGAGGGCTTCTGCAGGGAACTCACTCCTCCTTCTTGGCAGGAGAGGCGGCTCCTGGAAGGACACATTTGAGTTTCTACCTTGTAGCATCTGGAAAAAACTTAAAGCAGCACCCAGCTCACAAAGGCTGAGGGGGCCATGTCTAGTATTTGGCCTCTTTGCACCTCACAATGAAAGCTTTTAAATTACTCTCAACCAAATTATTCTCCTTTCCTCTTTGCTCTGTCCTATTTGCTTCATGTGAAACCCTGTGGGCTTTATAAAAGAATTTACTTGGCAAATGTCTATTTGGTCACTTGGCTTTGCAGCATTGTTACACTGCAGTGTTACAAGCCACTTAAAAAAGGAGGGTTTGGAGAGTTGCTAAAACATCTGAGGAGCAAACACAAGCAGATAACTGTCCTGGAGATGAACTTCCAAGAACCAGGTTGTGGCAGCAGTAGGTTGATAAATCCTGATGAAGTGCATGCAGGAGTGGAGGCTTGACTGTGCAAGCTAATCAGCCTTGGTCTTAGCACTCTTAAACCCTAAGTGGACTCAGTGTTCCTAGAAAATTACAGGAAAGGCTCAGTCCAGGGGACTTCAAGGTTTTGCTAGACATCTAAATGCTGCCTTCTGACATCAGCTGATTTTTGGTTTTAAACCTGGTGTCTTGATGGAGCATGCTGGCCACAGGCAGGAGCCAGATGCGATGGGAAGCAGAGCTCCCAGGTCAGCAGCTGCTGTTAGCTGGGAGCACGTCAAGGTCATAAATTTAAGCACTTAGAAATCAGGTGGAAATGTACCATATTTAGGTTATGAGCTTTCCCTTAGCTGCAGGAAGCAAGGCAAAGGCATGCAGGCATTTCCTGGCCACTGACTTTAACACTTTTGTACAGAGTTTCTAGATGGGAATATCTTTATAGGAGGTTTATGGTCTTTGTTTTTCCTAAGCAAAATGCAAAGTTCTTCCCCATGTGAGGAATCACACTGACTGTGAATCAGGGCTCTTGTGGGAAACAGCCTGCAGCAGCATTTTTCATCCCCAGAAGAGATGCAGCAGCAGGTTTCTGTGAGCTGGTTGCTCTCAGGGTGACTGGAGGGCCATGCCGGCAGACTGTGCAGCTCTCACTGTCACCATTCAGCAGTTCTGAGTTGCATCCCACATTCCACAGAGCTGAACAAGACCACAATTGCAGACAAAACCCTTGTCTGCTTACCTGGTTTTTTGAGTTTTAAGCCTTCAGTAATTTTTACCTCCATATCTATAGGTAAAATATCTCCTTGGTAAAATCGAAGTAGCTAAAAGGATTTACTCTAAAGTACCTACAGGTTAGGTGTACACTTAAGAAATATGTTGCTGGATGACCCATCCTGGATGACCCATCCTTCTGGCCATCTCATAACCCTGCACAATGAGATGTTCCCAGGCTGAGGAATGTCCAAATTTCTCTTTATCAGCTGTGTGAAAGGCCTCATTTAAAAAGGGAAAAGAACGGAATGTGCACAGACCTGAACTGCAACATTGCTAAAATTTTATGTGAAAACACAAGGAGCACCAGGGTCTCTGAGCACTTTCCCACCAGATTTTAGGAAGTGGCCTGCAGGGAAGCTCTTCCTTCAGACCTCCTTACTCCCTTGTCTATAGACAAGAGAGGCTGCCTTGCAGCTGAGTGGTCACTTTACCTCCTCCAATTTTTATTGCCCGAAGTTCTCAGCAGGCTCTCCCACAAAGGTCACTCAAAGGTGCCTGGCTGTGCACCTCGGTACCCTTGCACACCCTCTTTTGGGGGAACCTTGACTCCTTCAGATCAAGGAGGGATCATAACAGATGGAGGAGTGAATCACCACTGGGGGTATCTCCACATGGTCCTGTGTGTCTGGTGACATATCTTGCCCATGCCTGGAAAAGCTTCTTGGCTGAAAACTATATAGGAAGATGAAAAATACAGGGGAGCTTAGCTTTAAAATACTGCCAGGAGGAGAGGAAGAAGAGGTTGACTTACAGATCATCTGCAGATTTTTGGGGAGTGGGAGTGAGTTTACTTTTTAGGCTCAGAGAGGCATGATATGGTACTGAATATATTCCTTAGATAAAAAAGGAATGTGAAGAATTAGGATTTAAAAAAAACACAGTCTGATAGGTGAGTGCTAGAGACCAGGACAAAAGTCAAACAAGACAGAAATAAGCCAGCAAGCTGGAGAAAACAGCCTGACACGTCTACTGCTTGAAATCTGCCACAGGATGGAAATTGGGCCCTAAAGCATAAATGTGAGACCCTCCAAGTGTCATTTTCAGGGCACTGCTGGGACAGAGCCTGAACATGAGCCCAGCTCTGCTGTACTGTGCAGTGGAATTGCACAGATCCAGTGGAGAAGGTCCCTGCAGGGAGGTGTTCATCCCACTCTGACCCTGGGGAATGGCAGGAGTACTGTGGCTTCATGCCAGGCCCTCCTGTGCCACCATCTGCATTTCTCCCACCACCAACTTTTTCAGGAATTTTTTCTTTTCAAAGCCATGTCTGTACAACCTGACCCTGCTCACTCACGAGAGCCTTATCTGTGGGCTCTCTGCTCCTGCGCTTTCCTTCTTCATGCTGTGGTCAGTGCAGTTCCAACTTCAGCCTCAGTTTCTCCACTTCCTACTTCTAAAGAGCTGAAACAATGCTCTTAAAAAGATGTTTCAAGTGTCTCAGAGGCACTGTGTGATTGGGGAAGATACAAATTATTTCAGCAGCAGCTTAGAAAATTAATTTGGACAATTTTAATGGGAAGGGTAAGGCTATGCCTTGAAAGGTAATCCTGATGACATCTTTCTGCAATGGAACCAATGTAAATGAGTGGGTTAAAAATTCAGTATCCAGATTTTCTGGATTTAATCTAGCATAGACTGTGAGAAGTCTGTAAATGTTCAGCAAAGCCAAAATAGTCTCCCTTCTGTATCTTAAAGACAGACATACCCATTTTAAACTGCATATGAAAAAAACCTAACTTAATTTTGTGTTAATGTATTATGAAAAGTATTAATACACTTTAAAATGACAATTCCCTTAAAAAAACCAAATTGAACAGACAAAGGAAATAAATGAATAACAGAAAAACCCCAAACAAAAGAATCATTCCAGCTGTTTCCTTCTGCCTTTTTCTTGGCTTAGACAAGGTCTTTCTCAACTTCCACTCTGACTCATGGGCTGCCAGATTTCCATCCTCATTTCCAGAATAAACGATTTCCATCTTTCCCTCCTTTCAGAGAACCTTGGTGCTTAAGTTGCTTCTCAAACTACTGGCAGGGCATCCAGCTTCATATGCCGGGCACTTGAGTGCTGTGAGAAAACTTTCAGAGCTGCATTGGTCCTGCAGATCACCTGTAACAAATGTGGGATTTATTCAGTACTAAAATGCAGCTGCCCAGTGATGGGTGAGTGTTGTGTTTCACCCTGCTGATGCTGCAGAAGGGGTATCTGGGATGCACGGGGCAAGGGAGAACAGTGGTGGTTTGGGAGCCTATGAAGGGAACTGATTTCAGGCCATGTTTTTCAAACTTTCTAGCAAGGGAAAGGGAATATGGTGCGATAATACTTAGCAGCCTTGCAAGGCAAATTGGCAATTGACTTTTAAAATATTTCCATTAAAAAGAACTCACGACCCTTGAATGTTATCCTTACTTGCGCATGAGGGAGCTGAGCCATAAGGAGATGATGGGACTCCCTGGAGATAAGTAGGCATATTTTATAATGTGAGAGGGGATGGGGAGTGCTGGAATGAAGTAGCAGAGGAGGGGGGGCTTTGAGGGGTGGATCAAAGTGTTCAAGTGGAACATTTGGAGTTGCCATTTCCTGCGTGGATGATGCTGAGAATTACATTGCAGCAAAGAGGTTCCAATGCTGCTTTAGACCATATCCTAGAAAATGAATGGATAATTTCCTGATGAGCAGCCAGGCCTTCTGACTGAGCAGGGAGAGCCATACCCAGTGTAAGACCTCAACAGACCCTTCATGACCCCAACCCTAAGTAATGTTTTTGAAAATAGAGTCAGAAAGGCACCACTTCCACACACAACATAGGATGTCCAAGCTGCTGTAGAGCCGAGGCCACTGTAGAAAGTAAACCTCTCACACAACATGATGTAACACTTCATTATTCTCATCTCTGTCATTATTTTGTCTTTATTTGTAAAAGTTGTATAAAATGCCTTTCAAAATTGGTCTGGTGAAACGGGGAGGCTTTTCCAATGCCGACTAGGTTTCTGTATAAGAATAACATAGCAAGACATAGATACACAGCAAAGCAACCAGACAGGCAGCCAGGAAAGGCTGCCAACACAGCACTGACACCACGAAACTGCAGTGACATGAGCTCACTGCTGCTCACCACTGCTGTCCACACACTATCACAGAACTTCAGAACCACAACTCATTAACCAGCCTCTTTATAGTGAAAAACAAAAATTCAGGAAAATTTACAAAAGGTACACTTCAAAATTTTAAACACTTTTACAAAGGAGGAATGACAGGTCTGATGCCAAAAATAGAAGCTGACAGCTTCGCCTGTTGCTACATATTGATACTTACCACTTCCAGACTCCAAACTTTGCGCCAGGCAAATCTGTTTCAAGAATAATGAAGAATGGAAGTTTAATGGCACCTACTGTTTTGCAAAACAGGTGATGCAGGTTTCAAGTAAATCAAAAAGGCCTATAGTAGTGTTGAGGGCTACAGAGTGGTAAAAGAGTCAGGCCTGCAAGCATGGCATTTTGTGGCAGAAGTGTGACTAGCACAGCCTCCTGGTTCTGAGGACACATCATTCACATGCCCTTGCTACTACTGTGCGAGGAGGGAAATCACTTTGCTTATACAGAAGTCATGGGAGACAGGCAGGGATCTTTCCTGTCAGAATGAAATCAGTTCAGAATTGTTTCTTTCTTAAAGGATTGTCCCTTTCGCATACCCCAGGGTCAGCAAAGTGGGCCAGATTTTTCCAGGGTGTAGCTCAAATGATCTTTGCCCAGTTTACTCCAAAGACAGCTTTTGACTGTAATCCTTGGCTTGACTTCAGTCTCATGTGGCCTTCTTGCTGTTTTTGGCAAAGGAGCCAAAATCTGGAGCACGTGTGTGTGACTGACTGCAAATGGTTCCTGTCAGGCTGCTGCAACACTGTGTCTGCTCTGCACAGCTCTAAAACAAAGCTGGGCAGGCAAAGTCACCAGGGATCAAACTAGACAGCCTGAAGGAGGAGGGAAAACAGCACACAGAGGCTGAAAGGCTTTCAGCTCCTGAACAATGCAACACAAAATTAAGGCTGCTGCAAGCAGTTCTCAGTCCCTGCCTTGAAAATAACTAAATTTAGTAAATTTATGCTTGTTAAACACATTTTCTTTTTTGCAGTAGGCAGCCAGCCACTGCAAACAACCTGCAACAGCATCTGAAAGGCAGCTCCTTTTATGGGATTATTCATAAACCTCCAGACCTCTTAGCCAACCACCACCTTTTCCTCACAGATTTTCCTATGAGTCAGAAAATGTGTTTTCAAGATCCTACTGTAAAACAAGGTGGGAGAGTTATTGCATTTGTTACATTAAAGAATAGGATGAGAAGGGAGGGATACTATGGCTCAGGTCCATGCAAACGTGGTGCAGAGGAAACCTTGGCTCCATCTACTCACTTTATCCCATGCCAGGCCTGTTACCAGTGGGAAAAAGCAGCAGTGCAAGAAAGGGCAGAAGCCCTGTCCAAGGCTCCCACTAGTTTCTGCTCAGCCTCTCTGACCACAGCTGCTTCCCAGGAGTTCAGAGGACCTCTTGAAAAGTTCTGTCTACTAAAACAAAACCCTTCGTCAGAATACTTATATACTTTGCCTCACCAATTCCATAATACTCCACAACCAAAAAATGTAGTTTATGTAGAAGGCCCTCTTGCATCATCTAAGTTATTAATCATGTGACTAGAGAAAGCTCTTTGCTGTAAGGAGCTTTCTCTCCTTGGTCCTGGATATAGCACCAGTTAAAACAGAGGTAAAGTTGCTTCAGAGTGGTACAGCACTTCTGTTGGAACACAGGAATAGGGCACTTGGGAGTTGTCTTCTCTCCCCCAGTCACATCTTGTTTCTGAAATGAGCTCTGGAAGCTCAAGCTTGCTGTAATGTGGGGGTACTGCTCAAAAATATGACGTGATCCCCTGTAAGCTCAGGTGGCCCAACAAAGAAACGAGTGTTGCCTGCTGTGCTGGATCGTGGCCCTGTGTTCCTAAATTTATTTAGAGCCGCAGGTCATGAAATCACAGTTTTGTTCGATCCTCCTTCCAAAACACTGCCATGCTGAATTTCCTAGACATGCTATGGTTGTCCCCCCAAAGGTGGGAGGCCCTTCCCAGAATTCAGCCTCCTGAAACATGTACTGTACAGATAAAGATGAAGACTGATGTAACCTTTTGAGGGAATGAAGGGGAAAGGTTTGCTACCTGCTTACAGTCATTAAAACAGCACTACCTACCTTTTCTTTCTTTTTTTAAACACTAATCATCTCATTAAAAAAAAACAACCCTGAAACTTTTTGTAATGTTACAGACCAGTCCTGTGGCACAAAGACCTGCTTATGTGCACTGTTTTTAAACTTTCTGTTTTCATTGTAATGACGACTAAATGGGAAAGTTATGCAGACAGCAAAGCAGCATAATCTACAGCAGTTCTGTTGCTATGAACCGTGACAGCTATGACCAAAGATAAGGCAAACAAAAGTGAACTAAGGGGGAATTTCTCCTCTGTCTCCTTTCTTCCACCTCTTAACCTGGGAAGGAAAAGGCAATATATTACAAGGGACAGCACTGAGCACTATACCAAGCAGACAAAACAGCATAGATGATTTGACAGATCACTGCAGAGGAATTTCAAAGCCAAATTTTACAAAAATGCACAATCCCTTTAAAAATAATCAGTATACAATCACAACACAAAAGGACATAAAGGGGCTTTATCTGAATTCCACATATTCTGGCCACTCTTCCCTCCCATCCTTTGTAAGTCCCTTTTCGCAAGCTCTGGGAAGTCCAGTTCTACATCCTCACACCATAAGTGAATGGAGGTCTGTTAATTTATGAGATCCTGGAGCTCCTCATCAGTCAGCTCATTGACTTCCATGATCTTTTTCAAATGTTCCATGTACCGAGCATGGTCTTGCAAAAAGTGTGGCACCCTCATGTTCTCAGTCACAGCTAATCCTTTGAGGCGATCCACATCCTCATAAGAGATCTGTAAGGAAGGACATGGGTCAATTTAGCAGTACAGTCCCATTGCTTCTCTACTGCTGCTATAAATTCCCTCCTGTAAACATGAGCAATTGTGTGCTTCAGTGGAAGATGCAAAAGAAGTGTAAATTTAGCAAATGCCTTCATAATTCCCGATTCTGTTTTTGATTCAATCAGTAAACAGATTTGTAGGAATGTGAATGAGAATCATCTACAGCAGCTGGAGGAATAGAGAGGGAAAGGATGGAGCACATGTGAGTCCTGCAATGTCTTCTCAACAAAGCAGAAAAATTTACATGAAAATGGAATAAAACACTATGCAAAAGACTAAGGAACTCAAAAGGGAGGGCAGGACAGGCACAGAACAGGAAACAATTTGGGAAACGTGTGGTGCCAGCTGACCTGAACTGGGCTGTTTCGTTTTCACCAGTAAATGTGCTTATGCAAAGCTGAATTAAAATGCACCTCTAGTAACTAACTACAGCATGAACACCACCTAAGCATCCCAACTTTAGTTTTTTTGTTTTCCCCACACAATAGCAGAGTGGAGACTGGGTTTGCCCTGTGGCATCAGAGCCTTCTGGGTATTGGTGCTGAACTCTCATTTTGCAGCTCTTACAGGACCTGATAGCTTTTTTCCCTGAGGAAAATAGAAAGTCTTATGATTCTAAAAGCTAGGACTTCTAACCACAGTAGCTCAAGATGCTGTGAATGATTGCCCAGAAAGGATGAATGCCTTGGCTGGGCACAAGCTGCCGTGGAAGCACAGAGCCGGACTCCTTGGGCATCTGTCCAGTGTGATGAAATTTGTGTGGTTGTCACTTTGTCTCCAAGCTGTGTGTTCTGGGCACCCTGCAGACAGCAGCATATGCACTGGCAAAGCCCACAGCCTTGCTGTGCTTACTAACTGGCACATCCTATTTCTCTACGGGAGGTTTGTGCCAGGTAGCTTGAGTGGAGCCTGCTCCTTCCAACCTTTTTGTCCCATGTTTCTTATAAGAACCTGAGTCCTGCATAGTTTGCTTTCCCTAGAAGCAGCCTGCCCTCTTGGCAGGTGATGGTTTCTACCCAGCAGCAATTAAAGGGCACATGAAGGATTCACTGATGTGAAAGGGGCATGGAAGGGCTTTCTGGAAAGACAGGACAGTGTAATCCAGATTGCTAAACCTGATCCATAGAGACAGGTGTGTATCTCAGTGACAATAATTGGAACAAAGTCCACAAAGAGAATCACTTGCATCGGAGTACACAAGTGTGCTTTTCTAGTTGCAAGAACAAGATGCTCCCAATTAAGAAAACAGAGACACCTATGCCCAGGCTTATTCAAGTCACTAAGATACTGCTGTTTGAAGATCATGTGGCATTACCCCTAATTAACTTTCTTAGAAGTGGATACAGAGGAGCTCTACAAAACCATACCATCTCTCAGTCTGGAGACACAGCACCACATTCAATTAAATTCTTCCCCTTTTGCTACCTAAAGAAAGAAAAAGGATCCTTCCCCCCACATATTTATGTTCAGAGGTTTCTGTCACTGCTGCAAACAAGAAACATGTATCTATAATCCGAGATATGGTTTGAATGGGGCACATTTCCCCAGTCCTTGAAATTGCTAAAAAATTACCAAACTGACATTCTGAAGAGATCAAAAACATAACCTCATCCTATGGTGGAAATAGGCTGTCTTCCTTCCCACATGTTATTAGTCATTGTACTAGATAAAAAGATTGAGGCTAAAACAGGCTTACTTATGCTCTTTGTTATGTGCTCATGTGTTTCTTGGGAAACAACAGTAGGTGATATTGAGCTGCTCTTACTTTCTCAGACTCTGGTAATTATGCTGTACTCAAGAGAACCCAATATCTGCATTCTCTTCAGCAATATTTGCATGCAGTTACCACATGAATATTTTGCAGTGCTTCCTGTGTTTGATTCTGTCTTGCAAAGTTTTAAAACTGCTCCTTTTAAGAAGCACCTTTTCTCAGATTTCAAGTGTTTTCCTTAGTCACTTCTAGGTGTGTTGAACAGCTTGCATGTATCCACACCACACTCTTCTACACTGTTAGTAACGTCAGAAGCAACAGGAAGGCAGGACCTGGAAAATGTGCCAGGCAAGCTTAATGCTCCCTTTGGAACAACCTGATCCTCCCATTCCATGTTAAAAAAACAAATCCACCATTTAAAGCGGTGATAAACCACTAGGCTAGATCCCAGTGCGAGTTTTATACTTCTCTCTTTCATGAGAAAATACAGGGATACTGGAGTGGGCCCAGTGAAGGGTCTCTAAGATGATTAAGGCACTGGAGCATCTCTCCTGTGAGGAAAGGCTGAGAGAGCTGGAACTGTTTGTCCTGGAGAAAAGCAAGCCCACAGGAATTGTCAGAGTGTACAAACACGGGAATGGGGCTCTCCTCACCAGCACACACTGGCAGGGCATGAGGCAGTGGGCACCAGTTAAAATGAGCAAAATTCCATCTGAATAAAAACCACTTTTGTACAATGAGGGTGGAAAAACACTGGTACAAGCCACTCAAAGGGGTTGTGGAGTTACCATCAGTGGAGATATTCAAAGCCCAAATGGACATGGTCCAGGGTAAACTGCTCTAGCTGACAGTGCTTAAGCATGGAAGTTGGACTAGATGATGTTGAGAGATCTCTCCAGACCTCAACTAATCTGTGATGCTGGGAGCAGACATTGCTCTGATACACAAATTTCCAGCTTGACTGCAGATGTTTGAAGCTACACCATTCAGAATACATTTTAAGATCCCTTGATTCCAAAAGTTGTAAAGTCAATCACTCATAAATTATCATACTGCTAGAAACAAACTGCTTGTAGACCCTTAATGTGGGTGCCATGCAATGTGGATCATAGTGGAATCTGTAATTTTATAAGGAATTACTTAGTGTGTTTTTTCAAAGGGCCTGACAACCTGCAGACTCCCTGAAGAGAGACAGGCATAAAGCAGTAAAGGAAATGTTGTTCAGTGGTTCAACGGGCAGAAGCTGTGTGGAGTTAAGCAGGCTTAAACCAAAATGAAATTTCAGAGAGAAAGTTGCAGACTTATTTGACAGTGTGATTTTATTTTCAAAGCTTCCTAACTTGGTTCAGTTACCTAAATAGCTCTTGCTTATCAATAAGGATGTTTCTGACAGTAAAGGGAAAACTCAAATGTGGACCAGAACCCTCTATCATAATACGCCCCTTTCATTTATCACCCACTGATTGCTAAGTAGGCAGAAATGTTGGTATACCAGCTCTAGATTCAAGCTCAAGTCAATTTGACTCCCTGTTTATGTGAGTATGAACTCTGCTTAATGAACTGTGAAAGCTTAGCAACCCAAGGATTTGGTTCAGGAAGTGTGACAAAACTTCTTAGGATGATTTGAGAACAAAAAAAAAACTATGGGAGTTAGAATGGACCTAAAATTCATTCATATTCTATGAATGTAAAAATATCAATATTCTCATTTTTGAAAAATATTTTTGAAAAATACCATTATACCTAATTTTTGAAAAACACCTGTGATCAGTGAGAGAACTTTGAGATTAAATACTCTTTGTGGTGGAAGCGAGGTGCATTAATGTCAATTGGCTCAGGTTTTTTTCTGCTAGGACCACTGTCTTATCTCGTACCTGTCTTGTTTGGCCAAGGCAGTCTATTGTACTGCAAGTCAGGTAGTACTCCATCAAGGGAGGAAAGTCTGAGAAACATGACCATAAAAATCTTAATCTGATAAGTGAAGAATGAGGACAAGCTGGTAGAAACTTTTAGGACCTTAAAATACTTGCAACTTGCACAGTGCAATTGAACGTGCTGTACAGAGCAGAGAACTCTAGCTCAAAGTAAAAGCACCATGACTCACAACTCATTACAGGCAGGCTTGCTGAAATGGTAAAACTGTACCCTTGGCAAATAATGAGTTCAGTCACCTTTCCAAGGGCTGTCAGAAGATGGAAATCAATGGATTCCCTGTATCTCAGGATTCGGAGGATGCCATCCAAGTACACCTGGTCCTTATTGAAACAGCCTGAAAGGAATGGAGACATATTGCACTCTATCAGTGTTTGCTCAAAGCATGTTTTCAGAAGCCATTATAAGCAGAACAATTTTATTTTTAAAAACTAGATATTTATATCCCTGACCTTGCAAACCTTTCCGAAAACTAGCTTGAAGGGAAAACCCACTAGCCAGAAAAAGAAATCAAACATAGATGATAGAAGATAGATTATAGGGCCCGTGAACAACATAGGCGACATTACATCTGTACAAAGCAGGTCAAACTGTGAACATTAATTTTTTTCAAAGTTTTGCATATGTTTCCTTTCCACAAAAAAAAAAAAAAAAACCCAGTTCTCTACTGATTCAGCTTGAAGGTCTCACTCATGAGCATTTTCAGCCTTTTCTTCCACAGCAGAATTCCTGAGACCCCATTTCAGAAAGTGTGGAGTCCGATTTCTTCCTTTTGCAAAGCTTTTACTGTGTGACATGATTAAGGAGCTTTGTGTTCCGAAAACCTCCCTGAAGTACAAATAAGAGAACACAAATGAGGAACTCACCTGGCTGTGAAGTGTCAGTCCACCCTCTCTTGGCCCGCACGCAGTAATCCCACCTAGTATTGGGGTCCTTGACAAATTTCCCCACATCCTGGAAAAGCTGACTGAAGGACATTTGGCTGGCCTGGTAGACTGTGTAGTAGAGCAGGGCAGCTCTCCAAAGAAAAGGGTCTTTGCGGAACAGGACACTGTGAATGCTTGCCAGCCCTTCTTCTGTGGGGTTGATTGGTTTTAACCCATGTTTTCTACGTCCATTACGGTTGCACCAAGGCTGGCTGTTGTTGTTACAACCCCGAAAGTAATGAGTTCCTGAAAAAAAAATAAAAATAAAAGGAGTTAGTGCGACTTGGAGCCATAGCATCCAAAGATTAACAAAACACTATAAAATAGATAAGGAGATACCCATTTCAGAATTCTGAGCTGGTAGGACTGGGCATTGGGAAAAGCGATGACTTTAGCCTTGTCTACAACATTGAATTTTGTCAGAGATATATACACCATGCAAATATTCACCTGCTGACTGCACGTGAAATTCCTGAAAATGCTTAAGGAATGCAACTATCAGGAGGACTTGACTTTCTAAATCTGTAAAAAGAAATTTTCAGAACTCTTACAAGCTGAATTGTCTCTGGCATAGGCTAGGCATTGTAGGAAACAGCAGGAAGGAAAATCAAAGTAAAAGGGCAGAAATGTTGCCCCCTGAAGGTGATCAAACAGCCCTACTGCAGCCTTGGAACATGCTATGTCCCTTAAAATATGAGTAACAGTGGTTCTAGGTAATTGCAAGGCTTATTCTTCAGTTGATAATCAGGCACTAGCCAAGTTTATCCATTTTTTGTGTACTTAGCTGAAACAGATGCACGGAAAAATTAGTAGAAATTTTCCACAGGGCTGGGCCAACCTTGTGTAATGCAAAACCACAGCAATTTTACACCAGTTTAGGGATCACTGGGTAAATTCTTCATACCTAAAGCATGCCTACATTTGCAAGCAGAGCAGTGTGACAGGAGCAGGTTTGTAAAGTGACATGGCTGGAGCCAAGGTTTAACAGTCACACTATTTTTGTTTCCTCTTTTTTTTAAACTCCAGAGTAGTTAAAAAAAAAAAATTGCTCTCATGAGCAAAACGTCCCTGAGCAGTGACAGCACAGAAAGTATGCCCTGGAGCAGAGTCTCTGCGCTAGCATCATCTGAAAGGATTACTCTTTGCCTGCTCCAAGATTCCTTTGGCATGGGAACTTCAGTTGTAAGTGGGACTAGCTGGTAGTCTTACTTCAAAAGCTGGCTCTGGACCTAAAATGTATTGCCCATGAACCCTAGGAATCCTTTTACTGCATGCTGCAGTAATAAAAGGTTTCTTCTTTCCTTTAGCATACCTCCAGCACAGGTTCTTTGGATAGGGGTTCTCCCTCTTTCGGTATCTGTCCAGTGCCTGGCCCACCAGTGTGCTGTAAGTAAGAATGCATGCAAGTACTCCCCTTTGCCTGCAGAAGGGATGTCATGCTCATACCAATTTCGTGTCTCAGCATCCCCTCCAGCCAGTGCTCTCGCGCGGTGGAGACATTGATGGTTAGAGTGGGGCGGCCGTTCACCACGGTCATGGAGGCTCGGGACAGCAGGTCCTCCGTGAGATGGACCACAATCTGAAGAGGAGAGAGTTCAGGTACAACTGAAAGAGCTCTCTTCCCCCTCCTGTTCCTGCTTTTTCCTTTGGCCCTTCCATTATTTAATTTCTCTTGTCCTCCAGAACTCTGTCTTGCGATCAGCAATCACCTGAGAGAGCCTTTTGAATGAGTTTGTCCTACTCACCTGTGCTACTGACAGAACCTCAAGAGTTGATGGGGTGAGTGAGGGTGAAGACAGACCAACATGAGACTGAAAAAATTTAGTATGGTGACACTGAGTAGACTCAGAGGGTAGGGAGCAGTTGCATGCACAATAAATTAAAGAAAATTCCAGTTTTTGAAATGCACTGAATTATCTTAGTATTATTGAGAACTGAAAAATACCAGATAAGAACATGTTAATTCACTAGGTATCTATATAATTAGCTGTCTGAAAGCATTTCAGTTGCAATTCTAAAGCCACTTCAATGAGAGGGGAAATACTGTGTACTTTTCCTCCTGTTACATGATGCAGACTTGAAATACTGGACTACTGGTGCTGTTTTGTTCTACACAGCAAAACAGCTTTTGCTTTCCTGTTCTCTCCTAGAAAACTGGTAATCAAAACAAAAACTGGCAGAGAAGGAAACTAATGCATATTGATATATTTTATTATTTGACTTCAAAAAGCCTTTTTAAACAAGTGACTGAGAGGGAAAAGGGAAACCCTTTGTTGAAGATTAAGCACCTTTCCCTCATTATGTAAAGCCTAAAGAAACAGTACTGCTCAGAAGAGAACAAGGGAGACTACTTTAAAGACAGATTACTTTTTTTAGTATCCAAATAAAGGACCCAGGGATCAAAGACATGAATATAACATTTCCCTGTACTCAAAACTCACCATTCAGCTTCAAGTTCAACAGCAAATGGTCAGCCCCATAAAACTTGCATTTAAAATGCAGGAAAAATAGGTAAATTCCAGAGCATGTAAAGGTGCCACTTAGTTTTATTAACACCTGCTCAGCTGGAGAGAGTATTTTCATATTTTAGACCATCCTAAGCATGATGTACTTATCCTATTTTCACAGAAAAAGTGAAGCATTTCATTAAGAAGGATATGGGTTGCTGGATGAGGATGTAGGATCCAGCTGCCATGAAGTCAAATCAAGCCAAAAATGAAGAGGGAGATAAAAGCACAGGGAAAGACAAAACACACAAATATTTTCTGCTTGCTCTAAACTGTAGTTTATTAATCCCATTCGTAGAAACACAGGTAAAGTCTGGTTAGCAGTGTCCAATCAAAGTCTCACAAAAATGTGCGATGAGTTTATCAGTTTCTCCTAATAATACTATGTTTACCAATTAAACCTAGTTTCTGGGAAATTAATTTTTGTCTCATGATTCCAGACTCCTCTTGCTCACTGCCAGTGATCTCATCCAACTCTTTAACTCTGTCATCTGGTGGTTTCATTTGGATTGATCCCTTTTTTATACATTCAATTTCATCTGACTTTTCCAAGCAATTTCACATAACTTCATCAAACTGGTCTTCTAAAATTCTGAATATAGAAAGTAAGTTTTTTTCACAGGGCTCTAAAAAATTAGATGGTTAAAGCCAGGAAAAAAACCAGCATTTAAACCAACTCAACAAGCTCTTTCAGACATTTTTATTCACTTATGTCACTTTCATTTGTGTTGCTTCTTATAAATCACTCTTTTGGGCCGCTGCTTATTTTTCTTGGCCTTTTCTTAACTCTTTCCTTTGGTGTAAATAATTTGATACAGGAGAACAGATGGCAGAACTGAAGAATAAATGGAAATGTGCTGGTCTCCAAGTAGCTGAAAAAAGGAGGGAAGGAAGGGTGTCGTTCTTGGGTACTCCCAAAAGAAGAGAGTTTAAGAACAAGCATATATGAATCAGGAAACAGGCTCAGAGAGACGACTGAAGCGTTCACAATGAATTTGTGTCGTTTCAATTGTTCAAACATTAGACTGGGCTTAGCCATGAGAAAAGTATGATGTAAGGAATATTCTTGTAATTGTGGAGGAAAGGCCTCCCAGATGGTCTCTTGGGTCCATCCATGTGTAGTGTCTAAGATCTACATAAGTGTTTCTCTCTTGATCCAATGTAGGACTTACCTCACCAAGACAGCCTTCTTTCACCATGTACTTCCTGACGTGATTCCAGATGCGACTTTTGGTCAGCAAGCTGCCTCCAGTGGCCTGTTCAAATTTTTCATAGCTTCCATATTTCTGCAACGTCCGCTTCATAATATTAATGGACTATAAAATGAAAAAGCACAGCAAATATCAGTGCAGTAAAATCCCTGTGTCAGACTGACACTTGCGTTCTTTCTCTCCCTCTCAATCTCTCCTCTTTTCTTAGTTTAAAATCCTTCTTTTCTTAAATCACTAGCAGTCACTAACAGGCTGTGCTTATTTAATACATGCTGACATGTTCTGCAGTGAATTTACACCATCTTCAGATGTACATTAATGCCAAAGTACTGAAAAAAGATTCTGATCAACTCATGTTAGACACACATACATCAGTGTGATGATGAGATGATTATCAGCCTTGTGAAAAAATACCCATTTCCTCTTTAATTTTGGCAATGTTGTACAACTGCCTGGTATAACAGACGTAAGAGGTCTCCAGGACATTTGCAGTTTGACAGCATGTTTCTTTTTATGTTTTTCCAAAGAATTTGGAAAATATCAACTATTACTGTCATCTCACTTCATTTCTTGGCATTTTCTAATTTAGGAACACTGAACCATGATTAAGCAGATGTGTAACTGTAATTTTAACAACAATTCTTCTACCAAAAATGTCTCCTTACAATGAAATCCCTTGTACCATGGGTGTCTGTGTGAGAAAGGAGGAGAGAGAGCAGGAACTTTTATTTACAGAACTTTCATTTAAACTTTTCATTTAAACCACAGTACTTCTTTACAACCCTCCAAAATGAAGGCCTATTTAATGAGATAAATAGAGTGGTATCAACAATTCTCCTATGAACTGCTGCCAGAAGTCCCATGTAGGTGCAAAGTTTAGCACAATGCCCATAACCATGATCTGAACTATGCATATTGAAGATTTATTCGTGGAGTGTGAAATGCTCATCTCCAGTTATCTGCTTTCCAGAATGTAATTTCACACCCTTAAAAGAAAATGTGATATGGAATAACTTCTTTCCCAGCAACAGTCCAGCTACAGGGAATAGCTTTTTGTCATAAACTTCATGACAGAAACTCCTGGCATGACCCTAATAAATTAATGTTCTTGCTAAGAAAATACCACTAACAGTAAAGGTGAAAATCTAGCAGACTGAATCTCTTTTTACATTATATACTTATATCCCTTAATGAAGATGTTTGTCTCCAGTTATGTAATTCTGGCACTGGCAGATTGACTGATTTGCCATAAAAACTGGATTAATTTTTTATCTCTCACAGCTATGAACAATCCTTCTCTAATGTTTTTCAAGTTGAAACTATGAGTAATTGCTACTGAAACCCATAAATGACAGCTAGACATATTCTTAACGTCTAATAGCTTTTTGATGAGGGAAATGTCACTTTCTGAATGCCAAAGAAATATTGCACCTAATGTTCAGTATTTCTTTGTCTTGTATATTTTTCCAAACCATTTTTCCTTTTCTTTAAATTACCTATTAATTTTATCTCCCATAAACATTGTCCATTTTATTATTTTTTCAGTGTCTGCACATGCTGAGGCATTTGCCTGTCTTATATAAAATCCTTGGTTAAAGAAGTAACCTAAATATTCCCACCCTTTTTCCAGGAAGTTTATTCTCAGCCAGTAGCCTGAATAATTCAGGATAACAGTTCTTCAGTTCCTTTTGCCAGGTGCCAGATTCTTAAGATATTTATGTCACCTACTAGTTGTTTGGTATATCGGATTTCTGTGAACATTTAATTAACTTTATTTGTTCACTCTGGAAGAAGTCATCTCTCAGTCAATCTTCTAACATGAAATTTGTCTTCACAACTCGCTGACATTAGATTTCAATTCAATCTATAAGACTAAACACTAAGTACCCACTTAAATTCTAGGATGCCTAAGTTCATTTGAAATTAAATCCCAGAGGACTCTCTGACCTTAGCTCGAGTGCAGGCATTTTCTAAAACCACCTCATCACAACAAACAGTGACAAAACAAGCACTGAACACATCAAACCTCCTGCTTGGCTGTCTCTAACAGCAAACTCCCTGGAGCTGAGACCTCCATGCTACAAGAGGCAGCAGGATTTTGGGAGTCAGGAGACTCAAGTTCTAGCTCTTCCTGGGCTGTTGAAGACTTTCCTAGATGCTGTGAGACGCTTGAATCAACAGCACAATACAAATTGCAGGTTTTCAGACACAGGTCCTCTTGAAGAAACAAAGACCCACTCCAACCCCTCCTACCTCAACCTGACAGAGTTCACAGCTTCAAGGGGAAACCTCTTTATATGCCACACTAGGTAACCCAGATCCTGGCATTCCATCCACATTCAGATAGGTGTTTCAAGTTTGAACTACTGCATACTGAGAAAGTCATTAAGCTTAAGACTCCTCATTGCTGAACAGATATTCATAAATTACTAAGAAGGGTGCTCATCTCTATCACCTTCTCTCTTGATTCTGTTTCAAGGGAAACAGAAAGAAGTCCTCAAAATTCTTTCAAAGTGGGCAGGTGTGGCTGGAAGCACCAAAACAAACAAGGAGAGCCATCACACACAGACACATTGCACACAAACCTCTGGGGAGTGGCAGATGGTCCTGACACTGAGCTAAGCCCCATCCCCAGTAATGCTCCTGGTTTGGACACCTTTTGCCACAACCACTCCTGTTGGGGGTGGTTCCTGAGGGGAAAAGGTTTGGGAAATATTTGGTTTCCAGGCAGAGACTACAACACCAAGCCCTTAATTTGGGATTCTGCACCTGCCTACAAGGTGAGATGACTCAGTCAGGTGTTGCAAGAACTTGCTGGGAAAGGGGAAAATCCATACCAGTGTGCCAGCTGCTGCCTACTGCAGCATCCAACTGTGAGTTTATTTTCCAGCCTCCAGGCCAGCAGAACACTGGTACTGCTGCAGTTCCTAAGGCCAAACTATAAACTCTTCAGCAACAAGTAAAAAAAATGGAAGAACTATGTGGCTGTACCAGATTATTAGTTAAGAGTAATGATTCCTGTTTATTTTCAATATAACCTAAAATGTCTGCTTATCCCTCTGATCACTACCAAAAAGTGCCAAAAGAAGTAGCAATCCCAAGACAAGCTGCCTTGCACAGCAAACTCTACTGATGCTCAAATAATACCACAGAAGCACTAAGATAAGCAAGGCAAGGCTGTTTAACTGACTGGTTTAGATTATGGTGGTGTCGGCTTTTTAAAACAAATTATTTATAGCCAAGTAGGTCTTTGAATCCCAAGTCACCCATGTTCAGCAACACAGCTCAGTGATTGAGAGTTGTCATAGAAATATGCACTGATAAGAACTTCTTGTGGGTAGTGTGAGGTAAGCGAGTCAGAGAAGGGGCTCAGTGCTCTAGGAGTCAGCCTCCTGTTGGAGTCAGCTCATCCTGCATTCAGAAACATCTCTGCTGCAAAGGGGTTGCAGTCTCTGCTGAGATTTGTAAGACAGACAAGGTAGACACACACACCACTGCCCTTCTTCCTGCATAACTTATCTGCTGGGGGGAAAAAAAGCTTCCAAGGTGCATCATTAGGTAATGCTTAGTAGCAGGCTGAGCTTGTTAGTTTAATCAACAGCAATAACATGGTGGCTGTTTGGTTCAAGAGGAATGGAGGGTGGAAGGTAAGTGTAGATTTTTGAGGCTAGTTCCCTCAGGCTGTAGTATTTTGGGCTTTAGTCAGTGTTTATAGGGGGGGTTTTCTTTTATATGCTTGTTCTTGTGGTATAAAGGTCACATTTAAGTAATTTAGAGCCGGTAGAAATATTTTTAATTGAAAATTTCTAAATTAGATTGTAAAGAACTTGGAGTTAATACTCACTGGATTTTTGTATGAGACTGTTCTGAAGTAAAGCTATCTTCCTACTGTGGTATCACCAGAAATGATCTATTAGTCTCTTCTAGGGGAAGAGAGATTGTTGGTGTCAGAGCCTGAGAATCTGTGCCACTTGGATGGCCTGATATAGTTTGTGTTATGTATTAGCACACCTTACCTATAAATCTTAGTTAACAAGGGAATTTGTTACTAGTGGAGAATGAAGTGGTTTACAATTAAGTGCTTTTTACAGACAGTGTCATGCTCTTGAATCTTCCACATGCCTAAGGTTTGACATCACTTGGACATAGCAAAGGATTACTCAGCGTCGAATGCCATGTTGTTTAGTCTTCCAGCTCCACCTAATTTTTTCCCAACAGCTGATAAATTTGCTAATTGTAGGTTACTTTTATTATTGCCTTAAAAAGCGTCACAAACGCTTGCAATATAGTGTAACTGGTTTATTTATGAACTCAAAACTGCTATACTCTTACGAGTACAAGGGAAGAGGATATATAACTCTTTTGGTGGGGGGATCACTCATTTGACGACGGGTTGGGGGAGAGGGTTTGTCGGTTTTTTAAATGTATATAGAAATAGAATTCTTGCTGCCTTGTACAATTCAAAGAAACAGGTTACCCAAAATTGCAACTTGCTGATTTTGGCTCTGCAAATTGCAACTTTTAAGTTCATCTGCTCTGCAAACAATGGGAACAATTATTTCTAAGCAAATATTGCCACCTCTAGCATCTGAGCAAAAAAATTAAACACTTTGGGTTCTAAGAAACTTTACAATGAGGGGTAAGTATTTTGAGCCAGAAAACTTGTAGAGCAGGGAGTTGCTGTAGTGACCTTGAAACACAGTGGTAAGAGAATTAACTTCTGTAATATCAGATATGATAACCAATGCGAAGAGTGCAAATCTGCACGCTATTTTCTATTCTCCAGTTTACTTCCCTAAAGGCACCTTATTGTGTGACTTGTGAAAAAACCTTATTATGAAGAAAATACCATAAAGTAGGATGAGAGCAGCAAACAGAACACAGTATGAGAAGACATACACTAAAACTAGCATTTTCCAAATGCATTAATAACTCAAAAATGTTTTCTCTGTGAAAAGTCAATCAATAAAAGTGTTGGACTGTGCCCAAGGTTTAAAAGCTTTGATTTAAGAAGAGGCATGGGGTAAAGTAGGTGCTCACAAGCCTGCGTGTTCCCCATTGCAGCACTGCTGGGTTAATGGTTTGCAAATCTTCAGTGCTGCTCTTTGCCTTAAAAAAAAAAAAAAAAAATAAATGGGGCAGAGTGTGATTTGTCTTCCAGACATATTTCAGTAATGCTGTATTAACCAATTTCATAGACATGCATAAATGCAGAAAGGGCAATAAGGAAACGCAATCCGTTTTAATGTCCTAGCAGGCTATGCACAGCTGTGGGTAAAAAGATTTTTGACATGACTGAAAAATTCCCCAAAATTCTGAAATGTCAGGTTTTTGAGCCCATTTCACTTAAGTATCCTAAAAGCCCCCTATAAAATGGTGGGTTTGGTCAGTAAGAGCTGAGTTTACAGCTTTTACCCATAAAAGAGCAGGCAAGCATAAGTTGCCATGAGCACCTTTTGTAGAAAAAAAATAGGAATAACTTTGTTCACAGTTACCAAGGCTTTCTAAAATAAGTGGAGCAATAAACAGAAGCCAAATATGCTTAAAAAAAAACCCCAACAAAACTGAATTGAACCTTCTTGTAGCAAAAAGGATGACTACACACAGTTGAGTTTTTACTGCAAGACCCAGCTCTTGATACTGTGAGCACTTTTTTCGCAACTGAAGTCATCCTTTCTGATCTTAACTTCCTGTAAGGTACCTACGTGTTTCTTCTGACAAGTAAAATCTGTGTGGAAATAAAAAATAGCAATGAGGAAAAGCAAGTGCTCCTACAGTACTTGCTGATTAAAATTTTGATTAATGCTGCTTTTTCTGGATAGTAAATTTGCATGAAATGAAATTCAAATTTGCGTGGAGATGAACATTTCTAAAGCTAGTTGTAGATAAAAGAGAGAGAGTGACACCTGCTGGCCTTGGAGCTATGTTAAAGCTGCTGGTTTGGGCATTTTTAGGTGCAGAGTATTTCTGCTGGATATTTTTAGGAGCTGAACTTTGAATACATGCTTTTCTAGTGACTCAGACTAAATCTTGTGAAACAATTTACATTTTTCTCATTAATTGTCAGAAATGTCACACTTCCTTGAATATTAAATCCTTCACTGCCTTTTATAAAATTGTTACAGAGCCTTTATTTTTCCATACTTTTTATGGACAGGGGAAAAGGTAGAGTAACATATCAGAATAATATTGAGGAATCATTTGTTATTAAAATATTCAGTATTTAGGCTTAGGGATTTTTGTTAAAAGAAGGCTAAACCAAACACAGGCTTGCTCCAGAAAATCACCATGCATAAAAGGAATTTTAATGCTCTGCTAGCCCACACTATATGGGATAATTTGTATTAAATGTGGTTTGTCAAATTGGAAGTTGTTGATTTGCTGTCATCTATGTTGCTAATATTGCTAAAAAATCAAAGGAAAACCTAATAAAAAGCTCTAGTCAAGGAGAAGTTTTATTTGGTGTCATTACGACTTAGTTTGTTGTTCAGAAATATGGAAGACAATTTTAAGAATAGAACAGCTGTTCCCTTTTCTCATAAAGAAAATAAATTTTTAATGAAAACCCAGGAAGTGAGTTGTTAAAATCTACAGTTATTTTCAATGTGAAAATGGAGACTATCAATACAATGATGTAACGGGTTGTAACACTTTTGTACATTCTTGGATTTAGAAAAAGAAAAAAAATCAGTCTGCTCACAAGTCAGGGATCAGTTCTTACAGTCCCTAGTCCTTTTAAGTTATGTATCTTTTCCACCAGGAATTTTCATTTTAAGTGAAATATTCATATCACGAAGTGAAACTCATGGAATGGCAAGATGTCTTCCCAAGTTACTTATCACTTGAAAACGTAAGAGTCCCTGTTTAGAAAAGCTCGTCAGACTACAATAAGATTTAAATATTTTTAAAATAAAAAAATCTTCTAAACCATTTTAAAATAGCAAAAGTAGGAAGAATACTGCTTCTGCTACTGTAGAGATAAGCACTGGGTTTTGCCACTTAGGTCAAAGTTGAAATCAAGGCTTTTTTCCTTTAGGTGTTTTTGTACCTCAGGTAGGAAGCCAAGGCAGTTACACAGAATGGGAATGTCTGTAGCTACGTTACCAGCGTGGCTGTGTGTTATGAAAAACCAAAATTATCTTCTTAAAATTTACCTCTCTCTGGAATGGAATTTGGCTGCTGCTTAATTGAGTCTAATGCATATTCAAATACCCTTTCAAAGTTGATTAAAACTAGGAACATCAACATATGCTTATCCAATAACGATGACCTGAATTAATTGCTAACCCCTGTGTCACCAAGAGGATTGGCAGGATTTCTACGCTCACTTATTCCTCTGCCTATTTAGGCACTGTATTTTTCCTCTACTGAACCCTGTTCCTTTGCCTAGAAAACTTTATTGCTTTAAATTATGTTTCATGTAAACCCGTTTAGAAGGAACTGTCCCTTTTATCCTTTAAAAACCTTTAGAAAGGTTTTAAATTTTTTAGTAAGTAAGATTTTATTTCAGTTCTACTAGCGCATTCTCATCTTTGATGCATTTTTCAGACAGCTGGGGAGAATAAGGAGAAATTATTTGCTACAAGCAAAGCCAAATGGCAATTAGGTGTAGGAAGAAAAAAATCACTGGAAATGGAGGGGAATAAATGTAACTATACCTGCTTAAGGAATCTGTCGGATGCATGGCTGTGCTTAGCTAACACGTTTGGCAGAGCAGGGTTTTCATACTCAAACTGAGGATTGTACGTGAAATCCGAGCCGAAGAATTTAACCTTCTCTTTCTCCACGTTGGACGGCTTGATCGCCGCCAGCAAACAGAGCTTTTGGCCAGCGGCATCGCCGTCCTTGGCACGGCTCTTTGCGGGCTGGGCCTGCTTCGGCCTGGCGAGGCCGGAGTGCCTTTTGCTCCTGCTGCGGGGCCGCGGCGGCGCGGCGCTGGGGCTGCCGGCGAGCCTGAGGGCGGCGGGCAGGGCGCCGGGGCTGCCGGCGAGCCTGAGGGCGGCGGGCAGGGCGCCGGGGCTGCCGGAGAGCCTGAGGGCGGCGGGCAGGGCGCCGGGGCTGCCGGCGAGCCTGAGGGCGGCGGGCAGGGCGCCGGGGCTGCCGGCGAGCCTGAGGGCGGCGGGCAGGGCGCCGGGGCTGCCGGCGAGCCTGAGGGCGGCGGGCAGGGCGCCGGGGCTGCCGGAGAGCCTGAGGGCGGCGGGCAGGGCGCCGGGGCCCAGCGGCGGCCCGCAGCACCAGCCGGGCAGCGCCACCGGCACCCTGCGCGGCTCGCCGCCCCGGCAGCTGCAGCCGCACTTGGTGCTTCTCCTGTGCTTCTTGTGGTGGGCGGGCGGCGGCTTCTGAGCGTGGTGCTTCTTCTCCTCCTTGCTCTGCAGAAGGACGTTGTAGCTGCTGGTGCCCGTTGTGAAAATGTCCTTAAGGATGCCGGAAGGTGGATGCTGGAGACTGTTTTCATTATTAATGTTCAGCTTATACACTTCCAGACTCAGGACTGATTTCCTAGAAAGCTCTGTCTTAGGCCAGTGAAGTTTTTCTGCATTTAGGGGGAAAAAAAAGAAAAGAAAAAGCAAACAATGAGGACAAACTTGATTTTCACACGGTGATACTGTGAAAAACACTAATCATAAGGACTCAAAGCTGCAACATAAAGGCAACACAAAATGTCTTAACTGCAGTCGCAGCACATTAATCCCGACTTCTAGGCATAGGGGAGAACTGAGTGTGTACAGCACTTTTGAACAATTAGACTGGCACTCATAGGAGCCAGCTTACGCGTGCATCACCATGCACAACTACATTGCCTGCAGCTAAGAACTTAGTTGCTAAAAAAAGTCTCTGCAGGACTTCTTCACGGATATTTCCATTAACATCTACACTGCTACATTAACAAATGTATAGTTTTGAGCTGATGGATCTTTATCATGCAAGGAAGGCTTTCTGCAAGGATTAAGAACAAGTTAAAAAATAGGAAACTGTATAGGAGCATGTGAGCAGTGTTTACAGTGAAGTCCCACAGGGAGCTGTGCTGCCATACAAGCAGTCTGGTGTGACTGCATCTGCAAAATCTGATTCACGGAATTTACTCTCAGAAAAGGGTGAGAACACTGGGAAGGGCCAGCCACTGTGAACAGTTTACAACAGCATATGGATAGCAACATACATTTAAAAGACTTCAGTTTCACGTGTTCAGTCTTAATACAGAGAATAAGCTATATTTAAAGAGGCAAGAGAGATCAGCTAGTGACGCTCCTGAAAAGCCTTAGGATAACACCAGAATACACCTAATCAAACGTGTTCTACAATAACAGCTGGCCTAAAAAAAACAATTGAGAAGAAACACTGTAAACTGAACTAAATGTAAGATGCAAAAAAATGTTTCTTTAATGAGTGAGCCCTCCTTTCTTGCTCTGACCCCTAGCATAGCCTTCTGGGGTGATTGATCCCTGGTGCAGAGCAGCTGCATGGAAAAGTCATTGAGGATTAAAACTGAATTTAACATTTGTTGTGCCGGCTTGTTAGAGAGAAGTGACCTCGTTTTACTGGTTCTAACCATCCCCTCCTCTTGACAGCCAGCTCCTCCTAGAACACTAGGTGAGCTGAAACTGCAGTTACAAATAGATAGTGCCACAGAGAAATGTTTCCTACTTCTGTACCTAAAATAAAAGGATTCACAGAAGAGGAGATACAACTGAAGCATGATTAAAGCCTGCAAGAGGGATTTGAGCTTCATCCCAAAGTTATGCGTAGTTGAGCTGTAATTACTTTACACACAGTAATTATACTCTGAATGTAACAGTAGCAAGAGATCATTAAATGCCTCCAAGGTGGAAAAAAATCAACAGTGGCTGAATTTCAGCTTTATTTTCACAATAAAATTCAGTTTTACTCCCAACATAAGCACCATGACAATAGATTTCATGCTGTTGGACCTCTGTCAGTTCCATATCAACCTGTGTTCCTCAGTTCTCCCAAACATCCTGTCCTAAAAACCAAAAAGACCAGAGGTCCCATTTGCAGGAACATATGATGGATGATCTACAGCCTGGGTGTTTTCTCCACTAGAAAGAGGAGAGATAGAAGCATTAGATTATTACCTTTCACTAAAGCACGTGTATCCTATGCAAACTGGTTTTTCTTTCCATGGTAAGTTTGTGAATTCCCTTTCTACGCTTGGCACAGGAATGTACTCCTTGGCATTCCTGTTCAAATTCTGTCAAATCATTCTCTTCACATCCGTGACAACCTGCCTACATTGCTTATCTTGCTTGCCCATGAGCTGTCGTAGTGAGAAACCACAGTTCCCTATCACCAGGAGAACAACATCAAACTAAACACATAAAGAGATGCATTTTTTGGACAACAGAATAGGATGACCGCTCTCATATTCCTTGGCAAGTATTTGAGATTGACTTCAACTCTGCATCAACTATTACAGTATGACCCTTTAAGAAGGGTAAATGAAAACCAAGGTTTCCAGAATGTCTGAACACATATCAAATTTCTGAGCACATGACTTTGCTTAGATAGACAAAATTGGAATTGGAAATTACACAGCTACTTCTTAAAACACAGACAAAGAAATAACATGCAACTAGAGGCATTAACACTTCACCTTCTCTACTAGCCAGCTCTTAAAAGCCACAAAGAACATGGAAGTCTTAAACTGCTGCTATAATGGAACAATTTGAACTAATATCACACATGTATATAAGAAGTGATAAATAGAACAAAAACCCAGAAATTTAATTCAAGGAAACAACTCAAAATGACCTTAAATGACCCATTCCCTCCTTCCCCAATGCTTGTGTCAGCCTAATACCAAAAACTCATGACAGCAGGCTGCTAGAGCTAAGAGGTACAGCTGGCCAGCGATAAATGCTTTTATATGTAGACAATCGCTGAACGCCGTAAATGAAAATTCTCCTGAAAGTGTCACAAATGGTGGTTGAGTGCTGAACATGCACTGGCGGGTTTCACATGCACATGGCTGATATCAAAAATAGTTGTTCCCCATCTGTAGTTACTTTATAAGCGCGATCTCGTAGCAAAGTGATTTTTCAGCTGCCAAACTAAGTGTGACTGTCCTTAATTTTCTTCTGACTAAAGGATACTGTTCCATGCCTATTTAATGCTGGAAACCTAGAATCAACAGGTAATCTGGCACATTTTAAATATTATCGTAGATAACAAAGCAGTTTTCACAGAAGTCATTTAATGTAATTCCAAAATTTTGTATAGGTCTTCTGAATATCATTACCAAATAAATTAGAAAATAATATTTGAGATTATGTCAAAATCATGTTGAAAAGCTCCAAATTTAAAATTCTTTCTCTAATACATTTGTTTAAGCTATAACATATTTTAAACCCACATCTGTAAATCAGACAGCATCGACCAAACTAAGAATATACTGTCTTCTAGGAAACTTGTTTTACTATATCCAAGAGTTTCCAATGATTAGCAATGCCTGGGGATTAAAAAAGAGATGTAGTATTCTGAATATAAAACAAATTCATTGCACAGCCTGCCTCCTGAAAACCTGCTTTTGTATTTCAAAAAGTGCTGAGATACTGTGCTGCTATCCATCAGAATGGATTATCAACCCAGATTAATTTCAGGGATTGCTCAGCAGTGATTTCCAGCTTTTAAATTCTGGATACCATTGGACAGATGACTGGAGATTACTTCTAAAAGATATGAAAAAGGCAAATTGGAAACCACCATGCTACGGTGTAATGCTACTCTGCATACCAGGATACAGATACCACGCTACCAATCCCATAGGATTTACCTTTTGTGTCTCATCCACATGTGCCTCGTGTGGTCTGAGAAGTACAAATCTGAATTTCCTGACTTGACTTATTACTGTTTTTGCAGTAGAAAACTGTCAAAGAACATATGTCAGCTCCAGTTACCTTTGAGAACCTCCCTCGTGTAATTTATGTTCAAGGATTCTTTTCATTGTTCTCACTTCCAAACATTTAACAGTCAAAAAGCCACAAGTCCTTCAGCAATTTAAAAAACCCTCCAAACCCACAACAAAGCTAATATAGTCTCTTCCTAAAAGATTCTCCATCATGTTTACTTCCATTTATTTATATCTTGTTCCTTTCTGCAAAAACACATTAATAAAAACATGGTTCTAGAGACACAGGTGAAATACTACATGCAACAATCTGCTACGTTCGGAGCACAAGGTGATGGCAAGTGATAAGCAAAAAGGGGACAGAAGGGCTGCCTGTCCCCATTTTGTCATAATTAGGGTACCAAAGAACAGAAAACCCTCTTGTTAATGGCAACTTCGTCTGTCTTGGGCCAGAGTAGAGCTCTACCACTATTTAGTGCCACAATGTTCAGCTTCTGCTGTCCCACAAGCCAGGCTAGCAAGGCAGCCAGCCAGCCAAAGGCTTACCCCTTGTGAGTCTAAACAATCTCACAAGACAGCAGGCTGTGCCCTAGCCAAAATGCCATCACTGTCAGTTGGAACTGGCAGTACTGGACTTACTTCATCTTGCAGACACAAATGTACTACGTGTCACAGAACAATTCAAAATACCGCAGGCTTGATTTTGCAAAATCTGTAACTTCCATTTATATACAGGTAGCTATTCTGGTGTCACAGCAGTAATGGAAAAGGGATGGAGTCCATGAAAGCTAACAGAGAATACATGGGAACCACAAATTTCATAACAATTCTGCACTAATGAAACTCTTTCCATGTATAAATTGCATCCCAGTCACTAGCCTTGAACCTTGCTAGTTCAAGGCTAATCTTGTCAGAGGTTATTTGTTAGAAAAAATGTGAGATTTTATGTTATACTATGGAGTCGGGTTATATTATTGGTCTCTGTCCTTTAGAAACTGATGGATTGAGCTAGTAAGTCAATAATATACATGGTAAAATCCCAGTGTAAGCATTTTTCTAGCCTTTGGAGAGTGTTGTAAAAATATGATCTTCCTCTCAGCTACAGGGCAGCTACTACCCAAGCAGCTTCCTAAATACCTGTTCCATAGGTGGAATGAGGTTAATGACAGGTATTTGTGGCACAGATATCTCCGTCTGGCCAGCCTTGCTCTAAAATAGCAGAGAGATCTGCAGTTTTTGACCAGCTGTCACTCAGGTTATATATGCACAATGAACAAATCCTGTCCAAACTGCAAGTGTGCCTAAGGTGCTCAGCAAACATATTCACAGAGCACTTCCTCCTATCCTCCTAGGGATGTAATGGTCTGAGCTACTACTTTTGTTTTTCAGATTACCATTACCATGTTAGAATATGGCTGAGTTCTTCTTTGCTCAAAATCAGAAATCATTTCAAGGCTGACTTGAACTTTCAGATTTACAGGAATGCAAATAATGTATGTGATTTGTCTACAAGCAATAGTTAAGTTTGAAACCATGAGATGAGAAGGAGCTAAACAGATTTGACAAGTAAGATTCTTCCTTTGACACACTGTGCAAAGGTACAATTACATTTCAAAGAAATGTTTATCTCCAATATTCAGACAATTTGAATAGATTCACAACACCCTGTAGTTTATGGGCTCTAGACAGTGTGGTGCAGAGGGCTATAGAAAGAATCTTATGAAAAGAAGCAGGCAAAAGTATATGAACTTGTAATGTTCCACTACCTTTCAAACACTACATGCTTGTATTTGTGGCATAATAGAATCTGACCACAATCCCATATTCTATTTCCTCACCACTGGAAACACCCTTAAAGTTTAAAAACTCTCCAGTCTTGAAAAGAAGCCGTCAGGCAAACTGAACTAGAAATGCACTGGAAGCTGTTTATAATGACTGAACAGGGTGTAACAGCAGAATTAAGCAATGAGTTTCTGTAAAAACACTGACATTGAGTTACTTTCTATTCTCACAAGCATCTTAGTTATTAACTAGAGCCTGTATGATATTGGAAACTTTTACATTTAACCTAGGACTCTTTTTTTTTCCCAAAAATATCCACCTATTTATTTTTCTCCTAAAAAGTAAAGGTGCTATCTTGTCATCCAGCTTTTAATTCTGAGCTTCAAAACCAAGGGCATGTTTCAGCTATCAGCCAACTTGTGTATCTGATTCATTAACTGCCAGTGTTTGTAAGTAACTCTGGTTTTTAGGGCTGATTGGCAGTTTGGATCTTCTTCTTTAAAATGACAGTGCTATTTGAGATGTACTCCTTCTACCTTAAAAAAAAAAAAGAAAAAAAAAAAAAAAAAAAAAACCCAAGGTGTATAGGTGTATGCACTGACTTGCAAGCAGTTTCCCGCACATTTACTTCTATATTGAAATACAGTATTATGTAACTGACTCCAAATTCAGGTCCTTCAAATTAAATTACCTGGACACGGTAATAATCAGTAAAAGTGAAGACTTGGCTCTAATGAAATCAAGCAACAAACTCCCACTGATGTAATAAACTCAGGATATAATCACAGAACGCTGATTTACACGCAGACCTGCACAGGATGAAACTCATCCAAGCAGGTCTCTGGCTTGTTCTACTGCAGCACAGGTGCAGTCAGGAATATCTGATGGAGGGATATGGACTCAAAATAACTTCTTTTCACAAAATCTCATCCTTTAAGACTGCAGTGGCTACTGCACATCTCCAGGGATGCTCTGATTGATCTCATGAACTTTATTTCTGTTCCCATGATCAGAAGTAACACTCTAGTCATATCCATGCACAGATGGAACAGCATATCAATTATGCAGAGAAAGAGTAGCTGTAAGAGATCTTAGTTAAGATTGCAAGGGTATTGAATGAGGGCACACTAAAGACACCTCCAGCACATTTCTTGTAGACAGACTTCCCCATGGAAAAGTAACATTGGCTTGAGCAGCTGAAGTAATGACACATGAAAGGATGAAAAATTTAAACAAGGAAAACATCTGTTTTCAAGTAGCGACTGTATTGTAGATTTTCCTGTGTTCCACATGTACCAAGCACAGAAGACAGCAATTTTGCATGGCACCAAGTACCTATATTATCATTATATAGTCATAACACAGATTTTTATACACACACACTATAAGGATTTGTTAACTTCTCTGAGGACACAGCAAAGGGTAGAGAGCTAAAGCGTGTAAGACACCAGATATAATCAGCAATAGTTTTTATTGGCGTTCTTCCTTGCATGGTCTGTCCCTCGCTCCAGCCGAGCGGGTGTCACCTCCGCACTCCCCCGTGTCCCGGGGCAGGGTCAGGGCCCGCAGGTGACACGCTCACCCCCCTTTTACCGAGGGGGCTCCCGCTCCTGGAGCCAGGCAGGTGTGGAGCCCCTTCCCCCGTCCCCAGGGACCAGGTGACACCCGCGGCGCCGCCCGGGTGATGCCTCCCCGCTCGGCAGGGAAGAGCTGGCGGCCCGCCGGGTGATGCCCCGGGCGCGGCGGGGACCGCGCCGCCCCCGCTCCCGCTGCTCACCGGTGACACAGATGGACTCCAGCATGGTGCTCCGCCGGCTGCCGCCTGCCCCCTGCGCGGCGGGCTCCGGGGCTGCTGGGCGGGGAGCCCTGAGGGGAGGCAGCGCCCGACGCCGCGGGATGTGCCCGCCTCGCCGCCTCGGCGGATCCGGGGAGCGCGGCTGGCCCCGGGCCGGCAGGCGGGAGCCGCGCCGGCAGAGCCCCCGCCCGCCCGCCGCTGCAGACTACAAGTCCCGTCGGGCTCCGCGCGGCCCGAGCGCAGGCAAGGGCGGGGCGCGGGCGCGCTGCACCCCGGGATCTGTAGTGCAGCGGTCGGTGTCCCAGAGTGCCACCCCGCCGACGCCCCCCAGGAATATAGTCAGCAACTGACAGAACGGGAGGACACAACCTTAAGCTACGGCAAGGGAAATATAGGCTGGATATTAGAAAAAAAGTTTTTTTACCGAAAAGGTAAAGGGATAAAGTATCGGAATGGTCTGCCCGGGGAGGTGGTGGAGTCACCATCCCTGGAGGTGTTTAAAGAAAGACTGGATGTGGCACTCGGTGCCATGGTTTAGTTGAGATGTTAGGGTCGAGTTGGACTCGATCTGGGAGGTCTCTTCCAACCTAGTGATTGTGTGATTCTAATAAAAAACATCAGCCCACTGTATCCCAGCAGCGTAGGCGAGGCTTCAGTGTCAGCCTTTGCAGGAGTCTAGTGAGTGTAAGTCACGCAGAGTCCAGCGTTGCAGGCCTCTGATAATCATCAGCTGCCATCATCCCTGCACTTGGTAATAGTTGGTGTGATTCGTAATTATCTGCTGGATCTGTGGCAGGCACAGGAAGGACTGCATAGGGCAAGGGTGCTTAACAGGACAGGTACCACCGTGGGAGACGGATGTCACGCTTGGGGAAGTCCATGAAAAGAGAATGGAGGAATTGCATCAGGGCAACGGTTTAGGGCTGTAACTGATGGTTATCGTATACTGATAAGTAGTAAACAGAATTTAAAGTAGAAGACAGACTTTATATTACACCCTCCTGTCGCCTTACTTGTTGTGCAATCTGTTGCTTTGCTTGTGAAACCTTTCACTCCTTGAAATACAATCCCTGCATTTTAAAATTGAACATGAAATAGGAACAAGTTATTTTATCTTAGCAGTCATGGTTGTGTAACCCATTAATGTAGGCACGGTGTAGGAAGATTCTGTACTCTTCATGCAGATTTCAGGGGACTACTGAAGTCAGATTACACATCAATACATTTTACTGTGTTAATAATGCATTTACTTTTCTTAAATGGTCAACATTTATTGGAGAGAGTAATTTAATTGAAAGTGACTTACCAGCACCATGGTGCTTAATATAGATTATGTGAGTGTACTGGTCTCCCAGGGAGAGGAGAGGAGAGCTGGGAAGTCCTGTGGTTCTTTAGTTGAGTATCTTAAATATCTGCCACATTCCCTCCCATCAATAAAGCTGTATCTGCAATGTGCTCAACACAGAGATTCCCTCCATAGCACCGTCCAATAAGACCTGGCTGTATTGTCAGGTAGCAGTGGAAGAAATTCTACAGATCACAGTTTGTTGATACTTCAGAGAATCCCTTTCTGTGTCCTACCTGGAAAAGTTTTACTGAATTTCATGAAGCCTGCTTAGTCAGACATTCATACTTGCAAGGATGCAATCACAAGACTGAGTAAACACTGACTGCTCAGATTGCTCTGTCTGCTTTCATGTCAGTCTTCACAGGCAATAATTAAAAAAAAAAAAAAAAAGGGTTTAAAGCAAATATTTTCATTTTATTTTCTACCACCACACACACAATCACACCCAGATACTCTTAAAGACCAGCTATGAAAAGACTGAGGTGTCATTTTTCTCAGTTGGCTAATGAGGAGCCAGCGCTGAAACACACTTCTACCTAGCTGACAAATTTGATGTCCCTTTTAACTCAAATTCTTTGAAGATCCAAAAAGATATATGCTCTGTCAACATGTCCAAGTTTAACCTAAAATACCCTCTAAACTATTTTGCTAACAATGTAGCATCTGGAGCTTGCAGGCTCCTCTCCAAATCTCAAATTGCAGGAACTGAATAAACACTTTTAAATTTAGAGAGACAAAGCTATCCCTAATGGGTTAGAGTTTGCTAGTGATACATGGCAATTACAAGGAAATAAAAAAAAACAACACAACAAAAAAACCCACCAAAAAACCCAAAATACAGTTAATTGGTTCAAGCACTGCCAATAATTAGTACAGCTGATGAAGAAATGATAGACAACTGCTAAAATATAAAGTCAATGTACCATTTTGCTGTAACTTCCCAGTGGTTTTGCTGCATAGACCTTAATTCTCCTTCTAGAGATGCTCTTATATATAAACTTGGATGCCATAGCAATGAAATCAGTGACTATCCAGCTATTTTGTGTATTTTACACATCTACCTCCTCTCCTTGCTTCATCCAGTGGATGCCTTCTCTCCATCTCTCTCATCTCCTGCCTGGTTCTCCCTGGTGTCCATGAGTCTTTTTTCCTTGAGTACTTGGGCAATCAGTCACCCCTGAATCTGCTGCCTCCACTTTGTTTTTTTCTCTTTCCCCTCTAGCCTTTTCCTTTGCAGGACGGCATGAAGGTTTTTTTAGGTCATACTAGCTGCTGGCTGTAGCAAGAGAATGCCAAAAGAAATAGCAGCAGAAGGCACAGAGGAGGGATGCTAAAAGGCCACCTGTCCCTGCTTTCTGCTTAGTCTCCAAGCAAGCTTGATCATGTTTGTTGATTAAAAACATAACATGGAAAGGTCATTTGAGAAAAACATTACTAAGTATCTCATGACAAAAATGCTACACACACACACATATATATAATTATATATATAGTGTAGTGTATATAGCAGTTCTGACCTTAAAGACATCTTAACTTGCAAGTCTGTCTGGAAAGACACTGGGGAAAAAGACAAGCTACTCTGTCATGAAAAAATTCCTGGAGGCTATCAGTGCAGCTGGCACTGGTCACCCTGTAGCAAGATGACCAAACACAAGGACAAATTGTGATGTTTAGATGAGCCACACTGTGGAATACATCTTAAATGACACAGTTCCACAGTCCAAATGGGTCTATACCCATTGTTAGGAGCCAGAATTAAAGGTGACATTCATCTTGTATTTCAGCTTTAACATAACATCACTTCCAGAGATAATTTCAGATTTACCTGGTCATGCTTTCAGAGATAATGTCATAGTCACTTGGTCAAAAACACTGCAATGTCTTGCACACAGAGGTGTATCTTTATAGGAACATTAGCATCAATAAGCTCTGCAATGTGTACAGTCTAGAAAAGCAGTGACACATTTTATTGATCTCTGTATCTGTCAGAAGTTAACACTGCAAAATTCCAACACACACATGCATATATAAATGCACATATATATATATAGATGCATATATAAATTTATATATGTGTATGTGCATTTGGATTTCAAATATGTGTGTATATATATATATATGTATATGTATGTGTACATATATACGTACACACCCTTGTTTTAACATCAGTTTTATTTGGTTCCTCCCTCATATTCACACTATCTTTCTGTCACTTCTCTATGACAACAAAGAATCACTGATGAACTCTGAAAGCTGAGAACAAGAGTCCTTAGCTAACTCTGCATAATTTGGCACAGCTTCAGACCCTCCCTTCAGAGCGGCAAGATCAGCCTTCCCTCCCTGCTTAATGACTCGTAGTTGGCTGAGTATCTCCTGACCAAACAATTTCACTGACCAAGCAACTCCAACTGACCGTCCTTCCAGACATATTCTTTCTAGAAGCTCCTTCAGGAATGTCTGACATTGCCTTCTGATTCCAGCTGGGTCCTACACTCCTAGTACACAGCAAATGCAGCACATGCTGGAAGCTTACTCATAGATTTATTCAATGGGACTGCTATTTTAAGATGAACAACATGATACAGCTCCAGTATTCAGATTGATTTATCCATTGAATTTGTTCACACTTTATGCTAAGGAGGCTCATGCTAAGGCATATACTCAATGCAACAAGGGCAAACAAAACATAGGCAAACCTGGCAGTTAGGTGCAGAGAAGTAATCTGAACCTATGAGTGCATCTGACTGCTGTCTGCTATCAAGAGGAAAGAAATCTTAGATGTCTATTGTACACTCACAAATGCACTTACTAATGAAAAAGAGGCTGCTTTGCTATGGCAGAGAAGTGGGTAAAAATATAATAGTCACAGTAAAGCATGCACCTCCTTCAGCATGGACTGATGCACCAACACACCTCCCTCGACCTTTCCTCCTCTAATGGTCTGTCCACTTCTGCAGCAATGCCTTGTCACTACAGCGGTCCCTCTCAGAAAGGCAGGGTGTTGCCTTTGGCCATGGCAGGCAGGACTGGCAAGCAGCCTGTCACAAGCTGCCTGCCGAACTGCAAACACCAGCAGATGAATCACAGGTACCTTGCTGTAGCAACACAAATACCAGGCCAGGCAGCACAAGATAATCTGCCCCGTGCTGATTTTGGCTGGGGTAGAGTTAATTTTCTTCACAGTGGCTCGTGTGGGGCTGTGTTTTGGATCTGTGCTGAACACAGGGTTGATAATATAGAGAGGTTTGGTTATTGCTGAGCCGGGCTCACACAGAGCTGAGACTTTTTCTGCTTTTTCTACTCCCATGCTGATGAGGAAGTTCAGGGTGCATGGGAGACTGGGAGGAGATGCAACCAGGACAGGTGACCCAAACTGACCAAAGGGACATTCCAGACCATGTGACATCATGCTCAGTATATAAACTGGAAGGAAGAAGGAGGAAGAGAGGGATGCTTGGAGTGGTGGTGTTTGTTTTCCCAAGTCACTGTTACATGTGATGGGGCCCTGCTCTCTTGGAGATGGCTGAACAACTACCTGCCCATGGGAAGCACTGAATTAATCCCTTGTTTTGTTTTGATTTGCTCATGTGTGCAGCTTTTGCTTTTCCTATCAAGCTGCCTTTATCTCAACCCACAAGTTTTTCTGGCTTTTGCACTTCCCATTCTCTCCCTGATCTCGCTGGTGGGGAAGTGAGTAACCAGCTGCATGGGGCTTGGCTGCTGGCTGGGGTTAAACCACAGCCCACCAAAATTGACAAGCATTTGTACTTTGTGCCTTTTGAAGTTGGTCAACTCTTTGTGGTGCTGGGATAATTGAGGTTGATAAGCAAAATGTTCCTAGTAGTGCGTCATCCTTTTTGGCTGATCAGGTGAGTAGTTCAATTATTTCTTAGCCAACCTGAAAAAAGCACAATGTTCCTCTCTCTATTGCCATTCATTTCCTACCTTTTCCTCTTCCCCTTTGTTTATTTGATTCCCTATCTTTTGCTAGTCCAAGCTATACAACAGAAGTATAAAACGAGAAAGGGATATCCAAAATCCACAAAACACCTCCTTAGCAGCTTTTTACAAGAAACAAACTTACTACTTGTGCAGTAGTAAGTGTGCGTACATGGAGCTTTGAAGACATCTCTCCCTTTGCAGCTAACATTAGTGGGCAATGACCCAATAGCTGTGGAAAGAGTGAAAAATGTATTTCTTCATCAAAGCATTTCATTTTACAGGGCATCAGATTCTCACATTTAGGACAGGATCTGTAGAGCAGAAGAGACTTTTTGTGACCTGGAGAAGGTCATCTTCTGGTAAACCTTGTTTTCAAGGAGAAACACTGACTCAGTGAGGGGCAGAACCCAAGGTATACACTCTTTTTCCAGTTTCCAAGTACATGCCTGCCAAGGCTAACTGAGCTTTACTTTGCAGATTCCCAGATAGTTTGTGAGGTTGAATGGGGCTATAAAACAGCTGAGGCTGTTTTATTACTCCATGAGGAGTAACACCTTCCAAGTGGTATCAGTGACAAATTTAGCCAATGGAAAGTGTTTAGTAGTGATGGGGAAAAGCAAAAACCAAACCAGAGGTTTGGTTTTCAGACTTTATTCACCTCTACTTCCTGGCTAGTTTTCGAGATTTCCTGGCTACCTCTTTATCATGGTGTTAGTACAGTCCTAGAGTTGGAGCTTCAGTGTCTCTGAGATGGGGACAGTGCAGGCAAACACTGTCTTATCTTGTTACAGACTGCCAAGTTTAAAAGAGATTTTGGATTAGACATTTAAGAGAACAAGCTGCCCATACCAACCCACTTGCAAACAGCTGTTAGGGAGCAGCAGCTATCTTTATGGCCCAAGATCTGCACCACCTCCATGTGGGCTCTGGCTCAAGGCAGCCAAAGGCCCTGGAGATGTAGAGAGACATGTTCAGAGTTCTCACAATTCTCACCACCATAAGAAGAACAAAGGAAGAATTATTTAAAATAACCTCTTGGCCATTGCCATTCTCTTTGCCTTCTTTCATGTCTTATTGTAAGGTGCCCTTTGTCATATCACACCCAGGCATTCAGTAACACTGTGTTTGTAGTATAGACTGCTAATTTAGGTTTTAGCATCCATCAGATGCTTCTGTCCTTCTCATTAACGAAGGGCCATGCATCTTATTTTTATATCTCTCAGTTAGTAAGTTAATGACTGTTGGTCTATTTTCTGTGTCATAGCAGTTTGTTAAGCAAATACAAATTGAAATATTAAGGATATTTACTCATCTCTAACACATCCTCAGTGTAATTATATATGCAGTTTGTACTGAAGCTGAGATGACACAAGGGACCAGTGTCCCTCTTGGGTATGTGTGTGGAAAATATAATTTATGTTTATTTAAATTTCAGTAGAATCTGTCCCATAAGAAACATCTGCTTCTTATTTCAGATGTGCATTTTTTTCCAAATGTTGAAAAAGGTATTTCCATAGCAAGACACTGAGCAGTCTAAAATTCTGTCCAAGTAGCACCCTCTAGTGTAAATATGCTGCTTTTGCAGAAAGGATTTCATGATACTCTATGCTTGTTTTTTTTCTAAAGAACTGACATAGGAAGTGAAAAAACTACTGAGAACTCATGTAAAACCCCCATTTCATATCCTTATCATATACTTCCCCTATTTACCAAAGCATATAGACTACACTTAGTTTGAAGCACGTATTTTAGTTTTCAAGGCTTTCAGGTGATTTTGTAGGCAACATTCTTAGCCTTCCTTAGAAATAATTTATTTTATGTGTGTCCTCTAGTTTCATTTATTTATTTAAAATATGGGAATAAGATGGCTAGAGTTCAGAAAATTATCACCTGTTAAACTTACAGCCTACTGAGTCTTTTAAAAAAAAGCTAGAGCTGATAGAACATGTTTTTGTTGGTGAAAAATGGTTTCTCAACAAGAATGTCCTAATTTTTTCATTGTTCAGAAAATATTTCAAAAACATAAAATGCAATACAATTTTGCTGGTGAAATTGGTGATGTGATTACTCCATTTGCACTATGTTGCAGTTGCAAGAAAGTCTCAGGTACTGAGAGTAATATCCTGGTCTAAATTAACATAGCAGCACTTAAGTACTCTCATGCCCTTTGCTTAATTTCAGAATTTTTCTCTCAGCAAATGGTACATCTATACCATATGGATAAAGAAAGAAAAGAGGGTATTTTACCTTGAGATACAAAAGAAGGAAATCTAATTCTCCTTCTCCTGTGTAAATCAGTTAGGAGACCTAAATGAACAGCCCTGAGAAACTTTCTGTGATTTAGTGATACAAAATGCAATATTATACTGACTGAAGACAATAACTCTTTTGAGAGTCCATGAAACGCAAATATTTCTTAACTCCCACAGCTTTGTAAAAAAGCAGAGTTCAACCACCCAGAGATCTTTTTCTGAAACTGAGTCCACTTGACAACTGTCGTTTGTTGTTAATGAAATACGATTTTTGTCTCATTCTTTGTTTCACTACTTCTCCATGTTAATATATCGTCTTTCTTTTCCTCTCTTTGTTATCCTCCCTTGCTGTCTGCCATTTTTCCCTCATCTTGTTTTTGTTCTTTCTCCCCATAATCATAGAATCATTAAGGCTGGGAAAAAGATCACCTCTAAGATCACCAAGTCCCGCCATTATATGTTTTGTCTTTTCCCTCCAGCTTTGATTTCCGTGAGATTTTTCCCTTCAGTTGCTCCTCATAAGAGGGCTTCTCTAATACTCTCCCTCAACAAGCATCCACTCGAAAGATTTTCCCTCTAACTACACTTGTCAAGAGACAGAGTAATGGATGAATCCTTTTGGTAATAGAAAACGAAGTCCCAGGTAAAAGTTACGCTGTAATGGACATGAGGTCTTGAATTGTTTTAGTCTGGGTGAGCTGGTTATGAATTTCCTATTTGGACTGTTAGGAGAGAGGCTTGTGCTCTGAGCATTGCTAATTTAAATCCATGTCACACATTGGGTTACTCACTCATGAAACTTGTCTTGTTCCTGACATAAATATATTCCTTTACTGAATAATGTCAGACTAAATTGCCTCTGTGATTATCACAGGAGCTGACAAAAGCAGTATAATCACCTTTGGCTTGGCTTAGAGAACATATCTTAAATGCTGCCCATCAAAATGTTTTTGATTATGTAACGTTTGTAATAGAAAATACAGATTAATCCAAACTGCAGTATTTTGTCCCAACTATGGATCTGCCCTTCTAGTCACTGTTGGGATATGAAATTGCTTTTTTTAGGCCAGCTCTTTGACATTCTAGGATATTCAAGAGGATCTGAGGGCACAATTTATTCTTCATTTCGGAATCACTGAAAGGATGGATATTATATTCTTACTGCTCTTGTGTATTGCAGGATTCCCTTATTACAGGGGTCCTGCTGGGGGGGCTGTGAAGAGCAGAATTTCTTATAGCGTGACTTCAACTTAGACATAGCCAAGACACAGAGAGTCAGGCCTGCACCATACATTCTCCAAGATCCAGTAGAGGCAAAAAGAAGGTGGGCTAGGGGAAAGAAATGTCCTCAAGAAGCTCTGCAAGAGCTGTCACCTTGTCTCTTCCCAAGGTTCTTCTTCCCCCTTTGTCTGAAGTCATGGGGAAGAATGAATTCTAATTGGGACTATAGTTCAGAAATTATGATGCACACCACCATGTGCTAGGCCATACTTTTGCTTCTCCTCTCTGTGGATACCCATGCAATCCTACTACTAGGTGGAAAAGAGCTTTAAGAATCATGATAGCTCTCCAGCTGATTAATGGAAGAGTGGATTTTTTCTGGTAAAAAACACCTTTTGAACAGAAATCTACACTACAAGGAACAACACTACACTACTGTATTCTAATTACCATGCCACAAATGGAATCTGCATGCAAGTGCAAGATAGGTGAGCATCCACTTTTGAGTTATTAAACAATGAGTAAAAGGAAATTAGAAGATGGAAAGTAGTAATTTTCTCTAATTGACAGGTTTTTTCTGTGCATCAAGCAACCAAGCACCTTGCTCACCTTTCCTTTGGAATCAGAATTATGAACTCTGTTTCTCAGCAGAAAGGAAGTTTTAGGTAATATTCTCTGACAATTACAGAATGGAGCTACACAAAGGACTACTCTGAGATCAACATTTTCTATGTCAATATTTAACATTTCTGATTGTATTGATATTGTAAGGAAGCCAGAGATAAAAACACCTTGGCAAGTGTTCTCCTTGTTATTTAAAAAGTGCTCCATTCTTATTAAAGTGCTAGTGCAAACATCTATAACCTTCTGAAATAAAACACCCCTGAAAACGGTCCATATGCTTTAGAACTTTTTGAAGGAAAACTTGGTAAAGTCAAAATGTTCTTCTTGCCATGTTAAAAGAAAAATGACTGGCTCCAGTGCATAAGTTCTCAACTCCCATGAAAATTGCAAGACAGCAAAAACTGTTCCCCAAGTGCTTTGTATTATGTTATTGTTACAGAAAGAATTTCTTTTCAATAGCTTATGCCTGGTAAGAAGACATCTTAAACCACATCACGTGAGGGGAGGAGACAGTGAAGGGTGTGATTCATAATTTTTGAATGCAAAAATCTGGCATAAAATATAAAGCTGTTGAACAGGCAGAACTGGCTCATTGTTCTGCTGGTTTCACATGGCATTCCTTTCTTTCCCTCTCCTTTTCTTTGTGCCTTCATATAAATTGATCTTGTGAAAGATCACTTGATTTTTTTTTCCTATAAGTTGCTGAAGAAATAGTTTTACTCATTTATTAAGAAAAATGTAACTCCAACTAAAAATTCCACTGCTAAGAGCTGTACCCCCACCACTATGCAAACAGGTCTCAATTTTATAGCACAATTCCTGAAAAGGATTGACTTTCTTTGTCTCCTTAGAGTTATAGAAGGATAAGATATATTTACTATCCACTGGTTCCTGTGCTCAAGACAGACAAAATTCCTCAACAAGATGAGAAACTAAGTATTCTATTTATTTCTTGATGAGTCTGGATCGAACTTATGAAATTAGGAAATTATTTGCTCTGTAGAGAGCAAAAGGGAAGGACATTTGTCACATATATACTGCATTGATTTAGGCAGTTATACACTCCTAGGAATCTCCATTTCATTTTTCAGAGTACACTGTTTATAAATACATTTTACAAGAAATTTATTGCACAGATTAATAATCATTATTTTCCTCTTTTTAATAATAATAATTAGCATATGTCAGTATTATTTACACATCCTTATGTACACTAACAGTGCAGCCACCCCTGTTCTGCTGGCCCCCAGGCTGGGCATCCTGTGCTGTGCTCTGTCATGTGAAAGACACCAGCAATGGATGGAGCCGCATTTGGAAATGCACCAAGGACAGATGGATCTGCACTGTATAAATCTCACAGATCCACATGTAAAGCAGAAAGCATGTTTAGGCTGCAGTAATTCTGTATTATTTAAAGGGTGCAAACTGTGCACAACTTTTCTTCCTTTGGGATGGCCGGAGAAAGAAAGGACTTAATGGTAATTCCCTCTGTTTTCTGCCCATGACTTTGAGCTCCATATGGGCTATTTTATCTTCCAGTGTTTTACTGCATTCTCTACTGCTCCATTAAAGGAATGTTTCTGTTGTTTACCAGTGATAGCTAAACCTAGTTTCTCTCAAAGGAAATAGAGCCTGTTCTTTCTTACCACCGAACAGGCTGGTTCATAGATTATGAATGAGTGACAAGTCCCATCTGGTAAGTCCTAATTTTCTGCCTAGTGTGTGAGCAAGTTCTGATACTGGACCTCAGACTGCTCTAATCCATTTTTATCTGAGAACAGTGCAGAGATGTTTGTTTTCCAGAGTGCCCAATTTTGAAGATTTCTTCAGAAAAGTATTATCTGATATTGTATTTTTAGATTCTACTGCACACTGATGCCGTGCTGTTAGCAAATAAGACACTGGAAAGATTTTTTTAATGAGGGACAATTAGAAGAGTGTTGGTTTGTTTAGCAAGGCAAAATAAAGGCTGAAAGAAGAAGAGACTGCTGCCTATAAATAATCAAAGAGGCAAGAAACACAGCCCTAGTGAAGAAGGGCATTCATGCAAGGTAGTGAACACTATCTGCATAGGAACAAAAAGGTCTAAAGGAGTACCAGTATGTATGGATAGACTGGAAATTTCACAAGATTTATCCATTTGGGCAGGCAAGCCTATAGCAGCCTCCCAAGGGGAATGGCAGATATAACAAAACCAAGCTGTATTTGTGATTTTGCTGAAAACCTGTATGCAAAGGGCGTTTGGGGTGGCGCATGGATAGCAAATAGTGAACCTCAGCAACCAGTGGGTCTGCTGATTTCCTCATTCACTGAGAAAGGTGAGCCAGTGAAATGGTGCAGGGGACAGCTGTATGAAGTGGTGGGTGAGGTTTCATCAGACCCACAGGCTGTAGCACAAGTTGAAACTCCAGATGATGAAAAGGATCCACAAGTTTCACAGCTGCACGGGGGTAAATATCCTCTGCATTTACTGTGTCACGCAAAAATCCTGTTTTCTGATGACATCTCCATGTCAATGCCAGGTGAAAAATCCATCTTCCAGTGGTAAGGGACACTCATACTGAGGAGCTGCAGCAAGATGTGTGATGAACAAGGCACTATTGCTCTACTTGCCTGTCAAGGAGGTAAAAGCCTCATAATTTGAAGAGGGGCTGTCAGCGAAGCGGAGCGGGAGGGTGAGAAGAAGACATAGACTTTAAACTGTGCCAGCGGAGGTTTAAGTTGGATATTAGGATGTGTTTCTTCACATAACGAGTGATTAGCCATTGGAATGTCCTGCCCGGGTGGTGGCGGAGTCACCATCCCTGGAGGTGATAAAGACTAGACGCGGCACCCAGTGCCATGGTGTGGGTGACGGTGTGGTGTTCAGCCACAGGACTCCGTGATTTCACAGGTCTTTTCCAAACAAATTCTGTGACAGGGCAGCCATGACTGGAAGGACTCCGGGCACGCAACACAAGGGAGGCACGGGCGGCAGGGGCACAGACCGGCCCAGACGCAGAACGCGGGGGCGCAGCTCCCGTCCCCGCCCGCCATTCCAAGGCCGGGAAAGCGAGCCCGCCCTCCCGCGGCGCCGCCGGGCCTCAGCTCCCCGGGGCGGGCGGGCGCGCATGCGCCTGCAGCCGGATTGGGCGGCTCTCCTGTCAATCAGCGCCCGTGGCGGACCCCGCCCCCTCTTCCCGTCGTGCCCGCGCGCGGCGGGCGCTGAAATTCAAATCCCGGTAGCGGTTGGGGCGAGCGGTGCTGGCGGAGCGGAGCCTGCGCGGGCAGCGGCGGCACAGCCATGGACCCGTTCACCGAGGTGAGGGCACGGCCTGGCCCGCCTCCCCGGGGTCGTCAGTTAGGGAGGGGGCGCAGCATCGGTTAGCGGGAGGCGGCGGGTTGTCAGTGTCGGGAACCGCGGGGACTTGGGCCGGCTGGGGCCCGAAGGGAAGGGAGCTGCTCCTTGCGCCGCGCTCTCAGGGCGGGATGGTTGCTCCTGGCTGAGTCCTGTCAGCCACCCTCCGCCCCGCTCGCGGTGGGATTTGCGGACTCGCAGCGACCCTCTTTATCTGCAGCCGGCTGAGCCTCGCTGCCCCGCCCCGCCTTGCTCCTGCCGGTGCCGCCGCTCCTGGGGCCGCCCGGGCAGCGCCGCGTCCTGCCGGGAGGGGACGGAGAGCGCGGGCGATTGGAGCAAGGGTTTGCGGAGGAGAGGCCCTTTCCCAAGCCGGGTGTTTGCCTTTCATACGCGTCTGGCAGATAAGATTTCCAGCGAAAGATCCCGGGAGCAGACGGGAGCGCTGTTGACACTCTGTGCCTGCCATACCTCGAGGTCGGATCCTAAGTCTGTCCAAAGTGGACACCATCTGATAAAAAATGCGTCCTATTTGGCACTATTGCCACCTGTGGTTGGTCACTTTTCTGGCAGGCACAGTTCCTTTTTTTTTTTTTTTTTTTTTTTTCCTTTAAAGGAAAAAAAGGGATGTTAGTTTTTAGGCTGAATTGGCTCTGTGTGTGAGCCTAAGATTTACACAGGTAAAATGAGGAATTGACCGCCTTGAATCTGCATGAAGGTTTTGGTCGTATGCTGGACTGGTATGGTCGTATGATTTTATGTCAGAGGTGTGAAGTTTTAAAGCTGTCTTGTCACTGCTTTGAGAAATGTTGTAGTAAAAAGGGCCTTCAATCCTCAGCCTGCATAAATAAAACCTGAACCACTTAAAAAAAATTTAAATCAGATACACTGATGAAATACTCTCTTCTCCCCTTATAAACAGTTTATCAAACTGACATGCTTTAAGTAACTTGAGTGCCCAGAAAAAGTGACTACACAGGTCTGATTTTAAAGAAATCAACGTCAGGATTGATCTGAACAGATTTGCTAAATGTGTTATGCCAAGGCAGTTCTGCCCTATCCCCATGTAAAGTCTTGCTAAGTGTAAACATCTAAAGCCTCGTTCCTTAATTGGTAGTGAGAGACATGATCCAACTCGTCTTCAGTAAACTTCAGGTCTGGACTGCAGACTCCAGTTTAAAATGGTTTTCATGTTGGGAGATAGTCCAACCTGTACACGCCCTTCTTGTACATAGCTGGCTTTGAAATGCTTTGAAAATGACCAACTTTGAGGCCGCTCCCCAGAGTAAACTTTTTTCAAGTGTTAGCCTGTATCGCAGAGTGCAGAAAAAGCCACCTTATCAAGAATATTTCTGCTGTGGGGGACATTCCACTGTTGTGTAAAGTTCTGACCAGTGTTAGTGTCCTAGTATTGAAGTTTAGTAACTTTTCCCAAAGTTCTGTGAAAAGAAAGCATTTTACCACCTATTTTTGAGTATTTATATTCTGTGGTTTGTGTTGCCTTTTTTTTTTTTTTTTCTTTTGATATAACCTTCCCTTAGTTTTGCTGTTTTCAGAGAATATCTACAAATTACCATGCTCTGTTACTTACAGTGACCTGGTGTGGCATTGTAAGTGTTGATTATAAAAACAATGTAATTCAGGCCTTAATTGGCCAAAGCATGCTATTAGTTCAGTTTATGCTGATCACTTTGCAGAAGCACTTTTGGTCTCTTTGTCAATGAATTTAAGCTCAAATAAATCTGGCTGTAAAATTCAAATTTCAAATTTTGAATGCTTTCAAATAAGTTCTGTAATAATGTATATTTTGGTTAATCTTGCCAGGAAAAGCTAATAACCTGAATCTCAACCAAATTATTGATACAGATCTCACAGAGAAGATGGTGCAGTGGGTACTTTTTCAGAATCGCAATGAACACGTTATTTGTGACTGTTGACAGCTGATTTTGTAACTCACCTTTTTTGAACAAAAGGGTTTGTGTTTGTTAGTATAGAGTGTTAGAAATAGTCTAGGATATTTTGTACTTTGAAGTAGTTTTTACCATTCGTAGAGGCAAGTATGGTTTCCTAGCATGGAGAAGGAGCAAAGAGAAATTAGGGATGTGGTTGTTCGGGAAAAATTTGCAAATCTGAGGTTTGAAGTTTAACTTCCTTCAATTGCTCTCTTTGCTCTATTCTGCTAGTAAAGCAGGGTAGTTAGAGCAAATTCTTGTAATCATATATAGGAGCCTGAGTATTTTCTCTAATATGTATGTTAAAACATACTTTTGAAAAACTGGGGTTGACCGTTGACATTGAAGTGCAAAGGGTTTTTTTCTGATTTTTAGAAAGTGCTTTTGTAACACATTGGTCCTCCGACTTTGATTTAGTAGTCCTCAGATTCCTTGATGTAGTAAAATAGGTAATAGTCTCAGGGACATAATGTGATTCTTGGAGCTGTTCTGTGCAGGGTCAAGAGTTGGACTTCTAGTGGGTCCCTTCCAGCTTGGGTTATTCTAGGATTTTTGATTTCTATGATACCCTGAAACTTTGCTTTCAGAACAGTTGGAGAATGTGCTTGTAGAAAATACCCTGTTGATGAACTTGGAAAGTAAGCCTCAAGCTGTGGAGTGTGGCTTACTCATCATGTGTAACAGCACTGTTGGAATTATGGCAGTTGAATGGAAAAATTTGAGATGCAAGAAGCCAATAGGAGCTGGAGCTGAGCAACAGAGGCGTGCATTCTTGGGAAGTGACATCTCAGTTGTAACAACTGAAACTCTTTTCTGCTCGACTAAAAAACAGGAAGGAATGTGCCTCTATTTGAATAGAACTGTAGGAGTATTATTGTAGGACATATTCAACTTTTTGTGAGGAGGACTGTTATTTTAAATCACCTTTAGGGTTTTTTTAATATAGATATTACATGCTCTATTGCAGCTCTGCGTTTTGAAAATAAGGGAAGTTGACTTGTGGACATAACTAGCATGGAACCTGCATTGAAGGCATTTGTGGCATTTCATGCATTTTGTTTTTGGGTTTTTCCCGAATTTGTCCTCTTCTGTGAAAGTTAGCAAAGCTGAGATTTGCTTTCACAAAAAAACTGTTGAGATTGACATTGTATTTGTCCTGTGTTGCCCTACAATGGACCGTTGTTTAAGACTTCAGCCTTAGACAGTTAAAAATGTGAAATGTGTATTTAATTGCTGTGCAACAGGACAGATAATGGCTGGCACAGTTCTCACAATAATTTATGTGCCACCAAACAAGTGCAGTTTATATGCTTCCCTTTAAAGGCTGTTAGTTCAATTGCACAATTTTTTGTCTCAGCCTTAAAATCTAGATCAAAAGAGTCATTAAGTATCCTTTAGATGTGATCAAGCTGTGTGATAATGACTTACAAATGCTATTTTTAAAACAAACAAACCACAACCTATTTTAAACTTGAGTACTGTAAGGAATCGCTTTGTACTAGTGTGGAACATTTACTAAAACAGCTATTTTGTATGGAATATAATCAGGGTACTCAAGTTTCCAGTGGGTAGGGAATGAAAAAGAATGTTATGTAGCTTAATAGGTATCTCTTTATATGTTTTTCTGTATAGAGATATCTTAATAAACAGGCTATTTACCATAATACATCTAGGTACAATATCAGTCTATTCTTAAAGTTTAAGCTTGAGACAAAGAAATTCACCTTTTGATTTAGGTGTAATAACATTTTTTCTTTTTAATCTTGACAGCTATGCTTTTATTTGTTTAACTTTTTTATGAACTCTTGACGATCGCTTCAATGTTGTTTGTTTTGTTAGAAGGTTAGTGCCAGTCAGGTGACTTGACCAGATGCTTTAGCAATGTGTCAGAAAACTCTGCTAGCAAGACTTGACAGATCAAGACTGTCATGTGGTGATTCAAGATACCAAAAATAAAAAAATTACTTTCAAATGTTTCTGATAACTTTGGGGTCTGTAGGAGCCCCTCTTCTTTAATTTTGCTATTGCTTGTGTCCCTTTAGCCTCATTTTCTTTCAGAGCCAAGCTAGTTGGAGGCAATAGTTGATTTAATGACTGAAATATACTGGCTATATATGCTAGACAAAATTCCAACGTCTTTTACTCTGGGCTGTTACCCATAACACACTGCAATGTCTGGTAACACATGACTTATTGGCCACTCAGAAACTCCTTGAAAGAACCCGTGCCAGGCGAGAAAACCTTCAGAGGAAAATGGCAGAGCGGCCCAAGGCGGGGATGAGACCCACAATGCAGACCAAGAGGGCCAGAGAGCCTTTGGCAGAAACTGGTAACCAAGCATCTCTTCCCAGTGATGAAGGTATTTTGTAATGTTTAATAAGGATTGTTTTGATACCTGTCCTATCTTTTTTCCAGAGGGAAAGTGAAAATTCTGATATTGTACTAAGGAGTGATGGATGCAGCTGCCTGGCCACTAGGGCTAGCTCCTGTTTAACTGGACCTGAGAGCAGATGTGCCAGGTCATTAGTAAGCTATTTAGAAATAATGGCGTAATGCCAAAGAGTGCCTTGTGCTTGATGGATTTGGGAGGGGCATGTTTTTGGGGAAGCATATCAGGGTATTCATAAACGATAACTTTATTTGCATTGTAATTTTGTGTTTAAGTTGGATATTAGGATGTCTGAAAATATTTTAGATTGTTCAATTACTAATTTGCTTGAATACTCTATTTACCTATCCAGTAAAACCAGATACAAAGCCATCACCATCAAAAAGGCCCTGCCCTAATGATATAGAGACTTCTAGTTTGGAGAACGTACAGCCAGTTCCTTCAAGTTCCACAAGCCATGATTCTCCTCACATGACTTCAGAATCACACAAAACTTCTTCTAACAGCTCTTCATTGGTTCAGCCTCCTGAGCAAGTAAAACCAAACACCAAGTCAGAAACTCCTGCAGCCCTTTCAGTCAAAACACGTATGCAGAGGTTGGCAGAACAGCGGCGCTGCTGGGATAGTGAGGGTATGTTTCACTTGCTAAGCACCATTGGTGTCTCTCAGTATTTGCATTGATTATGTTGGCTAGAAGAAGATAATTTTGTGTGGGGGAAAGTTAATGCTTTCTTAAAGAATTCTAAGACAGTACTAGGGCAGCCTAAAATATTGAAGCTGTTGTCTACAGCTTAATTTTACAATTTTTTTTCTCTACTTGTCTAATGGCTTGCTCCTTACTACACTGACATAAAATTAGTAAACTGCTTGATTAAAAAATGCTTAATATGCTTAGTCTCACTGCTTCCCAGGCTAGTAGTTTGATTCTGTTGATGGCAGGAACATCTAATTGTTGATAAACTCAATATATAGTATAATGCAAAAGATGCAACTACATCTCAATATATTTTATTAGCAAAATAAATGTGTTTTCTTTTTTTCCAGATCCCTCTGAATGTGTTCCTCTGTCTCCTCTCCAGTCAAAAGATCTGTCTGTTTCTCCACCTAAGCAGACATCTAATGCCCTGGCAAGTGAAACCCCTATTGGGAGAAGAGGCCGTTTAGCTAACCTTGCTGCTACAATTGGTTCCTGGGAAGATGACCTAAGTCATCCATCTGCAAAGCAAAACAATGCACAAGAACAGCCTGGCACTACTTGTTTATCCAAATTGTCCACTACAAGTGGAGCATCTGCTAGAATCAATAGTAGCAGTGTAAAGCAGGAAGCAGCATCCTGTTCTCAAAGGCTTGTTGAGGCTTCTATTAATAAACCAGCAAACTCAAAGAGAGCGGTGAGTGTCTGATTTAGTTGCTGATTAAAAATTGATTTGAGTATTGTATTGGGGTGGACAAATGTTAGCACATAACTGTTCAATCTGAATTTAAAGATTTGGTGTGAGCAGTCAGTCTATTTACAATTTTGGTTTTATTGCAATCCCACATGCTCTTTTTTAATAGCAGATTTTAAACAGCTTAGAAGTCCTTTTATTGAGACTTAAAGATGAGAGTACTTATGTGTTTTGTTGATGTCAATTTGGTTGAATGCTGCTCTTGACCATCAGAAGGAGGGCTTGTTATAGAGATTCTGGGTTTTCCTCTGTAACTTCATGAGTTGATTGAAATTGTAAATATTATTGCTGTATGAAAAATCAATCAAAATGATGAAATAAGTAGTACCAGACAATACCTGAAATAGCTGCCAAGAGCACCTGGAATCAAATGCTGAAACAATTTGAATACTGAATTAAAAAAAAAGTCTTATTAAAAGCTTTAACACTTGTTCTTGGCTTTTTCTTTTGTTGAAGAAACAAGTGTATTCGGTGATAGTATGCTGTGCAGAGTGCTTTCATTCTTTTTGCTCTTGAGAAAATAAGAACATAAGTTTCATCTTTTTTTCTTTTTACTTTTTTAAGGATCCAAACAATTTTTCAACACAATCTTCAAGAGTCATTGCTCCCTGTTCTAAAGAATCTGAAGTACGACAACGACCAACAGAGAATCCCTGCAGTCCTTGGAAAACTGAAGAGCATACACAAACAGCAAAGTCAGCTTTGCCTCAACCAGTTCAGTCCAAAGCAGAGCCAGTCAAAGGAACACATGTGCAACTTGAACCTAAGGGTAAACCGACAACACCAGGTAGGCTGTTATTTGGCTTCAGTAAATATTTATTCAAATTAGGCCTATATGTGCTGTGTTGAAAACAACATATTAGTTAAGAATTTAAGGTACAATATCAGATAATGCCTATTTCCAGCTGTAACTTGAGTAAAATGCTGATGAGTTCTGTGATAATTACTGTAAGTTGTATGGCTTCTGTATTTTGCAAGGAATGTTTTCTTGAATATGGTTTTAGTAACTCTTAAGAGCAAAAGCAGCCTAACATGTTAATTGAGATTATTCAAAGTTTATTTCAGATTATTGGATACTATATGTATCCATTTGACATAATGTTAAGAGCCTGCATATTTAGAAGAAATCAAAGCTTGGTGCCACATAGGTGCTCTAACTTTGTAGTGTCTTTATTTTCAGTGATAGCGTTGATGTCAAAACAAGTGAACATCCTCAGTTTTAAATTCAACTGCTTATTATATCAGAAACCTGGACTAGCAGCTTGAACTCTTAAAAATGATGGCCAGAAATAGCAAGTTTTAGATATGCTGACAGTAAAGGATAAACTCAGTCAATCAGGGTGGATGCCAAACAACATATCCTCATCATGTACTAGAATGATTATTTCTGTTAAAGATATAAGTGGGGCTTATATTGTTGTAGTGGAAATTTGGAAAAGACAAACCAGTTTAAATAACTGGTGTATTGCAGGTGGACTGTAGTAAGAGAGAGACATCAACTTGCTTTGATTTACTGTTTTATTAATATCACTGCTATGATTTGCATTTCAGGTTCAGTTTGTATAAAGTATAATGGAGTAAGGGCTGTAAAGGAGACAGCTTAATTGCTTCACTGGGAACCTTCATCAAGATACAGAGTGCTTTCTTTAGTTTTGAGAGTTTCTTTCAAGACAAAACAATTGTTCTTGTAGGGGGATCAGGAATTAAGCCCTTCCTGGAACGCTTTGGGGAGCGCTGTCAAGAGCGTAGTGCACGCAGCCCTGCTACGAATACTCCAGGGTGCAGAACACCCATTGTCACCCCGAACACAAGGACAATCCAAGAGAGGCTTCTCAAACAAAATGAAAATTCCTCTACTGCCAGTTTAGCACTTCAGCTTAAACAGGTATGATTGTTACATTCATAGCTAGCTTATAAATTTGGGGAAGGTTATTACTGTTCTGCACCTACCTGAAGAATCTAAAATGTTGTGACATCTTAAAGCTGTCAGCTTTTCTCCCATTTCCCTTTGTTTGTTTAGGAACGTGAGCGAGAACTTGCATGCCTTCGTGGCCGATTTGATAGGGGCAATCTGTGGAGTGCGGAGAAAAGTGACAGTTCAAAGAGGAAGCTTCCAGAAGCTAAAATGGTAATGTGTTACCTCATCAATCAAAATATGATACTCTGAATTGCTTTAACATATTCTGAATACAGAGTTAGACATGGAAGTGTGTATGAGGGATAAAAACGTATGCTTTGGGTGTGCCTGGGCAGCACAAGACCAGTTGTTGAGTGATTTGTATCATTATTAACAAATTATTAGTTTTGTTCCCTCTTGTAGAATCAACTAAGACAAGTGATACTGCTTTGAGCCAATTGATTTATTTACTTTTTGATGTTTAGTGTGGGGGGTTTTATGTTCTATAACTGCCAAAGAACTCCTCACACAAGCATTTAATATTTACTACTACAGTTAAATATATTAGATAAATAAACGGGATACTGGATAGGCAACCTCTTTTTCCTAGCAGATGTTAAAATGTGTTTCTGGTAGTTTTTTAGTCACTTTGAACCCTACCTCCTGAATGTGTTCTGTTTTTATTCTTGGCAGGAAAGCCAATCTCAGGCTAGTCCAAAACATCCTTCCAGCTCAGATGCCTCTGCTCTTGGATCCTCAGAAGACACATCGGCAGGTGACAGGCCAGCAAAGTCTCCCAGTGCGGAGTCTTCGGGTGAGACCTGTCACAGTTTGCCTGTGACTAGTGCTGGACAGGAGCACTGCACTTGATATTCATGAGCAGGGAAAGAGGCCAGTAACACTGATGTGTGGAACTGGACCTCTCCTTTGGTTACTGAGTATCTTAGGTAAATCCCGTATGATAGTAGTATTCTGCACCCCTGTACCACTTGAAAAGCTGGCAAGGCAAGACTGTCTTTTTGGTTTTCAGTGGGTATACCTATGTTTCACACTATGGAGGTTAAGTGCAAGGAAGTGAATATTTAGTCTATCCTGTACATAAGTATCCAAATTTCCACCAGAATCTAATGGGAGGGAACTCTTCCCTTGTCAGTGTCCCTGTATGATATTAATTTTTCTGGTAGGACGCATGAAAAGAATTGTGAGGTGCTCCTGACATCCTTTCTGGTGCTTACACAATGGAAGAATCTTCAGCTCCCTGTGAAAAAAGTGTGAACTTAATTAACCATCTTTGTAGCCTATTTACTTCTAAGATCTATCAAATATCCTTCTATAAAAATGGAGTTTGCGTGCAGTGGTTTCTGTGTAGTGGATTTTTTTGTGTGGTGTGTTTTTTTTTTTTTTTATTTTCCCTTTTTGCTGTCTGCTCTCCACTATGGTTTCAGCATTTTCTTGTGATGTCAGCTTTCTTGATTATAAGGTAGAAGTCTGGATGTATGGGTTGTGAAGGGTATTCTAATTTTTTTTTCTGATGTGTCGCTCACTAGAATATTTAATCTAGTGGTCATTGTGTTAGTAAAACTTCTAAAATTCAATAAGTAAAATAAAGGCTAGACATAATACTTTTCTTTATAAACCCCTTAGATACTTCTAAATGTGAAGAGGCTGATAAACCTGGTCCTCTGAAGATTCCTGAGTCAAAGAGCCCTGTCAAAGTGATGTCTGTCTCAAAACTTGAACAACTTGATGAGAAACCAAAAGGTTTGTATTGAGTAGACATATATTAATGACAGCTCTCTATTGCCACTTGTTGAGGACAGTGTTAATATCCTTCAAATCTGAACAATGAATTCACCATCCATTTGCTGATCCTCATGTGTTTTGTAGTGATATAAAACAAATCAGGAAATTTGTTACATGAAACAAATTAGGAAACTTCTTTTATCGTACATAACCCTTCTCTCTTGACGTTCAAGTTTTCAAGGAATATTAAAAAGCTCGTAAAAGTTCATTGGGAAAGAGCAGAAATGACTGCTCTACTGTTGCACTTGCGGTTAAGTGTCAGATGTATTTGAACTAAAAGGTTGGAACTTGTCTAAAATATGTCTTTTCATTCCCTTTCTGCATTGTTTATGCTGAATATGTAAAAACAGTATATTAAAACAGCCATGGAAGTGTACTTCTAGGTTCTATATGCCCAACTGTAAGAAGTGCTTTTGAGTTTGCTTCTCTGTTTGATGAGAGTCTTTGTGCTACTAATATATTTAAAAATGTCACCCTTCAGATGAAGTAAATGAAGGCAAAATGCGTGTGGATGACGAGATGAATAGCTCAAAAGTGATAAATGAGATTTTTGAAATTCTTCAAGAGAATGGTCCAGACATAGAAAAGCTGAAGAAAGAAATGAGCATGAGTCTGGAAGGTGAAAGCGATGAGGATGAGCAGGAAGAGTCACTGAACATTTCATCAATGTCTCTGTTAACCCCTCTAGTGGAATCAGTTGGTTCAGAGGTGAGAATTCAGAGCGGTTAGGGAAGGGCTTGTTCACCACACAGAGATGCCCAACTGGCTTGTGAGCTGTGATATTTTGTAATATTAGGATATCTGGGCAAAAATAGAAGTTACAAATGATATTTTGCTAGTAAAAGCATAATGAGGCAAAGTTATATTTCTCTGAAAATAACTTATATTTCTCTGAAAATAGTGTAGCATATTGGATGCTCTGCTAAGTAAGTAGTCTTAGTCTGTTGCTAGTATTGGACTTGCAGTAGTATACATGCATTCAGTGGAGTGACTGCTGATGAAAAATCCAAAGAGAAGTAATTATGTAACTGTACTGATTTGGAAATGAAAGGTGGCATCTCATTGAGCTCAATAATCTGTTAGTGTCCTTAAATAAATAACTTGCTTTATGTCCATATTTTTAATATATCATCTGTTAAATAGTATTAAGCAAATTTACTGTTTATATATAAAATATGTAAAGGAGAGAGAAAACAGATTATTTTTATTATAGGAACAGATATCTGTAATATAATGTTTTCTGTTCCTCAGGCGTTTGGTTCTCCTTCTAAGTCAACTGGGGAAGGTAGCAGTATCAGTGATGTGAGTCTGAAGTCTGAAAAGTACCAAAGGACTAGAGTTCCCAGGGCAGAATCTGGAGACAGCATTGGCTCTATGTTGGAAGATCGCAACCTTCCTTACAGGTAATAAACACAACCCCCCACCCTGATTCTGTAAGTGTATGAGTTGAAACAGTGGCTTTTTTAACTCTTCTAATGATGCATACTGCTCAAACTACAAATTAAGCTTTTTTTACAAGATCTCAGCCTTTATCAAAGATTGTGTGGTCAATCTTAAACTTAAACTTAAAATCAGCTGATAGAATGCTTTCTTTAAAGCTATTTAGGCGAGTTGGAAAACTTCAATATATCATACATATATGTGTATATATTAAAAAGAGCTTGGCACACCAAGTGAAACATTTTGTGGGTTTCTTTTTTTTAAAAGTGTCGATGCATACAGATCCCAAAGATTTAAGGAAACTGAGCGTCCTTCAATAAAACAAATAATTGTTCGCAAAGAGGATGTTGCTTCCAAACTAGAAATGAGAAGAAATGGCCCATCTGATCACGTCAACATCAAAAAGAAAATGCAGGTACCTAATATGCTTCTTGAAATCCTTTTTCTAATCTACTGTTTCCAAGTTTAATTGCCCCAGTGAATGTCCAGGATATTAACATACTGCTTAAAACTGCAGAATTAGGTTATTTAGCATAAATATCTTAATGATAGGGAATGATGATGCATAATTTGAACAACTAATGCATCTCTTAAAAGGATCATGTTATAGATTAAGTTGTATCATGTTGTATCTATAATACAAAACAAGCTATTATTTTGAGGAGACAGAGAATCTGTGTCTTAGCACTGCCTTTGAATTAGCCAGAATTTGTAACTACCTACTTTCAAAAGGTAATATTCTGGTACTACTCTAGGAGCTGAACAATGAGATCAACATGCAACAGACAGTGATTTATCAAGCCAGTCAAGCGCTGAACTGCTGTTTTGATGAGGAACATGGAAAAGGGTCACAAGAAGAAGCAGAAGCAGAGAGACTTCTTCTCTTTGCAAGTAGGTTTTTATATTCAAGTTCAGTTCTTTGTAATGAACATTTAGATGGTTCATAATTGCTTCCCCATGCATTTTTAGTGTTACACTGTAGCTATTTATTAATAGTCCTTCACCTGGAAAAAAAATAGGATAGTATCTGTTCCATGTCAGCTCTTTTTATAGGCAAGAGGACATATTTAGGGTTATCTTAACCGTTATAGTCCTACTGCACTGTAAAATGATTAACGTGCAAGTTGCATTTTATGTACTTATGGCAGAAATAAATTGTTCACTACATCTTCTGTAGAACTATAATTAATTTGTTCATGCAGCTGAGAAGAGAACTGCTTTATTGGAAGAACTGAATAAACTGAAGAGTGAGGGACCACATAATAAAAGAAATAAAGCTGCTTCTACATCTGCTGAATTTGCTCCCTCCAGGGGATCTGTTTCCATTTCAGAAATGCGTCTACCTCTAAAAGCAGACTTTGTATGTGGTACAGCTCAAAGGCCAGGTAAAGCTAGCAAACAAAAGCTTTATTTTTTTTTTCCTCCTTCCTCATTCTCCAAACATATATTTCTGCTTCATTCTTCTTGGGCTTTGGTTCTTTTTTGTCTTCTGCGTTGATTATGTCAGAAATCTGAGATAATGAAATATTAGCTATTAGGGAAAATGAAATATAGCTATTGTATTCAGTTTATCTACTTCTGATTAATTTCTCAGTGTTTCAGTGAAAGCTGATATGTGTTTAAGCTGGCAGACCTAAGGAGTATAAAGAACGAAGGCTATCTGCTGATCTGACTGAAAGTTCTTTCTCTCCCCTTTCACGCACTGTTTAGTGTAGGTCTGGCCTAAGATGCCCCAGGCAGTAAAGCAGTTGCTGTGAATCCTGTAGAGACAATTTTACTAGTAGACACAGCATGCAGAAAATAAAATTGTTGTAAGATTAGGTTTATAAGCAAGCCTCAACCAGTAACTAAATATTTTTAAGTAGATTAAGTAGTGTGAAACAGAAATGTGGTTAGTAGTAATGCAGTACTTGGGGGATTCTTTTTAGATACTCTGGCTAACCAAACCATCTGCTGTGTACTTACAGAAGCAGGAAATTACTACTATGTAATAATACTGAAATCTGGAGGAGAAAACATGGTTGCAACTCCATTAGCAAGTACTGCCACTTCCCTGAATGGAGATGCTCTTACTTTTACTACAACATTCACTATGTAAGTATTAAGAAACTCTTTGTTTTGAACCAGTTTTGACTCTGATGATGGAGCATAATGCATAAAAACATTTAAAGTCTTAGTTATAAGAATGTCATAATCTGCAAAAAAGTATGGAGAGATTTTGTGGTATAGCTATTTCCTTCTTCAAAAAATAGCTGGAAGGCACTTCTCTTAGAAAAGAAATCTAGACTTACTATTCAGCCATTCATCAACTACTTGATTTCTTGCATTTTCTGCCTTTTGTTCTTTTCTAAAACACCTGCAGTGACAGATGGATTGCTGTGCTTGAGATGTGCTTTTCTCTTTTGCAGCAACTAACATTTTATATAGCTACTTGGTTTTGGTATCTGGAAAAGTAGTGCTCTTACAACTGTTACTTCAGCTCTCACATGTCAGCTAAAAAGGTATTGTGAGTTCAAATGGCTATTTGTTAGTAAGTCTTCAAAATAAATAAACTCTGTTTTTAAAGTTCAGTTGTACTAGAATTTTGACTTGAAGCTATTTACTCAAACAACCCAGTCTGTGACTGGAAGGTGCAATCTGAGAAAAAGTAGATGCATGTTATCTGCCCCTTGTCCTCCCCTCCCCTTTTCTTTGAGTTCTGGAAAAAAAATCTTAAATAGTAACACACTAAAATATTGTTGCTCCTTGGATGGTTATAAGGAGCAAAAGAGGGAAAAGTGAAGAGTAACTTAAAACCCAGCAAAAGCAACCAAAACAATCAAGAAAAACCCCCACAAACCAAAACAAAAGCTTTTTTGCTTCAGTATGTTTGACTTGTTTTTTCTTCTTCCCTTTTAGGCATGATGTGTCAAATGACTTTGAAATAAATATAGAAGTTTACAGTTGGGTATGTATCAGTTCCTGTCAAGAGGAGGTGTGAGGGAGAATGATGTGCTATACTTTCTCAATACCTTCTTGCCTTACAGGTGCAGAGAAAAGAAGCTACAAGCACCGATAAAAGGAAAAAGACAAATAAATCTAAGGTAAATGAAACCTGAAAATCAGCATGTAATGTTTCAACAGAAGGTGAACTAGGAAAACTGACTGATAGTCTTAGGCAATCTGTTGCTTGCTTTTACTCCCTTCTTGGAACATCTGCCGTGACAGATGGATTATGGAGACCTACAGTAATTAGTAGATTGGACCTGCAGCACTTGGTTGAGTCTGAAATATATTGGTAAGGGAAGAAGTCTTACTAGTTCGGCAAAATCCTATGCTTTGTTGACTTTTATTTATTGGGTGTGAGGCCTCTGATAGGGATTTATTGCCCTTCTCCACTTCAGTTAAACTTTGCCAGTCAATATGCCCTACTCTGGAGTTTGAGTTGTCTTGACCAACTAAAAACTCCTCTTTCTGCCTAGTATTAAGTATAAGCACTGGATGCTTACTTTTTGAAGCAAACATTGTTTTAATAAGGGTGTGCATATCAAGTGATTGTGCTTTATTAAGGACATGTAAACCTAAACCTTAAGGACATGTAAGCCTTCCTGGAGGTGGTTTGGGTTTTTTTGTAGTGGTTTGTTTTTTGGGGGTGGGGTGTGGTGGTGGTGGTGTGTATTTTTCTTCTTTTCATTATAATAGAGCACACAGGGAATTAATGGCTTCTTAATAAATGGCTTCAGTGGGAGAAATGAGGTCTCATTTCCTCCTTGAAGAAGATATGTCACTTGTAAAAACAAGAAACTTGAGTGTCTTTCAAAACCATTGGACTGAGCACTTAAGTCCTGTGTCTGCAAGCAGCAGTAGGAAATGTCTTTATTTTTTGATTTGGCACAGAATAAAGCTTCCACTTATTCTCTAATAAAAGTCTAACTCTCAGGGTTTACTTCACCCCTGTGCTGTAGTTTAAAGGAATTTTTAGTTGAAACTGAATGATTTCGTGCTACTGTAGATAAGTTGCTGATATGAGGTTATAGGTTTTCCAGTGGTATCCTATATCTCCTTCTTGGCAAGCTTCTTAGACTTCTTTCAGCCTCGATAAGAGTACATAATTTCAGTTTGTGTTTTATATACCATCTCATTTAAACTTTGAGATGTCAATTTGAAAATAATGATGTATAACAGCAGTATATTGAACTGTATATATCCATAAAAGTATATATCCATACTTTTATTGTTAACTCTTACCTTTAGTTAAGCAAATGTAACTCTGAAATCCCATTACATAGGTAAAAGGCCTACTGAGATTATGCTAATATGCTAATCATTGCAAGCTAATGCATGCTTTAACTTTTCTGCAGTAATTATTTTTGATATGGAGCACTTCTTCCACTGAGATATATTATGTCCGGTCAAGACCCAAGACTTATTCATAGTAATAAGTACGCATTCAAAATTTGAGATAGGCCTTCAGTAGTTTCACTGTCTAGTTTTCATGCAAATGTGGTGGACAAATTCAGTAGCAAATGCATTTATCTTGTCTTCTTCTGTAGGTTATTACTCCAAAGAGATTATTAACATCTATTACCTCGGTAAGTATGAAGTTAGTATTGTAACAAGATCTGATTGTGAATCCTTCCAAAGGCCGTGTTCTGACACAGATAAAGGCTGTGCCCGTAACAGGTTTTCTCTTTCTCTTAAGTAAGGCTCTATAAATTGTCCAGTTTTCTGCCAAATTTTTCGGTCATCAGCTCAAGAAAGACATCTGTTACATATGTAATAATGGAAATATGCAGTTACTACATATTTATTTAGACTCTATTTTCGTTTCTTTGTTTGTTTGTGGGGTGTGGTGGTGTTTTTTTGTGTTTTTTTGGTTTGTTTTGTTTGTTTGTTTTGTTTTTGGTTTTGGGTTTTTGTTTGTTTGTTTGTTTTTTTCCTCCTGTTTGATTGGGTTTTTAAAGGTACTTCAAATCTAATTTCTTTTTCCCTTGGCTCTGTCTTCTATAGAAACTGTCAGAAGTACTTTTCTGACTAAGCTTTTATTTCTCTCTCTTTCTAGAAAAGCAACCTTCTTACTCCAGGTAAGTAGAGTCTAAACATCTTATGCCAGGATGAATAATCTACACTTGTTGTCAAAACTACTATATCAATAAATGATACTTGTAACAGATGACAATTTGCGTGTAATAAACACTAAATTTTCTAGCCCAGATACAAGCTCTGTGCTTTTATCAGAGCTATTATTGTGTTTAACAGAAGATATCTTTACAAAATCAAAATTAAAACTTGGTATCAGATATGCATGGTTTAAATTTTTTTTCCTGAAAGTATGAAATCAAACTATTTTAATGTTTTTTATAGTAGAGAACTAGAGTCTGTTATCAACAAAGCTATACAGAATGATTTGAAAATATGAACAGATTCTGAAATATTGCTTGTGTGTAGTGTTTTATGTATATATTTATATATAAAAAACATGTATAAACTTGTTTATGTATTTTTGACTTTTGACAGGGAAAAACAGCATCTCTAAGTGTTTTTTTGAGTATATAAAAATGTTACACACTTCTCTGAATAAAGTATGAGATACTTGAGCTAGCCTTACCAGAAATTGCAGCAATAAGGAGCTTATGAACTAAATCTGGAATGTGTATCATGCTGCTGCAACTAGTAAGTCTCCAGAACCTGCACTACAGCGTGTGTTTCTCTTGATGGAAGTGCAAAGGAAAGGCTTACAAATTCTGGAAGGTTGCATTGTGTTACTTGAGAACAGGTTAAGATATTGAAAAGTCACTTTCCTACTGCAGGGCATGTGTGCTTTGTAGTGAGCCCCAGCATGCTCTCCATCCCCCACAGACTTAAAATGCTTTTTTTTTTTTTCCTTTGTGGATGTCTTCAAAGCTTGTTTCTGAAAGAAAAATTCTACTGGGGAGGATTGGTGTGTACCAAGGTTCTCTCTGAATGTGCTACTGGGCTGCATTGTAAAGAGCACTTCTGGAGTTCTGAGTAGGGCATGCATACTGTAGTGCAAATAAAGTACTTTTTTGTAAGCCTTGCAGCATCATGGTTGTGTATTTTGCTATGACTTCACTTTAACTCTTTGGTGTGTTTTGTTATGACTTCACTTTAACTCTTCTCCACAGCCATGGCCAGTCCCGGTGGCCCAAATGCCATACGCAGTACGAATTTCATCCTTGTTGGATCCCACAAGTTATCACTGTCTTCTGTAGGAAATAACAAATTTGCACTGGACAAGGTAATGGAAATTACTGGTTACTAATCCAAAGGTCATTGTGTACTCCTAGAAAAATGAGTGAGTCTGGGTTTACTTTTCAGGTGGAAGTACCATCCTAGAAATGAAACATACATATTGGTTTATAGAGATGTTAATTATATAGACATTAAAAATTTTTGCGTTATTGTTACTTACATACAATTTCATATGAATTAAATGTAATTTTTAGATAAACAGGGGGACTTGCGTTACTGTACTAGATGCTCCTTCATTTCTGTAGCTCAGTATAAGGTATGGTTATGGAAAAATAATGAAGGATTATAATTACTGATTTTCTTTTGCTGACAAAAAATTGATGTGTGCTGTTGGCATCTCTGTACGTGGTCTTCATATTGTTGCTCCTAGTCTTGCAGTTATCACTAAAGGCATTTTTAAATGCACTAAAGAAGCGTGTTTTAATGATAATGAAGTATTTGAATTTTTCTGCACTTAATGACCTAAAAATTGCCATTTGAATATATTTAGGAGTATGAGGTTTTCCTTTCATATCCCAATTAAATCTGTTGAAGCAAATTATCTTAATTTTTTTGAGAGCTGTTATTGAGTTTTATGCCATTAGTGCTTTGTCTAAACAGAATGTTTATTGGCTTTTGTTATGAGAAGTTTGAAAAACAGATTCTTACACTCATTGTGGTCTCTAACCTTGTAATATCTAATACCTAAAACCTATTTTAATAGATGTTTATGCCAGCAGCTATTCTAAGCTAGTTTAAATTAATTCAAATGTTACTACAGTTTATGGTAGTACTAAATCACAACTTTAGCTGCCCAAACAGCAGCATAAGAATAATTCTTTGTTTTGGCTAATCAAGTCTTATTGTGATGATAATTTTATTGCAATTACAGCTTCTGGTGAGAGATGAGAAAACAAGAACTGGTTGTGTTTGTGCATAAGCCGTAAAACAAAATATTCCAATAATCCCAACTTGCATTTTAGAAGTTTTACATTTTTTTTAGATAGAAGCAAATTCCTTTTTTAAAACAGCTGGCAGAACTTAATGGTTAAATTGCACTGTTGTTACTGACTATGTGAATTTCAGAAATAGCATCTTTGGTTCTTCAGCATAAATGTTCCTCTTAACCAGAGCTATATGTAGAAATCTGTGTATAGCTTCCTTATTGGAAACCCTTTGTTCTTGGACTTAATGGAAGCATCTTTTGGATTATATTCAGCAGTTTAAGTTTGGACTTTGTTGGTTTCCATTGTATGACAGGACACTGGACTGGACTAGTGAAATATAGCAAAAGCACAATGTTCAAAAAGAATTCCGGGGAAACTATCACTTGGTTTATTTTTTGCAGATACAGTCTTACAGTTATCTGGCAAAAAGGGGAATTCTTATTCATGACTCATTTGGTTTTTTTGGTTAAATTACTACCTCAGTAAAATTTCAGTTTTGACTTGGCCTATGGATGTACCAAGCAGCTGCTTTTTAACTTGTTTCATGCATTTCTAATATGGAACAGATGCCACAGTGGGTTTTTTTGAGTGTTGTTCCTCTCTTACATATGTACTGTTAAAATCCAAGGTATAAAGGACCAAAATATATTCATATGTAAGTTTGCCCTTTTTTCCTTCTAGACCGTAACTTTACACTAATTGCATTGAGCATGTTTCTTTTTTCCCTAGATAAATTTTGAAGGGAAGGAAAGAGAACTGTTTGGCTATTTGTTCCAGGACAAGGTTGCTATGATCCTTTAGTTCATAACTTCAAATAGGAAACTGCTTCCCTAGTGCATGTTGCTCATTTCTGTCTGGCATTTTTGCAGCTTTTTTTAAATCCTCTGAGAAAGAAAGAGCTTACAAAGATTTACTAACTAAACACAAGATGTTAGAAGCCTCTAAGACTTGCAGAATTCTACCCCTTGTCTTTCATAATAATAAGCATGCTGCTAGTTGTTTAGGTTGCCTAGGGTTTTTCCTTAACTAGCATGTTTCTCTTGTGTTCCTAGATCATTAGAGGAGGGTGTTTCTTGCTTCAGGACAAATCAATGTGTTTCTTAAAGATTTCTAGTCAGGAAAATTGAGCCAGCTTCTTCATGAGCTACACAGAACATAGAATCAGCTGCTGTGCTGATAAGAACCTGAAAAAAAGGTCCGTCAGCCTAAATAATGGTTTTAACTCAACTTGCTGCTGAAGAAAATTAAAATCTCTCAGGACCTAAATAATCTTGCTTCTTATTCTAACCTTGTTCTGACAAGACATATCAAGACATTTATTTTTTTAAGCAAAAAGTTTTGAAAATACTAAGCATGTAAAAAAAATTGAGGTCCTTATTTGTACACAAATGCGAATTTAAAGTATTTTGGTTGGTGTATATGTTTTTTGCTTTAGAAATTATGTGAATTGATATCTTTAACAGAAATAATTTGTCTTTAACCTATGAAAATAGTTTTATCTAGTTAATAGTTTGAGTCCTGCAGAAGAAAGTGTTTCAGATGAATTTTCATGTTCTCTCAAAATTAAAGGAGTGATAATTTTAGTACCGAGCATCTCCTTTTTTTATTAAAAGTCTTCTAAGAAACCATTTATTTAAATTCTTGAGTTATCTTAGACCCTTTACAGATAATCTTCTATGACAGCAAGCTATGTTCCTATAGCAGATACCAGAATGCAAGATAGCCTAGTGATGGGCTTTAATTTTCTTTCCATCTAGCTGAGTATTTGTCAAATGCTTTCTTTCCATCACCTTTAACCCTTTAGAAAGAGAGACTTTAAGTAGAACTCCATATTTCCTCATTATGCATACAGGAGGGTGGTTCAAGAACTGCATTATTAATTAGTAATGACGTTGTAGGCTCTGCAAAACTGTGTTGTGTTTGTTATGCAACCTCTTTGCTTTGCCTGTCACACACTTCTTCACTGGTAAACGTAAATTGGATTCTTCTCTTCTGATGTAAAGCTTAAAGGGGATGCAAAACCCATAAACTTTGAGTGGGGAATGGCCACTCAAAGTGGCCACTCCCTGAGGCCCTCATTCAGAAATGGGTTTTACTTTGCTTTCTTAGGGTTATATGCCATTATTCCCTGGTGTAGCCTGTAGGGTTATAGTTGTCTTTGCTGACAAGTTGCATCGGTCCTGGATTTTAAATTTTTGTTACATGGAGGTGTTTTACTATTTTTTTCTGCTCAAGTGGTCATGCAGACTCCTACCTAATGCTTGGAATTTTTCTGTGTTGTACTATTCCTGTTGAGTACAGGAGCAAGCCATGCATGCTGTGTTAGTTGAGTAGATCTAACATATAGAAGTTATTTGATTACCTGCTTGTGCATGTCTTATGTCTGGGAGGAAGCTGCAGGATGTCTGCAATTAAAGGTGATTGATTTCTAACTGCAACACCTATTTTGGTGTTCTGCAGGACTCACTGAGGCCCACAGATGAGCACTTCTAATTAGTGAGGGTTATTCCTGATCATCTTAACTACTAGCAAAATTTAGTTCCATTTGGTTGACATTGATTCCATAGTTCTGAAAGCTATTTTGTTACATTGTACACATGCCTATGCCTATTCCCTGGCAAACGGGGTTGTTTTGTTTTTGTTTTTTTATTTGAGTAACAGCATCAACCTTCCTGGATTTTCTAGATTTACTCAGATTAGCAATAAAATACAGTATGTAGAATACTGTGTAGATCATTCGCTTGTTGAAGTAGCAGTTTGCATCGGTTTTCTTGTGAGGAGGCAAAAACAAGGGATTTCATTATGATTTCATGGGAGTAGTCAAGGTACTGAAACATTAGGTGTGGAGGGATTGGGGGAAGCTCAAAGGCAGACCATTGTTGCATGCACTTCCTCAAAACTCTTGACTGTCAAATAACTGTTCAGCTGACCTCTGGTACAGTAATGAAGTTATTTTTTTCCCCAGTGGCAGAAGATAGGACCGGGAACCTTTTCTGATAAATGACTTAACAGATGTCGTTAACACCTTGAGTGCCAGTTGAGAACAGTTTTCATTACTTTTCCCCTTTCTAGTTCTTTTTAGACAAAGATTTATCTGAGTAGGCACTACTACATTAGTATCTGCCAAAACTGCTTGTGGTATCCAAGTACCATTCCTGTTTAAGCTCACTTTGATATTTTCTAAACAACTTGATGTCAAACTGAGGCAGAAGCTTGAAATGGGTGGACTGGTGCCTTCTGTTGTTTCTAATCATGCTTGGAGTGCCTGATTTTTATAGCAGGAGTGCATGTTTATATATAATGTCCTGAGCAAACTAATAAATAATTCTTGGAAAGCTTCTAAATGAACTTAAAACCAAAAGTGATTATTACTGTCTTGCTTGAGTCTTGACTGATTGCTGCTTTCCGGCTGAAGATCCTAAGGAAAAGACAGTGCTAACATCTTGGTGCAGGTAGCTTGCTTGAGCTGGTAAGACTTAGTTGAGAGGTTATTAATTTCAAATTATTTCATCCAAATTAAATGATTGTTTCACGTTTTGCAGGTTCCCTTTTTGTCTCCTTTGGAAGGTCATATATATCTGAAGTTGAAATGCCAAGTGGACTCTTTGGTGGAGGAGAAGGGGTTCTTGGTAAGGAATTTATTGTCTTCACTTCAAACCTCTGCCTTGGGAATTACAGGTCCTATGAAATGTAGGTGTTTTTTTGATGTCACTCCTGTGTTTGAAGCTTAAAACTGGCTTGTTTGTTTGTTTGTGGTTTTTGTTTTTGGGTTTGGTTTTTTTTTTTGGTCATCTCTGACCCAGACCACAAATGTTTCTTAGTTTATCTTCTAAACATGTCTAAGTTAAGACCTTTCTACCTTTTAAGAGTTTTTGTATCTCTCTTCTAAACACGTGTTAATTTGTTATTTTGCATTTCAATTAACCTTCTCTTACTAAAATCTGTGATGTTAGATGAGATTTTAATTTCTTTGGCAGAATATTTTACAGGACTTTTTTAATAAAATAATAAAAACAAAATATTGGGTTTTTTTCACTGTGGTCACAGCCTTTCAAAATGACAAAGAAGTGCAACAATTTTTTTTGAGAAATATCTTGTGCAGTTCTGTCTAAAACTGGACCTAGAAAATGCAGCTGATACTTGTGCCTAAGAGCTGGAACTGCTGAAATGTCCACAAGATGGCAGTAAATGTGCTATGAAAAAGAAACATTAATATTTGCTGTTATTTTGGTGTTTCCAGAAATCACGATTTCTTTAGACTCGTTACAAACACTGTTTTTGGTCTCCTTTCCCTTTACTTAATTGAAGTTGAACAGATTTCATTAGATGCAAACATTTCATATACTTATGGTACTTGCTGTTCTAATTTGAGAAAGTCCATATTTGCTTCTACTATACAGTATATAAAACCTGAAGGATGGTGTACATGCATACTGAATTTGTTCAGTGTAAGAGTTTGGAAACTCCCTGCACCTTTAAAAGTTATAATCTGAATTGTGAAGAGTGGGAATCACAATTGCACACATAATTGGAAAAAAAGTTCTGTAGACGTTCAAAGAGATATCAGGAACAGAAGTCAGATACTAAACTGTCCATTCCAGTGTACTAAGGAAATGGGGCTTGAAATTGACAAAATCCAGCATCCAATAGAAGAACTGCCAACACAGATATTTAAAAATCAATTTCTAATTTCCTTTGAACTGAATGGACTCTCTTGAGTGTGGCCTCTTGAATAGCCACATGTTTTTTAATCCTGATTCGTAAGTCAAAAATGCTCAAATATCTAATAATAATAAATTGGGTTTTGAACATGTTTTGAGAACCATTCCTACTGTATATACCATAAAAAAAACCTTTTTTAACTTTAAAATAATTGAAATACCTGTCACTGTCAACATGAAAATCTGGTAATTTTAAACAGTAATGATAGGTGCCTTTTACTAAAAGGCTGCAAACTTGAAAATGATAGTGTGAGCTAATTTTCTATGCCATCTGGAAAATAAATATACTGTCCTGGTAGAAGCCTCTCTCGGTATAATTTCTTTTTTCTTCTCTTTCATTTACCCCTATGAAGGGTTGTGTTTGCAGAACCATTCTGGTAGAAAAATAGTCAAGAAAAATTGGTCAACAGACCAAGTTCAAGGTACAAAGTTACCTCATTTAATTTTTTTGTTTTTAAGACTATGTTTGAAGATGTCAGTGGATTTGGAGCATGGCATAGGCGCTGGTGTGTGCTGTCTGGAAATTGTATCTCCTACTGGACATACCCAGATGATGAGAAACGAAAGGTAATGCTGTTTTGTAAAGTGTAGTCTAAAGCTCTCTAGTACCCTACATAAATATCTATTAATTTTTAAGGACAGTAATGTTTAGGCTTTAGACTGGTAAAGCATGGGATTCAAACTCCTAAAGCTTCCTTGGGGAATGGTGGAGACTTGTCTTCATAAAGCTGGTCTAAATCAGGGCAAACATAGAAACTGACCACCTTGTCTAGTAGGAAAGGGGGAAAACTGATGGAAGATCCATATTTAATTTCCCCTTTAGTTTTAAGGCCTTCCATTGTGCTCATCAAATCACTATTTATTTAATTGAAATTGATTTGACTTGTAGGGCTTAATAAGCAGACTATATCTAGTTGCCTTAAGTTTTAGACAAAGTGATGACTAACACTTAATATGGTGAAAAATTAGAGTGGGCAATTCTTGTACACTGCAGAAGCATAGCTGTAATTATTTATTTCGTTTGAAGTCCTTGTCGTCTTGCAGCTTCACATTGTAGCTGGAACTTGTGCTTCTTAAATGATTCTCACAGAAACCTAAGTTCTTGTTCAGCTAATGAGACAGATCAGAGGTTCATCTGTCACTGAAGGTGAACATTCTTGTCTCTTTAGTGTGTTCCTAAAGTGTACTAAAATGTTTCCAGCTTCTTTTAAAGACCGCTTTCAACAGGGTTTTTCTGACTCACTGAAGTTATTTACCATTAAACACTTGTTTATTGGTAGAACATTTTCTTTCCCAAACTCCATGGCAAACTGTGGTCCTTTTGGGACTTCTATGCCAATCCAGATGCCTGAGTTTAGTTTCTTCCCTGCTAACAGAGAAAGACCATATGCTGATAGTTGACACTGCCAAAATATATCAGTGTCCTTTCTTTCCTTGCCAGGAGAGAGGGAAAAATCTCTGCCTACTGCAAGACAAGATAGTGGGGGAAAAAAAATAAATTAGTTAAGCAAGAGGAAAGTTCCTATTTTCTTTTTGTCTGCAAGGAAAAAGCTTTGGTTTGTTTTCCTGATTCTGTTCTGGAAAATCTTATAGAGTTGTTTCATTATTACTCTGAGAGTCAGCTGTATTTTGGTGATCTATAGAAATATAACACTTATTAAATGCATCCCCTCACCCCTACTATATCTGTTCCATTGTGCAGATATAGCTGTAGCTCATATATATCAGTATTAGGCCATGATTGCTTTGATTTGTGGAATAGTTTTTTAAATCTCTTTTTTACAGCTGCACATACATCATCTTTTTGTATGTGGTAACTGACTGAGGGAAGGTGTGTTTACTTAATGTTGTCAAAGTTGTCAAAGCATATGTTGTTCAGAATTACTCTTGATAGCAGTGTTCTTGACTGATGAACTGATTTCACTTCCAGCATCCTTTGGGCCGGATAAACCTGGCTAACTGCACTAATCATCAGATTGAACCTGCCAACAGGGAGTTCTGTGCCCGTCCCAACACTTTTGAACTAATAACTGTCCGACCTCAGAGAGAAGATGACCGGGAGACTCTTGTCAGCCAATGCAGAGACACGCTCTGTGTTACAAAGTGAGTGCATAAAATCATGGAAGTTATGGGAGGGTGTTTTACCTCATGTAATAGTTCTAGTAATGTAGGAGCTTTACAGCTTTGTCATAAGGATTCAAAGCTCATTTAAGTGCTAAGATTTTGAGTGGCACTTGAACTGTTTTGTTTACTTTTAGTCCTAACTGCTTTCTAGAAGTGGAAAGTTGCCAGGTGGCTTGGTAGCAGGATTGTGGAATGTTTGACCTAATTTTTAACCGTGCTATTTGGGCTTCTGTGGTTTATCAGCTTGATATTTGTCACAATAACTAACTGGAGGTGGAGAGTAATCCATGGGGTTCCTTGCCTTCTAGGAACTGGCTCTCTGCTGATACTAAAGAGGAGCGTAACCTCTGGATGCAAAAGCTCAACCAAGTTCTTGTTGATCTTCGCATGTGGCAGCCTGATGCCTGCTACAAACCTGCTGGAAAGCTTTAAACTCGGGAAGGGAACTACAAAAGAAAATAATTTAAATGAAAGTGTGAGAAGTCCTCTTGGTCACTTATGCTTTAAGTTTGAAAGAGTATTTAACATTATACCAGACTATGTTATGCAGTATTTTTATTTCACTTAAAAAATTTTAAAACCTTTTTACTTCCTAGTTTTGAGTATGGTAGGAAGCAATTAGCTGTTTCTAAATGTGCTAAATATTTATATAACTCCTGTTTTGGAAGTCTTCTAGCTAGGTGCATTCTCTTTCATAAACAGCTAAATTATTGCAGGAAATCACACTTCAGGGCAGGAAGGGAGGCACTAGCTACTGAAAGACAAGCTTTCTGGATAACTCAGCTCCCTGAAAGAAACCATAGTTCAAAATACTCTTAACAAGGATGCTGCTGAAGCACAAGATTCACTGTTGTAGCATTTGTTGGGGTTCTTTTGTAGTGATCAGGCATAGAAGGAACTAGTCAATTTTATTCTACAACATGGAGTATAGGTAATTCTGCTTGTACAGCATCCTTGTGGTCAGAACAAAAGACATGCACAAGATTACTTTTGTAATTACTTTTGTAATTTCTCATGCAAACTAGTATGGATAGGTGCATGGCATGTACACTATATGATTTGCAGTTGTGGAATTACGTAAGAAGTATATTGCACTTTGATAGAAATGGATGGTCTTGAATATTTTTGTTAGGACTATTATATAAAAAATAATCAAATGGAAAAATTTAGGTTTAGGGTTGCATACATCAGTATTTCCTGGAACTTGTGGTTTTTACAAGCTAGAATTCTCCATTTGAGGACCAGGAATAGGTTAATAGGTTGTAAAAGTGCCCATTATTTGATTTTGTTTAATAGTAGGACTTTACAAAGCTGCTATGTACCAACTAATACTCTGCTGGCTGAAAGAATGGGTCTTCCTCCCCATGATAGAAATGTCCACAAATGCATATAAAAACAGTACTTCAGGCTCATCATGAAAATGGCAACATTTCTCAGTTAAAACTTGCAGTTTTCACAGCTTTTCACTGAGCGTATTGAAATACCAGCTCCTTACTTCACCAGGAGTGCAGTAGTGGAAAACTTAAGATTGCTATTGCTCTTATATATTCACACTCGAAACACTAAATTCTGTTACCTTACACTGTTTCCATCCTGCCTCTTTTGTACTTGTTTTAAATCTCATTTTCTTTTCTGATGTCTTTAAATATTTCCAAACTATGTATAGAGATTTATTTTGTTCATTTAAAATAAAAAGTAAATTCCTGGCTGCTTTTTTTGTAATGTCCTATATGCATTTGACATACTAATTTATAGGCTGAAGAAAAGCTGGACTCCACATGGTGTTTAAGGAAGGATTCTATTCTGTACATGTATCCCAAAATTCCACTTGATAATGTGAAGACTTGGATGTAGCTAGCACTGAATTTTGTAGTGGGAGGCCAGATTGTCTGTGTGCAGCAGCTCATCAAATATGAAGAAGAGAAATGGTTTGGTTTTTTTTTGTGACTGAGACATGGCAGCAGAATAACATATCACGGACAGTGCAAGAGCAGATTTCAGCAGCGGATGTGTGGTAGGCTGTCTTCTTAAACTCCCGAGTGAGTGTTAAAAATCATTAAATTTTTGATTATGAAATAAGTCCACAGGAAGGTGTTAAGAACAGAACTGGATGATAGTCAAGGGAACATTTTTATTTAGGCTAATTGGATTATCCCTTGTAGGAACAAATCTGTGTTTGTTCATTGCCCAAGAAGAAGTTCTTCTCATAAAGGCAAAGGCATAAAGAGCAACAGGTGATAAGTTAGAAAAGATGACATGTGTGGTGGCTCCTGGGCACAAGCTGTGAGTGGTGAAGACATGGGCTTCTGCAGCCAGCAGAGGCATGGGATGCAAGCTTAGCAGGAAGCCTGTGCTTATGGCTCTCCTGGCTGGCACTGCTGGGTGCTGCCTTCTTCCCCTTCCATGTTCCTCTGCTCTTTTAAGACTCTGCTGTGAAATAGTTTGCAACAATGGTTATGTAGTTTTTTCATGTTTGGAGCAGATCCTTTGTGAAGAGGCCAGACTGGATTCAAATAGCTTCAGGTAGGTTTAGCTGTTCTATATCTCAAAAAGAGTTCCTACTATCTGATTTCAAGCAAAGCTTTAAGTTTTGTAAAATCCATTTGCAGAGTAACATCAAGAGAACCTTCCCATGTACTGGACCCAGCCAGTGACATAATCCCTCCTGTATTCATTCACATGCTCTGACTCTCCCCAAAACATGACATTGACAGACCATTCCTTCTAGAACTACATGCTGCTAATAAATTTGAATTGCAAGGAATTAAAATTAGCTTTTCAAGAGATGCTTTTTTCCCCCTTTCTCTTTTCCCTGTGCATTTTTCACCTTCAACCAATCTATGCACCAGGAGACAGTTAACCAAATGGAATAGACTAGAATGCATAGTTTGTCACTGCTTTAGCTTAAGCTGTGTTTTTTAAAAATAGGACATGTATTTTTAGAATGGTATGGGTAAGTGATTGATGGTTGGGGGTGCAGATCTTCAGCTGGTTTTTGCATATGAAATAATAGACATAGTGGTTGGAAAAGCTGATGGCTTAATAGTCCCAAAGTTCATCTTTGCAGATAGATAGTTGCATTAGTTACAGATCACGTTTCTGCATGCAGCTGGGTTTGGAGGTGCAGAGCTCACCTTGAGGCACAAGGGTATCTATTTTAGATAATGTGCCTTCAGCCAGGGATAAGTCCATTCCTTGGTGTCCCTCAGAGACCCTGTATCCAGCATGGAGCAGTTCTACTGGGCAAACCTTTGAGAGGGCTTTGCTTTGGGGTTTGGCTGTGGAGATTTCAGGTTGTCTTTGAAAAGACGTTCTAATTTTATAAGAAACCTTTTTTTCCCCCCACATTGTTCAGAAATTCAAGAAGTTCACAAGTAAGAAAATCTGTAAGAGAAAAATGCTTTGCTTTGGGCAATGAAGCTTATTTTAGCTGAGGAAATTTCAGTTTTACTACTTTGTAAAACTCCTAATTGGTGTTATTAAATCCCAACCTCAAATGAAATACAATAATTTGCAAAGAAATTGCCTTGAAAATTAGGCTTCCAAACATGACTCCCTTCCCCCTTTTAATTGCTACACTTCTGTGTGTTGATGTAGGGAAAATAATCTGATATTCTGTAATTATTGCCTGTGCTGTACTGGGGCTGTAGTAAAAACATGTGAATGCACTTGTTTCTGTCTTTGTGTTGTATTTAATGAAGGATAAGAGTCCTGAATAGGTAATAAAAAAATAGGAGGTGCTTTACCTGGCCAGGGTACATGGAATGGTGTGCTGTTTGAAGAGAATTTCTGCAGGAAGCAGGGAGATGTCCTAATGCTAAATCGTCTTCCCCAGGCATGCCTCTCTGGAGTTGAAACTATTCCTTGGGAGACTGGATATTTTGGTAACATCTAAATGCCTTGAATGAATTGGGGCCTTATTAACAAGTATCATTCAATTAAGGAATGTATTCCCTTCTGGTTTCCTAAAGTAGGTGACTTGAATATTTACTTAAGTGTTAGCAGTCATCCCAAAGGAATTTCTATCTTAATTTCTATCTTAATATCTTAATAAAAGACCCAGCATTGACTGTACTCTATAAAAAGGATCAGGATCCAGGAAAGCAATAATACATCCTTCAATCAAAATAGAATCAGCCAAGTCATCCCCTGTCTGTTCAAAATGCTGAGTGGGTGCATGTCCTACGGCCAACCCCAGTCCTTGGGTTTGGACCACAGGCCAAGAGCTGCCTCATATGTGACACAGCCTTGTGCAAGGGCTGTGCTTAGAACAAGGAGCAGAGCGACTCTGCCTGAGCTTTGGGTTGTTAGGGTGGGTTTTAGTCATGTCATGTTAATGCTTGCTATTTACTGGATCTTTTCCACCCATAATTAATGCCATTTTGTGCTCTCTGATCCCTGTATCATCAGTAAGGTTGTGAGCAGGGTAGAGCTGTCTCTAATTTTTAAATATTTCTTTATTTTGCTAAGAGCATTTGATAAGCTGGTGAAAAAAACATAATTCTCCATCTTCAAGTCTGCCTATGAAGTAAGGGCTACCCAGTATTTTCAGTGATTCCCTCAGCCTTATCTGTAAAAGACACGGGACTGGGCATATTATATTTCTTAGGAAGCAAAAAAGGCAAAAATACAGGTTGAAAAAGCAACCTGCTTTAAATACATGAAGTGTTGTCAACTTAATATCTTATTAATGGGGGAAGAGAACCTGTGCTCAGTCAGCCTGTGCTGATGCTGCCAGGCACATCAAAATTGTAGTGCCTTGTTATTCCTGGCACACTTCAATAAGCCAATAGCAGCTAAATAATGTATTTGACAGTCAAGGCAATTACATACACACAATTTATAGCAACATAATAAGTTTAGGATCCCCCCCCTCTCCTTTTGGGATCAGATTAGCTGTTGCCACAGTACAAATAGCCTAAAAATGTTCTGCAGAAGGAAAAAAACCCAAGGGATAGGAGTTTGCTATATATGGAAAACGGAATATATGGATTTTCAAACTGGTACAATAAATGGTCTAGCTGGCAGCTTTCTTTTGATTTTTATTTTTGTAGCTTCACAGAAAAAGCATAGCCTACTTGTGCAGGTGAGATATAAAGTGAAAAGAATGCTCTTGTGTTGTGTCCACTGCTACTGGCTCTGATAACTTCCCCTCCCCCTTTTTTGTGTGTGTATTCATCTTGACTCATGGAAGCGCCACCATAAGTCGTGTGAGGGTTCTGGCAGTTCAGAAGTCAGTATCCACCTTGATCTTTGAAAATGGCTTCAATCTGGTCGTTGAATGGATTCTCCTTGCCAAGCACTTGAGGCCACTCATGTAGTGCCTTCTGCCAGGTAATGGCTGTTCCAAGGGCTGCAGCAATCTGCAAAACAAATGCTATCAATTTCTTGTGCCTCTATAATACAGTCATTTCATGCCAGAGTTTGGAATACCCCACCAGAAGGCAGACTGCCCAGTATAAACATGTGATGGACTGTAACCTCTAACCAAAGAAAATACCCCATTCCAGCTGCTTGAGCAAGGCAAAATCCTTCTGAACAGTAAAAATAGGGTGAGGGCCATATATCTGCAGCTCCCTGACCTGTCATTTGTCTAATAATGGTAGTCTGTCTTCAACCATTTCCAGATGCCTATGGTGTCGAGGCCATAAACTGCTATTTAAAAGACCTGAAGTCTGATTTTTATTTTTTTCTCCTGTGAAACATTTTGAAAGTACGTCAAAAGCACCACCTGGGTATAATGCATAAAAACTCTTGCAAGTCCAAAGGAATTCATGCTCCCAAATGCCTTTGGTACTTCTAATAAATGTTCTCTGTGCTCTCCTGGAAGGAAACCACAGGTGTTGAGGAAAAAGAGGCCCAATTATTTCTAGTTTCATAACTAACTGTGTCTGATGATCTAAGTTTGCGCCTGCTACTGGGTTGTCTTCAGAGTTTTTTTCCCCATGAGACCTGCAGAAATAGTAGAATAGCTTTTCTCCTCAATATCGGTCTCCAGCTTTCACAGGGGCTTTTGCCCTAGAAGTTATGTACCAGAGAGAAATTTTATCTGCTGTATTGCCAGGGCGAAAAACATCAGTGGTAGCAGAAAGGGACAGGCATAAAAGCCTGAGTCTTCCTTATCCAAGTTTTTACACCCTTCTAAGGCATTTTTATTATACTCCTGGCCTGCCAGTAATATTTGGCCTACATGGGAACTTTATTTTCAACCCAAACTTTTCAACACACTGCAGTTATGAGGTTTAAATAAGGCTAACAAAGCCTTTTCTTCTTTTAAGGGCCCAAGGTGGGTTTATGAATCCCTGCTATTTGAGTACTGTTGTTTTGGAGTTTGGGAAGATACTGGAGCCTGTGGGGAGTTTTTATATGCTACTTTTTTAATCCTGTGTTTTAAAAGAAGCTCTAATGATGGGCTAGAAGATAAAAATCTGTCTTTTATTTAAGGACTTGTGTACAAAGAGTAACACTTGTGGAATGGAGGCTCTTATACTCTGGTCGCTCAAAGTCTTGTTAAGCTAATGAAGGAATTTGGGCAGGGAAGAGGGATAATGGATCAGAGGATTTTCTCCTGTGTGCAGTTTCTATTGTGACCAAACTATATTCTGGGACACCCTATGGCAGCCAGAGGGCTGAGCCCCATCCCTGTCAGAGTGGCCCATTCTGGCATGGTAGTCTCCAAAGCTCCTTCACAAACCTCCCTAATCCTTCTGTGTGTTTTTTAGTAGGATAGTTGGGGGTGGTTTAAAAAACCCTACTGTCTTTGTACGGTACACCCTTTGCAAAGGTATCACTGGAGGTATGCTCTACAGTGTTCAGACTAATGCTGACTAATTTAAGGTATACGTGCTTAGACTGCCCTAAACTGAATTAGGTTCTGCACATACATAATTCCTTGACGTCCCAATGATTTCAGTAATTAATTCTTGATGAGTAGTTTAGCACAGAGAAGGACTTGTGAAATTGCTTTCTTGCAGGTCTTTTTTAAATTCCAAAGTTCTTGTACTTTGAGATGTGGTATATTTATAAGCTTTGCAAATTTCTTTTTTATTGTGAAGATGACAACCTCTAAGCAAGTTTTTAAAAAGAAGTATTACCCATTCCTCACAGAGCTCTGAGTGGCTGCAACTGGGAGGCAGCTGGGCTTTTTCAGCAACTTCTGGCTGTTTTCCCCTTCTGCACCAAACAGGGGATGGGCATGATTCTCAACAAAGTGTAAATACCCAACTCATCTGATACGCATCGCTTCAGCTTTTTATTTCTGGCTGGAATGTTCTTTGCTATGACTTAAAGAAGAAAAAAGGAGAAGCTAATCACACTCAAGCTGTGCTTTCCTGCCTGTACGTAAACATTAAGAATCTTCCAAGCATCTCAGGTTCAAGTTTGTGATTCTCAGAGCTTTTGCCTTCTCCCTGGAAACATCATAAAAGCAAGAAATGAAGCTGTTGCTGCAGGATCCTCTTGAAATGCATGGCCCTGTCATCCAAACAAAGCAATCGACTGTTCTAGAGGGAAGTAGTGTCCTTGAAGCCATCTGGCATTCACAAGGATTTGCAGTGAAATGATGTAGTAAGGAGGAGATGCTGAAGAAAATCCCTGGGCTCCCTCTATAATCACTGGGAAGAGAAAGTCACATTTTTTCCAAGGACAACCAAGCCGGACTTTGGGGAATGGTGTCTCAAAAACAGCTCTAGAGGGAATTTGGGAGAATTGAATGAATCACTTTGATTTTAGATGTTAAAAGTAAATAGTGTGAATTTCCTCCACCTCCATTCTGAGCTGTGTGTTTTGGAAAAAAACTTTATGGAGGCAAATTTTAGCTTTGAGACTTTACTGGAATGCAGTTATGCCAATTATGAGTGTTTTGTTTGTTCCATCCTGATTTCCAGCTTTAAAAAGACATGCAGGAAAAACTCTTTTCTCACAAGAAATTAACAGGAAGGGAATGTGGTTCTGGGCCAAGCTCAACAAATCAGTACTTGGTATTTATCCCATCTTTCAAAATCTTTTCATATTTCCTGGAGTGGGCACCATGGACTCCTGCTTGAGTGCCTAACCTAGCCTTTCTCCAATGCATGGAAAACTGCACTAGCTCTGATGGGACAGGGCAAGTGTGGCCTTTCTTCTTAATTTCTTTTCCTTCTTGCAAGGTATGCAAGCTTTAGGTAGAAAGGTTCAATTCCCTCTCACAATTCCCCAGAATGTCTGGACCTCTGGAGTCCTGGATCTACGTGCTGACACCCGCTTCTGACATGTTTATACCAGCAGAAAACTTTTCTTTTAAATTAAAGACACAGTGGATAAACAGCAGGTGAAATTCATGGTCTGACAACAGACACCAGCATATCCTGCCCATTGCTGCACCACGGTGATTAGGGATCACCTTGTGATCAGACTTGCCAGCTCAGCCTTGGGTTGAAAGGGACACAGAGAGTGGTTCCTTCATCCCAAACTTCAAAATCTCTTTGCTATGAAAATAAGAGCTAAGGTGTTTATGCTTCCCTTGGAGTGCTTCTCAGTACAAGAATTTGGAAATCTTTGTCAGGTGCTTTGATATCTACAGAGGGAAAATTCAGCTGAAATGCCCTGGCTGGGTATCTTATCTGTTTGTATTTATCAAGCTGCCTGTGAGGTATGGGGAATAGCTGCAGGGATGGAAGTAAGAGTCTCTGTTCACTTGAGAAGCTGCATGGAATCAATCCTCTCCCGCTAGGCAGCTCTATATGCTACAAAAACCATACCTGGCCAGAGGCATTCATGTCAGGAGAAAGTAAAACTTTAAATAAAAACTTGTATGAGGAGTGAGTGACTTGTTTATCCTCTTCCATAAGAATACTCTAAAACAGCAGTCTCTGCTCACACTTCCCCTTCTATTTATTAAGAGAGTCGCTCTTTTGGGGCAGAGTGCTATGTCTCAGTCCAAATAGTAGTGTGTTGATAACAGACTTCTCTAACAGGAAAAGAAAAATGGATTTACAATGGTGGATGTTTGGATAAGGCTAATTAATAAATCCTAGACGAACAATAACTCACTTGAAGTGAGGCATATCTACAGCTGGCACCTTGACTGTAAGGGAAAATGTACCTATAAAGCATTAACGTCATCCTAACAGCAGGAGGGAGAGATCATAACCACTGCAGGATGCCAGGTCCAGAGGGAGTGAAATATGCCAGTGCTTGACTGCTTCCTGTAGCTCAGCACTCTGGGGGCTGCAAGCAGGTTTGCAGCTGCCCTTCAATGTCCTTTTGTAATTTTCTTGTGGTTTAGGAATGATCCTCTTAAGATAAATATTTGCTGCCTTCAACTCTGTGCTGCCTTGCAGCTGCTGGGATACAGGATTTGGGCAGGAGAGTGGATGAAAAGCTGTGATATGACAAGCCTGGCTCCCACCGTGGCCTGTTGCTGGGAGTTATAAGAAACCTCAGGCCAGGGAACGACAGGAAAATAACGCAAAGAAAATAACGCAAAAGTTTCCATTGCACTCCAGATTTCACATTGCAGTTTCCCCAGATGGCGGGGTTGGGAATGGGGTTTGTTTCATCAACTGTTTTCACTCTCATTTCATTTGCCAGGTTTTCTCTAATTGCTTCCTTGCAAAAGGCCTGCAGCAAAAAATCAAGGCACACTTTTTCCACATCCCCAGGCTGTGAGTTCATACACTGATGGAGCTGTCTCCTGGTACTTGTATGGTAGAGAGGCAGCAGTTTCTGCTATGTAGGAGTCCCTCTTTGAACAGGAGGATCTTTTAATTTGGCAAGGCTAAGCAAGGCACTGTATCACCCTGAGTGACTAACAGGGGTGTAAAAGATAGCACCTAAAGCATCTCTTTTGCCTTAGGACTTCCCCCTGCAGGTCTCCCCTAGCTTAACTGACAGCACAGGCAGCGGAAAAGCTGCTGAAATGCTGGAATCCATCAGCGCTTGGAACTCACCCCTGTTGAAGTGCTTCTCCACTGACTGCTCTTTCCCAGCGTGGAAAGCAGCATCACATTGGGTTATATAGAGATGGGGTTGTGGGAGTGAACACATGCAGGGTGTTGTCTCACAACATAAAACTGGCCCATAAAATCACCCCATGATTCTGAGCAGGGGGAGCTACCAAGTGGCGCTGCCAGTGGCTGGGCAGTGTGGTGGGGTTTGCTTGCAAAGGAGACTGACTGCTGCTTTGCCCTCCACAGGTGTTTGAAACTTTCAGGTAGTGTATAGAAAACCAGCTGGCTTTGTTTGCAGCTGACTGCAGAATATGGTCTCTCCATGTGTTTTACAGGGTCAGAAAAAACTAATTTGAAGTGAGCATGGTGGGAACCAGGCAACCTCACGTTAGATTATCAAACCCAAGCAAAGACTTACAATGGAGCAGCTGCTTCTCCTTCCCTTTTGTTTATTTCTGTAATAAACAGACCATAAACCTTCTCCTGCCACCTGTCCTAGGAGGCCAAGTAAGCAAGTGAAAACGTAATAATATGTAGCTGCTGAGCACAAGCAATTTAAATGAATAACTTCAAAAAGGAATCTTTGTTCCAGACTGAGACACGCAAACCTGCAGTCTTGGAGGCTGCAGGGCAGGGACAGAGCTGGAGGGGGTCTGTTGGGTTTCTGCAGTGCTGCCTTGCTGTCCTGATCCTGCAAAACCCCCACAGGTGACTGGGCAGGCAGCTGGCCAGCCTAAGTGGCAAAGATCAGTTTTCGTGCATTTAGACCTTTTTGGCCACGATACTGCTCAGTGAGAGAAAGAGGCAGAAGACCTTGCAGGAGTCAGAGCAGAGTGCAGCCATCAGAAATATCGGAGATAGAGGTTCTGGGGCTACAGCCATCATTTAGATTGGCCAAAGAAGGCATCTTGGCTTGTGTCAGCAATGGTATGGCCAGTGAGGCCAGGGCAGAGTTTGTCCTCCTGTACTCAGCATTCCTGAGGCTGCACCTCAAATCCTGTGCTCAGTTTTGGGTCCCTCTCAACAGGAAAGACATTGAGGTGCTGGAGCTTGTCCAGAAAAGGGCAACAGAGTTGGGGAAGGTTATGGAGCACAAGATTTATTGAGCAGTAGCTGAGGGAACAGAAGTATTTTAGCCCAGAGAAAAGGAGGCTGAGGGGAGATCTTAGTGCTGTCTACAACCTAAAAAGAGGTTGTGATGAGGTGGGAGTTGGTTTCTTCTCCCATGAAACAATTAGTAGGACATAAGGAAATGGCCTCAAACTGCACTGTAGAGGGGTTAGACTGGATATTAGGAAAAGTTATTTCAGGGAAGGGGTTGTCAAGCATTGGAACAGGCTGCCAAGGGAACTGGGCACATTACTATCTCTAGAGGTATGTAACAGGTGCTGCTTTGGGACAGGGTTTACTGGTGGACCTGACAGTGTTAGATTAATGGTTGACCTCCATGATCTTTCCAACCTAAATGATTCTATGACTCTCTCTCTTTTAACATAGACAGATTCCCCAAATCTGCATCCCTGTGGCATGCCAGCTGGATGTCACGTGGGGCAGCAGTTGTGACCTGCATCCCACATCCCCTGTGCTCCCACCCGTCTCCTGGGGTCGGGTTTTTACCTGGCTGGGGTGGAAGCCATCCACTGGTTCGATCAGCTGCCAGGGCTCACCTCCCATCTTGCGCCACTCCTCGGCCGCTGCAAAGAGCGCAAGAAAAGGGGTTTAACACCGGCGAGCGCGGAGACGCCCGCCCAGAGATGTGTCCCCCTCCTCCTCAAAGCACCGCTGGTATTTTTAAGCACACGACAGCTCTGAGTGAAGATTATGGTAATTCACATAGAGTTGTCAGAGCCAATAGTGTGTACTATCCCCTCTCCTTGGGGCAGTATTTAAGCCTTTATTGTTATTTTTTTTCCTCTGCGATATTTATGCAAGGAAGCGCTTCGAACATAAATGATCGTAAAACAATTCACTTTCCCTCCCAACTAAGATGGATGCTGAAGCAAGTAAAACTGTAAATTATTTAATGCTAATTTAATACTTTTGCATTTCCCATGTTGGTTGCATCTTCAGCAGTGCAAAAGAAAAAGTAGAGATAAAGAAAACAGTGCTTTTTAGAGAAAGAGATGGTAACAGAATATTCACATGGGCTGAAGTCTGCATGAACAGACTGTCATTTTTGGTTACTTATCTTCTGAGTGGTCTTTTTCAACTCCAACAAAATAACCTTTTGAATTACATAAGCGTGACATTCAATGCAAATGATGCTGTGCTGTAAGCCCTGCAGCCATTAGAGAAGTAAAAAGCTTTCTCTCTTCAAAAGGGCTGCGGAGCAATCAAACATGGGACTAGTGGATATGGCATTAACAGACTGTAAATTCAATAATTCCTTTCATAATGACAGATTAAGAATTCTTAATAGCATTATGCAAGCATCCTGTCAGGAGGAAAATGTTCTCTATTCAAGCGCCACAGTTTGATCTGGTCTCACTGCTGTTTTTTGGACCCTGGCTATTGTGTCAAAAAGTGATGTCTGGCTCCCCATGCTAGCTCTAGTTCACAGAAAGGTGATATTCCTGCTTTGACTGTAGAAACCCACTTGTGATGCTTCAGGCAGTGCCCAAAGTAACCTGTTTTAAGGCATGGGGCTTGTAGGTTTGTTTCAAATTTACAGTGTGTTGGACATAAAGCATATTTACCTTTGATTACAGCATGCAGTGCACATATAGATGAACAGTGAACTTACCTAACCCCTTATATAGGATGTTGTACATGGAGTACAAGGCTGTGTACTGTGTTTTACTTTGTAGAGAGACTACTGTTCCAGTGCCATAAATAGCAAAGGAGGAAGTAAGATATGCATAATTTGTATCAAGATAGCTCAATTTACACTATTATACCTGATCTCTAAAAATCCTAGAGCAGTCGGGCAAATACCCACCAGCTGAATATATCCAGAGTTTTTCTTTGAAATGCCTGTTGCCTTTGCTAGACTAGACTAGAGCTTGCTCCCATCCACACTAAGGAAAAACTAAAACAAGCAACTCCTATCCTCCTTTTTATTGCACTGTTTCATTAAGGAACCACTAATTTCTTCAGTCAAGGTCAACCTGTCAGCTTGAGTGTCCACCTAAATCTAGAATAAAAGTTAATACACTCAGATTTTACTTGGAGAAAGATGGGAGGTGGTATGTACATATATATGCCCAGGCCAGCCTGAAATCAATGTACTTAGCGTGTAACCACTGCTAAATATTTGATGTCTGGAGAGTTTAGGGGAGGATTTGCTGCTTGCTTCAGAAAGAGACCAGAAAAGTAGGTCAGCAGCCTTAGCTGGCTTTTGAGCACGCTCTCAATCTGACAGCTTTCCTGATGGCAAGCTCGAATCCTTGGCTCCAGGGCTGCAGGAAATTTTGCAAAGTGTCTTTCAAAGCTGATGTTTGTATGTGCATGTGTGATTTTGTTTACTTCATTTATTTAACGCAATGTAATCAAGAACAGCAAATTATGTTAAGATGTTTCCTTTTGTGAAAGCAAATAAATTAACTAAAGTTAGTAATTTAACTTATTAAAGTAATTTGCCTACACAGCAGGTAGTTCATTCCAAATCCTAATGACTTGTTAAATGTTAAGTAGCTGAGGCAAAAGCTGTCAGGAGATTTGGACACCCTTGAAACTCTGTGCTCTGAGAATAAACTTGATGGTAGAGCTCACCTCTCTGACAGAAACTTCTGGACAGAAAGACTACCTCTCCCGTCCTCACTTCTTTACCTCCTCCTCCTCCATATGGTCTTCATGAGACCCAGAACCAACTTCCTGAATTGGGTCATGTAGGATAAAATAGGTTTGTGAATTTTGATAGGATTTGGCTGCAAAAGGAGATTGATTTTTTTTTTTTTTAAATGATCTTAGGTGCCATGGCAGCTTCATGCTTTCAAGGAGAGCCTAGCAGTAATGGGGAGAAGTGTTAGAGAAGTACACTTTAAAATATTGACAGGGTGCTTCTGTCCCTTTGTGGCTTTGGATTTAGATGTCTGCCTGCTGGGATTTAAATTATAGTCCCCAGACAAAATTTTTCAATAAGGACCACATGAAACTACCTCACAATGGGAATATAAAAACAAGGAAATGCGGATTAAGCTGTTTTCCTAATTATTATGTACCATTCTTTTGAATAGTATATAATATTCTTTTGAATATTCTTATGAATAGTATATACTATATTCTTTTGAATATTCAGGCTATCTGTGAGAGGCCCCAAGATGGCGAGAGCTGGAGCTCCTGCCCCATGAACGGAGGCTGAGGGAGAGGGATGGTCCATTTCAGGGAAGAGCCTGTGGGAATACAGTGAGGATGGAGTCAGTCTCTTTATAGCAGTGCACACTGGGAGAGGGAGAAAAGAGTTGTAACATGGGAGATTCAGGCTCGATATAGAAATAAAAACCTCTTTTCCTACTTTCCTGTCATTGTCTAACTACTTGTAATATGTTGCCCAACTCAATCCCTCATCTCATGCTGATATCCTTATTTTTAAAAAGAAGAAGTGTGTTTCTGCTTGTGATGAATCTGAGCTGATTATGAGTGTTGCCTCAAGCTGGACCCCTGTGCACCTTGCAAAGGCAAGCAGAGCTGAGAGGGATTCAGGGCAGGTGTCTGTCCTCAGCCCCACAGGGACACTGTCTGCTCATGCCCATGCATAATGACAAAAGTTTCCTACATGTTTTAATTTATTTTTAAGTGTCAGTTCCAGAAGAAAGTGATTTGTGTTACGTGCTTACTTAATGTCACTAAAGATCACAGAAGGACAAGTTTTGTAAGCTCTTCAAGGCAAAAGTTACAGTAGTATGTAGGTGTTTAAAGAAACATAGGAAAGATGCCAGTTATTCCTGGGAGATGTGCTTCTACTTTTGGGAACAGTGAGAGGGTGGCTGTGCTACTGAGGCAGGAAAATGGCTGATGAAAGATCTCCACCCCAAGGCCCTGTTCAGAGGAGGCAGCATGAAGCCCAGTCAGTGATGAAGCTACATCTCAGGAAGACCACTTGGATTGCTGCAGGTACATGTCTCCAGCCTAGAGAGATATATCCAACCCACTATAAAAGCAACGTTCAAAAATTAAACCAGATATTATAGATCAATATGATTTGAGTTTTCTCTTCTTTTTCTTCATCAGCCTGCAGTGGACAAGCAGGAGGCTTTCTTAGCAGAGGCACGTCTCTTGTCCTTGTCACCTTGCCATCCAAGAGGAAGTGGCTGGTGTGCTGTGCATCACTGGGGTTGTGGGTGCTGGCAGCTGGGACCAGCGGGGAGGCTGTGGTTCCCAAGGTGGTGGTGGGATCTTGTCTCAGGAAAGGTGCTTGCTTACCCCAACCATGGAAGCCAGGAGAGAAGCTGGCATTAAGGATACTGCAGCCCTGACAGCAGGGTCACCTAGACTGGCTGACTATACTGTCTTTCTCCTGATACAGAACCAAAATATGAGGAGCATTTCAGCAGGCCAGAACTTGAGTTAATGCTTTGTGAGAAAGACAGGGTATAAAACAACTTACTTTGTCTCAGTGGGAAATCCATGTAGAAAATATCAAAGTTGGCAAATTTCTCAGATCTTGCTATTTCTTTCAGGACGTTGGAAAGTTGTAACGCTCTCTGCAAAAAATCAGAAAATTTAATGACTGTTCATTGCTATTCATGTTGCTTTGCATGGATTCAGCTTTTGTCACTGATGTGTAGGCAGGAATTTGAGAGCTAATGTTGCTGGGGGACTGGAGATGAAATGAGACTCTTCATCAGAACATGGACTTGCATGAACACCCCCAGCCTTTGAACTACCCAGTTCATCCTCACAGGCTCCACTGAGGCCTCAGCTGATTTTGTAAGTTTATTACAGCATATGCTTATTTTACTGGAAACCTCTTTTGGTAGTGTCCCTACACTTATATAAATATTCTAAGTTTCTCGTTTTTGGAGCCCAGTAGTTTTCATTCCTCTCAAAGAAACACAAAACTTTTCTACAAGAGAAATGTCCTCTTTTCCTATTATGCTTGCCACTACTAAATTGGGGGTGATAATGCTTTATCTATGCAGACCAAATTCCACCCTTACTTTCAGAAGAGTAAATTACCACTATTGAGCGTCTGCATAACTGATACATCCAGTGTAATTTCTGCAGCCATAACAAAGATCAGGATCTCCTAAATATTTAAATTGTGCAGTTTGGATAATAACATAGACAATTAGTTTCAGACAGGGGCTCAGAATGATTAATTCATACCCTGCAGACATATGCATTGTTCATGGACAGAAGTTACATGTACTCTATATTCTGTATTGTTGGTATGAATATAGAAGCTGCAATACAGCGAAGAATGTTCTTAATGGCCTTCTCTGAAGTCAAGAGGGACAGGGCATAAAATGAAATACATATGTAAGCTTTGGTGAAATTAATGTCATATTATGTTGTTTAGTGAATACAAACATTAATACAACCATACACAGAGATGACACCTTTGGTAATATTTGATTACTGGCTCCTTTTACGTGGCTGCAGGGGATTACTGGAATTAAAAATCAGCTTGTACCATAAGAAAATAAGTGGCTGTTATTATGTGTCCTTCACTTCTGCAGCCAGATTTTTAGGGTGAGTTTTAAGACATCTCTGCTCTCTCTGTTCCCATCCTTGCACTGAGCCTGGATGCTCCCTGGTCACACCATCTGGTGATTAAGTCCACAGAAATGTGTCTGAGGAAGATTAGCACAAATCCCAAATGAAAACAGGGTAAGGCTCTTGCTCTCAGGACCTGATCCCACAGCCAGAAAAATCTACGCAGCTGGCTTGTTATACCAACAGCTCACTTGATTCAAAAGCCTTTCCTTTCTTATCAGGCACATTTTCCTCTTAAAGAACATGAACTTGAACAGTTTTGTCTCAGAGAGATCACATCCCTTGAGCATAAATTTGGGTAGCTGAGAGGTTGTAACAGGAATACCTTTACAAATCCCTTAACTCGAGCATGCTGCCTCCCAGAGCCTGAGAGGCATTTGAAAGGATAAGGGTAGATGTTTCTACATTTTCTCCTTGCCTTTGGAAGAAAAAAAAAAATGTTCTGATGTCTTGCCTTTGAGGCAATTTGGTTTCTCTCGTCAGACACAGGGCAGAGTGTCTGAGCACCAGGGTTATCCCATTGCAGCCCCACTGAGACATACCTCCGAGGTCAGATTCCTGAGGGTCTCATTGGGGGTCAGCCAGCCACTGCAGGGGCTCACCTGGGAAGGCAGGAGGAGAGGAGCTTCAGCAGAGGACCAAGATGAAAGGGGGCTCCTAAGCTACAGCTGCAGACCTTACCTGGAGGCAGTCGAGGAAAGAGTAGAGTTGACTGTAGGTGACATCCTTGTTCAGTTGTCCTGCAAAGCACAGAGAGTGATGTGCCCAGTGGCCAAATGTGAGTTCATCCTGCACATCTGTGTATTCCCCTGCCTTACACCCCTGGGTGGGAAGAGGCACCCTAACAGCCCCACCACAACCCCTACACCCAGGGTACCCTCCCGCCACCAGAGCTGGGGTGCAACAGAAGTGGCAGCATCAAGGCATCCTTCCTGCTGAGGTGCCCATGTCCCCACAGTGTGCAGAGCCCCACACCTGCTTCTCCTGCATTCCTCTCCAGCCTTTCACAGGCCTCTCACGTGTGGGAGCCCATGCCAAATTCCAAAGTGCATGACTGATATTTTCCCATTAACCTGTCTCTCACCCGCCAAAGAAATGCAGGGTTTGCAAAGCTGAAGGCTGTCTGTATACACTCGAAACATATAAACACTGTATATATATTTGTATCGCAGAGGCTGGCCTTAAAAGGGAGGAAAAAATTTGCTGTCATGGAGGGAAATGGATATGTGTGTGTTAGGACATTCAAGCACCAAGTCAAACACCCAGCTAATATTCCCTAAAACTCACTGTGCTATACAATAGCCTGAGAAAATAATCCATTTTCTCAATCTTTTTCTTCTTTGGTAACTACAGCTAAGATGAGAATTCAATGACCACATTTTTTTTATTAGTTGTATTATTGTTTGTAGTACACTGATCATCCCATCAGACTTTGATACTTTTGCAGTACTGAAATAGGAATTTCTTATTGTTGTTTTTAGGAACTGCAAAGTATAATCTCTCCCTAGTGAAATGGGCTTCTCAAGTTGCTTTGCAATGGCTCCCTGATACAGATGTGTTTCCTGTCTGTCACACAGCTGCCCATCACCCAGCAGCAGTTCCAGCTGTCTGGGAAGCACAAGGTGGGGAGTTCAAAGATCTAGGAACGCTTCTGGTTATTTGCATGTTCCAGATTCCTGTAGCTTGAAGCATCAGGTCCTGGGATGGGCTTTTGTGGGGAGCAGGGATTTGGCAGAAAGACAGACTGATGTCTGGTCATGGCTGACTGGCAGCCGAATGGGGAAACCTGCTCACAGCCTGTTGGAAGATGTGCCAGAAGGGATCCCTTGCTGCAAACATATTGCTTCAGATTAATTGGGTACCTCCAAGGCAAATCAGCCTCTCTGAAAATTTTCCAACTGATCCTATAGTTAATCACTCCTGATTTGGCTACGTGTTGTCTGTGATAATTAGATACCTAGTTAAAGGAACTGTCACTGTGATAAACATGCACTCAAGGGAAGAAATGGGTTTATGTGACTAAAAATTAATTATGACAGGTTTCCCCTACCCTGGAAGGGGTAAGATTTTTATATTTTTTTTAAATTTAATTTTATTTCATTGGTCATAGTGTAGTGGTTAGGAGAGAAAAATACAGAAATAGAAATGGAAAGATGTAGGCCCAATTGGTAATTACTAGGGAACCTTGGGGAAACCACAGCACAGCTGCAAGCTGTCTTACCCAGTGGTTGCCAAAATCATCTGAAGTTGTAATCTACCATTTTAATGATGTGATTTAGCTTCTCTCCTTCTTTGCTGGTGAGAACTATTATGACAGCAACTTCCTGCTTGTCAGATGCAAAAAAGATTCTTTTACTCAAATACAAGTAAGTACATGCTTTTGGTCTAGAAAGCCAAGGAGTGAGTGGTCTGCTAATGTCAGAGGTACTGTATCATTCACACTCTGAGATGACAGGCTCTCAAGGGCAGCCTCCAAATCTTTGAAAGAAATGCCCCAAAGCACTTTACACACTGAAGGAATGTCCCAAAACATGCCTGCACACACTATGATGTTTCAATCATCACATATAGGTGGTGTAGGAGGTGCCAGGCACACAGTGCTGGCAGAAAATTTATTTCTCTAATATAAAAAAGTATTTTGCAACCCTCTGACCTAATCTTCTGCCTTGGTACACATCCAGTTTTACCACATCTACCAGTGGATCCATCATTACACTCACTGGAGAGCAAACCAAATGCCCGTCTCCACCTCTAAGAGCAATCAGGGTGAAATGCAGACAGGCAGGCCCGCCACAATTTTGGGCCAAGACTGAGATAGAACAGCTTGTTTACACCACCACAACATGTGTTGAGCCTGGTTTGGAGCTGGGTGCGTATGGCTGGTGGGGGAACTGGGCAGAATGGAGGTCTAACCTGTCCTGCACTGGGGATGGTGAGAACTGTCATTCCTACTTCTGCAGCACAGCTAATATCTGCCTTGTATTTCTCAGATCTCCTCTACTCTTTCAGGTTTGCTTGAAGTCATCAATGGATTCATAGATTTTTCAGAGAGAGAAGGCAACATGAACAGGCAGATAACCAGGAGGACCCCACAACCCCTCAAATTTACCTAGAGGATGGTATCTGTCATGCAGGTTATCCCAGAGGAAGCGACCATCTACCAAGCCTGTTAAAATCACATGGCTGCCATTTGGAAGATGGGAGTCCAGGTATCTCAGAGCTTGTACCACGTTGGAGAGCATTTCTTTGGGTGTGGTCATGTGGGCCAGCGTGTCACGTTCCCTAAAGAAGAGGATGCCAATAGGACATTGTGTCAGGAATAGTGTGCTCCCAAAAGGGCACCCGAAACAGTGTCATTTCCTCTGTTTGCTGCTCTTCCACATGATTTCAGCTGAATAAAACATTAGAAAAATGCTGTGATGTCTTTCACTTGTCATCACCAAAATCAGACATGATATAAAACCCTCCCTCCCTCAGGGTACCCTTCTCTGCTAAAAAGAGAAAATTAATCCCTTTTTATAGACTCCTGTTGTGGGTCAACCCCAGTAGGCAGCTAAACATGAAACAGCTGCTCACCTGCTTACCTTCCTCCCCTTCCTCCCCAGTGAGACAGGGGAAGAAAAGAGAGTAAAAGCAAGAAAACTTGGGTGTCAAGATGAAAAACAAACCAAAGCATTTATTGTTCAGTAAGTGAGGAAGAAGTAGAAGAGAGAAAGCAAGCAAAGAAACGATGCGAAAGTAATCCCTCATCACAGTTGGGTGAAAGCAGGACTTCTTTCCCCATGAGTTCCTGTGCATATCTTACCTTCAACATGCTCTTTGATTATGCAAAGTAGGAATATCTTATGTAGCTTTGTCTCTCACGTGTCCTACACCTCTTACTACAGCTCTCCCGAAGGGCAGGAGAGGGGTCTGGACAAATGTGTGAGCCTGGAGAGAGGTGATACCTAAGATTAAAATAGTCCATTGGGGTACAGGAGCTGTGTCCAGGAGTGTTCCACATGGACTGAATGCCCACATTTTGTGACTCACTGTCAGGCGTGAGCCTCTTCAAGCCAGGTTCCCCAGCTCAGGTTTATCCTTCCCCTCTTGTATTTAGTTGTAAATGCTGCAGGAGTGTGGGGGGAAATTAAATCCTAAAGTTGAAACACATTTCAATTTATATAAGAAAAACAAGCAAAACCACTCCGGGCTGCCTGGAGAAACTACTCTAGTTATGTTATTACTGCAACCACTTTATTACAGAAGAAGCGTTCATGCACTCTCCTGCCTGAGAGCTTTGCTGTGCTCTCATGGTGCACGTGTCCATAACAGGGGCCCACAGAAAAGGGGAAACACAGCCCTGAGAAGGCTGTCCCATCCCATCAAGAGAGGATCCATCCACCTTGGGAAGCAGGGTCTTGTGACAGTTTTCATTCCGTCTTGGTGGTGTGGCTCAGCTGACCAAGGTGTTCAGAGAGGAAGGTCAAGAAGAAAGACAGGGGATGTCCTTCCAAGCAAAAAGGTTGTACTAATGACCACCCTTATTGTTTTAGTGGTTCCCAAATTTTGTCCTCTTACTTGTGCTCTTTGCTTGTAGAAATGCAATCATCACCTTAGTGGCCAGAAGGCTCCATCCAGGTCCTTTCCTTAGGAAAGCCATATCTTTCTTGGCTTCCCAGGGGTAAGAGAAGGGAAAACTTGGTGCTTGCAGTGCTGAGCAAGCTGCTGCTGAATTGGGTCAGATTCCTTGTCAGTGAACACCATAGAAGCAGGAGCTTTCTAAGGCATTGTTTTACTGTCTCAAGGCATTCAAAATGTTTGTATTCCAGGGGGGTAGTGGGTGCTGAGTCCTATGTGGGAGAACCATGTTCCATTCGAAGGATTTAAGATTCTTCAGTGAGCTGCATTTTGCACACAAAATAAGAAGGTGAGTTTCCTGGCCCCAGAAATTTATCTTAATGCTGTATGTGCTGATGAAGTGTTTGAGACTTTCTAGCAGGGAGAACTGAAAAATAGCATTAGGATTCAGGTATATCCTTGTGACAGCCACCAAAATAAGCTACTTTTGAGATAAGACTGTGGATTTGCTCTGAAATTACTTCATTTTCGCCTACAGGTGTTGCAATACTTGATTTCAAAATACTGGTCTGATGTAAGGCCTCTACCACAAGTAAACATGTCAGCATAAGCCAAAATTAATCAGATGTTTAAAGTTCCACTTTCTCTTGTCAAAGTGTTGAAGTCAGTGTATTTCTTCCCATTTTCTTTCTGTGCCAGAAATTAAATCCAAATGAGAAGGAAGCAATCTTGTAGGCACATTTGATTTTGGTGCTGCCATAGGGAATCCAGGATGCCTGGGTGAGCACCAGGGCCAGTTGTGGTACCCTTACCTCATTACCCTGGGCTCTCTGTGATGCCTTGAGAGGCTGACCTGGAGAAGAGACTAGACAGAGTAAAAGAATAAAGTAGGTATTTCTTAAAAGGCCCTAAAGGATACACCTTGAGCAGTACAAGAGCTTGGCCAGGGCTACACCCAAGGTGAACCCAAAATGGTCGCAAAATGGACGACCAGTCATGAGGTTTCACACTTTTATAAGTTTTGGTCCATTTGCAAATTGGGGTCAATTGTCCAATTACAGCTTCAGGTTATGAAGTCCCATCCTCCTTGTTTGCTCTCTTAGGTTCACCATTGTTTAAACCTTTTGGGCCTGAAGCTTGTAACACTTGTCCTTGATCTGAAGCTGGGAAAGGATTTGTTTTGCCTACCTACCCTGCAAAGAGAACTTACTGACACTTAATATAAAGCTCAGAGCTACACACCTAGGCAGCACAGAATCTGAAAATTATGAAAGCTAAAACTTAAGGCATCAGCTGCACAGGGCTGGTGTGCCCAGGGAATGGGGGCTAGAGGTGTTGCCTGCTCACACACTATTTTTAGGGTTGGAGGGGTGCAGCAGCTCTTTGGTGCTGATAGCTGTACAATAAAGGGGCATTATGGTCTTGCTGGCACTGGTGTCCCTTTGTACAGGGTTCTTTCACAGTGGGTTGCTCCTCACCCTGCTTTGCTGCTGCCATCTTGCTGTTGGTTGCAGATGCCATAAGTGAAATCTGTGAATGAGAGGCTGGAGAAACGGTACCATACCGAAAATGCAACTAATATTTGCAGTAACTGTACAGCATTTGCAACTTCTGGTGCTCATTATTTTCTTGTCTGTTTTTTTTTTTTTTTTGGTTGTTGTTGTTGTTGTTGTTGTTGTTGTTGTTGTTCTAGGTGTCTGTATCCCATATTTACACCTCAGTGGGCTGAGAGATACCATTGCCATCTGTCTTTATTTTTCTAACCCCCCCGTTTGGACACCACAGTATGGAGACTACTGGGAATGTGAAACACAGGCTGCAAACTTCATTATCTTTTCCCTTCACAAACATCCACATTACTCATTGCCCTGCTCCTCGCATGGGATGAAATACCTGCATTTCAACAATGCTTTGGGAAGAGCTGTGTCTCCAGGATGCTCAGCACACCACCCTCTTTTGAAGCCAAAACACAGGATAAAGACAGGAAGGCTGTATTACTGCAGTTTAGAGCTGTCCTTGAAGAGGTTTTTATTTGCCAAGCCCTAGGTTTGAAGTCAAGCCCATCAGATGCTCTGCATCCTCTGTAACCTCTCTAGGTACATCAGAGCCAGGGCAACTACACAGTAACTGGACACTGAAAAAAAGGTCTCTCTCCACTGTCCATCCCCCTCAATGGAAACAGCATGATGCTACAGAAGCTGTGGCATCTTTCCTTGCAGGAGTCACAAGGATCACTACAGCCTGATAGCCTCTTTTGATGCCGTGAATGTTTTGGAAGAAAACAGACAGAAAACAGCAGTGAAAATTTGAGCAGACAAAAGTGTCTCTGCCAGATAGTGAGTGCTGGGATAAAAAGAAATCAGAGTTTCAAGCAAGCATTAAATACGGTTCTGGAAGGTTTTGGAATACACAAATGGGTGAGACAAGGTCAAAATGGTTTAAATTTCTGGAAAATTTATTTTTACTGCAGACGAGTAGAAAGCAGTGTTAGAGACAGGGTAAGCAAAAGGAATAGCCTGCAGAATAAGGAATAAAACAAAGGAGAAAGAGGTGCTTTTAGCAAAGGAGTGACACAGCAGAATTGAAATATGTGCACAATAGAGCCTGGGCCAAGCCTGTGAGAAGACACCTTGAAAGTCTCCATGGCAGGAGCCATGGACTTGAATTCAGCAAAGGTGGAATTTTTATTTTTTTTTGTGGAGGGGCAAGTAGGGACTTTATCATACTGGCAATGGATGCTATGATATATTCATAAGCTTCCCAGTAAACAGATCCCCAGGACAGTCTTGTCAGCAAGTACTAGGAGGCCTCTGACTCCTTTTCCCTCTCAGTCAGAGCATGGTAGCTTTGCTTTTGAATATTTGTGCATCTTTCCCCCAACAGGAGCAGGGTGCTGAGGGCAGATTTGGCACTTCTGGGCACGGGTGCAAAGAGAGCACGGGCACCAGAGGGTGAAGGTTTCATGGCAGGTGATTTCTGCAGGCTGCCTGCATGTGGCTAGAGTGAGGTCATAGCAGGAAATGTCCTAAGAGGTGCCCCTGTGGCCCCACTTCTGCCACAGCTGAGGGCTCTCAGGTTCTGCACGGTCAAGGAAAAGCCTGACTGGCCTTTGGACATTCTCATCTGGAGCACAACACCTGGCAAACAAAGTTTCAACCCATGAATTGCCTGTTAAGCAATTTTAGGACACTAAACCTTGGCCATTTTCATGGCCACATCTGACAACCTGCATATAGCTGCCACTTCATTATACAATCTGCAGGTGAGAATTTCCAAAACCATTGGAAGGAAACTAAGCTGAGCATGCAGCATTTATTAAAGTGAGTGTTTTGAAAGTCTCTATGTAAGTAAAATTGATTTCTTCCACGTACAAGAAAAGCTGAAGATTGATGATGGTGAAAAAAGAATGTTGCACTAGCAACAGCACTTGGACCTCCTGCAAATCCAAAACTGCAGTATGGATGTGCTGTGCATTGGCCTGGTTGCAAGGTTTTTTCTGCCTTCCCACTACCAGGAGGAGGGGAAGCATCCAGCTAGTGACCTCTTGGTGTCTCTGTGAGCATTGCTAATGGGTTATACCAGAACTACTAGTTTTGAAAGCTTCAGTTCATTCTCCTGCCGAGCTAATGACGTGAGTAAAGCCAGAAAGAAAGAATTCTCATCAGAAGAACACAGCAAAGAATGCAGGCAGCAGAGGCAGGGTGAAAACAGACCTCAACAGGGATTATGTTGTCATTCCTCAGAAAGGATGAACCAGTCATGCTCTCCCTCCTGAGGGGAGGTGGCACACTGGGTAAGAGGGATATACATGCTTTTTAACACTTTTTACCCCCTCCTGTTGTTATTATTCATTTCCGCTGCTAAGTTAGAAATAATCACTTCAGACATGCCATTGGTCATTTTATGACTGGCTTATAAAAGAAAGAAAGAAAGAAAGAAAGAAAGAAAGAAAGAAAGAAAGAAAGAAAGAAAGAAAGAAAGAAAGAAAGAAAGAAAGAAAGAAAGAAAGAAAGAAAGAAAGAAAGAAAGAAAGAAAGAAAGAAAGAAAGAAAGAAAGAAAGAAAGAAAGAAAGAAAGGAAGAAATGCAAGCTCCAAATGAGGACTGGTAGGTGCCTATGACAAATACAGGTAAGGAAATAACAAGTATTTTCAGCAGAGAATTAAGAAAGAAGAACCAGTAGCAAAAAAGAAAAATGTCATCATGGAGAAGCACAAAACAGTGAGATACAAATGTCCAGGCAGTCAGCAGTACTCTAAAGAAGTCAAATTTATGCTACTATAAATGTTCATTTAGTTTAGACCTTACCCGTTGCAGACATCATTCCCAATTGTAGCATAGATAACTATGGCTGGATTGTCCAACAGCTGGTTTCTGGCCAAACTAAAAGATAAATATGGAGCTCTGTTAACAGGGAGATACACTCTCAGACTCTGAATCACACACCATGCTTGTGTGAGATCACATTTGGAAGTATCTTGGTTGGATACGGCCAATACCCAAATGACTGTTCTCCTATGTTTGGGAGAGGTGTTTTTTGTTGTTTTGCTTGTTTGGGTTTTGTTTTGTGTTTTGTTTGGTTGGTTTGTTTTGGTGGTTGGGGCTTTTTTTCCCACTCTAGTTTTATATTTTAGTAAAGTGTCATAAATAAAGTTTTTTTCACTTCTCCCTTTCACTGCTCATGGACTTGTCTTTTTTACTGTTTTTCCTGCTGGCTTTCCATTTTCTTTGTGTTATTCAGAAGCCAGATCAAATAGTTTCACTTTGGGGCAAAGACATGAATCAAGATGGGGCTTTTTTAATCAGAAATGGGAGAGAAAGACTAGGTTTAGCTGACAACTAAATCTATGTGTAGAATTGAACTCAAGATCAAATCAGGATGAGGTTTGAAACTCAGTGCTAGAGGGCAAGGATTCATTTTTTCTGGCAGAGAGAAAAATAAATGCTTTAGGACACAAACTGTATCAGTGTCAAGCAAACTAAATCAAACCCAGCTGACCCACAACCTACTCAAATTCATCTGAAAGGGAGAGTTGCAGCCTCTCACTACCCAGTACCTACTCATTTATATCCATATGGACCTGCCCATGTCTATCTACATTGCTACATGCAATTAATGGGATCTAACACAGAGATTTATGGGAAACCTTAGTCTCTTCCCTAAAATTACTGGAAATGCGCCATTGGCTTAACTGAGCCAAATTCAAGGCCTGGAGATGGTGATATCCACACTTAAACACAGTTTTTCTTCTGTTTTTAAATGTTTATACTAGAGAATAGACAGCCAGCACTTCAGAGCACACTGGTCAAGGGAAGCTGTGCTTTTTAGAACACTCATGGGTAATATAATCCTCACAGTGCTTTGCTTGTTTCTGTCAAAGAGGTAGAACTCCATCAGTGCTCCTGTATCTCGAGTCAGCTCTTGAATCCCATTAAACACTCACCTTTTTATTAAAGAGAGGAGGTTTCCTGAAGAACCACCTGGTCACACAGAGGGAGAACAAGAGAAAGAATACAATATTGTTATAGTGACAAAAAACCCTGAATGCAAAACCAAACTTCATTGCATATTTCCAAGAATGTAGAAGCAATAAAAGTAAAAATGGAGCAACAATTCATCTCTGTAAGTGTTTTAGGTGTTGGCACTAAGAAGTAAAGCTATACCCAGGGACCTGCTACTTTCTTATCTGAGTCGTACACTTCAGCCTGTAGAAAATCAAATACTCTTGAGTGCAGGGTTGTTTGGATCTGGCTTTTAATCCAGATCTGGCAGCTTCTTCCCATCTGTGGAACATAGCAGTCTCCTGTAAACCAGCCAACCTGACTTGTCAACAGTCGATCTATTTTAACTTCCCCTATAAATTGCAAATGGAACTGTTCTCACTCTTCTGAGAGAGTTAAGTGTCTCACAGCTATACCACACTGGGACTGATATAGGTACTAAACATAGGCACCAAGTGCCATTTTTGACATCCCAGAGTATCCAAGACACCTGCAGTAGGGCTGGCAGATACATCAGAAGATGCATGAGAGATTGTGCACTTCTGGAGAGGCAGCTGGAGGTGGGAAAGATACCATAAAGCATCTTAAATAGCTAGAGACACCAGTGTTTGGGTTCTTGCACTGCTCTCCCCACAAGTGTCAGACTTAGAAAAAGTAGTATTGGGCCAGCTGCACTCCTCTCAAGAGGCTCTGCATTTCAATAGCATTTCACCCAAAGGGTTAGATAAAAAACTTTCCTCCTTGAGGAAAGGAGCTGGCTACACCTAAAAATCTGTGAGCACCTGCAATATTTCATTTATGTTTTGAATGAGAAAAGCATTCCCATTTAGTAAAGCTTTTATGCATCAAACTTATTAGCAGGTTTTTAAAGGCTATGCATATTCATTCCAACCATCCCCAGCACACAAATCAAACTCCAGCACCTGCAGGACAAGAGGGATAGCAAACAAAGAGCCAAAAAAGACTTTATGCTTTGGTCAAGATGAGACTAGGTCTGTGCAAGAACCTCATCTCATAGCAATGAACAGAAACATAAACTTCAGAGAAGCAGATCCTACAGGTAGTACTTGCTCTTATTTTGCAGTATTTTCCCTCCCTCATCTTTTTTAATTCCTTCTCCTCTTATATTATCCTCTTCCAATTCTCAGCTCAGCTCTTCCCTGGTGTCTCTATTTTCTTTTCTACATTGTGCTTCTGAAGCTTGCTTTGAGGAGTAAATCCTGTCCTCCCTGCAGCTCATGAGGGGAAACTTGTGGACAGAGCATCATTAAATCCCTGCTGGATTGGTATGGGGGAAGAGATCTAAGAGATAAACCTCTAAGGTAGCAGTAATACACTTTGCATTTTAATACTGATGCCTTTGTTATTATCACTCACAATGATGCCAACCGCATATATCAAGGAATCCTTTTATGTTTTAAATAATCCAGTTCTTCCAAGCTAAAAATGAATGTATCAATCTGCTGCTTCTCTCCTGGGGGTTGCTGATCCATTCAAAAATCCAGCTCTTCTATTGAGAAGCTCTTTTCAGCAGGGTAAGAGCCCCACAAAAAAACCCTTAGAAACTATGGTTTGTTACATAACTACCAACAGTTTGTTTTTTTCTGTTTAATAGCCCTGCTTTCGGTTAGAGCTGAACACCCTCTGTTTAAGCCATTCTGTCACAGGCTCCCTGGACAGTGGCTGCAGTTTCAGCATAAATAAACTAGTGGGACCTCTAGAAATTAAAATGTATTTACAAAAAAAGCAATAAGCTGTTCTTGGGTATGTATTACCTCCACAAGCATAGGTAGTTATAAGCAGCTCTGTGGAACGCATTAGCACAGTTACAAATCAAAACATCAAGAAAATGAATGGGTATTTTAGAAAACAGTTTTCATGAGTAAATTGAGTCTTCAAGGAAGCTTTTGTGATACAGGATGCAATCTGTGATGAAAACATTTGAGAGAGAAAAGGAGATGAAGCAGAAGAGCTACCCTCAGACAATTGAAAGTCCTGGAATCTACCCCTGGACCTTTCCTGTCTCTCTCTTTCCATTGCTTTCAAAATATTCTTAGACCAGTGGGATTTTTTTTAGTTTTGGTTGAGAAATCAAGGTTAGGTTTGCTTTCAGTTGTGAGGAAGGGTCTACCACCTCCAGAAGAGAATGTGATTTCTTAGGAAAAGGAAGGCAGATATCCAGTTAGCTTGGAGGCTGGGGAAGCCTTTCTCCATGGTGAAGATGCATGTCCTGAGACGAGCAGTGAGGGAATGTCCCTTCATGCTGAGTCTGACACAGTGCTGGTGCTTTTGGAGGGGAGCTGGACAGGAATATTGTTCTTGGTGCCTGGCTTGGTTTGCCATCCCTGGGCTCTAACTCTTGACTGCATATCTCTTCCACCAGATCAGCATCCTTTCCTTGCACACGTGTGGGGCTGTGAAGCATCATTTTCAGAAGAAGGTTTAGTTGTCCCAGCTGGGATCAGGTCAGGCTGGTGGCCAGCTGTTTGCTTTATTGACACTGAGGGTGCCTTTTTAAATCCTGCCATTCTGGGAAACTATTACACCAAATGAGGCAATAAAAGTGAACCTTTACAATGTAGTGTCAGTGCAATGATTTAGAGAAGATATCCTGAGATTCTGCTCTCACTGGTAATTTTTCCCTTTTTTAAATTCACTTCTTAATTTTCTGCAGTCTTTTGCCCTGACACAGACTCACCTCTTTTTATATCCTGCAGGTGTCTGTAGTGTAGGTGGAAAGGGGATATGTGGAGAGAAAAATGAATGATGAACAGAGTGAGAGCTTATAAAAAATCTACAAGGGAATTGGGAAAAGGAAGCACGTGAAGTACTACCCCATTAACGTAAAAAGAGCAGAACAAGATAATTAGGGTATCCAGTACTGAGACAAATTTGATATAAATGAGAAGACCCATTGGCCTAGTCATCCTTGACCATCTAGTTTGGCCCTTTTTAAACTTCTCTGTCACCAGAAAGCCCACCTAAGGGAATGCAATAATGGGAGCCACCAACTCTAGTACCCTGCAACTTACAGGCAAGAAAGTCAGAAGCACCTGACTGATGACACCAAAGACTTTCACAGAAGACAAAGCCTCAGGAGTACCAGGGGTACCACAGGAAGGAGGATGGCATATGAGAGGCATCGCTAGTGTCATTGGGGCTGGCACCAGAATGCAATTGTTAAGGTGAAAATGCCCACCTGGGCCTGGAAGTGATCCCTGCATCACGATACCTGTCTGTGCTACCTCTTCTGCCTTCACAGAATCACAGAATCACAGAATTTTTAGGGATGAAAGGGATTTCTGGAGGTCATCTGGTCCACCCCCCCTGCCAAGGCAGGGTCACCTTGAACAGATGACACAGGAATATGTCCTGATGGGTTTGGAATTGCTCCAGAGACGGACTCCATACCCTCCCTGGGCAGCTGTTCAGTTCTCTGCCCCCCTCAGTGTAAAGAAGTTCCTCCTCATGTTGAGGTGAAACTTGAATTTTATCTTATGGCCATTGCTCCTCATCCTGTTGCTGGGCATCAAGAGGACTCCAGCACTGTCCTCTTGGCACCTGCCTTACAGATATTTATATGTATCTGTTTGTTGGAGGTGGAGGGCTGGGCAGATCCTTTTTGATCTCATTTTTTTCAGGAAATTCCAACAATTTAATAAGTTTCTAAGTAGTTCCAGAGGCAGCAGGGCTCCTCATTTGTAGCCAGCATGAATCATCTGCTGGAAAGGAAGAACATCCTATATAGCCAAATTATCTACCCGAGGAAAATAAATTTTCCCAAGCTTCTGCAGCCAGTTTTCTAAAGCATGAAAATTAATTAAATACAATAGAAACAAAAAGGCATAATCACAGCATAATCAAGTGTCTTTTAAACCTGCTGTTAGAGATATCAGCTAATCAAAGACACAAAAGCTGACATCATAAACCTCAATTTATAAGGAAGACTACTGTCAGACTACTGTCACCCCTTCACACAACCCAGGGTTTCTAGTTTGCTTTCATTGCTCTGATTTAAGGTTTTCATTCCTTGATAGTAATTTTTTTTTCTTTTTTTTTTTAATTTTTTTTTGGTTTTTATTTTTTGTTGCTGTTGGGTTTTTTTTTTTTTTTTTTTTTTTTTTTTTTTTTTTTTTTTAAGATTAATGAAAAGCCATATTCTTGTACTGGAACTGTCCTTCAGTTTAAACCATTCCTCCCTCTCTGTGGTGTTTATGCCTCAAAGGAATTCAAAATGGTAATACCTTTTAATTAATGCTTTGCTCAGATGTCAACATGTCATATCATCCCTTCAGAAGTCTCCTTTGCCCTAATCCTCCCCCAAACCTTGCCCTGTATCCCTGTCAAGGTCAGTTGTCCCTGGATAAATAGGACCAAAATCTGAGGTCTTATCAGGACTAGTGTGAGGAAGGACTATCTCCCTGTCTCTAGAGAAAATGCCATGCATGATGCATCTTGCAACCTTCTTACTCTCTTTCCTCTTCTACCCTACACTCTTGATGGTTTCTTGGAATTTCTCTTTGCACCCCAATGGCTCTGCCCCTCCACCACCTCTGACTGATGGGCCACTAGTTTACAGAAAAGTCTTATCATGACTTCTGTCGTGCATGTTTTTTTCAATGGTATTTGCTGCAATTCCTGCCACTGCTGTTCCCAAGCTCCTCTAAATTATTCCTGTGTAAGGATGTGTCCCACTCCAGGATGGTTAATACTTTGCAATTTAGCATCATTCACAGAAAGCCATCAAGTGTGTGCCTTGGTCTTTGCTCTAAGGTCACCACTCCAAAGGTTAAGCAGCATTAGCCTCAGGAGAGGTGCAGGAGGGACACGGCTTCACTCTCAAACCAACTGCTCTTCCCTGCTTAGCTGCTTCTCTACCCACTACTTATTTTTTGTATTAATCTTCCTCTTCCTCACTGCGCACTGGGGCACCATCCAAGACGCTTTCCTTAATTCTTGGCAGATCAGGTCTGCTGCATATTTATATGCATATTGTATACATATATATTTATTTGGGTTTTTTTAATAGAAAGAGGATGTGTGCCAGCCCTACAAAATAAATTAATCAAAATCCAACAGTGTAAAGTTTTGTCCTGTCTTTGTCCCCTCAGTGTTGAATTTTGTTTATGTTTTTGATTACTTATTAAAAATCTGTTCTGAGAACCCATTAAGATGCCAGCACCACTGGGTTAAACAAGGGCTGAGTTAAGGGAGTGCAGTCCTTTATTTTTCCTTAAGAAATGCATGCAACAAGAAGGGGGTACTCTTTGTTCTTGACAGATGTTCATTAATTCAGTATCAATTATCAGCACCAGCAATGTTAAAAATAATAATAATAAAAAAGTTTTAAAAAGTTAACATACCGTTTTGGGAAATGTTCTGCAAGTCTCTGTGATTACAGCGATTTCTCTTGCGTAAACGTAGATACAGAGAGTCTGTCCACCCTCTGAAATAAATGGAGAAAATGCAAACTGCTAAAGTCATATGATAGTGATGAAAATACACCTGATATTAAAAATGCAATGTGTTCTTGTCTCTGAAAAATTCAGTACCCCAGTTTTGTATATGCTTCTATTTCCCTATCTCTCTTTTTTGGTGGTCATAAATCCTTTTAATCTTGAACAGGGTGGCCTAAAATAAAGCAAAGATATCTGCTCAGAAACTATAAATCAATGAAGAGTTTCTCTGACATTGTTCCATCCAGGAACAGTGCTTTTATCCTGGTCTTTCAGATAAGGTGTTTACAAACCTTTTTGTTATACATCATTTATCAAAACAATTTTGTTGGTTGTTCACAAATTGACTTTTCAATTGGTTGTTATGGAACAGTAAATAAAAGAGAAGAAATATTGGCAGGGCAATCATTTCCCAACATCATAAATCTTGGACAGATTAATCTGAAAACAGATTATGTTTGACTGTTATAAGTTCTCTCCTTTATTTTGCACTGTTGAGAAAAATGAAAAAAACCCCAAGCAAACAAACAAACAAACAAACAAAACCCAAACAAATGAAAAGGATAACAGCCCAAAGGGTGATGAGGAGACCAAACTCCCAGCCATGAGTACACTCATTTCTATAATTTCTATCTGGCCTGCAGCTGTTTGTTGGTTTGTTGTTTTCCTTTTCTTTTTTTTTTTTTTTTTTTTTCTTTTTTTTCAGGAGTAGAAGAGATTAAAAACTGGACACTGTACCAAACCTTGTCACTGACAACTTCAGTTCTAAGGGTCAGTTCTAAGCTCTGATCACTTGTGAGCTTCAGATTCTCTGGAGCCCAGACAATCTGTGTGCTGAGAGGCAGGGCATTGAAACAGATTTTTAAACATCAGTTTTGCTATGGCTCTGACAGAGAAGGCTGCATATCTCTGTTGGTTTGTCAAGTAGTAAACTGCCTTAAAGCAGATACTTTGTGGATGTAGCTGAGGCTGAGAGACTGGATTTTGCACAGGGAGGAAAAAGGAAACAAAAAGTCCAAGTATACGGTGCAACAGATTATTTTCCTGGAAAAAAAAATGTTCTGCCAGCTTTTAAATTCTGCTGGTAGAAAGCCTCTTCAGGCTTGACCCATGCTTGGTTTGGCATTCAGCTGTATTCCTGACCTATCTTGACCTAGACATAAGAAATAAAAAAATATCTGAAACTTAGGTCAGACCAGGCACTGGCTGATGAGTTTATTCTACAGTTCTTGCAGGATTCAAAGGCGTCTTAATGCTGGCCAGAGAGATGTTTAATAAAAAGATTTTTTTTTTAACTTCACAGTTACAACTGCAGGCATTTCAAGGTGTTTTGTGTTTGGACTTTATTTTCCTTCCCTTCTGGCAGAGACTTAGTTTTTTTCATCTATCCCTGCAACCTTCCCCATCCACATGAGCCAAACTAACACAGCAAATTAGGTCACAGACTCTTTCAAATTCTCCTTTTGCTATTTCCCTCTAAATGTGTTTAAAAAAAAAGATGTGGGAGGGGGAGAAGAAAGATTTCCCCCCAGTAGGGAACACTATGAAACAGCTGTGGGGTACCATTTATTCCACTGTTTCAGCAGCAAAAAGGAAACATGAGGAGGAGAGGAAGATTTAAATCAAACATAAGAAAAGAGGCTGATTTTTGTTACTTTCTCCTTCCTCTGAATTTTGTAAAAAAACTAGTTCATCTTTTATTTCTTTGGGGGTTTTCTCCTTCTAAATTGAAGTTTGACTGGTTCTAAAACCTACCCTGAATTTCAGGAAATCTTGCTTATATATTTAAAATCTATATTTTAAATATCCTAGATCCAGGGTTGATCTTGGTTTTAGAAAGAGCAGATGCAGAGTTGAATAGGATTTTTCTCTTTCCTTTCAAGCACTGTTTTGGTTTTTTTCTTTGCTGTACTCTGAGAGACCTAGAGACTTGCTCTGACTTGGTCACCGTGTGTGTTGGCTTACCCGATGGTGGAATTCAGAAACCCAGTGATCTCTGAGAACTGGGGCCAATCAAGCTCATCACTGAAAGCCATGGGGAGATTAGCAAACGATTTCTGAAAGAGAAATTTTTAAATCAACTCGATTTCACCCTTACAGACATCAAATCCTCTTAGAAAATTTGAATACTTCTCAGCTACAGCATTAGCCAGACAGCAGCAATTGTAACTACTGCTAGTAGTGGTAACTGTGCATGCATATACTTAAAAAGTTGGCTTTTGTAAGAAAGGCATATGAAGAGATGGAGGAAGGAAAAGCAGAGGAGATATCTGAATTGTGGCTCTTGGCACCCTTTTTTAATAAAGAGTGAAAAATTCCTCCTTATGTGAGCATGTACTGCAGGTGCAGACCCCCAAGGCAGCAGCTGACTGCTCCAGCACCCGTCCTGCCCAAAGGTGTGTCAGCCTTGGGCACAGGAAGAGATGACAGCATGATGTTCCCAGAGATGATGGCAAAGGCATAATGTCAAATTCTCTCAAAGCTCCCCTGCCCTCTACAGCAGGATGAGCTGAGAACACTCAGTGAAAACCTCTGAAAACCTCTGCCTGGTCCTCACTTAATTTTGGGGATGGCACTAAGCAACAGTCAGAAAGGCCTCTGAGCACGGCAGGGACAAGGGAGAAAAACACATCATCTGACATAACCTTCCTGTGCAAATACATGCATCCTTTACCCTTCTCTGTTTTGCTGATATTAGTCCCTAATGCTTTTTTTACAGTGCCTGCCCCTGTGAAGCCTCTCTACAGATGCAAGCCATGTTGGACATTCAAAACACAGTGCCATGTTCTTTGTCTTCTGAATGTCCCCAAAATCATGAAAGGTTAGGAAAATAGCTTTGAGAAATTGTGCCATCTCAGAAGGACAGAACATGGAGTAAATTTCCAGCTTCTCCTAGTCTGGGGTATGCTTGCAAAGACAAATGTATAAATCCAGTGTGCTCATAAAGAGGAAAAACTGCTGACGAGAAAGGTAATAACCAAAAGAAGGTCAAAACATAAAATCAGAGAACCTACAGCCTGGTTTAATCCATATAATTTATTAGCTTCATTTTCTCTTCAAGCAATTGTGGGGTTTCCTTAAGACCTCAGTGCTATAAACAACAAGCAGGCGGGTAATTCTTTATCCAGGAGGGTCAGAGTAAGTGAGGAGCTAGAGGAGAGCTAAATCTTGTGCTGCTCACCAAGTTCTAATTCCCAGAACATTTTTGTTTAGGTGAATGGGAGCTATACTTGAGGATATGGGTTTAGTATGTGTCTAAGGATTTTGACTGTAAGAGGATGGAGGGAGATGCAGGAAAAAGGGAGGAAAGGCAAGTAAAGGGGGGGTTGTGAGGGACAGGAAATCCTGAAGCCATGCTCTGAGCAGTCTAATGCACAGCAGATGCCAGTTTACAGCATGTAACAGCACATTTGACCCACTTACAGTACATCTGCATTAGTTACCGAGGTGAAAAGGGGCCTGTCTAAATGATCTTTCAGTTTGTTCTCTTTCTGTCTCTCACATACATACATGTGTCCTTGTGTGTATGTGTACACACATATAAAAAGAAAAAAAATAAGTTTTTTTTTACCGCTGCAGGGAAAATTCAAATTTGCTTTCTTCAAATCTGTTAATTTTGTGTGCAAACAAGAACTTAATCCAAGGGCACAGCTATGAGCAGAAGTGGAGGGATACAGCATAACTTGGCTCTTTGCAATATTTTCCTCCTCTCAGGTTTGTGTTAGAGGTGAGAAAAACAGTCACCTAGCACAGAAAAAAACCTGCAGATATGATCTCTTAGAAGTGACACATATATTAGAGTATAAAAGAGGTAAGAATTATTTAATACTTTTTAAACCAATAGTTTTAAGAACAATTCTCTCACTATTTCCCATTGGCATTCCAAAACAATATCTTCCTTGGACAAGTCCCAGTAATTTTTAACTGTATGGATTTTTCCCCCTGCAAACTTGGCTTAAATATGAATTTGCCAGAACTTACTTGAGCTGCAAATTGATTTGAAGAGGAACATTTGAGCCTAAAATTATAGTTGCATTTGAAAACTGCATATACATTTAGCATTGACACTATTCCAACAAAGCACTTAAGGGTCAGACTTTTGAAGATGTTTCAGGTCCAAAGGGTGAAGATGAGTAGTTAATGGAAAATTCAGAAGAATGCTGAACCTTAAACTCTGCATTGATGTAGTCTGGAAAGTACAGCCTAACAGACTGTGTTGTTTAGTCTCAGATGGAAATGTGTCCCACTCTAGAGGTGCAACTGTGTTGACTTTTAGCATAAAACTCTCTTGAGCACAGCCTTGTTTAAATACCATTCTCTAGACTATTCTGGCTGAGAAACCTACTTCAGCCCACGTGCCAGATTTCAGCAGAGAATCAGTAGGAAATTATTCCAGCCTAGCTTCAAATGCCATATTTTAGCCTCAAATGCTTTAGATGGGTCTCATTTCAGTGAACAACCTGCTCTCTTAGCTGTGTCCTGCCTTGAAGCATGGGGCAGCCCAAGCCACGGCTGATGCTAAACACACACATGCCAAGCTGTGCTTAAATGGAAGAAGGTTCAGAGTTGCTGTGGCAAGAGATTTTCAAAATCAGAATACAGAAGGGCACTGGAAACCTAACATCCATACAAGCCTTCAGAAATGTCAGTCCTGAAAAATCTGAAATCATTGTGGTATACCTTAATTTGAAGGAAAATTTGGTATTTCTTTTTATAAAGATTTTGATGCTGTTCACATCCTGGTGAGAGTGTTAAGTACCACAGACAACTTTATTATTCTAAGTATACAAATAAGCAAACCTTAAGCTCTTGAGAAAAGCATAGCCTATCTTTTTAAAAAGCACAAATAGCATTTATGCTCTGTAAAGCTGCAAGGGTCAGAGGTTTGAAATTAGCAAAACTGTTACCTTCTTTCCCACAAAATGCAAAATCTTAATCATGACAGTACTAGCTTGGAGAAACCTGCCTGCATCTCATTGGATCTGGAAGAATGCTAGATAATGTTTTTAAAAAGAATTTCATACATCGAACTCCTGTTTTTTTCTAGTGGTAAAAAAAAAAAAAGGGAAGTCAATGGGATAAGTGTGGGCAACCAAGTATCTACTGGACTATGGATAAATGTAGGATTTATTTTTCTCTTTATTCATCAACAAAATAGAGATTCAACAGTTTTAAATTGCATCTTTCTAGAAAGGGTATAATTTCCATCACATTTATAAATATAGTGCTTTTACCTCAAAATAAAAATGTCTCTAAAATGAGATATGCAAGTTGCTTCTATTCCAGACATACAACAGAAAAATGCTGTAATTAGTAGCTATTTGGAAGTCAATTGTAAGCAGATGGACAGAGCAGCAGGAGCACAATATCCATTGCTAGACATACCAGTGTTTTCGACATTAGCTTTCTGAAAAAACATCTACCTCAAAAAACCCCCCAGTACTTCTGCTTTGTTAAACCTTATAAAGTGCATGTCCACTGCATTGCACTTCATTTTTAGTGTCCAAATTTTCAGGTTAGAGGGATGAACATTCAGCTCAATTCTTGCTGAAACTCTTAAAAGGAAAGTCTGGCAAACCCAAGGGCTATTGATAACCAGAAAGCCAAAATAAGGTTGACTCAACCCCTTCTTAGAGATGTATAATTCTCTTTGTGTAAGGTACCCATGACTTCCCCTATATAGGAAAGAGTGGTGGGGTTTTTTGTGGTTTTGTTTGTTTGATTGTTTGTTTCAGCTGTAGAAATAGCATGCCTGAGCTGCAGGTTTCAAAGATGTTTCCACCTCATAATGGGTATTTTCCACACTGAGTAATGTCTCCGTGTGCTCTTTGTGGGAAGAACATACTCTGAGAGGGATGCTAACTGTGTTATGTGACTGGCTGCTAGGTAAAAGCTTTGGAAGTAGCACTGGAGAACAAGAGTGCCCCCTCTGATAGCATGCCAGAGGACTTGATATGGGAGAAGTGAATGATGCAACTGGAGGCATGTCATTCAACATGAGATGTATAACAGAAGCACGTCCCCCTGTACCAGACTACACTGGGGATTATGACCCTTACAGGGCAAAGCTAAGAGGGCAAAAAGTTCCTCATTAGCCCAGGAAACCCAAAATGCAATGTATAGCATCTCCCAACAATGCTTTTCAAGTAAATGGTATGGACATACTCATTCCAAAGCTGCTCAGCCCAAATATTCATCTTGTCACCCCTGTGTTGAATATCCAGCTACCCAAACAATATCCTGGGTGAATTTCTCAATCACATTCTCTTCCTTTCCTTACTCGTCATAACCTCTCCTTTGCAATGTAGACTACAGTCAGCAATATCAGGGAAAACAACCATTCTGCAGAGCCTCTTAATGAGATAGCATCTCTCCTGAAAAATTATTTCTGAACTTAATTAGCTTTAAAACTGGAATTAACAACTGCCACTGATGTGGTGCTGATTAGCAGTGGGCCCACAGCATTGTTAGCAAATGTAAATTTTACTTTACACTTGTATGTATAAGCACTTGTACATGTAAACATGTAAAAGGATAAATAGGGATAAAAATATGTGAAATGGAGAAAGCATATAAAATGAATATGTAAAAATATAGAAAAACATTGAAGTATTAAAATAGTACATTGAATAAATCGGAACTAACAGGTACACAACTTTTTCCTGTACACATGATAAAAAATCTGGATGTGGCAGGGATGAGGAACTGCAATTTGAAATTCCATGTAGAGGTTTGAGATTCTATTGAAATGGAAATTAAATCTTTGAACTTAGCCTAGTATTGACTGTGGATAAAACCATTTAACAAACTAATATTTTTATGTGTCTTATAAGAAACATTGGCAGAATCAAAGACAAAGTGTCTTAAGTTAGCACACGGGAACAGTAGGTATACAAAGCTGATGCTTTATCTTCTCCTCTCCAAGGCCTAACTTCAAATTCTTGCTGTGGTCCCAGATTAAAGATGTTTCCTGTAAGATTAGGACATAGACTCTCTGCACTCTCTCTCATCACAAAACCATTGGATGTCCTTCAAAATTCTCCTTGAGGGGAGCCTTGCACTGAAAAATCATCTAAGCCAGTTAATTTGCTAATTAAGCCTAGAGATGAAGGCTATTTACCAGTGGCATTTAATACAACACAAGAGGCGATAGTACTGCACCTTCACAACCCCAAGGCAGTTAGATTGCTGCTGTTGACATTTTTCACAGAGAAAGCAAGACAGAGAGGACAAGGAAAAGGAAGAGGCAGTGATAAATTCTGAATTAGTTCAGAAATGGTATTGCTACCACTTTTGTGCTCAGGTGACAACTTTTGCACTCATGGTGAGCTAGCTCCAAATTAAGTAACTTTTTACTTTCGCTAGAGTTTAATCAAAGATAATAGTTTTTATAAAATTGAGATCTCTGCAGGTCTGCATCAATATTTAACTGATTTTTTTTGCCAGGTTGGTAGGAGAGCTTGGAAATAGACCTAGAAGAGCATGTCTCCTATCCCTCACATATATTTTTAGAGCCTTGCACAGAGTGCAGCAGTTCACTCCCCATGCAAGCTGCTCTACACTTATCAGACAGTACCAAAGAGCCTCCAAAACCCACTTTTGTAATCCTCACTCCAGCTCCCGACCTTGAAGCTTGTGCCTTGGTATGCTATTAGCAGACCTTGACCCACTCAGCTGGTGGATCAGCAAGCTTCAAGCAAGAGAAATTCTTTCTAAATCTTCATTAGAGTGATAATAAAATGCTGACATGGTCTAAAACTGGTCTTGCCTACATGGCTCTACTACTAGTGTTACTGTCAGAATCATCATTGCCATCAGTATTATGATCATCTTTATTAGATGAGATAATCTCAATTATCATTAGTGCTAATTTATTATGTTCCTCATCAGCTCTGTCATCAGTGTCATTCATCTAATTGTTGCTCATAACCATTTAACAAAGAAAAACAACGGCTGATCTGCAACATTTAAATCAGCTCCGGGAGCAAAAGTGGAAAAAAGCCCATGAAACTCTCAGACCTCCCACAGCACTTCATCTACTAACAGTCTGGAAAAAGAACTGTTCTCCAGAAAATGTCTGTAACCTTATTCTACAGACACCAGTGGATGAGTAGAAGGTGTTCATCAGAAAAGGTGGGCAATGATGATCTATCTCCCCACCCTTGTGCAACAGACGTTGTGCAGAGAAGGTCAAGCTGCAGTCCTCCCTGGCTAGGGACTGACATCACTTCAGGATAGGAAACAATAGTGAAGGTCAGGAACATATAATTTATGCAAAACTGCAGTTTGCTGGAATGATCTTTTCCTCTCAATTATTTCATTACATGCCAGTGAACTGCAACAGGCTCAGTATAGTTCACAGTCAAGTGCATTTTGTTCTTTTTTGAAAGTAGGAAATGCTGGGATACCACCCAAGGATAGACATCAGTGTAGCAGTGATATTTTATAGTCACAGGAACTCTTCCCTCGAGGACAAATCTATTATAAATACTTGGATGACCCTCAAACACCTGGGAATGCATTTGTTCCACAATTCTCAAAAACAGAACACTGGAGTTATGAGACCTATTTCACATATGCCACAGGACGAGGGAAAACAATCCAGGGCACGTCATTTCAACACCACATTCCTAGAGCAGAAATTCCCCAGCTGAGAGCAGGGTCACTTCTGCAAACACCCTCACAGCAAGGAGCCATCCCAACCAGCCAGCTAATGGCAGGTCTGATCCCACAGACAGCACGGGTCTCCTTGAGCCGCAGGCACGTGCATGGAAAGCCAGATGTCCTGGTTTGTGTCTCTGGCACAACACTGGGACACTGCAGCCAAACTCTGCCCTGACCAAATTGCACAGATGTCAGAGGAGCAGCAGTAGCTCAAGGCTGTGCTTTTTTATCTTCATAGGAGCAGACGCGGGAGGGGGCTGGTGCACGTGAGACCATAACTACAAATCTCAGTGCAGTGAAGCATTTTGCACTTGTATCCCCTTGGCAACCTGCAGCACAGCAGAGAAAGCAAATGGCCATCAGTGGTTTTGGGAAGCTGGGCGTGACTCCTCACCGCTGACATCTGCGTGACGGTCATCCACTCAGGAGGGATGTGGAAGTGAGCGCCGGCCGAGTCTCCCAAGAGCACGACCCCTTTCGAGTCTGCACCTGATGGATGCATTTTGTTAGTCACGTGGGCAGAGGGAGCAAACTGAGAAAGAGAACAATGCTCAAAGAGGAACAGCAGTAGCAGCTGATGGAGTCACAGAGTGACTGACAACGCTGCTCTTCACGTGGCTTAAATGTTCAGACACTGCAATAGGATTTTCACTCCATCTGCAGCAGGAACCATCTAACAGGGATTTGCCAACAACCCTAGAGAAACAACTGGGGACTGGGCATGAAAAAAGGAGGACATCTTGCTAATTGGAAAAGAATCCTGGTTGTATTCAAATTGTGTGTTATTTCAGCAGAGGTTCTGCTGTGCAGACAGTGTTTATTTTTACTATCCATAGATTATGCATTAAAAAGTACTTAAACATTTAGGGAAATCGGATTACTCAGAAAATTGCTCAAAGCTTCTTATAACAGAACTGGGTGGTGGATGTGCTACTCCTATGAATGTTTCTGCTAGAACAATCTGTCTGGTTTATAATTAATGTCGCTTAACATTTGTAGATTAGCCTTTCATCTAAAAATGTTGAGGATTCTTGCCAGGCAATGGTTCATCCCCAGGATACTGCTTTCAGTGTAAGGTGAGGTGAATGGCAACTGCAGTCACTGCTGGTTTGTGAGGCTTTTATTTGTGCAATGTGGACACCCAGGCACCCACCCACAGCATGGTCAGGGAGATCAGCTGATGCCATCATCCCTTCAAGGCCTTCTCTGGAAAAAAATGTATGTATTTATGGCAAGAGGTAAAACTGGACAAATGCAAATGTTAAGCTGCTTCCCTAAATCTCAAAGCCATTACTCTGGATTAGTCTTCAGGCACCAGAGAAGATGCAGAGGTGATATCTTAGTTGGCTGCTGTCCCCAATCTATATGTTCAACTTCATTACTGAACTGACTTTTAACAGGAATTTATCAGCAGCTTGTGTTTTTCAAGTTTCATCTTTACCCATTGTCAAGATTAAAAAAACTCAATAATTTTACTTTTCTCATGATGTTATAAAGCCTGTTGTTGTTCCCTTGCCTTGTGAATGTTGAAAATATTGAAACATTTATGAAATTAATATTAAGATACATGGTTTCTTCTATTGACTCTAATGATTTACCTTTGCAGAATTTCTCCTCGTAGGGAATTCCATCTTTTGGATCCACACCCTGTTGGAGAAGAGAAAGGTAACAGTAACTATCTAGCACCTGAAAAGTGGCAGTGCAAAACAGAGGTTGAGAATTTAGTTATTATTGAATGTTTGCCTGCAGGAGGCACTACATCATAATAATGATTTTTTCCAATATATTACCTTAATAAGTATATGTACATTTAAATTAATCATATGAGCTATAATTTAAACAATCATAAGCATCAATAAACAAGCTTAGTATCAGCTAATAAAACCAGAATAAATAAAAAAGAAACATTTGCAAACTAAATCAAAGACTAAAGAGGACAAAAGAGAAGCAGTAATCGGGAAGGTGCAACTTCATTTACTTACCCATATGCCATTGCAGTTAGAGTCACTTTTTGCATCCCAATTATCAGGACTAAAATGGAGACACAAAAGGATAAGCAATGTCATAAAAAAACCCTGGAAAATCAGATCCCCAGTTTCATTCTTCACCAAGATTAAAAAGGAATAAGAAATTCCTTTCTGCATGGGAGGGTGGGGTTTTCCCCCCTTTGGCTCTGGGAGAGGCTATTTTTCCTACCAAAACGCAAACACAAAATGCAATATTAATTTAAAGTTAATACTGAAAGTTGCTGAATGAAACTTATCCTTTCAGCCAGTGGCATGGTTTCCCTGCCCACCTCTGGTTTGTCTGACCAATCTTAGGTGCAGGTGCTTCAGAGAAAGGAAAGAAATGTGTGCACCACCCCTGCAAATAAGTCCCATCGCTGGTCTTGATCATCCCCTCTTGTCTCCCTCACAGTGAAATCAAGCAACAAGCAGTGATGTGCTGTCTAAGAGTATGGTCAAAAGAAAATCTGGAGCTCATTCTTCTCAAAGCCACAATTAATAAGAAGCCTTTAAAATAATTAAAATCTTTACCGCCTGCCCGGGTACACAGTTGTGTTTTTGTCATTGCAGTCTCTGCCTCGCCAGTGATAGCCTCTCAGTGTCTAAAGGCCAGGAGAAACACACAGATAGGACAGCCATTATTACTCTTGCACTTTTAATTTAAAATATCTAAAATGAGAATCTAATTAAAGGTGTAGGAATAAAACCCAGTAAACAGGTTGTATTCTAGAGTCCATTTGCTAAGTTTTAATAAGTGACACCTAGCATGCTTTGGTGCGGAAATGAGACAAGTTGGCAATTTATTTTTTTGTTTAGTATGACTTTACTTCACCTCTTATTAATTCAGTAAACAACCACTCAGCAGCAGAGCAATTTGCTTCTGCAGGGAGCACAGCTTTAGTGTGCATTTCCCCAGGTGGCACACATGAATGATTGCTTTTTCATCCAGGAAAAAACCCAACATTTTATAACAAAAAAACCTTCCATTCATTTTATTCCTATACCTATTTTCACATGAATGGATAAGGCTTTGCAGAAAGTAGGAGGAATCCCAGAGACATCCTCATTATCAAGGGATTACTGTGCCAAAGGAAAGGCTTTGCTTACTGGGAAAGTACTAAATTTATCTCCATCAAAATCTTCAAAAGGCAGTTTATTTCTTAGAACACTGTAAAAAACAAAAACAAAACCCGTAGTGTTAGCATATGGAAGGGAATCTATTAAGAAGGTAAAAAACACAGTGAAGTATACAGAACAGATAATAACTGGAATGATATTCACTATTCAGTTGTGGCTCTGTGCTTGTATTTCAGCAAAGTGATCCTGCCCAAAAGAGCAAATTCTGTGTTTCAGTATCTGCTGACTGAGCTCTGGAGGTGAGGCTGATGGATTCCTGTATGGCTTCAATGTCAAACCTGCAGTCTCTAAAACAAACTAGGACAACAAATATGTGGTAAAAGTTTGGGATTTTTTTTTTCCTAGCTACAGAAAGAGGAAAGTAAAAAACCAAAGACAGTGAGAGAGAGAGTGCATAAGGGAGAGATCAGAATATCTGAGTTGAACACATGCAATCCAATATATGATACACAATTTCATTCCCACTTCCACTGTCTGAACTCATTGGGCTCAAACTCAGCTTATGTGTCCTCACTAGCATTTCAAAAGACACTTGCAAGATTTTTCATGCCAATCAACCCATTCCAACCAAACTCCTGATATTTGCAGTTTCAATTAAATGAGCAGAAATAGGTGAGCAAGTTAGTCTTGGCAGTTGAATCAGTCAAATATACAGCTGATAATCCTTATTCTTAGACCTGCTTGAGTATTCCTCCAAGTCACTGGAGTATATTGACAAATATGCTTTACGAATTGCAAAAGATCATGTCCATTAAAAACTGACTGAAAGCCAGTGTTGTCATGAGTTGTTTTTTTCTAAATGACATCCACCTGACTTTCTCAAACATCTTGGGATTGTTCTGTGCTTCACAACTGACATTAAATTTGAGTTCCTCACAGAGTTATGCAGGTGCTGGTGGCCTTCCTGCATTGAGACATGGGCACCACAACTGAGTGGACAAATGAAATGAAGAGGTTTCTTAGGGTCAGAAAATCTCAGGAGAAAAGTGGCTTCCTCTTGGAGATGTCACATCTGTGAGTGTGTCACGTATTTGAGCTGGGGGACGTGCTAAAATTGAGCAAATGGCTTAAGCACTAGAACAACCACAAGGATTCCTGTGGAGACTCTTACCTAAACTCTGTGCAAGCTCCTTCTGTACTACCTAGACAGTAGTTTTATAAAGGAAACCAACATAAGTATAGTATGGGAAGCTCTGATAGCTAAGGATGACTTTCAAAAGAAGCAAATTTACCGTGTTCTGTTTCTGGTTAAGGACTGAAAATGTATACATACTATTTAATCTTCTCACACAGGTTAGCCAGAAGAGGAAATACACATACACTTGAGAACCCCATGAAGGTTTTCTGGAGAGGAAGAAAAATAAAAGTAGATGGATGCATTAGTTCACAGAGGGTAGCTTGGGATATTTAGTGTAATTTAATTACAGAGCTAAACAGTGTATTTTCTGCCTAGAAACATCCAAAAACTCCAAAAACAAATGATGGCAGTAAGTATGCTACATGCCAGAGGATTTAGACCTGACACAGCAGTCAAGGATTAAGGCTGAGCATTATACAAACCAACTGTTCTTGTTTTCAAAGACCTGTAAAACTCAAAAAGGAAAGAAAAAGTTCTAGTCTTCCTTTCTCTCTGTCTTCTCTCATGTAATCTCTTTTCTTCATTCTTTGTAAAAATTACCATTCCCAAATTTGGTAAACATTGTGGCACCTGACAAAACTAGTGAAAACCACAGACTTGGAGCCATGAGTCTGGTTTCTACATGCCAAAGGCCAGGGACAGCTCCAAGAAGAGGAGATATGAGAGGATCCAGACTGTGCATAGAATACCCTTGATTTTTTAAATGAGATTTTTTTACCTAGAAATCTAGATTTTATTTTGGCCAAACTTGTAAGATATAAAACAGCAGCTTCTATAAAAACTCTCTCAACTTTAGTAGCCTGGGGCCAATACAGTTGATGTTCCAGGTAGCCAGGAAGCTTCAGAAGCTGAAAGAGGACTTCAAATGAATTGTATTGCCTGGGCAACTAATCCCACAAACATACTGCTCCTGTGGCTTCTCTGTAAGTTCAGTTGGTCTTGAAACACTGAGGGTGCTCAAGTGGTCTCTAAATGCAGAGGGCTAATTGGTTCACAGCCTAATTCTCTGTATTCACCGAGGCTACATTTACCATGTAAATATGGAGCAGATGAGCAGATGGGCATCCTTATAACTTTATGCAAAGAAGGGTAATTGTTTATACAGACACAGCACTTAAAAGCTTTGTCCTTGGACCAATTGCCTTGTGTTACATACTTTATACACACACACACAAAAAAGAGTAAGGTAGTCCTCAACCTAATGGTATTACAACCCATGCCCAACGTGAAACAGGAGGTTGGCTGCAGCTCAGGAGAGGCCAATGGAAGGTTATTACACACCATGTAACACAGCTCTGAGGGACAAAGGGGAATGTGGAGGCAGCACAGCAAGGCAGTGAGGCCAAGGAGAGTAGGGCATTGCCTTGCAGCTCCAGAAAAGGTGTTTGCTTGGACAGGTAACAAAGGGCGATGGAGATAAGGGTCTCACACTGCTCAGAGCAGGAGGTCAGGCACAGAAACGTGCCACAGCCAGGATTTCACTGTGGAGAGGAGAGCTGGGGTAGTGGAGAGCCTGTAGAAATATACCAGCCAACATTTGTGCTGGTGGCTGAAGTGACCATGCAGCAAGGTGAAGATGAAAAAGAGTGGTACCTTTTTTAGGTACCACTGAAAAGGAGGAGGAGGCGAGATCTGCAGTGGAGTAGGAGCTGTAACAGTGCACTTTCTGAAGAAGGCAAAAGTGAAATCAAGGAGAAAAGAAAAAGGAAGGTCAGGGAGACAAGAAACATGCAAAAAAAGCCACCAATTAACTTCCCTCAGCTCTGTCCAACACACTCAAATGATAAAGCTTTAGTCACACTGGCTTGGTGGGGGAGGAGGTACTGGTGGAGCAAAAGGAGAAACCAGAACACAACCACAGAAGTGGGGAGGAAAAGCCAAAAGCTGCCAGGAAGTGGGCCCTTTCCTTAGGCTGAAAGACCAACCTCATCCCAGTGCTGCACCTCCAGTTGCCCTCTGCACTTCCCCATCCCTCTGCGCCTCTTGAATACCAAGCCCCTGGCTGCCTTAGAGCTGTGTGCTGCAGCGTGGCTGGGACACAAGCCTCCTTTTTGCTCTGTGTGTATGGTCAGCTGGGCAGAGAGCATGGGAAGTGCACAGACAGGATGCCAGCTTTTCTCAAAGAGATTTGCAAACCTATATATACTTCCTGGAAAGAGGAAAGAAATCACTTCTACCCCTCCTTCGCTTAAGACTAATCCTGCCAACAGAAGCACCAGAGGCTCTTTAAGCCTTCCATCAGGCTAAAATTTGCAGGGTCTTCATCTGAGCTGTCAGCTTTTCACTTCAGCCTAAATCACAGTATGCAAAGCCTTCGAAGTTAAGGCACCTGGAGCCAAAACGGCACCAGAAAGACAAACTACAGGGCTTGCAGAAAATAAACACATAAATAAAACCTCCTTTTATTCTGCTCACAGGCTGTGCTAGAAGTTTACCTTTTGCTGTAAACAGAATAATATCCTTGCTGCCTTTTCCTCTGTTAGTCTTTTGAAAATTCTTGCTGACTAGCTCTCCATTGATTTCAGAGGAAGGTTATTCTGCAGTCCCAAAGACAGCCCAGCTTTGGTGGAGTGGATGCATGAGGATGACCTAGCATTGCTCTGGGTGTTGCTGAAGACCAGCTGCAGCAACATTCCAAAGCCCAGCAGCCTCTGGCTCCACAGCCTTTGTATTCCCACAGCAGGTGGGACAGTGAGATCTGGAGGTAATGCTTTAGCTCTGCTTGGTGCTGTGCAGGAGCATGGATCATCTACTCTTTGAGGGTATCTTGGGCTACTCTCAAAAGGCAAGGAATATAGGGATAAAAAAAGAGGGAATCTTTGTGTGAACAGGCACTATTAGGTCTTTCCCAGAAGAGACAGGCTACAGTTGCAGCACAAATTGTTGACAGAAGATGGATTACTTGCTCCTGTGCAACACGAGTGGGTGGGCAGGAGATCAGCTTATGTCTTCTCTGTCTCCCTCTCTGGGCTCCCTCCATGGCTTCCCACTTGTCCCACTACCAGGCTGTGACTTGCAGGGACCCTGTAGTCATGACAGGATTGTACAAATGATGCCTGCTCTCATTAAATGCCAGAGCTCTAATCACCATTCTTTCATTGCTATTGCTCAAAGATGCCCCTTAGTATCTTCTCCACCCACAAGAAAATTTAATACTAGAGGTGCTCACAGTGATTGATAACACTAATATCCTATTCATTGCCTGTTAACTTTCCCTAATGACATTTCTGTAATTATTTTAATTGGTTTTACTAACAAGAATAACAATGAGCCCCTAATGCTTGTTGGTGTTTGGTTTAAGCCAGTGCCTTACAGATGGCTTACTCTTTTTAATGAACAGAGACATTTGTTAGAATTTTTTGGAGTTGTAGCCACTTTCACTGCATCTCTACATCTGCTGAATACCTTTTCTTTTTCTTAAGCTCATAATGGTCCCAAGAAGTTCCAAGTAAATGTGAAATCCTGGGATCCAGATGGATCTCCCATTCTCATTACAACAGCCACCATTGCATCTCTTTTTTTATGCAGTCACACACAGCTGCCGTGCCAAGATGGGGACAGTTAACTTGCAAGAACTTCTTCAGATGGCTTTCCCCAAACATACAATGCAACAAAAGCAACCAAAAGAGCAGATATGGAAAGAATTAACAGATCTAATTTGACATTTTGGTCTAGCAGAGGCCAGAGCATGAAAGAGGCCAGAGAAATGTTTTTCTTTCTTCACTGATGAGAATGCAGGGATGTCCTACCACAGCTGGGGTGTTTCTGGTTCCTCACCCTCACACTCAGCCAAGTAATCTTCTCCCCAAGCAGTGAGAGCACCTCAGCTCTCACTAAGGTGAATCTGCCTGTGCAGGTAACAGATCGTGATTTGGCAGCCTTGAGACTGGGCAGATGATTTCCTTACTATTTCATCACATGCTGCTGCTCTGGGATACATGGCTTATGCAAGCATGATTCACACTGTGTTCCCTCCTGGAGAGTCTCCTTTGTGTTTCTTACTGCATTGTTTTTCTGGATCTGAAAATAACTTCAGTCTAGGTGAATGGGAAAATTGCAAGCTGAAGTAATGCCTCTAGAAATGTTATTTTCTATTTTCCAGGCTGAAAATAAGTTTCAGACAAGGTCATTACAGGAAGCACACTAGGAATAACTGCAGGAGAGGCCTGAGCAAGCACATGATACCTGTTTTAATTTGAGCTGGCCCTGCATTGTGCAGGAGGTTTGGAAATACATTGAAACCCAACTGTGACCTTTCTGCTTCCAGTCTGTTTGTCCTTCCTGCTGGTAAACAGGCAGCTAGGAGCAGGAAGGGGCAATGGACATTGAGAAAGATATTGGGGTATTGAGCAGTTTTGAGGATATAGGAATGTAAAGGCAAAATAGGAAAGCCTATTGCGCCCACAGACTGATGCCAACCCTGCCACTCTACCCAGGACAGCCTGAAAGGGTGTGGCACACCCAGCCCAAGAAAGTGGGATGTGGCTGGCCATGTGAGGGACACAGCCCAATATGCCAAGGGTATAGCACATCCAAGGAAGCAAAGGAATTGTGTCTCGAGGGGCAGCACCCCTGTGCCAGCCCCTCTCCAGCCCCATGCCTATGCCCAATCTTCAGTTCACAGAGAGAACCTGCTTGACTCAGAGCATCTTGTTGCAGGTGTTAACACGAGGACTTGCTCCAGGGAAAAAAGAATTAAAATTTCATGTAATTTGAGTAGAAATTTCAGGCCATCAGTAGCACAGCACAGAATAGGAAGGAAAATGAATAAGAGATCCTGCTGTTTGCTGTTCTGCGGGAGTTGAGGCCTGTCTCTCCAGCACTTTGTTTATTTCCCTAGATTGGCAATTTGGCAATTGCCCAAAGGCTAATCAGACACCTCAATTTTCACTTTTGTGAGTAGCGTCGCAGTAAGGATGCAGGAACAAGAAATATCAATAATTTCTTCACAAACAGTTAAAGCATTTCCTGTGCATTAACTGCCTGAAGACAACTGGAAGCAAGCTCTAGGGCTGAACTGACTCACTTAAGTGAACCTAGCAGAATTAAAGCTGCTACCTTTCTCTGCTACCCTTTAGAAATCCTCTACAAATCTGAAAACTGTTGGAGGCAGAAAGATTTCAAATCTCATTTTTCAAATTTTAGAGGCAAAGGCAGCATCTCATAAATACATGAAAAACACACAGAATTTGCATTCAGGCCATTGCTTGAGTTTCAGATGGCCCCAAGGTGTAGTTGCTCTGCTCTGAGGCAGTGGGTCAGTTCATGTGGCACCGACTTACATATAGCCACATTGTTCATTATTTCTTTTTATGCTCTCCCCATACTTTCATTTTTTTTCCTTTATTTCTCCCTCTCTTTCTTCCAGTGTCACCTGATAGAGCACATCCTGTATCAAGTAGGAGTGAGTCAGCATTCAATTCAATGCTAATCAGGAGGATTCACAGTCAGACAAAACAAACAAGGACTCAGTCCTGATAAAATGCCAGTACAGAGTAAAACAACCTCATGCCATCTATTTCTTACCAGGTCCTTGGAAATCTTCATAATTCTTTTTGCTTTTCTTATTGCAATATTCAGTCCCACCTAGGAGAGCAAGAACAAAATGAAAAACAACCAGGTCAGCCTCACAGTATCTTACCAACTTTTCTCCCCATTTCCTACCGTTTTTTTCTATTTAAATATCAGTCACAGCACAGAAATGATGTATGAGTCCACAAACTCCTCATCAGTTACTTTTTATTGGACTAACAATCAATTATCCAGTCACCTTCTATGAAACTCCAGTTGCAAGAGTTCATTTATTTTGCTCCAGGGCATCATTTATTTCCCAAGAAAAAGTCCAGATCAGCTGAAGAGCTGAAATTCATATCCTGACTGCACTGCATGAGCTGCAGAGGACATACTTCTCTAGTGACTCCTCCTAAAGGAAAACTCATCCATTAGAAGAGTAAAAGAGCATTACTTGTGTAATGTCAGTCTGACTTGCTGTGGGTAACAGCAAGGGTACAGAGGAAACATTTGCTTTTGCATGTGAAGAACTCTTTTTCTGACCCAAAGACAGGGCTCCTGGGAGGTGTTTCAAAGACTTTTATTCCATTTTCAGTCTCATGAGGAGGGTGAGATGGTACAGATGTAACAATTAACGTAATCACAATCAGAAGCCATACTATTTCCTAATTGCAATTCATTGTAAGCATTTTTTGGCCTATCAGCTTTCGCCACACAATGCTACTAATGCTTCTAAGCCAATATTCTAAAAATATCCCACGTGGGTCTTGCCTACAGCACATCTTTCTTTGTTCTATTTCTCCAAAATATCTAGTCTATTTGCAAGGTCATAATTTGAAACTTGTTTCCAGTTCAATCTCTCTCTCAACAATGTCTTCCCTGTTCCATGGCCTTTCTAAGTCAGCACACCTTATCTCAAAGTTTGCATAGAGATGCACAAGACTATTTGAGCCTTCTGTCAGGCTTTCAGAATTCTCTGCAAATCCATCTCCCACAGATAAGGGTTATACTCAGTTGAGGTTCAAAGGTACTTCAGGATGCAGGAAGGTACAAAGCAGGGAACAGAGTTTGGGAGGAAAGTCCCCTGCTTAGGATCCAAGAAAGTTAGCTTTTTATTCTAGAAATACCTGCCCTGGAAAGCAAGTTCTTGCTGACAGTGGCAAGATAGTTTTTCTGCCACTGGGTCCATGCCAGCTTGTACTGAAGAGGGTTTTTGGGATACCTCCATAATGTGGATACTTATATCTTCATAGAGGGAAAGAGTAGTAGAACCATTCCAAGAAGAGGTTTTGGAGAGGCATCAGGTTTGCCATCATAAGGCCATGGGTTACAGATAAGTCAGCTACTAGAGATACACAAATAATTCCTGAAATCCCTTGCACATGAGCTCTTTGAAGGAGCAGAGGAAATTCTGTGCAAAGGGCACCATCCATGAGTGTGGGTAACAGCCAAGGAGCATCTCTGCTGGCAGCAGGACGACAGACATGCCACATGTGGTGCAGCAAGGCTGTGGCCAAATGCACCCTGACAGCTGCTTGCCATGGCCAGGAACTGCCAAACACTGCCATGGTCCTGCACTCCAAGCCTTCCTCAAGGCTCTGCCATTGCAAATACCTCAACAAATACATCTTTGCAGCCCATGTGGTCCACAGCCCTGGGTGCTGCCTGAAGAAATGTTGAGGCATGGGCAATAAGTAGGGGCTGTTTCTGCCTTAAGAAATTTGTCTTGTATCAGCACAGAAAGATGCTGCTTCTGCTGCCACAAGGACTCTTCCCAGTCATGGAGGTGAGGAGATGCCCTAGATATGCTCCTGCCATCCAAAATATTGAACAACTGTTTAACAACTCTGGTGAACAGCACTTCCTAAATTCAGCCGTATCTTTCCGTAAGAAAGGAAGTTCTCACAACTCTAATTTAGGAATTAAAAAAGGAGAGAAGACAGTCAAAGGAGTCAGGTCAAGGAAACACCAGTTCCCCCCTGCTGGTCCACTTTCAATTCAGGACAGTAGTCTTGTGTCTCAGTGATGACAATTCCCATATGTTGTGCTGCTTTTATTAGGCCACCTTTGAAAACTAAGGTGGTAGTAGTGTAACTAAGTGATGGCCTCTGTCCTTCCCCTCAGCACTCAGTATAAGGAAGGCTGAAAACAAAGCCTGTTTGCTCTCTTTCAACAGGAATAACTACTTATCTTCTGTAGGCTTTGAGAATTGGCAAAACCCCCCAACCTTAAAATAAAAAAGGAGATAAAAATAAATTATTTTTGAAAACGTTTCAAATGGAAAAAAAACCTCAAACAGAATATTGCAACACATTAGCACCTGGTTTCTGCTTGGAATTGTTAGTGGGGACAAACTGTTCTGAAAATGATCTGCTATCAGTCCCTCCTACAGCCCAACCTAAGATCAACTGGGTCTGAGGGCTCTGAGGTAAAGTCAGCACAAGTTTATATTTATCTTGACAGAGCTACAGGAACTCAGCAAGGGGGAAAAGAGGGATTGCTTCAGCAAGTGTTATTATTACAGCATTTGGGAAAAAAATGCAAGTGTCCCTCATGTGATGGCACCTTACTGAACAGCGGCGTGCCAGATTAGAATATTAAAGGAGATTTAATTTGTATTTAAAGTAATCATTGCCAGCATTTTTGTGCTGAGGATAAAATTTAGCTTGTCATTATAATTGATTTAGGCAGTGATCAAAGCAAATTAATTAGCCATTATATTCAAGGGTCAAAAATTTATGGTGAACAACACAAAGGGACACGGATGAATAAGCATAAGCAGCAAGGAACACAGACTTCTAAGCTGCTGGGTTTTAATATATGTGGCACATTACTACATGTAGTTAATACATGTTTAATTCATGGTGTCTATAGTCTTCTAAAAATCAGGGAATGTCACAAATAGATGAGAGAAGCTAGCAATGAGCCAAGACATTGTTTTCTAGTTTCTTCCCCCTGGGCAACTGCTGTCCCCAAAACCAATCATGCATCTTACATTTGCCATAGTTATGCTGTACAATGCCAGCTGCTGTCATTTCTGCAATAAAGTTACTTGAGAGGCAGACGTGAGATATGGCTTGAAATTGAGTATAATAGAAGGAAAATTCCCAGAGAGGTAGGATTTCTCAGTCCTTTTCTGCTGGGCAGGGTAGGAGAGACTTTTCTTGCTCACAGCAGCAGCACATGAGAAATGCATGCTTCAGAAAGCTGCAGGAATATTGCACTCAGAAAGCAGAAAACAAGGGAGAAAAAGGCTGGATTGACCTTGTCTGTAGAAAATGCTCTCTCTGAAGCACTGAAGTTGATACCTTCTCTTACTCCACAAGTTACTTCAGCCAAGACTCCAGGTTGGACTGCAGAAGACTGGCAGCTGAAACAGCCACCAGGAAGCAAACCCTCCTGGTTTCATGGGTCACCTGTAATCCCTGGCTGACACCAGCATGTCAAACCTGCCACTGAGTGCCTTACAACCACCCATACAACCTCTCCTGCTGCATTTTGACTAGCAAGGAGCCTCCTCTCTTTCCCATGGCGTGAGAACACCACCAAAGAGAGGGTTCCTAGGCTTCAGCAGCTGATGGATGAGTCCTGGGGAGCAGCCAGCACCATCCACCCCAACTGGAGCAGCCCTGCCACCCTGCGAGAACAAGATATCCAACACGGATATCCACCCAGGCTGAGGGTGGGGCATCCCTGGGATTTCATTCACTGCCTTCTTTCAGTGTTCTCCACAGAGACCATGTGTTCCCAGTAACGATTTCTATTTTGGCAAACAGATGTATTTCTCATCATAAACAAATGAATGAACCGACGCTAATTTTCTCTCATTTATCATCCTTGTTAGCCAGCTTTTTCCCAGGAGACCAGATATTTACAAAACAATCCAAGTTTCACTTCTAAATCATTTTCATCATCCTTTAACCAAGAGTGCCAAGAGAGTAAAATTCTGCAAAGCTTGTCAAATATCACAGCTAAAAGTGGGATTTGTTCACAAGCAATGCTTCCTTGTTCTCGCACTTTTGTTTGCTACCCTCCCACCACAAATATCTCTGTGCCTCTGGGTTGTCCAAGGTTTGTGAGGGTCCTGCCTGAGACAGCTTCTACATTGGCATGGCACAGCTGCATGCACCACCTTGCAAACTCCATTTCCTTTTTTTAGTGGAATGTTGGGGTTGTATGATTTAGCTTTTTGGGGTTGTTTGGGTTTTCAATTGGGTTTATTTTATTTTTTGTCAGTGAAGAGGAACAAAGGAAATGCAGAGAAACAAGCAAAAAAGGAGGAACTAGCACTCATACTGTGCTTTCTGCTATGACCTGTCTATAGGTAATTTCTTCAGGGCTCAATTCTGGCTGCAGCAGAAACTCACATTTCAGTAGATTTTACCTGCTTCCAAAAAACAAAGGCTAAAAGGAAGGCATCTTGCTCCACAGAACCTAGCCTGCCTCTCAGATGCTTGCTTTACTGCTTGTTGTCTCAAAAGAAGGAAACAGGTCCCAGTCATGAGGTCTACTTTTGACTGGCAGTCTGCTCTTAATCAGGAATGCAGAATCATTCCTGCCCTGGAGTTTGGTTCTGTCTCACCTTCCAGGAAGAAGCTCACATTTTTACTGAGAAAGATGAGTGAGAGATAACAGTAGAAGTATTTTTATTTTGATAAGCCTAAAAGAGTTTATTTTTTCCACCCAGAATTGGCTGTCTCCTACTTTATCAAACAGCATGCTGACCACAGTGATATCCATGAGGGATGTGGCTTTCTAGAAAGTCAGTGAAAGACCTGATAGAGAGTACACAAACCAGCATGAGTGCTTGTGGCAGTGATGCTTATTTTTGGCAAGATAAAATTATAAGATCATAAAGATGTATATTTTGGCTGATGTAAAATGACTTCCACCAAAATCCTATTGATGGAGATTAAGAAAAAAATATGTGGCTGAAAAGTCTCTGATAATCTGGAGCATAAAAGTGATGAGAAGCAGAAGAGGCAGCCTGAAAGGCAGAAAGATGGAGTTCAAACTTCCAACACAGACTGTTTTAGTGATTGCTAGAGCACGACCACAGTGCTGAAGTCAAGCCATTATTCTGGTCCCAGCAAATCAATTAAAGGATTGCCATTTAACCAAACAGGCCAGCTGGCTTAAAACAATCTAGAGACAAGCTGAGAATAATCTCCTGCAAGGCTGTTTGTTCCCAGAAGGAACAGAAAGGGCCAGAAAGGAAACTCGGTAAGCAGTGTGTAAAACTCTTCACCCTATTTCAGTCCTTTTCACTCAACTAGAGGAACATCCCTGTATTATATGACCTAGTGCAGAAAGTCCTCCAGCATATGAGCTGATAAACATTTTTGGCTAAAACATTCAGTTGTCCTAAACCAGCTTTCTTGGATGCCTGTACTACTGTCAATCTTTTGGAGTGATGCTGCGGCCCATATCTGCTGTCAATGTGGCTTAAACCACAAAGGGCATTACAGATATACCTTGAATCACAAAGCATTTTAGAGCAGCTCCAGATACCATCCACTTTTCAGCCACCTTTAGTAAACCTTCACTTCTGATGTGCCCTATTAGTTTGTCTCTTGAAGAAGACCCTAGTGTTGCCACACTCATATGAAAGGGCAGAGGAGAACCTTTGCTCTGTTCCACAAGCCACTGGTGGCAAGAAGGGGCTCACAGGACCCATTACAAGGGACATCTGGTCTCACAGTCATGCTGGTGATCCAGGACCTGCACGGACCCCTTCCAGTCTTCCCCATCGCCCCCAGAGGTCTCCTCCTGAAACTGCTTCTCAGCAGAGCAGCCCACCTTGCCCAAGCCCTACCAACAGGGGGCTGCCCTTGCCCAGGCTGGATGCCCTTCTCCTCCACCTCCATGCTGAGAACACTGAGCTCCATGCGAACACAGTAATATTTTTTGTTCATAGTTAGAGCAAAGTCTTCCAGAATAGAGTGCTAATAGCTCCAGGCAGCTTGGCAAAAAAGAGTAATAATTTGGGCTAATTTGTCAGAGACCAGGGAAGTATGTAAAATGATGCACACATCATTTACATGGATTGCAGTGTCTCCATTAAATAGACAGTTTGAAAGGCCTCTGAAGTAGGTGCTGTTCCTTCCTCAAAACACAACCTCACTAAAGCAACCGCACACAAACAGAAGAAAAAAACTTAATTATGGAAAAAGCAGATACACACTGGTATTTTTCACCTTAGAGGTAATTAAAACCTGAGCATTATACTGCCTTCCAAGGACAGGTAACATTATTTCTTTCCCTCCCTTTGCCAGCACAAATATGATACTAATTCTGGGAAAATGGGCATCCAAAAGTCTAAATGAGTAAGTGAAGTACCTGAAAATCAATAAACTTGAACAGAACAGTCATTAGTATTAAAGTCTTGTTCAAACACTCAGCAGGGGACTGCGCCAATATTTGCAGACTCATAAAACTGAAGTGATCAATCAAATTACAAACTAAAGAAGCGAATGTGAGGTAAACTGCATTTTATGCACCTGTGTCTCTGATTGTATATTAATTTTTTCACCCATAATTCATCTTTACTCAGTCTGACTAGTCACAAAGTTACCGTGGGCAATTTATCAACCACTTGAGCATGAATTCCAAGCACTGCTCTTCTCCTCCTCCCATCTTCTCATGCTTTCTCGGGGCATGAGGAGAGCCAAAAAGAAGGACACAGTCAGTGTAAAATTTTTTTTCTTGGTAGAGTTCCCTTATTCCTGTTAAGAAACAAATACCTTGGCAGCAAGGAGTTTAACTTCCACTTGGAATGGAAGAGGGTTTGCTTGCGCCACTCACTCAGAGAGACAGTCTCCAAAAAAGAGTCCAAAGTTTGTTAAAAAAAAAAAAAGTCCCACCACGTTCAGCTGTTTTCCTTGTGGACAGTGCACTCATTGAAGCAGTTGCTGGAGGTGGAAGGAGACAACACCTTGGTCCTACATCTCCTCTGGGAGGTGGGTAAGAACTCACAAAGATGTGACAGCAATGCCATGAGTGGCACCCTTTCCCCTCTGTCTGATCAGCCTAGCCTTTCAACACAGGTGTTCTAATTTCTTCACAGGAAACTTGACACTCAGTTCAAGATGAGGGATTTCTGATGCCACCTGTTTGATGAAGTTTGAGCTATATTCTGGTTGAGTCAACTTAGAGTGAACCCTCTCTGCTGCCTGCACTCATCATCTTTCACCCCTGTGTGGTTGCACACCCATAGATCTCTGTGTTGACATATTGTGGAGCATAGACTCACACCTGCTATAAACGAAATGTTACTGTCATTATTGGAAGGCAAGTGTTTCTCCAGACCTTAATATTGGCAGAACTAAATCCATCTCGGAGATGAACTCCAGATTATTGGAGCCCATCAAAAGATTGCCTGATTTCAATAACTGCCAGACTAGACCCTGTGTGAAACATCCCATGCAGGCTCTTAGAAAATCAAACACGCCTTTCTCCGTCCAGATGCAGGGAAAAAGATTTCCAAAAATAGGTGCTGAAGTGAATGGCTTGCTTTTCAACACCACCAAACAACCCCCATCTCTCATGGGTTTTAGTGTGACTGGAGGTGCATGATGGAAAACATTGCTCACAACCAAAAGAATCCCAAAACAAACAGCACATGTTTAGACACCAATGCAGATATTTATATGTGTGAGTATAACAAAGGTCTAGGACATGCAATCAAGGGCGCGCAAATGTTGTAGCAAGTGACTGTACATCAGAGAAGAGGTGGTAGTTAAATATGATTTCAGCTTGTGGCAAAAGATAATGCACATTAGATTAAACCTTTTGCTCTGCAGACTAATCCAAGTCAAATAGCCCTGCATTTGCAGCCGGTAACTTGTGCCCACGCAGGCTGTCATGGCAGATCAGGCAACATGGGGATCACTTGTCATGCCATGGTAACGTGGTGGCATAGATGAACCTCAGCTGAGTATCTGCTTTGGGGTTACTGTACTGCATAACAATAAATTTTCTGCTCTTCCTCTCTTATCCAGACAGGTACAGGAAAATTTGGCCCTGTGACTCCCACACACCCTCAACCCAGCTGATGATGGTCCACACAGCTAATGCGTGCTATGCACCTTTTCTTCAAACAGACATTTTTTAGGAATGTCCATGCTCTAAATGTTTATTTCCTAGATGATGTTCATGCAGTGGGAGCCTTCAAACTGCTCAATTCCATCTTAAATGACATTCCACAATCAGTAGTTTTAAGAAAAGTGGGAAAGCAACTCACCTTTGGAGGAGAGTAGAGATGACAAAGCGGTTGTCCTGGATCCTGTTTACACAGCCTCAAGGAATGGCAAACCACATCGGCATTCATTTCCCTGTCTATGCTGAATGAAATGGTGCATAAAGAAAGACTATTATGTTTTTCTGGGCTCTTGAAAGTAGAAGCTATTTCCATGGGAAGCTAAATCTTCCCAACACCACACAATAATCTCAGCTCACTTCACCGTGGCCCATAACCGCTGCTCAGTGTTGGGTTCTAACGATTTTCTGCCACGACATCCTACTCAGCATTTAAAATTGGAACCCAGGATGATGAAAAAGGACTGTGCTCTACATGCAGCACCTGAATCAAATGCATTATAACTATGCTAGTTTTTTAATCAATCACAAGCCTGACAAAGATTTAAAGGTTAAAGTTAATGCGTATGCAATTTGGCACATATGAACGTTCAGTCATTAGCTCAACAAAATAACCAGAAATCCTTCAAAGATCCTTAACCTTTAATCACAAAGCATGAGTGCTAGGATTGTTTCTTCCTTTTTGGGGCACACCTCTGGGCTGATCAGAAATTAAATTAAAATGTTTGATTATAGCTCTTCTTAGTCCTGTAAGCACTTTGCAGTCCCTTGGCTAGTTTTAAAAACAAAAATAAAAGCCCCAGGGAAGAAGAAGGTCTAGTAAAAGCTCTGTTAATTAAACTAAGAACTTTCAAAGAGGAATAAAATGACCTACATTTTATTTTTTTAATCACTAAGATTAAATAGTAGGCTTCCCCAAGAGTGCATATCAAGGTCGGGGCTGAAAGCATGTAGGGGCTGACAATCAGAAAGCCTGATTAAAGGTAGAATGGAAATCAAGAGCCAAGCAACTACAGTGTGATTTTATAGAACCTGTCTCACACACACGAGTTATTCAAATTCCTCCCTCAGCCAAATGAGCTGAATTTCAAAAGATAATTATATTAGGTGGGCCTGATGTGAGATTTAAATGGAATATCAAAATGGTTACCCATGGCAGCCTGTGTTTATTCACTTCGGAATAGCTGTGCCAAATGCCAAACCAGAATCACTCTGATGCATCTTGACTTTAAAAATAAGGTGATTTTAGGAGTGAAATCCCTCCACTTCAACCTGACAGCACATCTGTACACATCAAGGACAAACTAAGCAAAAATCTGAGAGGACACAGCAATACTTACAGCTCAGCTATGTGTGGTCCGTAAAGTTCAGCAAGCACATAACAGAAACCTTGTAGTTTTTCTAGAAAATATAAATTTAATTTTTTTAAGTAATTGAGCATGGTGAAACTGGTTTCATAACAGTCAAAATACAGCAGCAATTGGTTCATTAAGGTGAATGATGATTTACCTTAGGGGAAGACATGTGAATCTCTGACCCCAGTGTAGTAACCGAGAATGGAAAAATCTGAATTTTTAATCTTGCCTAAAACCCTTCTGGCTTTAGGTAAGTCACACGATAAAGACTAAAAAGGATAACTCGCTTTTTGGTAATTTTTCTGAGTATGGTATAACGGAAAAGTCAAAAACAAATGTGCATGCCACAGCATCTTCTAAGCAGTTTAAACAAACATCTCAGTAGGTTTGAAAGAAGAAAGAAAACAAACACATTAATCAAAGTGCAGAAAGTGATGTTGGGCTTGATGCTAATCCTAGAACTGCCTTAGAGCTTCTGGGGGCTTGTGAAGTTAAGAGAGTATGTTTTGTGTAGAGTAGGAGTTGTGCAGGAGTAATTGCATTCAAAGAAATACTTGACACTTTTCATTTGGCTTCCTTTCACAGTCTACAGCCGTGTGCCTTTTTGGGATGCTGGCTCAGGTGGTTTCCTTAATATGTGCAAAGCATGCCATCGTTAAAGACACTTCATCAGAGATTTCTTTAAGGTTCTTTTGTAAAATAACGGGTGATCCATGCACCTGAGCAAAGACACTGAGGGAGAGGGGGGGTTTGAATACAAGCAGGGCACTAATCTGACAGTTCCCATGAAGGAAAACTGCCTGTTTCTTGGCCTGAACAGACTAGAGTGGGTTAACCATGCACGCATCCTGCAAAGGAGGTGTCAGGCCTTGCTCCAGCTGGGATGGTGCTGTGAAATGTCATAAGAAAAAGTGTCAAGTATTGGGGGTCTTCATAGAAGACTAAAGAAGCTGGGTAATTGTAAAAGTCATTTATTGCATGGCTAAATCACTCTCCTGGAGGCAGAGTTGTTACAGTTCGTGCCGGTATGCAGAAAGCCTTCTAGCATAGAGTCCCCAAGTCTCAAGCAGAAGTGGCAGCAGCTTAACAGCAGCAGCAACAGCAGCATCCATCTGTGATCTGTGCTCTCTAACACTCTCAAAGCAGTGAACTTTTATTCTATTTTTACTCAATCAGTTACAAAGACAACTCTACTACTGTCTTGTTGGACCTATCCGAATGCAACATTGATGTGTGAAAGTGGTTGTAATTTCTTACACAATTTCTATGTTTTCTACAGTTTGATCTGTTCTATCTAGGAAGGCTAGCAATGCTCCATTATGTTTTCATTATGTTTAGGACTTAGTTAACTTGGTAAAATGTAATGCTACTGAGCTTTAAACTAGGGCTTTAGGGCTTTCTCTTATTAACTAATACATTCTCTAACTTGCTTAAGGCACTTAATATAGTCTCTACTTATTTAAAACTGAACTTACATTTCTACCTCATGTCTGCGTGGATTTATGTATTTTAGTTTCTCTGAAGGTTTTATTCAGCCCTCATATTTCTGGGTACTTCTGAGTCTGTGTGGATGGAGCCCAGAGGGATTTGCATCCCAACAAGATAGGTTCATACAAGTGCTGTGACAACAAACTTGCAGCTCTTCAAACTCCTTAGAGTTGTTGTTTTTTCTCGCACCATTACCCAGACAGATAACTATCTGTACCTGGGAAAAAAAGCACAGAGTATCCTCATCCTCCCCGGAGAAAAGCCATAGAAAGACCCAAAGTTTCCCGCCAACTTTGGGCTGAATATTCCATTTTAAGCAGTGTCAGGCTGGACATGCCCACGGCTGGGGGGCTGCTGCATACAGGGTGAGTAGTTTTGCTGTGTGGAGGGCACAAATCCTTGTGGCAGGGACTCCACTGGTGGGCATGGGTGTGCTCCTGCTCTCACAGCTGCTCTCCTGCCAGGACTGCAGGCACCCTGGTTGGCAACCTGCACCTGAGAAAGAAGGACTGGCACCAGGAAGGCATATCAGGGAACGAAGAGATAACTTTCTCAACACCCTCCTACTCATGGTGTTGCAGGCAGCTTCTGTAACAACAGTAGCTGATTTTTCTTATCCTATGACAGGTGTTTTATTTCAATCAAGCTATTAGCTTCATTTCTTTGCCTCCTTTGCCACATAACTCCTCACTGTTGGCTCTTTAGAAGCAATCTGCAAGTAAAAATTGGTCTCCTGACTAGAATTAGATTTTATTCTTGTTCACCTAACCTAAAATGAAAAATGTCGCAGACATCAATAACCCTGTGTTTGGCATCACTGCTGATTAAAACAATCTCTGATGAGGCTTGCCAGTGGGGTACCTGGCTCCCTAAATTGCCTGCAGGCAAATATGGCTTGCTTCCCCAACACCTCTCCTGTGCATCACAGGTGATGGTCTCCTTATGAGTTTCCCAAGCCAGCTGGTTCCCACAACATTTTTGGCTCTGGAGGAGCCAGCTGGCTGCTGTAACCTCTCCTGGTGTCTGAGAAGAGAGGAAGAGTTTGGCTGCATGTCAGCTCTGGGGAGCTGATATAGGTGTTTTGCTGGTCACACTGATTTCCTTATGCATATAGGAAAATTAACGTGCAATTACCCCATCGTGTAAAAAACGATGGGAGGTAAAAGGAATAGTAATAATGTCAAGTTATCTTTGAGCACATAAAGTCCTCTGGGAAGATTCAGATGCCATTCAGGCTTTGGATTTCAACAAAACACCAGGACCAAAACCACATACAGTTTTCACAGGACTTGCCATTGGAGCCAGGCTGCATTCATGTGTTTGCAGATCTCCAGCTCTGCTAACACACACAAGGAGAGGATATTAAAGAGAGAAAACCCCATTAGGAAGAAGCAGGTCAAAAAAGGGGGAGAGAAAGAGAAAAATGGTGAATAACTGTGGGTGTTCAGGGTCCAGAAAAGAGCTTAAACAAAACTAAATGCTGGAAAATTTAGAGAAAATGTAGAGTATCCTTGCTTCAGGTGAAAGAGATCCCCTAAGATCCCTTAGATCCCCTAAGAACTGTCTGGAAGATTTTTCTATATAGCTTTATAGTCCTGGAAGCACAAATGCTGGCTGAATCCCAGAGGACAAATATTTGCAAAAAAGATGCTATTATCATGTTGCCATTTGCACTTGAGCTCTAAGATGTTTACACAGCACTGGTCAACACAGAAGCAGAGCATGACTCACAGGCAAACCTGGAGGCAGAGGGCCTCAAAGCACATTTTGGGTATCAGACACCTCTGTGTCATCAAGCAGACAGTGTCCAGGTAACAGCACCTCTTACACTGCAAATACTGCCCCTTCCCCCAGAGCTGGCCTTTCTATCTGCTCAAGAGCCTTCTTTGCTCATGACATTACTGTTCTTGTTCTTACAGGTTTATTTGTCATTCGCTTGAATCACACACATTGCAAGTATTTCCATACAAATGAGGCTGTGGTTCTGTTTTCTACACAGTCCGTGAGGTTGAGTGGGACTGACAGGTACTGAAATTTTCTCTTTTTTTCCCTAAGCATTTTTTTATTCTTGAACATCACATAACTTTACAGAAGGCTTGATCCAAACCTGACTTGATTGTAATCAGAATTATAGGAGGCCCTCAAAAAACCCACTTTCTAGGGTTTTTGGAGTCCTACTTCTTTTTATTCCTTAGGAAAAGCCTTGCTGCCCTTAATTTGTTGCTGTCATTCTTGCTATCAAATGTAGGCATGTGCATAATCATGAAATTGTTTCTCTGTGTGAAATGCATGACCTGCTCTAGTATGTGTGCTCCTCATGAGCTTCCAAAGCTCTTCTCCTGTTTCAAGCAGCAAGAGGAAGCTGTTGATTCCTGCTGGGCTGCAGTGTTCATCTCCCAGGAGAGGATAAATCGGGTTAGACTGTAGCTCCCATACAATCCATAGGATTTTTCACTCCTTTCAAGTTCAGGGTCAGGTTTTTTTTCTACTGGGTATATCCATGCATCTCAGAAGGTAACTGGATTATACAGATTCAGCTAAAGGGATAATAGGATTTTATGTGTGTAAAGAATGGCAGCTGAAAAGAAATATCTTGCCATGTCAGAAGAACAAGGTCCACTGAGTGAATCACGAACACAGAGCTAGCATGTCATAATTTAAAGAATAAAATTATATTTTAATAGCAGGATCAGTGCTTCTAATTGCAGCTTCATGGTTTTGTGTCTGTAATTTAAAACAGTGAGGATATGACTTACGGAATAGAAATCAGATAAGCGTCATTCTATCAATGAATGAATCCTAGAAATTAGCTCCCTGCCCCATTCTGCCTTGGGAAATCCTCCCTTGGAAAGGAGGGAATTAATATTCTGTACATATCTTCTGTGAAACTAGGGTCTACAGAGAGAGACGGTTTCTCAGAGATACAATTCATGAAATAATAAAAAAATGACATTTTAATGAAGAATCCTAAGCCATTTTTTACATTAATAACATTAAAAAGATATCATGAATGTGAGATCTAGTCACTTAAATAGTTACAGGATTGGTCTGTGAGGCACAAAGGTATTCTGGCATTCAAACTGTCCTCTATTTAGGAGTGTGCGTGTGGAGCTCCAACCTCCTTTGGGTAGATAAAATAAGGGGCAGAAAAAGGGGAGTCTTACATATATTCAGCATGAAATAGCTATCGTTTTTGAAATTTGTATCACCAATTACATTACAGTAGCTTTTCTGTGCACACCAAATGCTCACATCTTACACCTGTCAGCCTCATCTCATTTTTCAAATTTCACAATAGCAGTTCCCATATCTGCTGAAAACATTTTCATCTTCACTGTTGCTATAAAGACCCTTATCAACAAGCAGGAGGAGTAGTGGGGTATACAGTGAATCTATTCTTAAGCTGCTAACAAAGAGACAAAGGGGAGAAAAAAGGAAAGGAACTGGTCTGCATGGGTTGGTACTCACATGTGTGGGGCTTAATGTAACCCTGTTCACTCTAACTTTCAGGCAAAATCCCAGCTCTGCATCTAAGTGGAGCCATGTCACTGACTTTCCTGTCAATAGCAACTTGCTACCTCCCAGCTACACACACTTGAGATACTGCAAAAGAGGTGGATAAAGTTTTTTTTTTTTCAGACTTCCCAAGCGAGTTTTTAATTAACAGGGAAATACATCAGCACCAGCACGACATATGGCACGTTGTTTGGTACTTACCAGGTATGTAGTCACACAGTCTCTCCATGGCTGCCTTTACTGTGCTGTTGTGCCACTGTGCAAGCTGTTCGATGACAGACACCACAAGCACGCATCCTTCAAAGGAACAAAAAACCAAAAAGAGGGAATACTGTTACTGGTGAAATGTTACGAAGTGCCCTGCACCACAGAAGTATTTCTGGCATCTTTGGGCATTTCATTTCTTGAGATGCTCCATGGCAGATAGGTGTTCAAGGGGAAAAAATATCAGTGAATTCCTGTCTTCATTCAAAGCTTGTAGGTTATTAGAGAGAGGATGTTGATTCCAGAGGAGCACACAGAACAGCCTGGCTTTTACAGCAGTGTATGATGCTCCTGGAAAAATGACTCCATTCTTTCAAGGTTGGAAATTGAGGAGTCAAGGAGATAGCCACTGCTGCAACTGCCTGACTGATCACCTGCTCTCTCGTTTTTTCTCCCAAGAAAAAAGGCACAGGTCTGTACTTAACAGGACTTTTATACCCCTCCACACAAGCCACACAGAGAGCTCCTAAAACTGGAAACCAAATGTTTGTGACTGAAGAGAAGTCACATCACAGACATGTGCTACCATGTCAGAGCATTGGTGACATAATTTATTCACAGATTTTCCTCTGAAGCCCAGTGATGCTCAGCACATACAGGGCTGTTAAGCCCAGCTACACATTTGTTAAAACTAAAATGTCTTCACAGTTCATTCTGCTCTACCTCTGTGGTTGGAAAGAAACCACTTCCTATGTCCTACGAATCTGGTTATTTCTCATCACTAATCTGGGTGTGAACAGGGCTAGCAAAGTGTTTCTTGAGATGTGCAGCTCTTTTCCCTCTGCTGTTTTGGGTATTAAATAGATTCAATGTCATCCCTGCAGAACAGTCATTTAAAACTCACATCATGAAAATTCACAGCATTCATTTTAAGTCAATTTTAATTTGCTGTAGGGTCAACATTGTGCTTACTCTGCAGTGGCTTCACCATTTTATGAGGAACACAGCTTTGGCAATGCCAAATCTGCCTACTGTAGTCAGATGTGGCAGATAGGGGTGATGCCTAGACTCAGAGCCTGTGCAAGAGAGGCAAGTATCCCAGGCAGACAGGAGACAAGGAGCCAGGGTACCAGTTTCCAGCAGCCTGAATAAAGATTTCTCTTTGAAATCCCTGTAACTGAATCCTGTTTGCTCTGTGCAAGCAATCTCATGTCTGAGACTTGCTCTATCAGGGTCCAGAAATGGAGGTGAGCTGCAGCAATTCAGTGTGGCTGCAGACTCACTTTTTTTCCAAAGCTAAGGACATTAATGTTCAGGTTTTCAGACTGGCACAACTCTTCAAAGTGAGCTTCTTAATTCTTCCACAGCACCCCTACCTATGTGCTATTAAGTCAAAGTGCTGTTTTTCAACATAAATAACTCTAATGCTTCTGTGGCAAGTAAAAGAGAAGGTAGGACGATTGGAACTTGCTGTAAGACCAATATTTTTGACTCTTCTATTTCTTCTTCTACCCCAAATACAGTAATCCAAATAAATTACAGTGAATTTGTCACCTCTTTTGCAGGGATAAAAGCCCACTTCTCCATAATATTAAATAAAAGGCTCACTCAAGACCCTCTGCAGAATGATTTCTACAGCATGCTAAGAACCATTACCTCCAGTCAGCCTAAAAGAATTGAAGAATAAATGAAGACAGATACAACCAAGAAAAACCCTGAAGTAAGACATTACTTCTTTTCTGCCCCCCTCCCAATCTCCCCAAATAGCCAGAGGCCAACTAGTCCCAGCTAATTAAAAACATAATAGCTGAAAATAAAAAAGGTTGAATAATAAAGACCCAAACGAAAAGTAAAGGGAAGGTCTGAGATGAAGGGTATAGCATGTTCAGGTCTTGGTCTCAAAGCCAGGGCCCTCTGGTCCTAGTTTAACCTTACTACAGCCTTGTCATAAAATAGTTTGGGTTGGAAGGGACCTTTCTAGTCCAAGCCCCCTGCAGTGAGCAGGGCCATCCATCTGCACCTCGATGAGGCTGCTCAGAGCCCCATTCAACCTGGTCTCAAATGTTTCCAGTGACAGGGCATCTAGCACTCCCACAGTTGTGGGGGTGGACATTAAAGAGTGCAGGAGACTTCAGCTGTTTTAGTGCAAATCCTGCCCTGCACTGGCCTCAGGGACAGAAAAAGGCTCCTTTGCCAGGGTAGTGTGGTAATAGCCTTGTTGGACTGACTCTGGCCTTTAGCACTGAGATGGCACTGCACATCCTGGAAACACACCATAGCACATCCAAAAGTCATTACAGAAAGGCTATATTATTGACACACATGAACAACCTACTGACAACACGGACTACTCTTACTCTGACTTCTATGTCTATTTTATTCATGAGGATGGAGGTTCAGAAAAATTAAATTACCTAAAGGATAACTTAACCACAAAACCACACAATCTTTCTGTGCTTTCCTTTCTACTCTTACCAAGGTCAGATGTTCATCTATCAGTCTTGCTGTCTAGAAGTCAGTATGACAAAAAGGAGTCCAAGCAGAGAGACAGGGAGAAGCTAGTCCTTTCGTATTTTCCAAGGTGCACAGCTTTTGTAGTTTTACCTCTCATTCTTTTGCATCATGAGCTTGAGAATTCTACAGAATCATAGAATTATTTAGGTTGGAGTTGACAGCTACTGCAGCAGAGAGTAGTGTTGCTCATTTTGACCCCGTGCTCCTGCACCTGCAGCCAGGGGCTGCAGAAAAAAGGGATTATGGACAAACAGCTCAAAATCCAAGAAATTGGGCTGAGGATAAAAATACCATTGATATTTCCATTTTCTCTGTTATATAACAAGACAGTCTCCATGGAAGATGTAAGTTTCTCTCTCATGTTTGTCCGAGTACCACAGAGGAAGGGGGGGGGGGCGGAAAGCTATTTTTTGTTCAGGTCTACAAAACAGAAAGAGAATTCTTAATCACAAACACAATCATGCAGGTAGTCCCACTCAAGGAGCAGTCTCACAGTAATGAAAAGAAAATTTTTCATATTGATTAAGTCAGATAGACACCTTTGTGTCTATTGAACCAGGCCCAAAGGCAAATCTGCTTCACATGAGGATTAACAGAGCCAACACTGAGTCTGAGCAGTACTTAATGCAGTACCTCAGGCTACTAGATGCTATATGAATATAAATAACAATAATAACAGCCTGATTACTTGGGAAAAACCCACAGAGGTGAACTTCAAAATGTTTGCTCTCATAAATTCATCTTCACTATCAGAGAGGATGTTTTTGCTCATGCTATTACACCCTCCCCATTTTGGGCATCTGCAGACCACACCTTGGTAATCCAAATGCTCCCCCCTCAAATACAGTTATTCCATGTGAAATGTCACGCTCCATGGGACAGGCTGACAGGGAAAGTCTTGGCTGATTTTCAAAAGGATCTGCCAATCCTTAGGCACCACAGCTGGGCTCCCTGGAAGTGAGTTTGGAGAGTCTCCAGGCCCTCTGGTAGGAAAGGTGCTCCCAGGGAGCACATTCCACCAACAAGCACTCCTAGCTGGTCTGGTCTCTGTCCTCTTCATCTACCTGGGCTTTTATCATTTGCCCTCAGTCGACCTCTCCTTGTGGTCTGCTGCCCTGGGCTGTGCCCTGGGAGATGCTTGCTCAAACATGCCTCCTCAGTAATTCAGATTTATCCTCTAGGAGAACTTATCTCTGGTATTGGGCTAGAGGTAAAACTTCAAAAGGTCAGTGTTTATAAATGGAAGTTAATTCAGACTATCCTTGCTTTCACTACTCTCTTTTTATCATCTTCCTCTGGATTGAGTGGCAGGAAAAGAAATGCTGACCAGTGATCCTAGTTTTTAATGGGTCTTAATTCCACTGGCTAAAAATGGAAAATAATTATATAGCTAAAAAGGGTAGGGGAAATCAGATGTCTTTGACTGTAAAAATCTCACTGCTTTAATTACTTATGACATGTGCAAGAATATAAACTTTTTAATACTCTGGCATCAGTAGAAAAGCACATCCAGATTTGGCCAGTCATTAGCAGCTATTGCTTGTTTTTAATTCACTAGATATTTAGATGTGATTTATTTCTCATTATGAGCTGGACACATATAAGGCAACGTAAATAGGCTTCCTTATTAATTTTTTTTTTTTTTTTTTTTACTGTTGCACACGATTTTCTTTAGAAATAACTTTTAGTAAGTTGATTCTGCTGTCCCACTTCAATAATAGGTTTCAATACCTTGACAGGCTGAAGGATGTTTTTCTCTGAAAGAAATTCATTGGCAATATAATACCTACCAGGCATTAGAAACTAGAGTCTGGTATTAATAAATACCTGTCGCTTTTAGCGATGGCTTGTCTCATCTGCTATTAATTTCTGAAGAGATAAGACAAGGCCATAACCATTTTGCTCAGTGCAGTAAGGTGAAGACTCACATATCAGGAAGTACTTCTTTCCCTATATTTGAAGGTAGTGTGTAATAAAAAATGTCATTTCCAATAAGCTCAGGAAAAAAAATAATCATACCCCAATAATAAAATCAGAACTAGAGGAATTCGTTGCTTAGCTGTGAAGCCTCTGGCAGTTTGAGCAGACTATTTAACTTAATCCACTTCTGCTGCACAAGTTTGAAAGGCTCTATAATTAGAATTATACCTAGGGATGTCAAAAAGTATCTGGATAGAGAAAGCTGCCTCTCTGAGTTTCAGATTTGTAGGTATATTTGTCTGAATAGAACTCTGTTAAATGGGTTTTGTGGCACCTGGAACATCCTCCTTTGCCATCCTTTGCTCATCTTTCTGGATGCTGTATTTCTTTCTCACCTCTCAGCCATAAATTAAATGCATCTCCAGAATACAAGGAAGACACAAGTCCAAAAAATGGCTTTGGACATAAATCGTTCCCTGCAAACCTTGCTGACCAGGCTGTGGCCACCCCTTGGCCACTCTGCTTTCTCCTGGTAGAGCAGGACTTGGAGCCTTGCTTGGTGATGTGGCAAACCTCTGCCTGCTCCAGCCTGGCTCTGCATACATGAAGTAATTTATTACATTCCTGGCTTTTTACAGAAGAAGGCGGCTTTCCCAAAACACAGCCTTAGCTTCTTGCATTTATGGACAATGCTAAGCTCCAAGGCACCTCTTAAAAGCCTACAGGTGAGGAGACCCAAGAACCTCTCTACAAAAGAGGATATTTCTACTCCTCGTGCTGACACTGTTGTTTTGGCATAAAAACACCTCTTTCCAAATTAGCCTTATCCAGTTCCAGTTCAACCTGGAACAAGACATTCCTCTTTGAAACTCATGTGGGGAGCTAATAAGAAATAAGGTTTCCTCCTCTGAGATGGGGACATCCACGCGAGTATTCTAGGTGCAGGCAGACCATGGTTATGCAAAGTTACAATGCAGGAATGATTTTTCATAAAATCATAGAATGGTTTGAGTTGAAAGGGTCCTTAAAGATCATCTAGTTTGAACCCCCTGGTCACAGGCAGGAACACTTTCCACTGCACCAGGTTGCTTAAAGCCCCATCCAGCTTGGCCTTGAACACTGCCAGGAATAGGGCTTCCGTAACTTCTTTGGGCAACCTGTGCCAGCATCTCACCCACTGTATATCCCTTTGCTAAAAAGCCCAAATAACCATGTTGCTTTCCTGAACTGCTTCTCATTACTGAGCTAATACTTTCAAAGAACAGCCCTTTATAACCTGAAGATTTCATTCCAGCTGAATGAAATATTGAGCTCAAATGACATAATTGTAGATGCAAAGGGAGGACACTTATATTCCCATATACAGCCAGAAGGTTTGTCGCTTTGAAAGGTAATTTGGAAATGGATCTGAGTGATAAAGTCTTTTAACTCAGACTTTGCTTCCTATACCATTTACAGAATTAATGTATTTTACAGAGATACTGAGATGATGGAACATAATTATAGGTATCCATATTCAAATATGTTGGCATATACAAGACCCTTTCACCCATAATTTGCTAAGTCTTATGAAAAATCTTGGAAATACTAAATGGTACACTATTAACAAACCTGCCACTGGGCATTAAAGTACACAGTGTAGTGGCTAAAAACATTTTTAAAATATTAATATCAAAATAGCAGCATTTTGAGTGCATTTGCAACAAATTCCAGCAAAACCTGGAATACCAGTTATTATTTCTGTTGCTCATGCAGAAGTAGCGGGCCACCTCAGGCAATGTAATTTCAGAACTCCAGTCATTCATTTTTGTTTCATTTAGACATACAACAAGGTCTCTGATACAGCCGTGACAGTGCAAAAAATTCAGTTTCCATCTAGTTGGAAGGCTCTGGTATCCATACTTGCCAGCCAAATGTATTCCTAGTGTTTCCTACATTATACTATAAAAAAACCTATTTAACAAAATCTATAGCCCCAGGCATTTCCAATGGAAATGTTTTCTGTATTAATTAATACAAAAAAAGCCCTTCTGTATGTATGTGTGACACTAACATTTTTTTCTTTTCCAAACCAAGAAAGGGTATTGAAAATTTACTGAAGCCCAAATGCTGACAGGGGGTGTTAATCTAAGTGGATATCTTTATCCTTGTTGCAAAGGCTTCACCATTTCAGGATTCTGAAAGTGAGAAACTTTTTTTCATATATACAGTTTCTAAAAGCAGTAAAAGTGATCACCTTAAACATGAGCAGTAGTTCCCTGTAGGGTTAACACATGAACAAGAGTGAGAGGCACACACGTTGGAATCAGCATCCAAGCAGACCATCATTATTATGCACAAGGCAAGCATCAGTAATGTAAAATGTGCAAGACTACCCATGTCTTACTATGCACATAGATGTGATTGTGTATTTACACACACATAGATATGGATGCGTTGGCACGCTGAGCACATCTTTTCATTGTGATCAATAGATGTATTTTCATTTTAGAGTCATAAGCTTTTAGTAAGACTTGGGGTGATTTTGGAAAAGAAACTTTTACCATCAGTTGCTGAAAAGTTGCTGAGTGGTTGCTTTAGTATCTCTACTGTACTATTCCCATATCTGTGTTTGTTCTAGTTAAAGTATAATCATAGGGAAAAATGTTATGGTCAAATTTAGTATTTATTGCTAATCATCAGGTCAAACTTTGTTGTTGATTAAGTGGAGCAATGCTGGGGAAGTAAGCAGAGCTGCTATGGCTTGGAACTGACCTAGCTGCAATCAAAGTTGATTCCCAGCATTTTAGAGTAAAATACATTGTGGTCCTACACTGATATTGGGCAAGGCGTTTTTACAGAACCCACTGAGCTGTAAATTATACGTTCTGTCATGGTGCCCCCCCAGACAATATGTGCACAGCCACTCTTTCTGAGCGCAGTTGTTAAAATCCTCCAACTCCATTTGGCATGTTCCATTGTGCGAAATTACTGGGACCTCCCAGCGTCACTGGTCCTGCTGCCACTCCAAGGGGCATATTTCATCCCTGCACTCATGCACAGCTAGACAGAGGCAAACTGCTGAGGACAATGACTACCTTGCAAATCAGCACAGGTAGAGGTCAGCTTTTTACTCTGCTGGTAGCTCAGAAACACCCGTTCTTTAATGCAATCAGAGCTGAAAATGCATTTCGAAAACATGCTTCTTCACATGCTAGGAGCTGTGTGCTCCTGGCTGAATGGAGGTGGTGACCCACAAAGGCTGCTGAGAATGGCATTATATCGAGCACAAAGATGGGGAAATTTGCTTTTCTGGCTGCTGACCCGCAGGATCTTTGCTTGCTAGCAGAGAAAATGGAGAGCACTGCTGTCTGGCCCTATTGAGGGCTCCCTGACTAAATGCCTCGTTCTGAAAAGGGCAACCAAAGTTAATCACCAGTAGAGCAGGGCAGTCTGCTGTGGTAGGGAGGGGAAACAAATAAATGCTGCTCTTTGCAAATGCTCCTCACAGTCACAGCACAGAACTCCAGAAATGCTGGCCTGGAGTAAGTCCTCCTACAAAACCTCTACCTTAAGAGGTGATCTAAACCATCTAGGCTGTTCTGAAGGGACAGGGCAGACACAGTTTGTAAAGATCTCTAATAAGGTCTTCTACAGATTTCTCAAGAACTTATTACTCTGCTTATCTATCACTGTCATAGGAAAATCCTCTTCCTAACCTGAATGTCCCCCCTGGTAACCATTTCTGTTACTTCTTGCCATAGCTCTTATGAACCTGAAGAATGGATCATGCCTTTAATGTTTTCTTGGACAGATACGTCTTTTCTCAAGTTTTTCTTCCCTAGACTAATTAACTCTAATTTATTCACTCTTTCTTTTATAGCTTATGCTTGTTTTTCTCTGAAACCTCCTGTCACTCTGCATCGTTCTTGATGCACAGCCCCAAAAGGGAAGGCAGAAATTCCTCTGAGGCTTTGTCAGTGCTGAGAAAGGTAACAGGTTACTTCACATGTCTTGCAAGCTGACTTCTGTTCGCACATCTCGGTGCACGCCGTGTGTGCGTGCTTCGTGACAGCATGCCATCATTGTGCCACTACAAGCCCAGATGATCTTCCTTAGGGATGCTACCCAGCTGGTTGTTCCTTATCTGCTGCGTGTGTCACTGACTGTTTCTGCTGAAGTGAGTGCCTTCCACATTCCCATATTGAAATTACCTTTTCAGATGCAAGTACTCCAAGTTGTCAAGCTTGTTTTGAATTTAATTCTGCCCTCCATTTTACTTGCAAACAATTTCAGCTTAACATGGACTGATTTATTTTAATAGCACGAATTTCATTATCCTGGCTAGTTAAAATATGGAATGATAGTATGCTCAAAAGAGAAGTTCAAGAAAGACCTGATTTTGTCCATCCTTTTGCTTAGGGACTGAGTCACTAGTAATTACTCTCTGAACAAGACTACCCATCAGTTTTGTTCTGCCCTGTACAAGCTTAATCACTGTCACACATCTCTCAAGCATAAGATTAGTGCTGAGGTAGTGCCAAAAGCCTTACTAAAGTGCAGCTATAATATCTACTCCTTATTCTGTGTCTGCGTGGCCTTACCCCATTGGCAAAGAAAATTAGATTGATCTACTTTTGAAAGGTGTCTTTAAAAAGTTTTATTAACTACTGCAGAATTTGTCTATGATTTGATGATTAGCTGACTAATCTACCATTCCCCAAATTCCCTTTCTTACTATGTTGAAGGGAGATGAATACAGAAGTTCCTGTCTGTCTTTCAGTGTTTCCCTCACTTTCTGCATCCTCCAGGGCAGAGTGCCTTTCCTGAGGTTGCTTCAGGTACCTCTGGATGAAGTCACCTTTGCTAGAGACAGAGCAATTTGCAAAAAACCTTGAAGGGTTCTGTTGTAATTAAGGGTGGAATTGAATAAAAGCTTTGAAAATCACCAGCGTCAACAGTTTACCAGTGTTACTGTACTGTCTTTGGGTACCTTAACATTAACTTGAGTAAAACTTCTCATGCCCTTTGAAATGGGCAGCATTTTCCTCATTTAACAGATGGGAAAGTAAAGACCTGAGCATATGAAGAGTTCATTTATGTCTAATTTTTGAGAGAAAAGTACACAGCATCTCTTTCTCAGGATGCCACACTGAAATAGTCAGGCTGCACTCAGCAAAAGAATTTTTAGGTCTCATCCCAGATAAATCCCTTAAGCCATGCTGCCCATCAGTAACAAACCCAGAAAAGAATGCCAGAGTCAGCATCCAGCTCCCAAACCAATCCACAGAGCAAAACCTCACTGCCTTTGCAGGAGGGAAACAGCATCACAGGCTTTTTTGCATGTAGGAAAACTTACAAAGGCCCTTTTATCTCTCATAAGGAAAAATCAGAAAAACATATCACATGCAAAGCATGCAGAGGGGCCAGAGGAAGGGCCTGAGCTGATTTCACGGAATGCAAAAGTGGTGGCATTTTAGCAGCCTGGGGAGACAGGAAGTACTGATGGAGAAAAAAAACTGTCCGATGTTGGGAAAGTTTCTCTTGTGACAAGGCCAAAGAAAGACCATTTATCTGGTTGTGGCTAGGTACTGCTACAGACCAGTTATCTTAGATGGTTAAGAATTGCTTAGGTATGGCACATCTGATCCTGTAGGAGGGTTATTATTGGGTGCTTTTCCCCTCTTTGCCATAGCTCTAAATGCAGTAGTATTAAACCCTCTTTTACATGAGAATCCTCCAGTTGTTTTTTTTTGTTGGTTTTTTGTTTGTTTCTGTTTTTGTTTTGTTTTGTTTGTTTGCTTGTTTGTTGTTTTTTGTGGTGTTTTTTTTTTTTTTTTTGTACATCAAGTCAATTATGAAAAGCCTGTCTCTGAATGAAGCAGCCACATTTTTCAGGAAAACACAGAAAAAATTATGTGACTCTTTCTACAGTTAGTGAAGGTGATTAAAACTGCTGTCTAAACTTCACCAGAGGCACACCCTCCTCTCCTCCAGCCCTGTTCCATATTGGCACATAAGAATCTACCCAAAATACATTTCCCAGGATCTGGTAAGGGCAGGGAAGCCCCTTGAATTACCCGGATGCTTTGCCAGTATGATCAGAATATACTGGGGCAGATGGTTGTGCCTACCCAGGGAGTGCTGCAAGCAAGGGGAACAGAAGGAGGAAGCAACCAAGTTGTATCACATTTAAGAGAGATACCAGAGTTGCACTTTGCTCTCCTGTCATATTATTTCCACATACTTCTTCAAGAAGTGTGATACTCTCAGTGAAAAGGCTTAATGGGAAATATTTTCTTGATTTTGTTACTGAAAGAGCATTCACGTTCTGACTGTCTTTGGCTACTAACATAGCAAACTCAAGCAAGTAGGTGGTATATAGGAGTGATCAGAAATTAATTTTGCAGCCACCTTATTCCCCTTAGAAGACTGAGGTAGATAACTTTGAAAGGTTAAACACCTGACCACACACTTAAACTTGAATGAAAAAAAACCCACCATTTCTTCAAGGAAATTACCTATGCATTTAACAATAGGAATTTCTAACATTAAAAATTAGATAAGATTTAAGGAAGAAATACTTCACCGTGACAGTGAGAAGGCACAGGAGCAGGTTGCCCAGAGAAGCTGTGGATGCTCCATCCCTGCCACTATTCAAGGCCAGGTTGGATGGGACTCTGAGCAAGATGATGCAGTGGAAGCTTCCCCGCCCATGTCAGGGCAGATGGAACTACAGGGTCTTTAAGGTGCCCTCCAACCCAAACTATTCTATCATTCTCTCTGATTCTATGAAATCATCTTGATCTATAAGGCCAAGAAGACACAGAAGAAGTACTCATGCCTCTTTCTCATTACCTTCCCAGATGGCAAACTAAGACAACTAAGTAGCTGGGGTCGAGCTGTTGGAAGGAAATCACAAGCTGATCTTGCCTTAGTCTCTGCTCCTTAGAGGGCTGGTTTCAGATGCAAGAGCTGATGTTACTCCTGCTCCAAGCCATGGCAAGTGCAACCATCAATTCCTCTGTGATTTCCCTTTCTGCTTGAGAAAAGGAGGGGACACAGTATTTTCAAGAGTTAGTTGAATGAGCAGCTAATCAGTGAAAGCCTAGAGGTGGCCATCTGGGCTAGCAGCCAGCAGCCCTCCCTGCCAGGCTGGGCTCATGCTCTTTTTGGCCTATCCACACATTTTTGTCTTGTGGTTTACAGAGGTGGGCACAGTCTGTTTGGGTCTGGAGTCAAGCTCACAAGGATGTTTTTAGCTGAAGGGACACTTCAGAGAGAGAAACTGGTGTGGGAGGCAGTGCTTTTCATGTCTCCTCCCTGAACAAAGAAATGCTCAGTGGTCCCAGCAACGGGGCTAGCACAGCTCTTCTCCCCTTAGAAGGAAAAAAAAATCTTGCACAAGGCAACTTCAATGTAACGTGGAATTTAGAACTTTTCTGGGTCAACAGGATGGAAAGGGCAGACAGCGCTCATAATCTGACATCTAAAAACCACTATCATAAAACCCCGCAGATGAGCATGATTACTGCCTTTCCTGTGCCATCAAAACTGTTGCTGCCTTCAGATCTCACCACTAAACAACACCACATCCCCCTAGCTCTGGCAGCTGCTTGGTCACCACTTGCATGGCTCCCAGCCCAAACAAAGACGACCCCTAACAGACATTTCTGCTTTTCACCTCTTGTTCTCATGTTCTGGCTGGGGGCTGAACCCCCTCACCACCCTGAGTCTGCTCTTCTTTTGATTCACCCTGTCCCACCAAAACTGTCAGGGGTGGCTCAGAAGTGAAGTAAAACCTTGCTTTTTTCAAGTTTAGGATTATTATTTCGAACTGTATTCCCTAAGACACAGTGGAAAGAGTTATTTCATTCTGAAGAATGGAGAGCTATGACAAGGTTTGTTTCCAGCACAAAGGTGCTTTGGGAGAAGAATGATAGAAATTTTTAGGCTGAAAAAGGCCTGTAAGATCAACAAGTCCCACTGAAGACAAACTAAAGTGTTTGATTGTAATGCATAAGACATATCCATTTGCATACATAACAAATATAAGCTACCACATCTCCCTAGGCATATGGAGCACCATGCCAATGGCATTTCTGGTGCACCAATACCCGCAGTTTACATTGACTCCAGTGTTACCAGTCTTGCTCTGGGAATCACTTAGCCAGCTGAGACTATAGGATACCTATCCCCAGCTGTAGGTACTGTGGGGATCACCACAGTCACTGAAGTCACATGAGAAGGGGGTTGCCAACTTGCCCCAGCTCAGTAGGGGTCATGCAGACACATGTGCACAAAAAAAGGAAAGGAAATGTGAGGAAGCAGCCTTTGCAGTCCAGCTATCCAGAGACGACCATCCACAACACAAAGATCTCAACCACTCTAAAGAATAGTTTTCCAGAAACTGAAATCAATGAGGAGACCCTGGGCAAGTCTGAAGGGAACTGTGCCTTCCTGCAAAGCAGGATGCATTTTGCAGGAAGAAAAATGCATTCTGAGCTCTAAGAAACACTAGGACATCATAACATCCTATTTCCAGATCCCAGACCTACAGACATTAGAGCCAACTTTTCAGGTGCCATTTCCGTCAGAGCGAAAACATGAACTTTGGGAAGCAGCCAGGCAAAAACAAAATCATAAAATAATTCCAGATCCCATGATGGCCTTGCAAAATCTTCAGTGGCTGTTTCAGCAAAGACTACAAGTATTTTGCAGTACAGCTGTTGAAATAGATAAAGGAGCAATTTATGATGTGAATAGCAATTCTCAGCTCACCAGTGAAGTAAGGAACAAACTAGTCCAGCAAGCAAACAAGACCTGGATACATACCAACACAGGTGTGTCCTTTGTACAGCCCAAAGGGGAGCGAAGGAGGTCGTGGTTCTTTTCCACGGGGTAGAGGGGAGGAAGAGGCAGCCTTCAGCAGAAGCAAGACCCAGAGGATGCAGAATAAATTAAGAAATGTTTGCCTAGATACCTTCATCCTAAGGAAGGAAAAAAAGGAAGAAATCAGGCAGGAAGGGTGCAAGTGGACCTGTATTCTCTTAACTCTGAGGGAGTATCCTGCATCAGTGCAGCTTGAGGAGAAAGGAGACTGGCGTGCCTGTGCAGCAGTAAGTAACCCAGGGACGGATTCCCAGGCAGGAACAAAGACATCTGCCCTCTCATGGGGTGCATGGAGGACCCCACACTCTCACATAGCAGATGCTCTCCCGACTCCTCAGCCCCTCAGGCCCTGCCACCCGTTAAACCCAGCAGGTCCCACAGACCTGGGCACGCTGTGACCAGGCTGGGAGGATGCCCCTGTGGCCCTGGTCCCAGGCTGCTCTCCACACCCCCACGCGACCCTCTGCCCCGTGTGCAGCTCTTCCCAACCTGCTGGCCTGGGAGGACCAAGAGGGTTGGATGAACAGCTCTGGCTCAGCGCTCCTGTGTCTGCTGCAGTAGCAGTGGATGACTAACGACCTTGAACCACAGTGGTTGCCAGAGCCACTCAGCATTAATAACACAGGACACTCCCCTGAACAACTAGTGTTGCAAAAAGGGAAAAAGAAAAAAAAAAGAAACCACCCAACTCTACAAACCCTTCCCCCTGCGCCGTCACTCCTCTGCCCTCCTCCGCAGAAAGGAAAGAAAACTTCTCTCTGGCTGCTTCTGCAAAATTTCTGACCCGGGTTTCCGTTCGGGAGGAGTGAGTGTGAAAAATGAAAGAAGCTGCTTGAGACGGAGCCGCAGGGTCAGGAGGGATGGAGCTGCTGTGCTGGGCTTTTGCCAGGGCTTTAGTTCTGCTGGGACTGAGGCATAGGGATGGGAGACAGCTTCCAGTATGAGGGTAGCACTGGGAGCTGAACCCCTGTTCCCATCAGCTTTGAGCATATTTGCTTGCAGCCCTCAGCTGCCTGAGAGCCTTGAGAAATCCTGTGCTGTTCCTGCTTTGGCAGTCACAACAACTGAAGGAGCCGTGGTTCTATTTCATTTAATCCCTCAGACAAGGCACAAACCAGTCATTCCCCAGCCTGAAGCAAAAGCAGAGTAAAACATGTTTAAATGATGTGACTTCAGAGGTGGAACAAGTCCAAACAGCTACATCCCAGACACTATGCATGCAAGGACGGCTTTAAGGAGGCAATTTAGGACTGAGGCACTGGAGGGTCACTGCTGTGCCCCACCTGGGCAAGTCCATTCCCCTCACAGTGGGCAATGGATACTCATCTTTCCTTTCCATTCCTTGCCTGTCTCTTTCAGAAGTGGGCCGGCCAATTACATGGGTGGCTAAAGGACAGTGAGGAGCCTGTTTCATAAGCAATCCCTACATACTTCCCATGAATAATTAAAACAGACCTAAAAATGGTGTTGTAAAAAGAAAAACTAGAGGACATATTAAAATCAGTGATTCCCAGCCAATTCCTGCAGACCAACACGATCACACATGCATCAGATCCACTTCAGTATTTAATGTGTTTTTTGCAAAGCACTTCCTTGCTTGGGTGCCTCCCCTATGACTTTTTAAAGACAGTCCCAGAAAGTTTGCCTCAACTTTGATAAGGAGGATTTGCCTTGTGCTAATGATGATATAATCCAGTGGCTCTGGGGAAAAAAAGAGGACTATAAAATCTTCAATGTGAATACAAATCACTCTGTATTTCTATTCTTTAAGTCGAGCCATTTGCTTTCAAATCTACGCTTTCTTTTGAAAAATATAAAAAATAATTAAACCCAAAATAAAGGTAATAGCTGTTGCCTGAGTTTTGCAGAACTCTTTTTGTTTATCATTCTCCCTATAGCTAGCAATGCCGGTTTTCTTTTTTTTAATAGCAAATAAACAAAAATCATAGTGCAAAGTACCATATCCATATGCCAATCCTACTGAAATCTGCAGGATGTTTTTCTTAAAGCTGTAAAAACTTGCTATAAAAAGACACTGCTACAGCGACTGCAGCTCCATTAAACCCTTTTTAACACACATATCACTTGGTTTCCAATGACACTTTGAAGTCCTTTAAAATTCTGCATATTGGCTTGCTGCAAAAGCAGCGTGCTAATAATAGGCAAGAAAAACCTTCCTAGCAGAGAGGTCTTCAGAATGGGTCTCTGCTTTATATCTACTGCAACACACAAAGCAAAATAACAGCACTTATAAAGTACAGAGATAGATCCCAAGCTGCTCCCAGACATGTAAACCTGCAAAGCATGTAGCTGAAGCCTGTAATCAGCTGTGTGATTTTCTTTCATTTTAGCCTGTGGAGAGAGTGGTGAGATAACTCCATGTGTAACACAGAGCTGCTTTGCACTGTACCTTACACATTAGTTAAGCTCTTAAACCAATTGAAGATAAAAAAAACTCCGAAGCTTTTAAAATTTCCAGTCTGGTCGGAGAAATGAGGGATTTGCATACTTGGATTTAGAGGCCAGTTGGGAAGGTGAATCCCCACTTACTGGCCCCTCCCCAGACCATGTGTGAAATCTGTCTTCTTCCCACTCAAATCAGATAGCAAATCCTGCCTTTTGCCAAGCAGATTTTATATTACTTCCAAATCCCTGACACATTAAGGCCTAAAGCTGTCTTGGTACAGGAGCAAAGGAGCATTTGATGTTGCCTTTTAATTTTAGTAAGTGCATAAATGATGTTAATGGGAGGTAAGAAAAAAATTAGACCTGTCCCAAAGGATGGGATTTGATCATAAATTATTCTATTAGGTTGTGCACAACACCCAAGTCTTAGAAGCAGACCTAGGTCAAGGGTGACTCAGGAGATGCTGCCTGCCCAGAAATAAGGAATGCGAGAGCTGGAGCAAAAGGAGCTCTGCCTGCTGCAAAGCACCAGGGGCAGAGAAGTGACCCCAAAATGGTCTAGCAGGGTCACCCTATACCTTTTAACCATGTCTTCTCAGCTCTATTTTTTTTTTCAGTGTGTTTGCAACCTGGGCTTGCAGCAGATACAGTCAGATGGCAGAGGGGTGTGGTTCAGGTGGGTTCTCAGGGCTGGTGAGGCTGCTCAGGGTTGTTCTAGCCCACAAGTGCCTCAGAGCCCTGACACTTGCCTTTGGGGACCATGATAGCCAAGTGAGTGGAGGAAGAAGTGCTCCTGGACACCCCACAAACTACCTGCCTGCAGCATTACTCACCTAAAAAGTGCTGAGAATGCAGTCTCTCTGAATCTCCATGTTCCTTTTGAAGATGAGGCAAGGACAGTGCAGAGCCAGAGGTGCCATGAGATCACCACCTCTTGCAGATGGGAAACCCTCAGTGCCCTGAAATAACCCAGCTCCTCAGACATTCTCTTGCTATTAGGCAGAAGACATAGAGTCAGCTGAATTTTTTTCAAGGTTGATTTTGGACTAGCAATAATGTATGCATAAATAAACACACATGTATATCCATGATATATGCTGGCCCACCTGCTGCTGCTTCCTGCTAAAGAAATGGGAAGGCCCACAGCTCCATTCAGCACACAGATCAGGAGGGATGCACATTACTCTGCAGAGTTTTGGTTAAATTCTGCTCCAAAGGAAATCCTGCAGCTCTCTGCGTTTGCTCATGGGATGCCAGGAGACACTGAAGAGCTTGCTCAGCTCACCCAGCTTGATCCAGTCTATGTTTTTTGGGGAGTTTTAGCACATGTTGGTGTACCCAGAGCTAAATCTCAGTTACCATATCCTCATGTACAGGCCAGTAGGAAGTGTGATGTGTGGGGGACACACCTTGTAGGGGAGAGCGTTGGTTGGGGGTCACCAGAAAGTCTGCAGGGGCCCATAGAATGCCCCACTTGGTAACTCCCAGCCCAAGTGCTCCAGCCACACCCTCAAGCCTCTCTCAGTTTAAGCAGAGCTGAGAAAAACTTGCATACATGATGGCTGCCAAAAACCTGAGGCAAAACATGCAAAGGCAAGCCTGAATTTCCATGATGGCAGAGCACTGTTAGGGTACATGCATAGCTAGTGAAGAAATACAATCCTCTAGGCTGATCCCAAGAGCAGGAGTGTGGTTTCTGGAGTTTGAAGGACCCATAACACTTCTCATTTCTCACGTTTCCATATGAGTTCCTGACACCTAATGTTCATTGCTTTGGGTGGTGGTGCCAAATCAGCCAAGGGACAGGTACAATTTCAGCCTCCATCTTTGCTGCCCCTCATAGAGGTGCAATGGAACTGAGTTAGGGTTTCTGATTCTCTTAGTAAGGTCTTAAGAGTCACCTCTTCCCTGTAGGGAGCGATACGTGATTGCCACTAGAACAATGAAATGAGATGCGAGGATGAAGTTAGTTTCAATGCTACTTTCCATTATGGGTCCCTAAAGATCTGTTTATGTATACAACAAATACATTGAACAAACCCATCCAAAAGAAAAGAGACTGAAAAATACTTCAACGAAGTCTCCAAACAGGACAAGCAAGAATTGATTTGTCATCTGTCAGGATTAGGGGCCACTTAGTTGAAAAAAGAAGTATGAAATAGTTATCTTACAAAAGGAGATCAGCTGGCAGCGTATATTTCTCTATCCTATTCTGTCCAAGTCATTGCACATATCACTGCATTTTTTTTCCCTGTTTGCTTAGATTCTTCCACATATTCATTTTTTAAGATATATGCAGTTTTTTTCTTTGTCACATTCATGCATGCATTTGTATGATGATTAAATATTATCTTGGAAGGTTTTCTCTCCCTTTCCTTCTTCATTGACGTGCTGTTCAGCTCTTAAGGGAATAGATATAAGCCTTGTATTTTTGTGTCTGGAGAGACAAAACCTGCAGGAAGAAGCCTTTAGATCAAAGATCCTCTCAGTCTCTTTTCTTCCTTTTATTTTCAAAACGTTATCCTTTGTGGCCTTTGACTCTGAAGTTCCCAGTGGTTTCTTGCATTGGTTATTTTTCATTACTGCTCTCCAAATTTCTCTGACTGTCATAAGCATCACTGCAGTTGGTGCATTATCACTGGCACGGATGAACATTTCCAGAGCCCCATGTGGATTTGTGACTGCACCACAGCCAACTGAGTCATTCCCTCTGCCCCAGTTTCTTTATCAGTTACTGCTTGCAGTTCAAGTTATGCGTCTATTTCAGAGTCTCTCCATCTCATTGTCATTCAAAGCTGCAGGGAAAGCATTTGAACCAGTATTTTCTTACACTTGTATCCAAAAATTTGTTCCAAGCTATTTCCATGCTGTATTAGATGATGATTATCCTTTATTCTGCCACCTTTAATGAAATTATCTGTCTCAGCTTGCAAGGCTGTTGATATCTGTACTCTTAGAAATGTAAATCACTGACATGACTTACTTCAGTTTGGATACAACAAAATGTGGGAACAAGCCTCTTAAGGCTTTCAAAGAGGGAACACATGAAAAATACAGCTACATCACCTTGCACTCTTGTTCACAGCAGGTTGTGCACTTCTGGGAAGGTCTGACTCTTAGGGTTGACAAAAGGAGGTGACTTTGCATTTTCTACTAAAGATGGCTTTCTGCAAAGCGGAGATCAGATTAACTGCATCTTCAAAGTGTATTTCTCACTACTGCCTGTAAGGAGCCCTATAGTGATTTACATGGTTTAGTGGTGGACTTGACAGTGCTGGGTTAGTGGTTAAACTTGATGATCCTAAAGCCTTTTTTCAAACTAAATGATTCTATGACTCTAATTATTGGTGATGCACTACATTTCCTTAGTTGTTTGATACTAGCACAGGAAAACAAACCTGTCTGCTGTGTTCTTACTGTGTGCAGATGACCCTACAAATCCAGAAGTAATATTACTAACATAGATTTTGCAGTTTGAGTTCTATGGGCACAGATGTGGACCTTTCCAATCTAAAGTAGACCTAATTCTTGCTATTATCTAGACAAAAATACCCCAAACCATCAACTCTGGCAATTAAGGAGCAAGGGAATGTGGCAATATTACTGAAAGACTTGTTAGAGGCCTTAGATAAGGCAGTCACTCAGAGCCAGCTGTAAATACAAGTCAGGAAGCCTGGGACAGACTCTCTGCTGCCCTGCAGTTTGGGTACTTATTTAAATCCCAGAGAAGTGAGATCCAAGCATTACCAACTCAGTGTGATTATTGCCTTGCCATAAATAGCTAGTAGCTAGACAAGCCAAAATCCCATCTACTGCATCGATCCCTGCAGCGCTATTGCTACTGCATTGGGTTTTGTCAGAAATGCAACCCCCTATGAGGCTCCCAGTTTAGGGTTGATGAAGCTGTGGTGGAGGGTGGCGGGGCAAAAGCTTGCCCCAGATGCTGTCAGGTTGTAAGCAATTACAAGAGGAACATCACAACATCAAAGAAGAAGAAAAAGAAATGTTTGATTATGGTAGTTCCATTTGATCTTTCCTCCAGTAACGCAAATAAAAGAATTGCAGCTCAACAGCCTCTTAATCTCAACACAGAACAGGTGCCAATAGAAGATAATTATTCCCACTGTTTAGGCTAGGAAACAGTGCTGAATGTCACTGGAGGCATTTTTTAGCACATACCAAAGTTCACAAGATTATTTAAACATATTGACTGAGGCTTGTACTGGGACTTCTACGCTCAGATATGGGATCTCTACAACATATGTACTGTGGTGGCACTTTGCCACTCAATAACAGGGTGGGGGATGATGTGGTTTTTGGGTTTTTTAAAATAGATGTTTCACTGATTTGCTTTGATAATAAAGGACCTGCAGCTGATCTGGACAACTTCCATCAGCAAAATAGCCCTTCAGGAATAGTATCCATCAACCATAGGTGAATAAGAAAAGTCAGTGCAGGCTTATTTTTTTCAAATGTTGGTTAGGCAGTGGCCAAATCACTGGCCAGCCAGCCATGGACAGAGCCTTCATGCTCTTTAGAGAAGTCAGGCTGTATGAAAGAACTCAAAGCACTTGGAGGCATATACATTGTCCAATTCAATAAAATGAGGGGGATGTAGCAGTCAGTAAAGATTGCATTGATAATCTAGTCTTATTATACAGACAAGCCAAACTCAGGGGCATGAGGTCATCTCTTAACATTTCATTTTTCAGACCACAAAATCATAAAATAATTTAGACTGAAAAAGACTTTTAAGATAATGAAGTCCAATCGTTACCCCAGTGCTGCCAAATCCACCACTAAACCATGTCCCTAAGCACCACATCTACACATCTTTTAAATACCTCCTGGGATGGTGACTTGGCTGCTTCTCTGGGCAGCCTGTTCCAATGCTTGACAATATTTTCCATGAAGAAATTCTTCCTAATACCCAGTTTAAACTTCTTCTGTCACAATTTGCCTAGCTCTATCACTGAAAATTCACGGAGGGTTTGTTTGCACTTTGTCCTTTCACTTGCATCAGATTTTATACTGATATCAGACATCGATGGTTTAGACTTGCATATGTACAAGAAGATGACAAAAGGCAGCTGTTTTTATTTACTACCGTTCACAGACACCTCACCATAATGCAGACACATGCCTCTCCAAAATGGCTCCCCATTCAGAACACCTTTCATCCGTTCTGCCTTCTTACTCTGTTTGGACATCCCACAGATTTACCTCTTTCCTCTACCTTTACCTTTTCTTCTAGCTTTAGACTCAGAGCTGTATTTTCATTTCTTTTCAGTCCCATTCCAAAAATTAGGGTATTAGAGAAAATTCTCAATTAAACACAGCAGTGTTTGTTCAGGCCCCTTCTTAAGGGATGTGGTAAGGTGAGCAGCTGGGGCTTGATGCAAATCTGACATGTTAATTCATCCCAGAAGAGATTTGAACCTGGAGAAGGCAGGCATGACTCCTGCCTTCACAATGAGGAATGGCCCCATGAGAATCAAAACCAGCAGCACAAAGACCATCAAACTGTTAGTGAGGGGGAAAGCAGGCACTGCATCACTCTTCTTCCCCCAGTCAAGCTGTGCCTTAAACACAGAATATTTCTGCCTGGTCAGCTGCCTGGTCTCTGGCCCCTCCACACACGTTGGAGTCATTAAATCATCCATCAAGACACCATCCTTCATGCACAGTGGGACGGCTGCCTGCCTCCCTCACTCATTATTGGCCTTCCACAGTCCTTTTCAGCCAATTCAATGAAATATAAATAGTATTTCAGATAAACGTTCACTCTCTTATAATACCTTTCTGACGTCTTTCTGCTCTTGCTCTGGATGCATAAAAAGAGCTGTAATATATTTCAATGAGTTATTGAATCCTTTTTGAAGCCTGATATATGCTCAGTACAAGGTTATTTAAATATCAAGGGCTTTAGGCATAGGCTTTAGCAAAATCTACCCAACTAAATTTTTCAGAAAAAGTGAGCAGGCAATCTTCTGCCTTGCAAATCTATCTGTCTTCCACGATGAAGGACTCCAAGCCTGCTGATGCTGGACCAGCCTCCTTTTTCTGCACTAGAATGTCGCCAGTCTTGAAAAAGTGTTTTTTGTTGTTGTTGTTTTGGTTTTTCTTTTTTTTTTTTTTTTTTTTTTTTTTTTTTAATGTCAATTAGATGTCAGACACCACACCAGGGGTTCTCTTTTCTTTGCCTAAGTAATGTGGAGTAAATGCTGTACAACCAAATGATAAAAAGAAAGGACTCAGAAATGTTACCCAGAGTTTTACTGAAGTGTAACACAGAAGTAGTATCTCTCCCAATCTTCCTGGCTTAGAAAACAAATTAACACTAGTATTTGTGTATTTTTTCTCCCTGTAACTTTCTTTGCCACCATTCATCATTTAGCCTCAGTGTTTGCGTATATTTAAAGCTACCAACATAAATTAGCAACAAAGCTTGCAGGGTGTTAAATAACCTGCAATAAAACTCCTTTCCCTCACTGGAGTATTTCTCAAAACGAAAATATCTGAGTAAACATCTTGTTCTAACACTAAGTGGGGACTGAGTGACTTTCACTCCCCAAACTACATCATCTGAAAGAAAAGGGCAGCTCTTCACCACTTCTGGAAGAATGACTAAGTGGAAATGCATTTTGGGGACCAAACAACAAATGCAGCTCTCTCAGTTTCACAAAAAGGTGGCAGACAGGCATCCCAGCAGCAAGTCTCTCATTTTTCACTAGATCCACATCACATACAGCAGAGAACAGGTACATTCTGGAGATATCCAGGCTCTGAATTTAACACAAGCAAGCAGTCACTTTCAGCAGTGATCAGATGCCAAGAAATGGTTTTGGGGAAGCAGAAATGATAATAATTGTATATATTATGTATGTCCAAATCTAGGTTTCCATGCATATTGGAAACAGCTCTTTTTGCAGTCTATGTGTGCTTCAGTCTGTGCAGCACAGACTGAAGAAACACTGCAGATCCCCAGCAGGGAGCCTGAATAATCTTGCCTCCGAGCGATACAGTGATAGTGGTGTTGGGAAATGTCCAGATAAAAGATAATGTGCAAGACAGGGAATTTCATTTTGTATTAGGAGCAGGAATGGTAGTAGACCAAAGTTTTTTTTGGGCTGGGGTAGAACTGGGTCACAGTGTATAAGTAGATGTCCCATCAGTGAGTCTGTGTTTAACACCAAGTAGGGTATGCCTCAGACCTTGACCAAGTAGGGTAAGCCTCAGATCTTGAGCCAGGCTAATAAAGTTATTTCTGCAGCTATCCAGTGATCTGGCTATCTAGCTCTCCCCAATATCATTTTTCTGCACAACCCTTTCCCCTTTTCACCCTCTGTAGACAAATTCCTTGAATGCCCTCCAGGAAGGAAGTCCCCTGGCCCAAAGCTGTTTTGTGGAAACCATGAAATTTGGTTAAGAAATTTTAAAGATGCCACATTGCAAGTTTCTGGCATTTAGCAATGAGGAAGTAAGATGAGATAGAAAAAATACAGAGAATCATGCTCCTGACCAAAAGTAACCATTTGAGATTTGTTGTCTCAGTTTTTGGTTCTCCATTTCCCTGATGACAGATGGGTTTTGGCAAATGCTTAGCACAGACCTTCTGAAAATCAACTCCCAGTGAAGTCTTTAAAGATGAGCAGCCAAGACCCAAAAACATCACTGTGGCAAAATTTCTACAAAGAGTTTAGAAACTATTAGATGTCAAATAGATAGAGAAAACTTGCCTAATTTTATTTTTAGGATCAAGAAAGAAACTACTTATTTTCCCTGAAGCTAGTGTCCTTTCCAATCTTTCAAATCTAAAGAACGCTTGCCCTAAATGTATTTGGTGCATCACACTATTTTAGGCAATAATTCATGATGCAAAATTCATAATTCATGTGTCTAGATCATTCCTTTGCTTTAATCCTACATCCAGATTCTTTTGATGATTAGCAAAAATAACTACAGTTGCTGCAGATGAAGGTAAGCTGTAGCTTTTAACTAAAACTGGCTGCCCATATTTATCAGGCGTCTGCTTGTGTTTTCAGAAAAGGGACTGGGACCTGATTGCACCAAGAGTGCCAACTGCTCTATGGGCTCCCAAACCCCAACTCTGCCAGTACACAACGCCTGGGATGGCATCCTTGGTGCTCCCCAGCATTCCTGAGGAGGATCCACCTCACTAAACGGCCCTCCTTAGCACTGAGGGGCTGTTTTCCTCAGAGGATGCCAAACAATTCTACCAAGGATGCAAGAGCGAGGATGCTTTGTACCACAACAGCTCCTCCATGCTTAGCTGTAGCTCTCAGGAGAACATCAAGAGGCAAAGTCAGAGGTGCATTCCCTTGCCGTAGAGATGTAGGCTGTGTGTTTGTCTCCTACACACTGCTTTTGAGCTGTCATTCAGGCTGTCTCAAGGTGGGTTTCAGCCCCCCAGAGCAGAGGGTGATCAAACAGGCCATAGGAAAGCAGGCTGATGGTGTGAGAAAAGCTTATCTGATATTGTGAGATTACAGTACCCAGGTAAAAATGAATCAGTCCCTTCCTCTTACCAAGACAAAGAAGGATGCAGGCGAATATGGGCTATCTGAGGTGCTATTTTGGATTTGCTTATAGAAAGATCAGCCAGCATGATTTCCAGATGTATGGCCCCAAAAAGATCTGGCAAATTTTAAAATACTGAATAGCTGGGATATCAGCTACAACTGAAGACTTCATTAAAATTTGACCTGCTAATTGACACTGCTTAGAAAATCAATATGTCGTGGAATCTTTCCATTCTCACCTTAGCTCTGTACTTTGCTTTTCTTGGCATAGTGTGGTCTCTCAGATGGTAACATTGGCTTTCAGGGTATGTGTGGTGAGTCCTCAGCCTTTTCAGTGGTGCTTTCTGCCTTTCCACTCCAGCCATCTGGGAGCATACATGTTTAGAGCTTCCCCTTTCATTGTAGGTCTCTTCTAAGGCATTTCTAAGAGAGAATAACCTCTCCAGTTGAAGCCATATACTGTATTTACCCAATGCTTCATTTTCCTGGTACACAGGTAGCTAAGGCTTTCATCATTCCTTAAAGCTGCTCACTTCTGCTTGGAGCACTTGGGACACACCACAGAGCAATCCTGCTGTAACATAAATATTTGATTTCAGTACTTTTAAGATGGGCAGTGAGACAGGCAGAATTACTGTCTTTTTTTTTTTTTCCAAAGGAGAATTCCACATGTATGCATGCGTGCACACACACCAGATACATCCTGGCAGAAAAGACTGCTATCTGAAAAGAAATTTCTTCGATCACATTTGTGGGGAAAGGAAAAAAAAATGGAAGCACATTCTTTTTTTCTTTGACTAAAGAAAAACATCTCAGCAGGACAAGGGCTTATTGTAACCATTCGTTTAAAAATATTGCCCGATTGTTTGAGTACTTTTATTTCTTTGATGATTCAGCTGCGAGTGGGAAAGGTGTTGTGACCCATTGAATGGCCTATCCATCACACCTGGCCTCTCTGTCCAGGGACCACCAAACCTTGGCTGCTGGCTCCATCTGTGTCAGCTTCCCAGGTATAACCCCATGCTGTGGTACCACTTGAAAGAGAGGAAAGAGACCACAATGTCAGCCTGCCCTTGAAGTGGGCATGCATGCCCTTGCTAGGACTGTTCCCAGGACAAACTGTTTCCTGCATTAGAAGCAGACTGGCCGCAGCAGCAGAGCTGAGGAGAGAGCACACCAAGCCCAAAGAGCTGATGGGGACCAGCTGAAGCCTTTGGCAAAAGACCCCATCTCTGTGAGAAGGGTGATTCACCCCCTGCCTCCTTGAGCAGCAAAATCCCCTGCCCCTCCTGACATAATTTTCTCCTTTCTTCTTCCAGATTGTGCTATCACACATGGATGAAACCAAGCATAACATATATCCCTAGAAGGTGAATTTTGGCTGAGTTGTGAGTCTGTAGCACCAATGAGCAACCAATGCCATGTCTTAGCTACACTGAGGGAAAGCCAGCAGAGTTTTTCCAAATACTCTTGCTGCTTATGTTTCACCATAAAATCCAGTAATTTCCCTTTGCTGGAGATTTGTAAAGTGGTGCACCTCACCGAGATCAGCTCTTTCCCTGCAGGATCAGACTCTAGACTGAGTATAAATCAGTCACAGGTGCTTGAATTAAGAGAATTAATTAATAAGACATTCCCATCCCCTGGAGATTCGGACGACAATGAGGAAGGCATGGCACAGGCCACCACAAACCACAATATATTAATCTTGCATTTGTCCCAAGTGTGACAGACTGCTGGGAGCTATTCTTTGTGCTCATACCAGAGGGAATTGATGGGACCTTATTCTCTGTTTGCAGGGAACGGTTCATGCAAGAAATTAAATTTCCCAATGTCATTACTAAATCCCAGGATCCTCTTCGCGAGTTATTCAGCACCAATTGCTCCAGTCTTGCACGCCAGTTTTATCATCCTCACATCCACCTCTGTCTTTCAGAGATGAATATTAATTATCTTCATTGCAATGGAAGAATCAAATCCTCTCTTACCTTACTAATGCAGCTCCTTTCTTGAAGATAAGCATACCTATCTCCCAGAAAGAGATAGTGTGTGCTGGGAAAGACACAGAGCATTACCAAATATCCCTGGGAGACAGGGATGGCTGCCCACAGGAGTCGATGGTAGCCTTCAGAAGCTGGAAAAGTGTAAAGAAGTTAATGGAAATGGGTCTTCACTAGCATGTTCAAGGTGCTGCAAAATGCCTTTTTAATGCACTAATCTGTCAGCAAGAGAACTATGAATCCATTAATATATGGGGAACACTTAAAAGTTCTCATCTCACCATACCGTAATTTTTTTTATTTTTCAATACATAGTATAGAATTGTCCTCCTACAGCATTTTGGGTGCCCTGATTTGCTGCCAGTAAGCCAAGGTGGTCTCAGTAGCACTAAGATACTAATTGCCATCAGGAACTTGGCCAACCAAGCAACTACAGACACGCCTTCTTTCTTTTAACAGTGTGGAAAGTGCAGCTTCAGCCCCATCCAGCAATGATGGGGTGCAAAGGAGCCACCTTGAATCTCCTGGGCCTGGCATGGGGTGTGAAGGGCTCACACACCATAGGGATGCTGGCAATATCAGGAATTGCTTGCTCGCCCAGGATGACTTTCCTAGACAGCTGCCCCACTCAGCACCACCACTGGGGAGACAACAGGTGCCTGGAGACGGCTCCCAAAAGGCAAAGGCACTGTTTTCAGCCCACAAGGAGGAATTTACATGCTGGGCAGAGGGTGAAAAGCCATGGAGACTGCCTCCTCTGGAGCACCCCTCCAGCAAGGCATCACACCAAACTACCTGCCAGTGCCTCTGACTGGGGGGATCAGTTCTGAAAGGCCCTGCAGAGGTGCTGTAGCAGCACCCTGCTCAGTCCCTGCAAAACTCAGTATCAAGGGTCTATCAAGACTGATCAAAATCTAAGAAGAAAGCAGTGCTCCCTCTACACCTCCTGCCTGCTTGACAGGCTTGCTTGTCATTGTATAAGCCTCTAGGAAGCTATAAACAGTGGAAAGTGCTAGAAAACTGCAGGTGACAACTCCCTGCTGCTAAGGGCTTGCCTGCTGGTTCAGGCTATTGATGCCCATCCTGGGGTAGACAAGACAGCCTGCAGGTTATTTGTGCCCAGGTCCAGGCTGACCACAGTGCTGCTGCTGGCTGTGTTTAATTTCTTTGCTCTGCATGAACAAACTTATTAAATCCCCAACACTTTATTTGTTTTTTTTTCTTCCAGACAGGATCATTTGGAGGAATACGTGCCAGTCACTTGACTAATTAGCTGAATTCAAGAACGTGTCTTCAGAAGCCCATTGCTGAGTAGCCTCCTCAATTCTGGAAATGTAAAAGTGACTTGGGTTTGATTAAAATCGAACCAAACAAATGAAGGTTTGGTTGCTACTTGCTTTCCTGTTTTTTCTCCCCCCCCCCAAAACCAGCTTTGATTCATGGCTGCAGCTAGTCCTGTGTATGCCACAAGAGTCAGGGGCTTGGACTGCGGTTTTCATATTAGAAATGTATTTAGGTGAAAACACTGCCATTCATTCTGTATGAATTGATGGAGCTGTTACGTGTACCTTTCTGTTGTGAACCATTTACAGGGCCAGGTGGGATGGTTTTCCTCAGGACATGCATGTCTGGTGACGGAGGTTCTGGGGCTGCACAAAGGCCAGAATTTCTGATCAAAGGAGGGTATCAAGAATGCTGCAGTTTGACTTCTTTTCTGGGGGAAAAAAGAAAAATTGCTAATAAAAAGTGAAAAAAATAAAACTTAATATTTTGTTGCCATTCCAACTTTTTATGGCATATTAAAATCTTAGAAATAAAAAAAAGGTTCTGAAACACTAATTCTTTTCAGAAGAACCATGACCCAGTTGAGACAATCCAAAAGTCAGCTGAGCAGGAAATTTCAGTCACTTGAGCTTCTCAGTTTTCCTTACTGAATCAGTGGTTCAGCTAAATTCACAGTTTTTGTGTGTGTTAAGTCTTCCTTCAGTGGCATTTTCCAACAGAACCACTGCCACTTTCCTGGCCAGCTCAGCATTACCCCAGTGCTCTCCTTGCCCTTCTGCTGGGTGGAGCACCCACATTGGCTCTGTGCTCCTTCTCCCAGTCAACTCAAGGTGATGAGAACACAGTGATGCAGCTCACCCATCTAAACAGGGCACTTCCACAAGGCATAACAGCCATGGCTCAAAGTAACATCAGTATTAAAAAATCTAAAATAAGCTTGGTATCCTCACTTCATCTTTTGCCTGAGTATGGATGCAGGTATACCATATTTTTGGTGGCGAGGTAGCTGCTTATTCATGTTGCTCCAACTTCCTCTCCTCACAGCCTGTCCCATCCAGCCCCACAAACATGCCAGGTGCCACCAGCTCTGATATTCTCCATCGTCTTTCACCTTGATGCTGCCTCCTGGAGCATCCAACACTGCCAAGCTGTAAATGAGCTGACTTTAGGCCTGTTTCCTGGCAAAAGGGAACTGAGGCACTTGCCTCCTGTGTGTGCATGTGCATGTTTGTGTGTGTGCATCCATCTGTGAGCTGTCCACAGAGGAGCTGCCAGATTTGATGAGAAGCTGGAGGCTCAGAAGTGGTTTTATAAAGAGTTCTGTTGAGGATTCGGTGAAAGTCTTTAATGAAGGAAAAACTCTGGCTGAAAACAACCTTATCAGAAGCTGGAGAAGCCACTCCCACACCAGCCCATTTTAACCCCTCAGTTTTCCTCAGACAGTGCTGGAATGAAGAGACCCAAGAGTGTGAGATGAAGATTTATGTGAAAAACCAGCTTAGCTGACCTGTACTTTCACTATTTAGGATAAACAAAAGGGTGGACACGTGCATGCCCCCTGGACTGGGGACTGAAGGGGGAACCCAAGGCTTTGAGAAATGTCAGAGGCTGGCAGAGGGTATAATGAGTGAAGGAACATGTGCAGGGGAACCCGTGTGGGTGAAAAACACCTGAAATAATTCTACTGGTGCTCTTTAAATGTCATACTCCTGGCAAAGAATCTTTTACATGTTTTCTGCTCGCATCTCCAAGCCTTTTCAAATGCACCAGGCTTCTGCTGCCTGATGGGGGGAAGCAGGAAACTATGCCCTGGGAAAACCCTGTGGATGAGCCATTTTCCTCTGGGAAAGATGCAAGCAGTCAGCAGCTTTGCACAATGTACTGCACCCGCATCCTCACTGTCCTCATTTTAAACATATATAGAAAACTTGTTTTGAAGCCTGGCAGATTCCTACATGGCTGTTCCCGACTTCTTCAAAAACTACCCTGACAATAAAAACTCCCTGTTAATTGGCAGGGAATGTAGTCCCACAGGCTTAGCCTCCCACATGTGCATGGCCTGCTGATGGGACAGAAAAGATCTCCAGGGTGCTTTTGCCCCTTGGGGAAGGTAGGTAGTAGGGAAACCTGAGGCATTTCAAGAGAAACCAAGAAGATACAGATATACCTCATAAAAACATGCTTCCTCTTATTAAACAAAAGACTGCCCTCCCTCTTGATAACCAAGAGGAATCCCAAAACATAATCAGTTTAAGCTGAACACTATGTTGCTGACAAGATTAAAATAAGACTCATGAGGTTTCATCAAGTGAAAATTTAACTGTGGCACTCAATCAGGCTGCAGAATTCTCTGATGGCAACTGAAATTAAGTCATTCAAGACAGATCCTTAAATGTCATAGGAAAGAAAGTGTGCCTTTGGCTTCATCCCTTAGCAAAATTTTATTAAGTAACTCTTTTCCTTCCCCTCCTCTACATGTACTGCTCTGTTGTGGCCATATCCTCCCTGGGCTGAAACTACAGGCTGGCATTCCACTTGAAACACACAGCACTGGTTCCCCAGCTTTGTGGCTGTCCCATAGGTCACATCTTACAGGAAATGTCTATAAACAAGAGGCTAATAGGATGAGAGAGGGTTTGCAAGAGCCTCCCAACATGAAGAGCCTTGTTTGGCTCTTGCAAGGGAGTATAAAATCACAGCAGCTGCTGTTCTCCACACAGCACCTCCACTGAGGTGCCTACAGTAAAACTGAGAAACTCCCTGTTGAAAATACACATCAGCTCAGAAAATTATTCCACTTCCAACACCAGCCTCTGCTTGGAGAGGGATGGCTTATGAGATGTTTGTCCTTGTGTGTCCCTGCAAGCTAAGCATCACCAGAGAGCTCTGCTCTTCAGTGACGTTCAAGGTCTCCCAGCAAGAAGTGAAAATAAAGTGTAAATATATGGCACTAAACGAATTTGAAATGGTCTCCTGTACTTTTTAACCTTGCCCTCGGGAGGCTGCTGCAGGACTGCACTCCCTGACTCAGCACTTTGAAATCACCTTACTATCAGAATTCATGGCACTCCCAACATCCATTTTATGAGTAGTCTTGCCCTAAAAAACTTGTGCTTTTAATTCCATTCTCCTCTCAGGTTTCAGCATGATCTCCTGTTTCTGTTTCAATTCTTTAACTGCTGTTTTAAGTCCCAAAGATACATGAAGCAGCTGGAGTGATGCTGAATAATCAGACGGCCTCCTGTTCAGTCTCTTGCAGTGACCAGAGGTACACAATCCAATTACACATCAGACAGAAAAGTCATTACTTGTATAGCCTCTGAGCATGTAGCAAAATCTCAGTAACAGGTAAAATTGCCTTCCTGCTCACACAGGCCCTGATCTAGCTTGGTCCAGGAGTACTCACCTAAATTTAGGTGCCTGTTTATCAAACTGAAATCAAGAGTCTTTTGCTGCATAGGTAAGTGCTTTGTTAATCAGGGAATTTACTTAAGCCATGTGGATGTTTAATATTCAAATATAATTATCATCTAGAGAGAGAGGGAGCATTAAGCAAGCCTTATCCTGATTTATCCAGCTGCAGAGAAAGCAATGACACCTCAGCCAGCAATATGACAAAAACTCTGTCCTATGAATGTTTTCCAGAATTTGCAGGAACTTTACCTTAATCTCCTTTACCTCTAAGGGGAAGGGCAGTCATATACTTAGTAGTCCAGAGAGCTAAGATATCCCCAGGTCAGTAGGGGCTGGATTGATTTTTTTTTTTTTTAACTCTGAAGAAGAATGGAGCAAGAAAGAAGTAAAATCTTACACTAATCTTATTATGCTCCTTAGATGAATGACTTTCACATGGCAGTGAAGTTAATTCCATTTACTTCTCAGTGAAGCAGCAACAAAAGAGAGAAGGGGGGAATATGGCAGTACAAAAGTGTCCTCCTGCTCCCGACATCTTTCTTGCTGGTCATTTCTCAGAATTAGCAGCTTGAATCACTATAGAGCTGGATGCATTCAGAGGCACTTCTGATCACTGAGTCCAATGTAATGACAACCAAGGAGCAGATGTATTCAGGGGCATTTCATGCCCATGCTCCTCTCTCCATCTTCTCCTGACAGGAGCGTGTTTCTTTTCTTCTTTCATCCCTCTTTCTTTTGAGAGCTGGCCAGAGGCTGTGGGGTTGCAGCTGGTGGCCTACAGGGTTGCTGAGGGGATGCAGGGCTCCCTTGCAGCTCAGCTGTCTGCCAGAGAAGACAGATTTGTTCTGGGCTGTGTTCCCACCAGGTTTCCATGCAAGCCTTCACATTGTCATTGGTGCAACATTGATGCCCAGCACCCTAGGCAAGAAAAATGCAATTCTGGGTAGGGCATGAAGACACCAGAGGATTTCACAAATGAAGTAATCAGGATCTTGCACTGTCATTTTGCAACCCAAGAGAGAGTCAGCACCTACCCACCTCTTGGCGTGATAATGTTATTTCTTCATGTAAGGTTTAATGACAGAGTTCTCCATACTGAAAAAAGAACTGCTTCTGAAAAATGGTAATAAAAGCCCCGTTTCTCTGACCCATAGCTTGTTTTGTACAGGATTACTTAGAATTGCTGCTCCTCTTCTTGTACTTAGAAGTAGAGCAAGCAGTTGACTTAAGAAGATTAGTATTTTTCTTGATTCAAGTTTTCTGGTAAAAGAATATATTAACTTTCAAAAGCAAAGTCATTTCCAAAACAGGAGCTAAAATTAGACTGATTTTTTTTTTGTTCTCTCTCCCCTTTATGGCTTTTACAAGCAATTACCCACTTAATGTCTTGAAATTATACAAGAAACTTCAATAGCAGTTCTTTTTCCTGCTGCATCTCCTTGAATGTGAAGATTTAAAAGCTTTTCCGGAACACAACAGCATGAGAAAATGAATTTGCCATTTTCATTCTTAATTTATTTTTTTTAAAGAATGGGAAGCAGCAGGATATTTCTTCATCATTTAACTTTTTTTTTTTTTTTTTTTTTTTTTAAATTTCATAATGACGAAGCAAGCCTGTATGACAGCTCAGGAAACCGAAGGCAGGATTCTTCTTTGCACCACAGCCTTTCAGGTTGCTGTGGGAGTTCTGCTAAAATAGCTGGAAGAACTATTATGCCAACGCAACTCTTGAGCCTCTTCTTTCTTACGGGTGGCGGATACAAATTTAGCATTCCTGCTCATGTGACCATCCCACACTGTGCATAACCCATACAAATAGCCAGGCCATGTGGGGAGCTGGGGATCCTGCAAAGCAGGATCCTGCAATGCAGGGAGCGGTGAGATGGAGCTATGCAGCAGTGCTGTGGTATCCATCTGGCCTTGGACCTGGATCCCCCCTGGTCAGGCTGCACCCATGCTGTGGGGTCCCAGGGCAGGACAGAGGGTCATGGACTGTGTCATCTGCTGCGAAAGGAGAGGGCTCAAGAGCCCCACGCTGCCTGACTGGTGTTGACATGCCTCAGCATCATGTGGATGGGCACGAGCTGTGGGTAAAAACAGAGGGCCAGGTTGCCAGCTCTCCTCTCCCCACCACCCCTGGGCTCTTGGGGTGGAATTAAGGGCACTCACCTTAGTGGAGGAGGCAAGTCTAATCTTTATCTCCTGCTCAAGTTGTCCCCTGGAGGAGTAGTTTTGTTTGCTTCTCTCTGATAGTCATGCAGATGCCTGCCTGCTAAGGCCACAGCATTGGAATGCCACTGAGCTGGCAGTGTGTTTGGCTCTTACAGCTTAGGAGTGAAAGGTGTTTCTTTTGGCAGCAAAGCAAACCCATCTGAAGCACCAAGTCTGAAATCTGTAAGTAAAAAGCAAATCCAGCTGGGTCAGGGAAATTAAAACAACTCAGGCTCTCCGGGCTGCTCCAAGTTTTATCTGCATGAAGGTAAGAGGCAGCATCAGTGTCTTGTAAAGAAACATGGTTCTACCTCCATCCCTCACCCCTGGGATCCCTTAAAAATCCCCTGTGGCAGGCAGTGCCTTTGCTCCTACTATTTCCTAGCCATGACTACCTTTGCTATAGTCTGACAAAGCTCTGGAGAATAAACCATCTCAAACTCACACAACTCACGTTGTACATCTCTGTTCTCATTAAGATGGAACCTTTTCTCAGGACACACTTCACTGTAACTATTCCCTCCAGTGTTTAGCTCAGTCTTTCTATTAACTTACTTTATCATCCATTACCACCAAAGCCAACTGATATCTTCTGTTACATTAAGGCGTTCATAAAATACTGCAAGCACAGCTCCAGGAAGGCACCTTCCTTGGGACTTCGATGATTGCATTCATACAATGTTCTCATTATCTTCCTTTTTGTTGCACCTGCAGGACATCATTTCTCTCCTCAACTAGTGTGAGGCCAGCCAGGATGTTTTCACCAGAGCCATCTGGATGGAGCAAGTGTCACCTCAGTTGAGAACTTCTATGACTGCCAGAAATGGAACCACCTTCTGGGGTTCTCAATAGCATGAGCTCTGATAAAACCCCTTCACTGTCTTTTCCAGCTGGGTCTGAGCAGGAGAGAACCTTACACTGATAAACATCTGTCTTTGGCATATGCAGTGGGAGGGAAAGAGCTGGCAGGTTCCTCTAGACTCAGACTTTTGCAGTTGAACTTAGTGAAATACCTAGGAAAACAGGAGGATGAAGGGCATCCATCCTGCTACGCTCAAACCACCCAAATACCAATCTGTTGCAGCCATAAACACTCTCAAGGAAGAAAATGGAAATACAGGAAAACAGTTGCCCCAGCAAACACAGGAAAGGCAGGAGCCTTGAACTGACCATGAGCACATCAGTATTCTGGGATTTTGGATTTCACAAGGGCCCTTCTCACAGGAAGGCTCATGTAACCACAGCAATGGAGACCTCTGGATGCATTTTATCCTTGTCACCACTAACAAACAAGTAAGTTAGATCAGATACAGATAAGAAAGGTCTTCCCACTCCTCTTTTTACTAAACAGCTCAGAATTGCTAGGAACCAAAAGGAATAAAAGACTACTTCAGAAGAAAAACAAAGTTCCAAGAATCATCACAACTCAGCTTTTTATTCAACAGTGAAGCTGAAGGGAATGGTGTTTTTTTTTCCCCTTCAGGGCAAATGTTCCAAATGGAAATTAAGTAAAAATATTGTTCCCCGAAAGTACTCACAATGAAATTAGTTTTCATTAAATATATTTGTTTGGCAAAATAAAATAATTAGAACCCGTACAAAAAAAAAATCCCTTGCAAATTTCTAACACTGTCATAATGACAACAATGTAAACCTGGATGTTTGGCAGTTGTAATTAATTTGTGAAAATTACTGTTGAACTTTGGAAAAAGGAAATAAAAATCACTTCAAATAGCAACAAGCCAATTTCAGAGGCAACTGAGGCTTAGGGAATGCTACAGGAATGGGAGACACTACTGGCTTCATACACGGTTTGTGTGAGTGATCTCCTAGTGTGGGGCTATTGTAAGAGCTGGGAGGAAAAGAAGTTAAAAGCTGTTGCAGCATTGCAGCGTATGGTACAGCAAAAACCTGCAGACTTTCCGTTCTGGGAGCCAATCAGTTGGGTGAAGGCTGGAGGCAAGAGCTGAGATGACGGTGGAGAGAATAATGACAGTGACGGATGATGCAAGCACTGGGAAGCAGTTAACCAATTTCATCATCTCATTGGATTCAGTGGTGAGCAGACTCTTGTGAGTGTCTGGGGAAATCTTCTGCTTACAGTAGCTGCTTTTGCTCCCTACCTCCCTCCTCCTTCCAGTAAAAGCCTCTGCCCTGCCAAGTGGGTTTCACAGGCATGCAGTTTGATAACAACGTCCTTTAGTTAAGAATGTCTATTCTGGTATTAAAAATGTAAAAAAAGTCCTCAGGAGGGTGCTTCTTAGTGGCAGTCTTTGCCTTAACCAAGGCCAATTGCCCACAATTACAAGTTAATTAAAGCAATGTGGATTTGGATGAGCAATGCGGAAGATGGGAATGGGGAAGGAAGGGATGCAGGGAACAGGGAGGAATGCAAGTGTTTTCTACATCCCTCTCCAAAGCCAAAATCCAAGGTGCGAAAGTGGGTTTCTTTTTCCTCACACTCTTCTCTCTCTCTCTCTTTTTTTTTTTTTTTTTTTTAATATCTCTCCAGTTATAATGTATTTCCAGTTTCAGAGCAAGTTTCAGTGACTGCCTCAGTTACAGTCATAAACAAAGTCATAGTTGCTGGGCTCCTTTGGGATGGGTGGGGGAGCGTCTGGGATCTGTATATTTTCCAAGTCAAGGAGGCGTAGCTTTATCTCCATGCTGAGCAGTGTGTCCAGGTCGTTCCGCGTTAGGTCACTCAACATATCCTTCCCAAGGAGGGCGTTCAAACCATCAGTCCATACACAATACTGCACAGGAAAAGGATAAAAAAATGCCATTAATAGACTTTTCATACACAAAGTCCTTCTCTGGTCTGGTTCTCTACAGTTACTGCTCCCATGGGGATCTACAAAGAGGCCTAGAATTAGGTTGATGCCTTTTATCAGCTCATATCATGAAGAAGGCTTTCACTGAACTGCTCAGAAAATGGGAAAAAAATACATTATATGGGAAGAAATGTCAGTATTTAGTAGTTTGACAATTTGGAATCTCCTCCAAACTTCTTGGTCAATGTTTTTCTGCAATTATTAGAGAAGGAAACAATTTCTTAGGACAATGAACCTTTGGAGAAATCTCCTTCACTCCTTTCATTGTCCTTCCCCACTACCTATTAATAAAGTCTGATCATCTTACACTAACCAAACTTTTAATTCCAAGACAGTTAAATTAGGTAAACTAAATCCCACTCCCAAATCCTTCTTGACTCTTAGTGTAAAAACTCCTGCACTACCTGCTTTTATCATTGTTTGCTTTCCTATACATGAAGTTGTTAGAATTGATAGTCTCTCATATCTATACCTACTTTACCACTATTTTACACAAAATAACATGTTGTGAAAACTACAAGTCAGTAGTTAATGGTATGTCCTTCTTGAAAATTAAATGCCAAGCTGCTTGGGTGTAATACTAAATGCTGCAAATGCTGAACTGGCCTCTAAAACCTTTTCCTTACTGTTAGCTTTTTCCTAACAGGAGATGCCATCTTTCCCAACAGCTGACAGCTTGTGATAAACGTGGGCTGAATAACCATTTAAAATCAGCAACAAATTCAAGGGAGATTGGTGATCTAGAGTCAACTTCTATTGAATAAGTCACTTTCATTTATTACTACAAGCCGTTTATTCAACTATGAACAGAAGCACTCAAATGCTGCCATCTAAAAATAAAGATTTCAATCATAAACTTGTGTCCTAGTTTGCAGGAGAAAAATTAAATCAACCGTAACTGCATTTTTTATCTTACAAATACTTCTGCTGGATTTCATGCCAAAAAAAGGGTTTTTAAATTTAGCTGACCATTTGCTACATGATGCTGCCGAGTTTAAAGATAGCCATGGCTGACTTCATCCCACAGCAGAAATGAGGATTATTTTTAAGGAAGAGAGAGAAGCCCCCCTCTTCATCCAGAAAAAGGGCATATTTCAAAAATAGGATGGGTTAGCACACTTCAGCATCCGAAGTGAAATCCAACCCACTTAAGTCAGTAACAAAACAGTAGCAGGGGGAGCTTTTTCACCCTGGGTGTGGGCAAGCCAAGCTGCAGCTTTAATATGAGATCAGCTATATAGAAGAGGCTTTAGAGTTCAGGTTGTCCTGCTGACAAGTACTAAATAAACAACTCAGCCTGCCTATTCTAGGCTGTCAAAGTGTGCCACTGAAGACTTTCAAAGCATGCAATGTTCTTGGAGCAATTCAGAGTATCAGGAAAAGAAAGAAGATATTCTAGAAAAATAACTATATTTGAACAGACTATAATCTTTTTATGATTTACTTGAAATCTTTCTTTGGGAGACTTTTCCCTGAATTCATTATGAAGAAATGGACAGAAAAGCAAAAGGCTCTGCTCAGGTTACAGGAGAGCAGAGAATGTTTTCAACAGATGCAGCCCCTGACGTAAATCGTCCATCACCTGTGCAGTGAGTGCGGCCAGCTCTTCCTCTGGGGAGGAATCCCAGAGGGCCAGGAAGCAAAACTGCAGTTCTCTCCTCTTCCAGATATAACTCATTCAGGGCCCACAGAAACCAAATTCTGGCCACAGTTCTGAAGAGTGCAATGGCCTGGAAAAGGGGCTTCCTCTCTAATCTCCATATTGGCAAATGCACCTAATTAAACTCCTGCACATGTTGAGCAGAGAGACACCCTAATGAGATGGTGGAAAAACAGAGGCATTCATTCAGAAGCTTTTTTCTTTTTAATATGCAAAAGAGACTAAGAGCCACTGAAAAATTAATTTACGAGATTCATTTTCATGAAACTCCAATGAAACCTAATTATGGCCTCCTTCATCAGTTTCTCTGTCAAAAATCATGGATAAGATTAATCCACCTTTTTTGCTGTGTAGTTGAAACCAGTTATTAGTGTTTAAATGAAAAACAAATACAATGGAGTGATCTCATAGCACTGAATCCCCTGGCTAGCAGTAAGCTCTAACAGATGGCTAAGGGAATTGACAAACTTAAGTGTGCTAGAATGAGGTCCAAATCTCAATGATACTGCTTCAGTAATGAGATTTTATCAAAGAATTACCTTGGGAGACAAGAACTAGAAGGGTTGCACAGGCTTCATCCATCTGGATGCAGCTCTGAGCAACCTGGTCTGAGCTCACTGCTGACCTGATTTGAGCAGGAGGTTTGACTCAGGACACCTCCAGGGTTCCTTGCAGCCAGAATTATCCTATGAGCCCTCGTTCAATTTTTCCTTTTAGGAGACACTCAACTCCCACATTTTAACCTCACTCTACAATCACGAGGACTGCACAAGTACTTAAAAAAAGCCCTGCAAGTCTGACCTGAATTGTCATGTACCAACATCATTCCCGGTGCTTCAAACAAATCTAAGGATCTTGAGATGTCACCACCAAATCTCCCAAACTGACAATGCTGCTAAACTAGCACTTCTATCAACAGGCACCCCACCTATTTTGATGAACGGTCACAGGCTTCATGACATGTTACTTGCCTTTCCTTGTGGGTTCCTCCTCTGAACACTTGTACTTTCTACTTTAATCACATCTTACTCTTCTGCAGGCCATGGAAAAATAAAAAGGAAGTGAGATGTCCTTTTAAAAACTTTCATTTGGGAACTGTCAAGTGGCAGCAGAGACTGTTGCCTCTGGCCATTTATTTGAACATATTAATTTTGTTTCAAAGAAGCTGCACAATACCAAAAAGAGAAATGAAGATAAAAGTTGTGTTAACACAATCATGAGCAACTGGGTTAAGTGCATCTCACTGCTACTGCCTGGATGTAGTACCAGCTTTTGAACATTCAGACCATTAAAATCCACTTGTAGCTATAGGCTATATTTGAGACACAGTGGCTGAAAAAATTGTTGGTTTTCATGACAATTTGTGCTTCTGAGCTGAAGCAGTCTATAATTCAGTTTCTGGAGAATTTATATCAGAAATCATAGAATCGATGCTCAGTTCAGAGGATGAAGGCAATCATGTGTTGCTTAGAACTGCAGCTCTAGTGGCATATTGTGCCTGGGATACTATTGGCCCTTTCTCTTACATGAAAACTCTGGAACAGACATCCTTGAAAATGACACTCAAATGTTAATCCTGAAAAAGACCCAAATGGGCATAACTGTATTTCCTCTCCTAAAATTAACAACTAGTTGAAGGTTTTAGTCCAGAACAAATGTTGAAGTGACATAACTAATATGCTTCACTTGTAAAGCAATTTCATGCACTTTTTTAACACTATAGTATAATGCAGTTTAGAGCAAATTTCTGTAGTTCATCATCTTAGCACAGTGTCTTGAACTGACACCAAGTGTGATACCTAAAAATAAGTGTGCAAATGGAACACAACTCTTCTTGCTTTAGAAACAAGAAAGATTATTTTTAATGTAGTGTATTCTGCTAAACTTTTACTTGAAATTTCTTTGAAAGAAACACATCCAATGATTCAACACAATTAAGGTAAATTAATCTCATTACGTTCCAGAAGGTGATAATGTCTTCTACTTCCTTGCAGCTTTTACTAAGAGAAAGGAGCAGGGAAGGGGCTGTCATTCATCCTTGCTATTGGTATTTACATTGTCTTTATACAAATGAAAGCCACTGCAAAACACTTTACTGTGGAGAGGGAATAGAGGGGGCCTTCTATGATCACCTGTTGTGAATGGTCTTAAGCAATAAGAAAAAGGGGATATGCCATTCTGGAGAGGACAAGTCTTTAGCTAAAACTGAGATCCAGTGATGGTATAACTACCCCTGATTATCAGTGTTGCAAGTTCACACAGAAAAATTCTCTGAAGTACAGCAGACCACAAGAAATCAGAAGATGGTGAGAGAGGTCTGTAGAACTTCAAGGTCTGTCCAAGCTCTTTTATTTCTTTTTCTTATGGCTTGCATTTCAGGAGGGTTAGAAATACTGGTCTGTAATTTGGAGCTTCATGTGCTCTGTGATGTAGGAATACAAAACATGTTTCTTCTGTGGCTCAGATATGCAAGAAAATTGCAGAAGGTCTTGTTCCTATACTAATCTCTTGAATGTCAGTTTGTTTTGAGACATGACACTAATTTAGATGGACCTATACCGTGGGCTGCAATGCCCATTCTTATGTTCTTACAAAGCCATCTGGTGCCTTAAAGCAACTAAGATAACTTCAAATAACTGTACTCTAAATATGACTTACCTCATGCTTGTCTGGAGCAATGAAATTCAACTGGCCACTTGAGTCATACAATATAGAGAAAGCAAGCTCTAGCACCTCCTGGAACAACACAAAGAAACACATATTAATGCTGCATGAGAGAGGCATTCCTACATTCACGTCTGTCTTTCTTTCCTATCCGTTATTCCTCAAAACAAGTTGAAAAGTAGTTTATGGTAGTTTCCTGTCTGGCCAAAGCTGCAGCAGTACCAGACTACTGCAAGAGACTGGCACAGCAAGAATACCACCATGGTTGCTTCAGTCAAAACAAACTCACCCATCTCAGTGCTTATTGTGGCTCACTGGGTCATGAATTTCTTTAGCATTTGAGTTTAAATTTGAGCTAGGCAATGGTGAGGACTGAAATCAATATAATGAATAACAGTACACTTGCAAGAAACTCCTCCTGAAGGTTTTTTTCACTATGTATAGATTAAACTCACAAAGTTCTGCAAGGTTTGACTCCTTGTGTTAAAAATCTTGTCAGGACAATTAATATCTTGGTATACACTTATGCTCTTTTCACTGCTGGAAATATATTAAATTATTCACTCTCAGGAGATTGCTGTAATTTTGTTTCCATCTGAACCAGAATCGCCAGGCTCAGTCAAGCCAAACTATGCCGGTTACCTAAGGCACAAAGGAATTTTGGGAAAGGAAAAAGCAATCTTTTTTTTTTTTTTTTTCCCCCTAAGCACTGAAGCTGGAATTGTAAAAGGTACCTAGGAGAACTCATAAAGTGCTGACCTTCCCTAAAAGTCACCTGAAATCCCATGGGGAAACCCAGGCAATGTGAATAAATAATGATCTTTCAGTGGCCAGCAGTGATCACGCAAAGATGTCTTATCTGCTGCCGTATTATGGTTTCTGCCTGCATCACTACAAGTGCCAATACAAGGATTTCACAATCTGTGAGCTTGAAGGTATGGATATATTAACTGTGGAAAAGAGACTCAGCTATATAGCAGAGTGCTGACTTGTAACTATGATCTGTATCACACGTCCTGTTCTTTTTGCCTCTTGGCTTCCTCAGCCCTGTCATACTGACAGCTTTTGCTGACTCTCAGCTGACAACAGTCCCTGCACTGCCAGTGGTGAAAGGAGAACAGCTTCCTGAATCTGCCATAATACCTTTTGAAATGTAACAATTGACTGTGGGGACTGCAGCATAAACACTGTTCTAGATTTTTACCCCTGAGCTCCTGGTTTGAGACAGACATGGATATTTGGATTTCCGTAAAGGCTTTTTTGGTTTTGAAGTTGTATGATTAAGAGCAGAGTCCGAACCATAAAACTTGCAATCCTTAGGGATAATCTTGGATAATAAGAGATCAAGCTTCTCTTGGGAAATGTTCTTGTTTTCCTTGAGTTTAGTTACTAGGTTTGACTTGATGTATTGCCAAGGCTACAGGAGACAAAGCTATGCTAAATCCTCATTGTGCTAAATCTCCATGGAGGCTGCAAATGCAAACAGGGCTGGTGCGCTCAGCAAACCAATGGCTCAGGCTCACATGGCCTTTTTGTGTTGTAGGCATGTCTCTCAGCCACACCTTATTAACAGTGATGTATTTCATTACAGAAACAAAACTACCCCTGCCCACATGAACCTGGCTTTATCTATTCACACAATGTTATAAATTACTGGCAGAATATGCCAAATACTGCCACTGAGGTTGTAGCTCTAAAAAAAGGGCTTATACTTATACTTATACTTATACTTATACTCTTATACTGTGATGTTCTTGAATTTCATGAAGGTCAACAATCCCACAGGCCTGACCCCTGTAATCTTTCCTTTGGGAAACTCGAACAAACAGAACTTCTTCATCTCAAAAAGAGAAGAAAGAGGAAAAAAAATCTCTGCTTGGAAGAGGAATGCGTCAGGATGTCAAGGGTTTGGTCATTTCCAGTCAGGCAGAGAATGAGAAAGGACTACATTAAGGGCATCAAGCTTCTCTTTTTGGGGTAAAGTGTTATTTTGGCAGTGCTGGCTTCAGCTCAGCTTCTTTAGTGGCTCCCTGGACTCTAAAGGCTTGGGAATAACAACTTCCAGGTGGCAATATCTCTGTTGCTTTATGCATAGCCAACTGCCAAGGAAAATGGAAGTTAAAGGAGCTGGAGTTGCCAACTGGCCCTCCACACACTGGCGGTGGTCTCAGTGGTTGAGCTGGTTGACCTGTCAGGGACCCTCACCTGGTTTTGTTACAGTCCCATCAATGACAAGTTGAAGCTGGCAGTTCTTAAAGGAGAACTGGTTAGTCTTTATCAGCTGTCTCTAGTTTTGTATTCTTTTCTCTGTTCTATTTATCAACCTTTCTCACTCAAAAAGTAATTTTTCACTCAAGCCTATTGCTTCTCTATCCCTCTGGTCTTTTTCATTTCACATTCTCTCTAACCTGTTCCTTCCTTCTTTGTTTTGCTTTCCTCCTCCTGCACCTCAAGCTGCTGAACTCACTCCCTTAACACTCCTAGTTCCTTCAGCATGTCAGACCCCTGCCTTCCCCAGATACTTCTAAAAGTTAACAGCATTGGGACCCACAATGTGCATCCCTTCAGAGCTGTGCTGAAAACAGAGAACAAGGGACTTCGCAACAGCAGGACAATACTTCCCACTCCTTGGATTCCACTCTGTGGGGGAAGCCGCTGTAGGTGGTATGAAGGGAAGGTTGCCCTCCCTTGCCCAGAGCTTCCCTCTCCCCCAGTCTCCACTGGCCCCCAACACAGGCCAGAAGCCATGAACAAAGTGAAGCCATGAAGCAAAGTGATCCCACGCAGCTGGAATGACCTCACTGCTTTCTGCCTTCAATACCCTCAGAACACCCATGTCTTCACTGAAGGCTGAGGCCTTGCCATATTGAGTTTGCTTCCCACAGTGAGAAGATCTGCCCCAAAGAACTATCCTGACAGGCAGTATAAGGAAACTTTTTTCTAATTCTTCTGTCATTCTTTATTTTGAAGGCTGCAAAATCTGACATATTTAATTTCTTTCAAAATCATTGATACTATATGGGAGTCAGAAACAAGGATTTAAAAATTAAACCTAATTTAAAAACACAAGCAAGACGTACAATAATGTATTCAGATCTGGTCCCATCACATCGTTTCAGCTTCATATGCATGCAAATTGCAATTCAGTTTAACTCTTATTTCTTTCTCAATTGTCCTGCTGAAAGAACAATGGCCATGTGCTGGCAAATGAAGAGACGCTGAAGCCTTTGTTATGGACATGTTGCCATTTCCAGCTATGCTCATAGCATGGCATTCTGCCATTCAATTTTCTTTTCTGCCAATGAATAAAATGGTGGTGGACATTATATATGTACAAAGAAAGCACAGAATGAAAAGGCCTCTTAAAAATATATCACTGATTTTGAAATTTCAGAAAATGAAAGGTTTCATACACCAAACTCAGCCGAATTGCATTTTGTGTCTGCCTTTTTATAAATTTTAATTGCATAACCCATATATAACTTGATATGCTGCGAAAAACATGTTATACCTATGTCAGTTAAATAGTTGCAATATTGTGCCTGACAGTTTGATTGGGATGACAGATTAATTCAAAAATTCTGTGCTTCTCAGGGGAAGAAACAAGGAATTGAGGAAATAAAAAAATCCCAAACCCACCGAACCAAAATCCCAAATCCCAAACCTCTTGCACCACATCAGAAACAGTAAACCCATCAAAATTGCCACTGTTTGGGTCACAAACAGAATGCTCCAGCCAAGCATACAGCCATGCTACCTAGGAATTCCTGATCTTCATACTCTTAGCCAGAACTTTTATACCAGCCCCAAGCAATTTTACCTAAGGAAATGGGGCAATGCTGAGAGCTGAGGACAAACTGATCTGCAGCATTCCTATTTAGCATTAAATACTATCTAGACATTACTGCTCCCTAACGATGACACATTTCCATCACTGCCACCCACTGCTTTCCATCTTTCCCATTTGTGCGGACATATGAGTGCTAAGACAAGGAAGAACTAAAAATATTTTATATGCATCATATAAATGTCCCAGCCAAATGTGTTGATGGTTCAGCTGTAACATGAGGTAGGAGTTGTACGTAATCTATTGTACTCATGTGTGTGTGTTTGTGCCCTGATTCAGAAAATCAACAAGGAAAAATACTCCTGGGTTTTTTTTTTTTCCTCACTTGATAAGATTTTTTTCCTTTCCTACCATGTAAAGCCAACTTTGAAAGGAGAGCAACTTCTCTGTCAGAAAACAAATGCATAAAATACTCAGGATGCTTTGTCCATCTGTGCATAGTTAAGGAAAAAGATGTTGCAGCTATGAAGCTGCAACTAGTTGTGTCATGTAGCTTTGACAGTGCCTTCCCAATTTTTATGGCTTCCATCAGAACTTCTTTTCCCAATTTTATCTAAAGTACTGAAGCAGGAACTCTTAACTTCACAATTTTGTCCATTGAAATCTCCTTCTGGTCTGACCCAAAATTTCTCAGTTTCAGGTAATTAGAAATTCTGATTCAAAATTTGTGATCTGGCTCCCAGACCTCTCAGGGTGTTGTTCTAGGTCAGACTGAACACCATCAGAGTCTCATTGCTTCTTGTAAGGTGAGAGAGACAATCTGATAGAAAATTTATTAACATACCTCATAAAATATAGTATTCACCACTAACAATGCCAGACGTTGCTAGTAACTCCATTTCTTCTGAATGTGGTGACAATTCTTTCTAACAAAAACTCTGCAAGATTCTGGCACTGCACAATTTTAGTGCTGCTGTCAGCTTACAGTTCTTGCTCTGAAACTCTGAAAGGTAGTATAAATCTAATTTAGGCTGAATATTGTCTCTTACACATTTTTTTTTCCAAATGAGCTGCCGAGCAGGTTCTTATACACCTCCTTAATTTCCCAGTATTTACCTTACAGCCTCTTGTTGGCAGTTGTTTTTCTACCTGACTGGACCTGCAGGTATCATCAGCTGGACATTAACTACACTTTTGGCATGTGTTCATTGAATGTGAGTTCACTAGAGAACACAGCTTGAAAAAACTAGTTATTTATCAGAGACAATATAGGAGTAGGTACCAACAGCCATTGCTGCTTTGCTTTAGAGATAGAAAACATCACTACTAAAGACTACTCCAGTTGTGCCCTGGGCATAACACAATGCACATCTGCCATGAAATATGAGTAAGGAAGGCTAAGCTGTCCCAATAACTTAACTCAGATAGTCTGAGGTGGAAAGCAAGGGTGTACATACATGGAAATGTTGCAGGCTGGAGTGAAAAATACTTCTCTGAGTGTTACTTCAGGGAAGCTCAAGTTGACAAGCTTAGTATTCTGCACAGTATGTGTTCATTACAATTTGAGAACCATACCTTGTTTTGTTTAAGAGCTCCTTTCTCCTTCATGTGTGGGCAGTCTTTCCCAGTCACAACAGCTTTTATATCTGCCACTGGCACTGCATTAAAAAGAAAAAAATTCAAACCCCAGAAAATTAGTTAGAAGCAAGGTATGTAAAAGCTACAGAGTCTCAAAAGAGGCAAGACTAATATGATAAAATTGCCATGTCCTTTGCCATTTCCAGCCTTTTGTAAGAAAGAAAACTGGAAGAAAACAACTAACACAGGAACCAGTGAGTCTTGACAAAATTTCAGGCACCTGGATAAAAGTCTGAAAATGCTTTTTCCTGCCTACTTAAGACTACCTTGGGTAAGAGTGTCTCATATAAATGCGTACCTGTGTCTGGACAGTATGTGATCATGGATCTCAAAACCATATAGTTTTCTTCCATGTTAATGCAATGGGACTGCTCTGTTCTAGGCATCCAGGTAAAGTCTCTGCTGGAAAGAGGATGCTGGGCAAGTTGGACCCCTTGCTCAGTGCTGTTTTCCTTCTTTTAAAAGCCTGTAGGATTTTTTTTTTTACATAGTTTCCTATTTCCATCCCATCAACAGTTTAGTTGCTTTCTGGTACTACCAGGAATAAGGAATACTTATAACAAGCCATTCCAATTGCTTTAAAATGTGAAGTGAACAGGAATGACTGGGGGGAAAAGAAAGGTAAGAAAAAATATTGGAATCTGCTGCCACTCAGAGTAACAGAGTGAGGTCACTAAAGCATAAAGATAAATTTCTCTGATTTTCAAGCGGAAGTCAATTTTCCAAAGGTAATTACATTATGGAGAATCTATATGCTCTACAATACAATATGGTCCCTGAGTGACAGTTTCTACGATCTATAAATAATCCATTATCCTTGCGGCTGCAGTAAAGTATCTTATATATAGAACGCGATGGTAATATGAAAATCTGTTACTGCCCAGTTCTTTACAAACTCTAATGGAAATAGTGAAGAGGAGAAATGCATTTACTCTTCTACTGGGCACAGCAGCACTATATATTTTATGACAGATTACCTCAGCACTAAGGCCAAACGGATGGTACGGATGTAAAAGACATTCTTAAAGTATTTGCTTTGCATGGAAAACTGAAAAGAAAGGAAGTAGTTTGACTCTTCATTACTCAACTTCTGCCTTTAGTCTCAGAATTTTATGCTGTGGGCCTGATGACATTTTATGCCTCTGATGGTCCCATTTTGGAGAAGAAGAGGTACTGTTTTTGAGAGGAGAGAATAAGCTAGGATAAACTGGGAAATTAAGGAGATATTTGACTGCAACTATGGCAGAAAGGTCTTCTTAAGAAAAAAGAAGTTCCTGCCATATTTTGAAGAGGCCCAGAAAAACAATTTCTCTGTTTGCATAAGATAAGATTTTCTGAGGTCAGGCCTCTCAACCAAGAAAGCTTTTCTCTAGGTTTCATACACTTGATCTGTTTGATCTGGAATGCAGTAACTGTGAGAGATCATAGACTGATGTGACATCCTAATCTTTATTTATCTTGAACTTGGCTTATGCCTTGCTTTAGAAAAATAGAATCAAAGACTTCAGGAGGTATCAGAAGATGACTACAAGATGCAGGAGGGCGTGAGCACCGATGTAATGTGCTTACAATGGATAAAGCCTTGAGAAAGAGGGCAGCTGTTTTCTATCCCAGCTGGAGTCTGCATGGCTTGTTATCTCTGCCAACCTTAAGAGAGGGGTGACATTCACAGAAGTGAAAAGGTTTAAAACCCACACATTTATTTTTGGGGATAGACACTAATTATTCAGGCTTGGCAAGGAGTGCAGAAAATGCTTGATGCTGCTTCTCTTGGTTCTGTTTTCTTACCCATCTATTCTCTTTTATCTGTAGATCTGGCTCCAAATGCTGAGAAGTTGACCATCACCTTCAAACTTTAAGAATTCAAAAATCAATAATCTGTCCAGAGACAACCAAAATATTTATGAAAAGTATTCTTTAAAACTGGCCCAAGCCAGTTTGGTCCAATATGGTTCAAACAATGGTGCCACTTTATAATCTTGTGACTTGCAATATTCTCAGCTTTGTTCGATGAAACTCCATTGAATGTGGGTAGCACTATGGTACATCTTGTATCATTTATAGCCTGAAAACCTGAGATAATGATGAAATAACCACCTCTTTCTGAAACTGCATTGGCATCTACTCTGCCAGCAGCCATACTGAGGGAACCGTGTGGGTCTGACCCAATGGTTCCTAAAGGAGAAGCCCTCTGCCCCCATGGGATCCTGACACTCCTGAGTAGGCTCAAGAGCCTATGGAAAATGCAAGTGCCAGATGACTCTCAGAGTCAGGGTCACGGGTTTGTGCGTGGAAGCGTGCTCCAAGAAAACAAATATGGGAACTGCTGGTCTTGTGACTGTGCCTGCAGTTCAAGTGTGACTTTTGTTCTTCTGTCATTCTGACACTACTGTAACATTCTGTGGCTATTTCTCTAAGCCTTGTCCACAAAAACAGTCTCTTTCTGTGCAATGTGAGCCCCTGTCCTACATTCTGCCAAGACTGCAGTGTGGAACATCCTTGAGGCAATCTGTAAGGCAAGGAAAACATGAGAACGTGACTGCAAACAGTCTGGGCTCCAGCATCACATGGACTTTTCCTCTTTCCCTCTCAGACTGTATCTAGGAGCACTTGGACAGTTTAAAGGTGCTGAATGTAGACAGGTTAGGGGAAGAAATTTCACATCATTCCCCAGTTTTCAGGCTGGAAAAATTTCAGACTTCTGAAAAATTAGTCTTTCTGCCATTCCATGAAAGAAGTGTAATTACCAGCTGAAATACCTGTATAAGTGTGTCTTATTTGATAATGCCAAGGATTTTCAGAAAAGAATTATTCCTTATTCAATGCTAGATTTCTTGAAGTCACCTACCAGTGTCAGAACTATACTCATTATTCCCACTACAATAAAAAATCTTCCCTGGATTACAGGTTAAACCCCTACAACTCATGTTGAAGTACAAAGAAGAAATCACTAGAGTATGATGGTTCTGAAGAGCTCCAAAATTGCTTTTAACCATAAGAAAAATCCCAATAAATCCCCTGGTAGGAGCTGCCACATGTCTTTTGCAGTTGGCTACACAGAAACAGTGAGGTCCTCGTAATACTGTTCACAGTGACCTGTCACCTTTGAGTACACTCCTCACAAGAATAAAAAAAACCCTCTGGCACATATTCCTCATCCAGTCACTAGAGACTGCCTGCTTCCATTGACAGGCAGTGCTTCTGAATATGCCCAAGTATTTTTATTTGACATCCACAGTTAGACAAGCAATGAAAATAAATTGTGTTCCTCCTTAGGAAAGACATGATGCTTCCAAGCTGAATGAAATTATAAACTCATTGAAAAGCTTAACGCAGTCCCCACACACACTTGGCAAATCGAGGAGAGTGGTGTTTGAATGCAGGAAGAAATGTCCCCTGCTCTTTATCTTTGTAAAGAGAGCTGTTCATAATGTCCCATGTTAAGAGAAACCCACTAAAAGTTATAAAAAAAGAACTAGCATAAAAGAAGCAGAAGTGTCACAATCTTTGTGCATGACTTACATTTATCTTGCAAGGAATCATGAGGGACTTCTCCCTGTGGACTTTCTTCCAAGTCTCCGTAGTGCAAGACCTTGTGATTAGGTGAAAGTCGACAATACCAAAATTTGTCTGTTGAAATAAACACATTAAACAAGGTCACTGACATATTTTCATCAGCCTTACCAACAGCAGAGAAGAAAGCTTACTCAAACAAGGTGCCACAGGGAAAGGCTGTCTTTTCTTTCAGAAGAAGAAATGTGTGGCATGTATATAAAAAGGGTAGGGACTTTGATCAGTAATTTTACTTGATTAAATGAAGCTGGCATTAATCTACAGGGGTTTTGTTATTGACATAGCCACTGGCTCAAAAAAAACTACTAGCGAGAAAAAATTCACTTAGTTTTACCACATATTATATACCCTCATGGCCAGAAGACTGGCAAAGTAACTACTTTGAGTAGATAATTTTAATTTACCCATAATACATTCATTTTTAGCACCCACTTTGTGAAAATCAAGGCCTACCAGCTGTCTTGTGTGGGACACCCAAAAACTGATAAATTTGAAATATCCTATACTTTATGAAAATTATGACTCATGTCTTTTTTTACAGACACAAGAGAACACCCCCATGTTTATGGAGCGACTGGACCTAATAATCATGCAAGGACTTAAAAAGCAGACATTAGGTCTCTTGTCCTGCAGATAACTCAGTGCTTTGCATGGTCACAAATATGTGTGTGACCATGAAGTTCACACCCCAGTTTGCATTTTAGTTCTTCCTAAGAGATGTACATTTTCATCTCCTGACAACTCGTGCTTCACAGGACATAATTCCCCCTAACAACATTTGTTAAAATCTGCTCCTGTGAAGAACATCACCTTTGCAGAACCAGGCCACCATGGTGCCTAGCGTGCAAGGATGGTGCTTGCCAATTCCCTTTCTGAAATGGCTAGAAGGAGGTTATCCTTCCTTGTCAGAGCACATTCTATTTAATTAGTAGATCACATAATATTAAGCTGTCAAAAACACAATCTTGTTACATTCAAACTGAATTTCCAAAAGCTCAGAGCAAGGCTGGATGTTAAAATGCCAGTGGAGGGGGGCAGAGGGCTTCTCTGGCTCTAGGCTTCTCTTGCACTGGCAGTGTTGACGCTGTGCCAAGCAGCAGCCTGAGAGACAATTTAGGGGAAATGTTAGCACTGACACAGCCCTGTGGTGCTGCAGTTGCTGGGAGCCTCAGTTTGGACAAAACATTTGAGGAGCTGTAGAACCAGCATACATGAGCTCATTTGGAGCGCTAGCAGAGGAAGGGCTTCTTGGTTCTGCCAGTAAAACATTGGCTTCATGGACCCAGCTGATTCCTAAAGGATGCTCCAGGCCCCTGGCCAGTCATTTAAAGTCCAATGCAGTAAAACACAGGCAACTGCATGGTAAAAATGAACTTTCACACACCCTTTTAAATTTCTTCGTCACAGTGGGTAAAAAGGTTTAGGGGAAAAACCCACTACACTTCCAACTACTTTCTGAGTGTGCAGCCCTTTCTACAAAAAGGTTTCAAAAACCTCACAAACCTCTGGCAAAGGCTCGAAGTGGCCATGGGAGTGATTCTGGCTATCAACTTCACAGGCATGCACAACACTGAAAGATGTATGGCAGAGAGCCTGAGATTATGCTCCTGTGATGCATACAAGAAGAGCTGCTGGAATATCAGCATCCCTGGACTGTAAGTAAAACATACAGTGGCCCAGTATGGGATCGAGAGGAAGACTCCACTTGCAAAACTTCTGCAGGGAATTGGAACTAGAACAAGTAGGAGCCTCATTCAGTAGACTCATCTGAAGAGCACATCTACAAGCAATTCATTTGGCAGTTTGTGTATCTCAGAAGGATGCATGTGAAAATTTTCTAGATTCATGCCTTTTACAGGGAACTCTACCAGAATCATAGCAAAGCCTGATGCTTAAAGACCACACCCCCATGGAACCTCATGGTTGACCATTATGCCTAAAGAAAAGCCTCCAGTAACTGCAGCAGGAGGCTTTCCAACCTAGCTTTAACTGCAACCTCATTGTTTATTTGGCTATACAAAGTAATACAACTTTCCAACTCTAAAATTAAAACAGTATTTTTTTTTTTCTTAATGAAAACCAACATGGTTTCACTACCTTCTCAGTGACCTTGGCAAAAAGATGTTCTAACTGAAAACAAAATTACTATAGATTCCTTTCAGTTTATCACACATGGGGTTGGTGTCAGCAAGGGATTGGCTCTTTTATCTCCTAGGGGTTAATATTTTGGTAACCTTGGTTCTATCAATGCCACGCTTCAATAACAAAAGAGAGGAACATCATTCCATGAAAATATCTTACTTTGTTTTGGGAAGGGGTGGCTTAATGGGAAGAAACTCAAGCTTTGAATATCTGAGGAGCCTTTTCAGCAATTCCCCATAACCCAAGGTTAATTAAAACTTAATGGCCATAGACTGTAGCTTGAAGCATGTCCAGCACAACTCTCCTGTGGGCTCACTAATGACTCTGCTCTGCCATAGCTTTGCTGTCAAGGGGGAAGCCCTTAAATGAAAGCTACAAATGGAACTAAGGAGGTTTCCTCAGCCACAGCCACTAAATGACTGCACCAGCCAGGCTGAGGAGGGTGACAGCATGTTGGTAGGAGAAGGGACCCTTGCTTCTACAGCCACCTAGCCTAACCCATTCCAGTTCAGCTGTACATGATACTACAGACAGTGTATCAGAAAATATCCCACTCACATGAGATTTCAGTGCCTTGAAGTGGAACAGTTTGAAACTGGATGCAGCTATTTTACTGTTGCTATTTTACATTAGGTTGCTAGAAATTCTTCTTTGGGAAACAGAATTAGTAATTTTGATTTTTAATCGGAGAAGCTTTCAAGCAAATTGTTCTGATTTTTCTGATATTTGCTAGAAGAGTCAGGGGGTTAAATACACCATAGAACATTGTATAAGATTATAGATGGTTAAAAAAAATCCCAAGTAACAAAATCACCTACAATTTGGCTACAAAAGTAGTATTCAAAATTGTGAACAAATAGCAGAGCACAGAACATTTTGCTGATGGGCTACAGAATGCCTGGTCATTCACACAGTGTGTTTCCAAGTGCATTAATGGCCAATGACTCATATACCTCTAACAATACTACTCCAGGTAAAGAACTGCTGTGGTTAGTACAGGAGTGCTCTATTGTTAGAATCTAGGGAGAAAATAGCTCAGATATGCATGGAAAGAAGTCTGAGAATATGTGTTTTTTTCCCAAGATACATTTGAAGTTACTACAGAAGTTTTTTGATCAAAGAAAAACATCCTCACAAATCTAGCAACAGGAACCTGCTTTTAAATATATCTGTGAAAACATATATTTGTGTAGATTTTATATCTATACGTGCCCGTGGGCATGCTTGTCTTTTCCTTTTCTTTTTTCTGTCACTATTAAAATTGTGTGGATATTTTCACTCCAACTGGTCTTAACTGCCTACATCAAGCTAGGAAGCTCTTCAAATAACTGGCAAATATTTGACCCATGGCATTGTTGGAGGCATATTTGGTTAACTGGCTCCCCACAGCAAGTCTTGTGCTCACAGAATATTAGGTTTTTTTGTGGGACTATGGAGAGTAGGATGAAGTAGCAGCAAAAAAGAGCTTGGCAGAAACAAAGTCAAAGTGTGTGCTGTTGTTTAGAATTGTGAGTTACCTATCCTAGCAAGAGATGGAAAACCTGTCTTCACTAGATTTTTTTGTTTCAAGTTAAGCTTTCACTTTCCAGGTAACTTCCATGGCACCTTGTATTTTTTTAATTTAATGGTGTGTACCACCAGGATTTCCCTTGCTTCCAAAAATTACTGTTTGAGAAACCTCATGTTGACTGCAAAACCACCTTAATAGCATGCAATTTCTCTACAATCTTTATAAAGGTAAAAAGGGAATTTATTTTCAAGAGTGCACCCAGCAACATATTCTACAAATGTACTGGATGACAGCATTAGAAGTATCTATTATCCTCAATAAAATGAGGATATCTGCTTTATCTGCTACTTAGCTCTACTAGAAATAATAACTGGGGGTGTAGAATGCTTGGCAGGTTTTTGCTTTAGTCTTCTCCCTTTTCTTTTAGGAATTATCTAAAGAAGGAGAAAGCTGAAGAGGTCTATCTGTCAGCAGATGTTCATGGTCCAGGAACAAAGCGGGGATTTGCAGAGCACGATGATCTGCTGTTGAACAGTGATCAGAATGAGAGTCTAGATTTTGCTATTCCATTTCCAACTGATTAAGATACTTAACAAAACCCCAGGAGTTACTGCTGCAGTTCTCCTATGAAAACCTTGCAAGGGAAAGGCCATGAATTTTTTTGGAAGTGCAAAGGATCCTGCTGGGACAACAATGGTATTTCTGAATTTCAGCTACAGAGAAATCCTGCTGTGATAATCCAGTGCTGAAACACAAAAAGCAGAGATCTGAATATAGATACCTCACAGCTTCCCTCCAGTGAATCACCTGTTGAATTGGAGGCTTTCCAATGCTAAGTTAATATGAAAGTGTTTAATCTCTTCTCAAAAGGCCATAAGAGGCTGTAAACTCCCTTCACATTTTTCTGTAAGTCAATTCTTTTAACTTACTGAGACTAACCATGTGTGTCCTACCACATGTTCAAACAATAATCTTAACAGAAGTTTGCTCTGGAGTCTTTAAATGGGCTAATGCCTGTTAATTATCTTTAAACAGGCAATTTAATGCTTTCAGCTTCTGTGTAGGGCACGTTCAGGTTCTTCTTGTTCAATCTGCAGATTTGTGACATTTGCTCCAAGATTGTTTTAAGGGAACAAAAGAATCACAGGAAAGGTAAATATATATATATATATATATATATATACACTTTAGTATAACATCTACCTGATCATGCCACTCTTACAAGTAGGTTGCAACATAACAGGCAAATCATGATGCCTCAGAGCAGTACTCATTTCTGTTTCAGTTCCATGTCAATTTGGATGGACTGTGGGGTTTTTAGAGCTCTGGTGATGCTCCATGACAGGTGGATTCAGTTGGAGCAGAGCACCAGGCAGGTGACAAGGGCTCCTGAACCCCCTGAGCACTGAGCACTTGTACAGAGAGTTGGGTTGTGAGAGAGGAAATGGGGATGTGGGACAAAGCTAACAAGAAACATTCTGAATTTGGGATTTCTACTACTCTTATCAGGATATTCAGAGGAATTATCTGAATGATTGACTGTCATAATGTGTAGTATCCCTAGCTAAACCTCAGGTCCTCCATTAATTTCACTTCATCTTCTAATTCTTGACATCACGACAGCCCTGGTTTTACAGTTTGTGCTGCCTTGGGATACAGCAGACCCTGAAGGAGAAATACAGATTTCAAGACAGCTTCTTCTGCTCTCTGCCAGTTCCCAGTATTTGCTATTTGGACCATGCCAGGCACTGTACATACCTAAAAAAAGGATCCCAATGAAATGGCTTATATGCCAAGCATGCTTCTTTAAATTGCACAGTGTTGGGTCACAGAATCACAGAATATGCTGAGTTGTCGGAAAAGATCCACAGGATCATGGGGTCCAGCTCCTGGCCCTGCACAGGATCATCTCCAAATGTCACAACCATGTGCCCGAGAGCACTGTCCAAATGCTGCTTGAACTCTGTCCGGCTGGTGCTGTGACACTTCCCTGGAGAGCCTGTTCCAGTGCCCAATCACAATCCTGCTGAAAAACCTTTTTCTAATACCCAAACTAAACCTCCTGACACAACTTCAGGGCATTCCTTCAGGTCCTGCCACTGGGCACCACAGAGAAGAGATGAGTGTCTGCTCTTTCTCTCTCCGTCATGGGGAATCTGCAGACTGCAGTGAGGTCACCCCTCATTCTCCTTCAGGCTGAACAGAACAAGTGACCTCAGCTGCTTCCCCTACAGCTTCCCCTCAAGGCCTTCACCATCTTTGTTGCCTACTTTGCATGCTTTCTAAAAGCTTAATGTCTTTTTTATATTGTGGTGCCCCAAACTGCCCCCAGCACTGGAGGTGAGGCTGCCCCAGTGCAGAGCAGAGTGGGACAATCCCCTTCCTTGCCCGGCTGTGATGCTGGGCCTGATGCCCCCCAGGACAGGGCTGGCCATACTGAATTTAGTCCTGGTGGCCTCATGCATCATCATCCTCTAATGGTTTTGTGTCTACTGCCTCCCTCACAAATGGCAATTTGCCCTTCTGTTTCAGGGAATACAGAAGTCTGTCATAAAGCACACACAACTCTCTTAAGGGCATGTGGAAACATGACCTCCTAAATAGGCTTCCATCTGTGAAAAACAATCTATTTCGGTGAAGATAATGTTCTTTGAGGCATGGTCGCATGCTTTATTTGTTTCCAAAGAATCATGAATTATTTCTGGCCCTGTATAAATATGACATCAAAGCAATTAATCTGGTGGCCTGTAGAATTCACTCCAAGGCATGAGAGGAAGCAACGCTCTCAACTGAGGACGAGAAGATTACATTGATTTTTTAAAAATATATTTTTTTATGCTTCAACTCTACTCTTATAAGTTGAATAAATTTATACTCCCTAAGGCTCTTGATCCTATAAATCATGAACTAACAACAATTTAAGATAAAATAAACAGTCTGTCCTCCTCTTGGAGGTCAGCCAAAAGAAGAATATTTGCTACAAATCCTGCTCCTTCCCTAGAATTTGAGTCATTTGGATTAAGGCTTTGAGAGGAATAAAATAAACAGCCCTCACTACTGGTAGCCAGACAAACTATGCCTTACTTTACCTACTTTCACTCCATGAGTATGCTGATGAAGAAAAAGCATGAATTATGGCTCTCTATCCAGTCTGTACAGAAATTCAGACTCGAATGTTGACCATCTTTCTGTGCAGTGGGCTTCATACATGTTTGTTTGCATGACAGAGAGGTTATAAATAACCTCCACACATTAAGGAAAATTGCCTCCTTGTTTCTAAGGAAGGAGACATTGCAGGGATACCTTTTCCTGTGAAGAACACACTTTCCCCCAACTAATCTGAAGGTCTCAGAATTAATTCTAAGGTCTCAATTATTGACCTTTGTCAGTTCTTACTCTTAGGTTTTGTAACAGGGGAAAACAAATAGTAATCTGAATCCTCATAAAATGAGGGATTTAAAGGGAAAGTTTTTGGATATGACTTTAAATTATCTGCTGAATTAACATTATGTCCCCATTACACTATCTGGAGAAAGAAGTATGCCTCTCTGAGGGGAAAAGAAGCAGAGGAAGTTTTACTGTATAGAATGAGCAATGACTCACAGAACTGGGAAAAAATCTTCTCATATCAATCAAGTATTCATATGAAGGTACAAAAATTACTGACATAACTGCTTTCAAAAAGCATCTTTAAACACCATAATATAATCATTGATATGGCAACATAAGACTAAAGTAAAGTACTAGAGGGAGGGGTGCAGAATGAACATGATGCATACATATAGGTGATCAAAGACTGGGAGATTCAAATTTAAGTTTCATGTGCTATTCCTGCAAAGATATTGTTTTGAGACGAACAAGAAGTCAGAACACTCAGGCAGAGAATGTGAGACTGCTGCTTGAGATTTTGTCAAATGCTGAACTTGTTCCAGATAATCTATGTGATAAAGCTGAAACCTGTTTCAGGGAAACAGGGAATCCTGAAAATGGGTAACATGGAGATGCTTTATCTCCTGGTAAAAGCAGTCAAGGATTGCTACATCACTACAACTAAGGATCCTGCCAGTGAAAACAGTATTCCTCAGCTCAACTTTCAGACCAAAGTGACAACATAAAGCCAGACTAGGGAGTCTGAGCTGTACCTTGTCGACGTCGACTGTTGAGTTTCCTAAAGCAGGTGCCCTCCACAAGTCGATTGAGACGTTGCTGCTTGATCAGTTCTAAGATCTCTGGCTGAATCTTCTCTTTTAGTTCCCTTGGGAAGAGAAAAAGTAGGCACTTGTTAAATTCAATCAAAGATGATCCTCCTTCCTCTGAAGTAGAGTTTCACAAGATGTTTCTGTAAGGTGTTTAAAGAGGACATCAGTCACTGACAAGCCCAGGTCAGAATCTAGTCTGTCCCAGAAAAAAACCCTCTTTTTCTTTTAACAAAGAACAGAGTCAGGATATCTTTATTATAGGCATCTCCCTGCCACAACATCAGTGTATGACTCAGGCAAGTTGCTTGTTTTTATATTACTTTATTAATTCTAAAAAGAACACTTGATATAATGCATCAACAAGACTTTTCTGTAGAAAATAATGCTCTTTCATCATAGGAGCCCTGTGAAGCTTATTTGAGGGTCTGTCACCTTTTGTTGCATGATCCTATGCCAGTATACTTCCCTAGCACTATTATTTAGGGCAACACAAGAAGGCTAGAACATTTTGAAGCAGCAGTAAAAAGCAGAGAGCAATGCCAAAGAGTGAAATTAATGATCAGCATTATAGTCTTGTTCTTAATTTCATATAATTTGACTACTTTATTATTATCAGAATTTGTGGAAGACTAAGTCACGACTAGGGATCATGCAAGGATCCAACTTCACTTTTGCCCAGGAGTGCGGAGACCCACAATACATGTAGAAATAATCTTATGTATCCTTCAGAAAATCCATTTTCTCCATCTTATTTTGATAAGAGTTCAACATGTCAAGAACTAGGCAGAAAACATATGCACATAATATTTAAAGTTTAATTTCATACACCATCACATGGATTCACAGATGTCTGAATTCATCAGTTATATCCTCACTTAGATTCATTAAGAATACATAAAAGACAGGTTTAAACATCAACTCGACAGCAAGCCTAGTAAGATTAAAAAAATAACTGAATGTGTAGAGGATTTATAAAATATGAAGTTTGTCAGAACCATAATTTTGCATTGCTGTGCAAATTGGGTAATACCAAAAATCATTCTGTCTGGCAGTATGTTCCAGCAATCATCATCAAAAGGAACCTAAGCTCTGGTATCCCATAGAGACAACAAAAAATTTTCTCTTCCTGAAAACTTAGGAAGCCCATTCTCTGCTGATTTCCACACTCATTTGGATCCTGTGCCTTTGATCTGCTTCACCCCCACTGAAATCACAGCAAATCATCTGTTACAAAGATCAGGCCTTTAAAACAAAATGCCCCCTTTCCCCTAGGTGTCAATGAAATGACTGGATGCATAACCCACTGCATATTTACAAGCTCTGAAAATCTAGCTGGTCAAAAACCCAAGGAAGCATTGTAACTATAGAAACAGACCATCTTTTGGAAATGTGCTATTAGTCTTTTAGGACTTGAATTTTCAAGCACTGTTGTTTTCTCATTGGGATCTAAGATATAAATATGTTGAATGGTTAAATACTGTGATTAAAATAATTTTGTGCTTGAATAAATGTCTTGCCTTTACTGAGCTGATGAGTTTCCCTATTCCTCAGGTAAAACCTGAGAGCAGGGGCTGAGAATAACAGTGTTAAAACACAAGTCTGGATTACTCAGCAGTTCAGGCTGCTGACTGTATCTCCAGCTGAACTAATTTCAAACATTAAAGAGTGGTATAAACATCAGTTTGATATTTAGGTAGTTTAACTCAGAAACTGGATGATTAGCATGAAGTAGGCATTAAAGATGTCATAACATTGTATTTGTAAGACACTACCAAAAACTCCCCAAAATGAATGGGTCACCCAGCATGTTAACATCTGAATGTTTGCTCGTGACATTTTGTCTTCTGGCCTCTAATGCCCCATCTGCCCTCTACAAACCAGGGGAATAGACACATTTTTTTAGCCTATCCAATGTGAAACAGGTAATCCTGTCTAAAATACTTCAGTGTAGGCAGACTTTGCACAGGAGAAGGGGAGGTAACCAAGAAGGGACCTCTTGTCTCTTTGGTTATGTTCTGGAGGCCCTCTGCACACAGACATTTATGCTCTCACAAAGCTCAGTGAAGCTCAGTGTGCTACTCTCTTCTGTTTGATGGTCCTTGATCATACAGAGGTTGTGGAAACAACCCATTATCCCATGGAGAAACAGTCTCTGGTAACTCTGGACTTAGTGAAAGTCCGTAAGACCATCAAGCCCTTGCCATGGTGACCTGCTGCACTTACTGACCTCAGCAGCTCCTGTCAAAACACAGCTACTCTGACTTGTATGGTTCTCAGCCATTTTTCTGGCATCACGACTCCAGATATATTTTTGCAAGGTGATCCTGGCACTCAGTGCTCCTCACTGTCAAGGTTTCTGTTGCACCATTTTGAGGTGACAGAAATGGGTCAGAACAATCAAAACACAGCATGCAAACAAAAGGTGTGCTTCTTTGAAACTCTGTTTTTCCTTCTGAAAGCCATCTGAAGGCAATAAAGTTCTGTTCCTCACCATCAGTGTCTAAAGACAGGAGGGTTAGGAAAAAAAAAAAATCTTTGTGCCAGAAGTACATCCTCCTGCCTAATTTTAAAATCCATCAGGAACAATGAGCTAAAGGAAGATCATAAATGCAAATACATTTTGTGAATATTTATTTATTGTCCTTCAGATGACATTTGCTTAACAGTTTGGGCTTTGTGAAGAGATAGAACAGACTAAGTCTAAGGAGACAGTGACTTTAAAAGCTGCCATTAGTTTCCTACTGTGTTTCTGTCTCATAAGAATGTAAAAAGTTAGTCTGCTGGTGAGACAGAGGGGTTAAGGGAAACACACATTAATATATATGATTGCTAATTTTGTGATCTCAATAGTCTTAACACTGGAGGTAATACTAACAGCAGTTACTTGTTTATAAAATATCTGAAAATCATTAGAAATTATTTTCAAGTTTTTCACATTACATAAACTCTTCTTCAGCACCAGTTAAAACTGTCTCCAGCTTTTACCTTTCCAGCTTACAGTCAAGACTTACTTGATAGCAGTTTTCTTTCCAGGATAGAGCATATTACAGACATTTAAATTATTACAACGCAAAGGGAGAGTAATCCCAGAACTAGTTTCATGTCTATTGTCCTTTTATCTTACTGTCATCTAGCTATGCTCCCTCTCCTGATCATGCATGCAGAGCAGGCAGTAGTGGCTCTTTCTAACATTGCAGAGGAATATGTAAGATAAAACACAGAAAAGCATCCAGACACCTTCCTCTCTTTCCCTGTATGTTGCTGATTTTCAGACAGATGTTACTTAGCAATGGCTCCCTAGTTGCCATTAACTCTTCCTTAACCAGCAAGTCCGCAATTGGATGCAAATTTTTTATCTAGCATTAACCCATCTCTGTTGCCATTTAATTTGTCAAGGAGATCAGTGGTCCCCTACAGGCCCACAGGATTCCTAGACAACTTCTTCTACAGCCATTCAAAATGAAACTGGGATACTTTATCATTTCATTATTGAATAAACTGGGATAGTTTATAATTTCATTATGGAATGGCAGTTCAGATGATCAATAAAAATCCCAAATCTCTGAATCTACTCTGAAGGACTTTTTATTTTTCCTAATCAAAAGTAGGTATTGATAAAGCTTTACTTCATATGATACAATGACACTCATATAAAAGAAACTACTAATCATGGCAAAACAAGGTTGTTGTAGTTATGAGGATCTAAGGCAACACTTCCCAGTTTACATTCAAACACAACTTCACTGAAGCTTCTCTTATCCAGCAGCTTGAACACCTAAAACTACAGTGCTTCATACAATGAATAGAAAAAGAAAGACTTCTATCATGTTCAAGGCAGGAAATACCATTCCCTGATTGCCATATTCTCAAGCAGAATTAAACAAGGTCTGCTGATGTTATAGTCACCATTGTGCACAGTCTCTTTTAGCATATCTGCAGGGCTTTAAAATATACAGCACAGCCACGATTGCTCTTTTCACTCACAGTCTCTTTCCCTACAATGGGGCCATGATTCTGTACTTCTATCAACTGTGCCATCTATGCAATTTGAGAGAGTTCAGTACAGGGAATCAAATCAAAGCACAAAATGAAAGGACTGTTTCTTTTCAGTCGAGAACAAGTTGATCATGGATGTAATCAAAATGCAAATGCATGGACTTAAATCTCTGCAAATGTAGTTGTGATTGCTTAAACACCTTATCGATTTACTTAGCCTTTATAGCCTTTAGGCTTAGCCTTTATCCTGAATTTTAAATGATTCTCTGGTAACACTTCAGTTACTTTTAACTATCTGTGTTGGCTGTTTCACTTGTTCCATGATGGAGAAGGAGACTCTGCACTGTGACAGCAACTATCCAGAGTGACACTGGAAATGAAGATCTTGCACAGGGCATTGGCAAGTCTTTCAATGCTAGGTGATGGTGCAAGACAATATGAATAATTGATATGTATCATGCTAAAACTATTGAGCCATAGGGAAAGCCAGGAAGAGGAGAAGCTTTGGTAAAAAGCTTTGCAGTTCTGAGCAGCTTTGAACTGCTAAATGTTGCAGGGGTGTGGTTGGATAGGGACAGGCGGCTAGCGGAAGATTTCGGGCTGTAACGGTGAGAAAAAGAGAAAAGCCCCATTCCCCTCTCGTTGATGAGCTACCCTTGAAAGAAATGTAAACCCCCTACTAACATGTGCCAGTACTTTTCCACTCCAACTACTAACCCGGAAAGTAGGGCAATATCCTGTCTGACGTAGTAGAAGACCCGAAAGTATATAACCTGAAAACTTTACTTAATAAACGTCTTTCTGCAACCGTCTACCATATTGGTACAATGCGTCTGTTGCAAGACCCGACCCACTCATGAAAGCAAAGTAAGAGTCGTACTGTATGTCTAAATACCAAAGCCTCCACTGTAGCAAAAACTGCAGACTGCTACACAGGGGATTTGCAGGGGCTTTCTGTGGAGCAATGCAAAACTAACTGAAACCATTTGTAGACTTTTAATTGGTGCATTATTATGAGTGACATCAGTTCTAACTGGGCATTAGGTCATGTTTTCTAACACACTGGAAACATAAAAGAAGCAGTCCCCCTTTGATCCACACCGGTATGGTTAAAATTTAATTTGTAATTCTATTTTGCTTATGCTTCCACTGTTGCCCTGCTGCCCCTGGAGGAATGTGTCCCCAGAGCTTGTACTTAGATAACTGTATCCTGTAGAAACAGATCAAAATTAATATGCTGCTTCTGAATCATGGAATGCTCTGGTCCAAATCCATTTCTAGACTTTTGCCTTGGAAAAGGAGATTTAGAATATCATGAGCCATTCCACTTGCAACAGTCAGGATTTCATGGCATTTCAGCTGATGCTTCTAGAGTCGTCACCATTTCTCGGCTGATCTCAAAAGGTTCCTGTTATTCTCAGTACAACATTTGCACAGCACAGAGTCTGCATCTGTCCTGTGCCATCAGTTCAGCCACAAGCCCAGACTTGGTCCAGAGCCAAGTGCAGCCTCCATTCTTCATATAACAGAACAAAGAGTATTCTGAGAAATGAGAAGGAGCTATGGAGGCAATATTAGCCTTCCATATTTTGCAGTAAACAACAAGCAAAGGATTGGCTAGCTGCCAGAACGTTGCTATTTACAAATAAGTAAATGAATGCTTGTCATTAACACCAATTCATAATGTTATATACAAGGACAACTCTTTTGGAAAGTCAGTGTGTGGCTCCTCTTCTTCTGGGCATCTCCCTGTCTTGCTCAGCGAGGCTTTGAACAGAAGACAAAGTTCTGGTGTTTGACTAGTTGGATATTTTTTTTGAAAGCCACTACCAGCATCAAAATCAGGCTCACAATCATGCAGAGCTAGGAAATGTCAAAGCACTGCTTGATATAAATAAGCCATGTGAATTCCTGCTGGGATTTGCCGAATCTGGCTTCACTGAACTCAAGTAAAAAGTTATGATTCCCAGCAGAAGAAAACATAATGTACTTTAAGCAGATGCCTCACTACTGCTTTTGAGCATAGCTCCCTGGACAGCTTTTCTCCCTGGGATTCCCCAGAAGAGCTCACAAATGTCATTCTCCCTTGTTAATCCTTCCATGAAAAAACAAGTGGGAAGAGAACACAATACTTACAGAATTGGACGAGACTGGAAATCTTCCTGGTTCATTCTTTCAGACTGACGTATTTTCAGTATTTCTGTGTAACTGAGATTCTGAAGTTTGCTCTTGAATTGATCCAGAGAGCTAGGCTTGGTAGTGAGTGCTCTCATTATCTGTTCTTTCACTACCTGCATTACCTGCAGTTAACAAGGAAAGAAAAAGAAGCTGTGTTAACACTTTCTGTGTTTCCGTTTCAAATCTTATTCGGGGGCACGCTAAGGTTTTTAGGTATAGATGATTACTACTATGTGGTCTCTTAGACAACTTTTCGGCAACATAACCAGAAAAAAAGTCAACTTATGACAGGACATCACAGCCTACATCAAAAGCTCATCTGCTTTGTGACAAAACTGATGCTTTTTTTTTTTTTTTGAGGGTGGTGGGGAGCTGCTGACTAGCCCATTGCTTCCTTTTATCCCTTACACTCAGAGGCAATGGGCACTCACTGGAACACAGGAAACACTTCCAACCCCTTTAAACACCAGGAAATCCTTTTTTCACTGTGAGGATGACCAAGCACTTGCACAGGTTGCCGAGGGAGGTGATGGATTCTCCATCCTCGGAGATACTAAAAAACTGCCCAGACGTGGTCTCAGGCAATAGACTCTGTGTGGCCCTGCTTGAGGGAAGGCTGACCAGATGACTTCCAGAGGTTGCTTCCAACCTCAGTGGCATTGAGATTCTGTGAGAGCCTTATGCTGCAGGCACGTTATGGCCATACACAGAGAAGGAAAGAGAACTCACTAAAAGAGACCATTAGTCAGGGAAAGAGAAAGATCACTTTGTCAAGGATATTACAGGACTGCTTTTGAATAAAGGCTATAAACAATGCAAACCAAAAATGAGAATGAAGGATGGCTTGGCAACAGCCATCTATTCTGCATAATAATTATTTTTTTAGGACGAAACTGCTGAGATACAGTTAACTAAGGAGAGTTTCTTGGATCTAGTTCAGATAAATACATATGGAGATTACTTTTTCTTTCTCTCTCCATAACCCTGGACTCATTTCCTTGGTGATGGTGCAAGTCACACACTTAGAAATATTTATCTGATGATGTGCCTAAATTGGCTGAAAGAACAATTTATCATACTCAGAAAGGTTCACCTAACCCAAATGCCAAAGCTAAAAACTAGTAGGAAATGGTAACAGCCCCCTCATATCAAAATGGTAATGACAGAAATCAAGTTACACAAACAGAAGGCTAAGTTTTTTCTGTGCTGTTATTTTTCCTTTATTCTTTCATCTTCACTATGCATCTTAAAACAGAAACTCAGCCCCTCAGAGGTTCCCTAATAATTCCAAACCCTTCTCTTTTCATATAAATATTTAATTGTTTCACATGTGTTGCCTCAATCTTCTAACTCATTGCCTGCACTGTTTTCTATTTTTGCGTCCTGAGACGTACCTTCTCTTTCTCAGATGCAATCTAAGCACTCATTTTAGCTGTGCCCAGCAGGTGAAACTAAGCAACTAAAGAACGGAAGAATTACTTAGCTGGTCTACCAGTGAGAAAGAGCTACTTCCCTACTGAAATATGAACTCCTGGCTGGCACCTGGGTGCTCTGAGGAATTAACACCTCCTCGTCTGCATTCACGGTGCACTCACTAGTCCACACCAGTCCAAGTAAGAAAGGTGCTGTCACACCTCAGAAATGACAAACCACTACAAAACCCAAACAACCTGAATGTTGATGGATCATGTCCAACAACATGAGTGGCATAATCCTCCTGATTTCACTGACTCTTGGTTTAACAAACTAAAAGGGCTTACCTAATGCAGAATGTGTCCACAAAGGAAACATCAAAGGTGAAACAAATAATTCTAGTGCCTAGTTGAATGTTTAAAAATATGTTCTGTCTTCCTCCTTCTGCCTTCTTGACAATGACTACCTATTGCTGCCAATTCATTTTAAATATAAATATAATGCTGAAATCACTTATGCATGCATGTAATTTCAGTTTCATGAGTTCATTCAAATATCAATGCAGATCTGATTTTTTGTTGCTTACATACAAATTTAGATTCCTAAATTCAGGGACCCATAATAGGGAAGATGTCTCTTACAAGCACTTTTTCTTATAAAACAAATGGACAAACAAATTAATAAATACGGTATTTTAGGGAATTGCATGCATAGAGATCTTTCCAGTCTGATCTTTAAACCATCCACATGAAGCAGTGCTCATTCTTGGCTACACTCTGCAAAGGAGGTTCAAATTCAGTGGATTTGAAGCTCTATCACTTTTATTTTTTTGCAACACAGTTCTCTGTAATTAATTTGTAGAGTTAACATGCAAACAATGAAAATTCCTCTTCTTTGCTGTTGTGTGGAAGGTCATTCACAGGGTACCCTGAAAGAGCCCCTTGGTCCAGAGGCTGCCCTTGCTCCTGAGAGAGAAGGCAGGAAGGGTATGCCCCAGGGCCAGCACCATGAGGGGACAATCACTTACTTGCCCTGTCACGTTTATAGCCAGCAGTATTTAACTAGCTGGCCAAAGTGTCAAAGCTGCTGATTGTAGTGAGTCTCCTGAGCCTTTGGGAATCACTGCCAAGGACTTCTAATCTGTTCAATTTCCAGTGCTCAGTTGCCAGCCTTTGATTACTGCTCTCTGAGAGACAGCATCAACCTTTCCTCCTCATGTATCTGACCTTACAATGAAATTAAAGGTATTCTCCACTCAATGTGATTGTACATAGACACTGTAGACAGTTGTTTTAATTATATTATGCTTTGCTACTCTTACTGAGAAATGAGTGTTTCAGAGGATGCATTTGCTTTAAATTACGTGGTTTTTATCTGACGACCCCTTGTATGGATGGGTACGAGAATCCAAGCTCTGTGTTGGAACTAAGACAGGTAAATTCATTGAAGACATGAAGATAAAGACAGTAGGAAGAAATCTGCAATTTTTTTTCAATTAAACACATAATACCTTATTGCCCAGATTTTGTATCCATTTACCATATTTCAATAGCTAGTATCCAGCCATTACGTTTTTCATTAAGCTGTTTAATTCTAGTTTGCTGTGTGTTTTGCTTATTTGACCTCATCTTTATCATATATTCTGACTACTTTGGCTTTCCAACCTTTGGCCCCTCTCCTCTCTCTCTCTTGTCATGACAACTTTTGCCTGTGCAAGTAAAGTCTATTCTTTCTGGATGGAGCAGAAGTCTGAACTTCGGCTCTACAACAAGGGGTCAAAATAAAAAGAGTGAGAAAGTGTTAACGCCAAAAGGAGTAGTTTTTCAGGGTCAAACGCTACAGCAAGCTTCTCACTGACCTCATTTCAGCACCTTGCTCGCAGCTGCAGAAAGCGCAAACTTCTCTACTCACCATACTGATGCTAAGTTTGCTCTTGGTACTGACTAGAGAAGCCAGGCAGCCCTCTCAGACACCTACCATTAGCCTGCAGGATTCTGGAAATTTCAGTCTGAGCTTTCCACTCACCAGATACATTCATTCTACAAACTCACAGCATCAATTCTCTCAGAAACCTCCCCCAGAGCAGCCTGAAGGCCCAGACGTTCACAACTCATCTGGGGTGTTACCCAAGGCGTAGTAGCTTTGCACTGAAAAAGTGTAGGTTTAGATTAGTTATGAGGAAGAAATTCTTACTGTGAGAGTAACAGGCACCCCAGAGAAGCCGTGGATGCCCCAGCCCTGGAAGTGTTCAAGCCCAGGCTGGCTGGTTTAGTCAGGAATGTCCCTGTCCATGGTGGTAAGGCCTGAATTAGGTCCCTAAATCATGCTATGATTTTCTGCTCTGTGAAGTACCAGACAGGAGATAAACCCTTCTCATAATTTCCCCACAATATCAATGTTTCACTTGGATAAGCACACCCTTTGATGTGCAATTTCAGCAGCAAGAACAAGTCTGGATGCCATCAGAGAAGCCTCTAAGTTGTACCTCTTGTATTTTGGGGCACTTGTCACACTGATTGCTGCTTGGATGGGTGACTCAGGGGGTTGGGTGTGTCAGCACGTAATGCTGACCGACTGCTATTAATTGATCTTGACAGTTCACCTTCCTTCTGCACAGACAAGTTGTGGATATAAATAACCCACATTACAGTGATGTGCTTACTTCAGTGCTTTCCTGATTTGGCTCAACATTATCAAGCACTGCAAGGTGTGATTCCCCTACCTCACTGCAGCACACGATACAAGAGAAGCCACTGAACTACCCTTCATCTGGAGACTCCTCTCTACAACCAGACTTTTAGAACCTCAGATGTGAGAAGATTTAGGTCCTCATTCACTAGCTTTTTCATGTGACCATTAAAAATCATCCAGCCAACAAACAGAGAACTGGAGGAAAAACATCTCTTTGCAAACTGGCTGTAAAAAATTCTTACCTAGCGTCCTTCCTATCTAAATATTCCTGAAAAAAAAGTAGCTTGGTTAATACAAATTAAAGACTGCAGGTAGAAACAGCATTTGGTGATTGAGATCCAGCTTGGTCATTTCAGTGTCACAAAGAGATTTCCTTCAGTTAAATCCACAAGGCAGGCAAAAACAAGGTTGTAGGATGAAATAGCCTAATCACTCTTAATGAACAGTGCTTGCTGACAAAGGAGGCTGTAATAAAAATTTAATTCTGAAGGGAAAGGAAATTATTTCAGTTGACCATCAGCCTGTCAACTCCTTTAATGAAAACTTTACATGTTTAATGTGTGCACGAGGTAATTCGAAACATCTTTTAGACTGTTCCAAAGGATAAATTGTTACAACTAGATCAATGGTTATGTTTTCAGACTACTCAGAAGAGTCATCCCAAGAGGCTTCAAGGTCCTTGGAACATAATTTAATAGTGATTCCCCCCACCCCCTGCCCCAATATCCACATATTGCAGTCTGTGAATTCACTACACTAGTCTCTCAGTCACAGCCTGTACCAAACATTCACTCCACATTACTTTAGAATATTAATCTAAACATGCCCTCCTACACAAGCAAATTTAAACTCGGTGCTGGCACAATCTAACCATTTACAAGAGACTCCAAAATTCCAGACCATTACTTCTATTACAGTCTGTGTACTCTGGAATTACAAAAACCTCCCAGTTTTCAATCTTCTTAGCTATTCCAGAACACAAGGACAGTTACTGTAGCCAGCAATAAAGAGGCAACTCTAAGCCGTCTGGATGTATGTAGCCACAGGAATAATTAAGTTGATTCATTGTCAGGAAGTAGGATGAGAAAGCAACTGTCAGAGGATTTAGCAGATATAAGCTCTGATACATTTTATCTCTTCATTTTTCTGCAGAATTTAATACCCATTGCAAAAAAAGTTTGTGTTGCTGCGGTTTTGGATTGCCTTCTTTCTTTCTTTCTTTCTTTCTTTCTTTCTTTCTTTCTTTCTTTCTTTCTTTCTTTCTTTCTTTCTTTCTTTCTTTCTTTCTTTCTTTCTTTCTTTCTTTCTTTCTTTCTTTCTTTCTTTCTTTCTTTCTTTCTTTCTCTCTCTTCCCTCTCTTTCTCTCTTTCTTTCTTTCTTTCTTTCTTTTCTTTCTTTCTTTCTTTCTCTCTCTTCCCGCTCTTTCTCTCTCTCTTTCTTTCTTTCTTTCTTTTCTTTCTTTCTTTCTTTCTCTCTCTTCCCGCTCTTTCTCTCTCTTTCTTTCTTTTCTTTCTTTCTTTTCTTTCTTTCTTTCTTTCTCTCTCTTCCCTCTCTTTCTCTCTCTTTCTTTCTTTTCTTTCTTTCTTTTCTTTCTTTCTTTCTTTCTCTCTCTTCCCTCTCTTTCTCTCTCTTTCTTTCTTTTCTTTCTTTCTTTTCTTTCTTTCTTTCTTTCTCTCTCTTCCCTCTCTTTCTCTCTCTTTCTTTCTTTTCTTTCTTTCTTTTCTTTCTTTCTTTCTTTCTCTCTCTTCCCTCTCTTTCTCTCTCTTTCTTTCTTTTCTTTCTTTCTTTCTTTCTTTCTTTCTCTCTACCCTCTCTTTCTCTCTCTCTCTTCCCTCTCTTTCTCTCTCTTTCTTCCCTCTCTTTCTCTCCCTCTTTCTCTCTCTTCCCTCTCTTTCTCTCTCTTTCTTTCTTTCTCTCTCTTTCTCTTCTCTCTTTCTCTTCTTTCTTTTTCTCTCTCTTTCTCTTCTTTCTCTCTTCTTTTCTTTTCTTTCTCTCTCTTTCTCTCTCTCTTCTTTTCTTTTTCTCTTTCTTTCTTTCTTTCTTTCTCTCTCTCTCTTTCCCTTTCTCCCTCCCTCCTTTCCTTCCTTTCCTTCCATTGTAATTTTCTAGTATTAACCAAGATATTTTTCAGTCTGCAGGAAAGAGACTTGAAACAATGCAGTGGTTTTGATCAAGCTGAGCAGCCTGTTTCCATGCAGGATCAGGATCAGTATCCAGTTCGCAGTGACTATCATTTTGCAGAACAAATGAGCACTCTTAGCAGATGTGATGATGGTGCTGAGAGATAGGAGATGTGACAGCAGTTCCACACAAGCTGTTTAACAGGTCTATAAGCAGGAGTCAGAAAACCTGATGCTGTAGCAATACATCAAAGTGAAATCTTGTTCAAAGCCTCGGGACCCAAATAATTGCCTGCCCTCTGGTGAGAAAAAGAGGGAAGAGAACTTGGAGAGCTTGACTTTGCACTGGATTCCAAGATACAGAAGGTCAAGGAGTAAAGAAAGATCAGGCTGGAGATTGAGTGATCACAACTGTTTCACATTTCAGAGAACTTGTTTTTTCTGATTTTTATTTTCTCTTGACTAATGAATCCCAGGTGTGGGAAACCAGATTGAAACCACACAGTTCCTGGGAACTGTGATGGGCTGGGACTGCTCTTCATCCAGGACTATGGAAGAGGAGATACAGGATTCTTTGCATTCTTGTAAGAAAGATGGAATAAGAGCATCAGGGTCACGAGCACCAGACTAGTGAGCACTGTGAAACAGGGGTTGAAAGGGAGGCTGAGAAAAAGCAAGGAAGGGGTCTGAGGAGTACCTCCATCTGAAGAAGCTGATGTAAAAAAGTTCAGTTCCCTGCAAGACATTCCCAGCTTACTGTGCTATTGCATGCAAGCACCTTGTTAATCATGTTCAGAGGAAATGGACCACTTATTGCTGAATTCTGTCATTTCTGGGCTACTCCACCTCTGCAGGAAGGGTCTGTGGCCACAGCCTGACTTGGCACTTTCCAAAAGTTCCCAGAGTTCTGTTAGCTACAGTGATTATTTTTCCCTTGGATACACAGATCCTGATGGAAAAACACTGGATACCCAGGGACGCATCCAGTTCTCTTTTAACATTACTATTTATTCACTCAAATAAACCCAGTAACTTTGACTGGGAGCAAAAACCATCTTGAACTTAATTGAGAAAAAGAAGACAAAGAGCTGTCACAAAATTGCACTGAAGGTAATATGGCTAAAGGAATGGGCAAGAAGATAATTTTTACAAGGAATGGGAACAGACTGGAGTACACAAAGAAAAATGAAGGCAAGCTAGTAGGAAGGGTGTTATAAATATGGAAAAGTGACCAGAGCAGGAACAAACGTTCCAGTGGGGAGTATCAGCATGAGGAGGAATGCCTCTGGAGGATGGCTTGCAACAAAATGATTAAAAATGAGGACAAGTCTGAAGAAGAAAAAAAGAGGCTATGATAGATGTTGTATTTCAATAGAAAATGAAGGCTAAAGGAAAAGAAGAAATGAGATTTTATTAGAAGTTCAGTTAAATGGAAATAGGAAAACAGAGGGTAAAATATGAGGGAAATTATATATTTGTAAAATTATGGCTCAGGAAGCAGCTGACTGAAAGGAAATCTTCCTTAAGGACTGGCCTGAAGAAGTTGAAGATAAAATTAATAGTAACAGAAAGGGAAGTGAACAGCAATCCTTTACAAACTTGAAAGGCAAGGTTTAGAATCATCATCAAAATACATACAAACACTCTCCATAATTTCTTCATTTTGATAAAAAAGAATGTGGAAGAAGTTCACTCTCTTCTTTCAGGACTAAAATCAGATGCCACCCACAAATGCAAAGGTTCCATTCAAAACAATGCTAATCTAAGCACACAGGTCAAATACCATTTGCTTGGGTAATACTGGGCTGAAATAGGAATGACTGATAGACAGAAAACCTCTTCCTTGCATTAAATATTTGTAGGAAACTATTTACATCAGAAATAGGGAATAAAATTATTTTCTTGTTTGTGTTTTGTGCCTTGAGGTAGACAAGGCAAGAAGTAAGTGCTGTGTGACAATGTTTCCACCACAATAAAATGATGTGCAAAGTTAATATGACAGTTTTGGTAAACTTTCTTGTTAGTTAATTGAAATCTTAGGTCAGGCAATATTACATTATTTCCACCAATGTCTGACAACCTCCTTTGGCAAAATAAAACATGCACAAAATCATTTGTGGGTGGCATTTAATCCAGGGCTTTTCACAGACAAAATGTACTGATCTTCTCAAACAAAATGTTAAGTGAGGGGAGGGGGGAAATGAGGAGATAGCCTTAGTCATATACTAACGTAATAATTAACATGTCAAATAATAAGCTTTTAAATTCTAATGAAAAACAATATGAGAATTACCCATGATTAGGAACATACATTTTGGTGCTGCTTCCCTTAATTACATTAAATGGCATACACTAAATGAAAATTAACTTAATATATTGGCAAACTGCAGGTTCTACAGGAGGAAAACAAGGACAGGATTCTAACAGATAGCTCTTTTCTCCCTAAGAAAACATAAAAATCAAAGAACTCAAGTCCTAGAATTAATGATGAATTTAAAAAAAGACTCTTTTAATGGATAGAGAAACAGGAAAAGTGGCAGAGCAAATTTTTTTTTAAAAAGTTGAACAGAAGGGTTTGAAATCATTGCTCAGTATATCTGATAAATGGATAAGTGTAAAAACATTACAGCTTTGTCTATTTCTATCTTGTTTAGCTGAGACAAAACCAAATAAAGGTGTGGCCAGCTAAGATGTCCAGGCTCTTTCACCAGCTGAAAGCACTGTGTTGAGATGCCTCCTGTTCCAGTTCTGAATGGCTACATGGGATTGCACGTGGTGCAAGCCTGCCACTCTCCCTTGTGCTCCAGTCCTTGTGCTATCCCTCTTCTTGTCTCCAGTCAACTACAGGGACTCTCCAGCCTAGTTTCTTCTAAATGGAAGGGGAGCCAGTAGGCCAGGTTCATGTCTTTTTAATACCAGTAGAAATGGAGTTCCTTGGTCATCTAAGTGACCAACAAATTCACCAGCTAGCACAAAGCACCAGGCAATATGGGTACAGCTTCTCTACCTTTCAGCTTCACATCTCTCCTCCTTGCTAACCTTCTCCCAAACCTGACAGACCTGGAAAATCCATCCAGTCTATGTTTGAATTCCACTTGTTTTCAGTAGCAAATCCAGCCAAATTTTCCCATGAACATCTTTCACAGGCAAATCTCTTTCTCTGTGGAAAATGTTCAGTGATTAAACACTCTATATGCAAAAGCCCTGCAATTTTGCCAAGCTTTGCTAATACTTATGTCTTTGCTAATACTTATGTAGTACTTATGCAATACTTGCTGTTCCTTCAGCAAGTCCAAAAGTTGGCTCACCACTCAAACGGTACAGTTTCTTATTTAGTTAAAAGTATTCCCTCACATTTATTCTGTTACTTACATGAACAAAGGAAAAGAAAATATACATAGGACCTGGAAGTTTCAGCTTTTGTTTTCTAAACCTGACATAAGTGACTTTAACCATTTCATTGCTATCTTTTTATTTTCTTGTTTGTTTGTTTGTTTTGCTTTGGGTGTTGCATTTTATTAAAAAAGTGAAACCTCCAAAATTTCCACCTAACAAAACCATGAAAGACTGAAAATGTGGTTTTGGATTCAGTTCTTTGAATTAGAAAGCTAAATTACATATTCAGACTTTTCTGATGAAAGCATAAACCCAGTGTTTTGTACACTCGTGTTGGATTATTTCATTCAGTCCCATTATTTGCATGCCCTTACAGTTAATGTAAATGATCAGGCTGAGCGTCTTGGAATTATGAAAAAAAATCAGTTGTTCAGATGTGCCATGCCTCTGAATGAGCCTACATGTTATTTTACATTGTAATTTATAACAAAGTAAGCTGTAATAATTTTTAGGTAAAGTCTTGTTTTCATATTTATGTACCCTGAAGAAAAAGGGAGCTGACAAACATGCCTACAGAACACAAATTTTTTTAGCACATCTTGTATTAGTAACTGTTTCAAGTGATAATTGCATTGTTATCAGAGATTCCAGTCTGTGCCACAATAATAAAATCAGCTGCATGAAACAGCTGCATGATTCACAGAAATACACAAAGCAACGAACAGGTTAAACCCATTGCAAGTTGTGAGATGCTAGCAATAGATACTATTCTGCAAATCTGCTGCTCACAAATTACTGACTTGACAGATCATAATGAGTGCTGCCAGGACTATTACAAACCAAGATCTGCTTGGAACTGCCAAATATACACAAAATGTGTATGTCCAAGAGAAAGGAAAGAAGTGTTTTAATTGCCATTTTAGAATGTTCTGAAATAACTGAATAATACCTTCGTTAAATACTGAATTTTTGCAGTCTAGTCCAATGAGATTCCTGCCTCAGGTAGGAATTACTGTGCTGGTCAAATAAATAAGAACAACACATATTATTTTTCCTCCTGAGCTGTGTCACATAACAAAGAATATAAGGAATTCAACCAGACTACTCTTAGAAGAAGAAAATGCACAGATGACTTACTTTGCCATACCTCATTTTAAGAACTGCAGTGAAATGGTTTATGGCTTCAGAAACCTGTATTTTTCATTGCTGCAAAGGAACAATCTTTTCTCCCCACAGATCAAAGGGAAGCTTTTTTGGGATCTACATGCAGTACTGGAAAATAAACTACTCCCCAGGACAGAGAGCAGTGATTTATATGACACTTAATACTAACACCAACAATTCAAAACCATTCAGTCACCTCACTGTGACTGCAAAACCAATCTGCTAGCCAAGGAAGTTAGGAATGGAACAAAACTACTTAGGCTACCCAATGCTTTGGGGATATGATAGACTTATACAAGCACAGGGAAAGGCATCCACAGTTATTTGAAATGTTAACTAAAGATATATTGGTAACCATCAGAACTGGTCCCATTGCTCCATGCCCTTCACTAGATGCATAGGAAGCATCTGAAAAAAATCACTTTTTTCCCCTCCAGTGAATACTATGTCAATACCACATTCTCAGTTTACTTTTTTTCTTTCTTCCTTTCATTCGTATTAAATCAGAGCCTAAGGATTTTTTTTTCCTCACAAAAGGATTAAAACAAGATTGGCTTCAAGTTTACTTCCCACTATTGATTTGGAACTATCAATGACATACACAGAAACATATCTCCAGAAACACATCGATCCTGCCTAGGAGGCTAAAGAATGTCTTAAAATAGTGCTATTTCTAGTAACCAACTAGTGAGTTACGGGTGCATAATGGCTTACAATCTTCCAGTAATGAAAGATCCTTTCTCTGATAACTTGAATGCTATCACTGCACTTTTTTCCACACTATCACAAATCACTGCACTTCTTTCAGTATTGTCATTAATCCACATTTCTAATCAGCCAGCAGAGTCCCTTTTCCCACAACTCTGTAATTATTTGCTTTATGTTTTTAGGGAGGAGATAAATTTAGAATTAAATGCAAAATACTTGTTTTCCCTTGAAAGGTTAGATTCAGATTCTGTGCACTCCAGACCACGGCAGTCACTAAAACAAAACAAAAAAAAGCCCTAAACTCAAAACCAACAAAAAACCAACCAATCAACCAACCAAAACCAAACAAAAAAAATGGGCATCACACTCATTCTGCAATTTCCCTACTGCCTCATATGTGAATATACAAAGGATTTGCTTTGGTAAGTTTGCTCAGGTCCAGAAAGAGGCCAAATGGGAGATGTTATACTAGAGTGAACATGGTCTAGGGGCACAGACATGGTGTGTCCAGACATTTGTTTCACATGTTGGTGACAAGGAGTCTAGAACTGAGGTTACGGATATAAGGAGGTTAGTCCCTCTATTCTTTGGCTCTGTGGAGCAGTTAGAGTGCAGAATGGCATGTGAGGCAACGGCAACAAAAGTTTTTGTAAAACTTTGCTATTTTATCCTAGTGGAAGTCAGGCAAGAAGGGGGAGGAAAACTTACTTTTCCTGTAAGGGAAAGATTGGTGGGAATGATGGAACCTGTGTTTTTGTACATGAAGGGTTCACAGAGACAAGATGGTAGAGGCAAGGCACACCAGGTAGGAGAGGGCTGGTATTATCAGGGCTGTAAAGTCAGAGGAAGGAAATATTCAGGGAGGGAAAGGTGATGATGGCCTAACTTGGAAACGACTGTGTGAAACACATCTGGAATAAAATTCTGTCTGATTTTTAGGATAAAGGACATAAGCATGGATGAAGCTGGCATCAACACAAAGCAGGTATTTTCTGTTAAACAAGATTCGCTCACTATTTAAACACCTGATTCTTTTGGAGACTCCCATACCCTCTGTCACATCAAAAATGCATCAAGTCCAAAGGCTGTTGAGAGCAGTCAGCCATCTCTGGCATTTTCTGTGAACAGACTATCCTTATTGCTGGCTTTCCACTGAAAAATTGGCACTAGCTTGTGTTTTCTCAGCAATCCCAAGTCTGCCCAGCAGAAGGCAAATGACTGCAGTGTCACTCATTGCCACACAGCCAGTTCAGCAAAAGCAATATTCCTATACAAAATCACTTTGTGTTTTTATCTTCTCCTGCTGCCTGCTACAGGCGAGGATTTCCCTGACCTTCCTGGCCTTTTTCCTTCTTTTTTTTTCTCTTTTTTGAGCTCAGATGCACTCTCAGGAGCATACTAAATGAACCCAAACACCACTGCACAAGCCACACGCAGAAGCATGCAACCTCCTATTCAAGAGATGGGCTGGGGGAAGCCTCATAAGGATGCTATTATAGTGGGAGAGAGGAAAAAAGCAGCTCCCCACGGCAGCTGTGGAGTGGGCAGAGTGCCCAGGGGCCCCGTGGCAAGGGGCAGTGAGTGCAGGATGGCTGGTTTCCATGGAGGAGTGAGCCAGGGAGGCAGGAGAGAGGCTGGCTGCTGCTGGCCGCTGGCATGAGCAGGAGCAATACCTCCTGTTATTTCACCTACCAGCAACGCCCACGGCTCCAGGGGGCTCGGTTCAAACCTCCTTACAGCTTCTGCTTCCTCGGTCTCGTCTCCTCTGGGGGAGGACCATGACTCAGAATACATCGTGCTGTGCCTGGTTTGGTGGGTTGCAGTGATTTAAAGGAACACAGACTGCTACGCCTGAACTTCAAATAAATAAGTAAATAAAGTAAAAAAATCTAGCAAAGCAACACAAGCTCAAAGCTGACTGACTTTTGGCACCCTCTGTTCTGCATGAAGGCCCTGCAAATGTCTTTTGCACATCCCTAAACTTTGCCAAACGAAACATCGTCTTAGCAGTGCTGGTGTTGCAACTCACAGGCCATTACCTACCACTCAACAAAAGTGATGGCTGCTGGAGAGACAGCCTATCCACAGCAGGGTTCTGCCAGTGACCAGTATTTTTCATAGAGGCAAAAAGTAGGAATCTTCTATGCCAATCCAGTACTGATCAGCATCACTGTATCTGAGCCCTGCATCAACATTTAGTTTGGGCACTTATTTTCCATACATTGGAATATTACTGAATTAAAGTGATAGTAAATCTGACTCCCCACAATGTTCCCTTGCACCATATAAAGCATTTGTTCTTGCGAAAACAGCATGCACCTGCCTCATGTCAGGTTTTCTGGGGTAGAAAAATACTCATCGCACTCAGTTCAGGGTAAGACCACAAGATCCTTCCAAGATCTATAATGCACATCTGAGTTCATTAGATAGAAGAACTTATGGATGTGCAAAGCCCTATTACAGTTTTGTTTCCATTTTTGTCAAAAGGAAATGGGGGGAAATGCTTCCTCTTAGAGCTTCTTGGAAAGGCAGTAAACCATTCCAGTAGAAATCTCACCTAAGTAGCATCTTCTTTAAGACAAAAGACCTCTGAAGTAAAAGCACTTAAAACTAAAGTTTTAAGAAGAGCAAATGTCTTGTTGCCACATACATAGACCCAAGTCCTCAAAATTGCTATGTGACACAGCCACCTCCACATCCAGCAGGACAAGATCCAAGATAGGTAAATACTCCCTAAAGAATATCCTAGTTTTCATACAGTGTTCCCAGCAAAGTGCTGCTGTTCCCCACTGCTCTTGATATAAGTTCAGGCCTGCACTGCAACAAGGATGATTGGTGGAGGATTCTTGAGTTGCTGAGTACAATGCCAAAGTCCTTCCCATCACAGTGACAGCCTCCTGCCCTCCCTGAAGCCATGCTCCTCACACATCTGCAGAACACCGCTCATAAAACTCACCAATTCCGAGTCTCTGATACCCACCACGTACAGAACACAAGTGGTGACTAAATGTCTCCCCCAACTGTCTGCTGGCATTACTGACAGAGATCACATGACACATATGGATGTGAGCACTTCCTAATAGCTAAAAATATTAAAAATGCAACCAATGGAGCAGAGCTACAACCTCTATTAACAAAGATACAGCACTTTCTGCTGAGGAAGGCACTGAGGGGAAAACAAGTCAGCAAATCCCCTGATAGCACACTGCCCCCAGAGCTTCTGGACACTTGGATGTTGGAGAGATCCTGGTCCTGTGGGTGCCCTGCACCTGAAGCAGAGTTGGTGGCCATGGGAGGCCAAGGCAGTAGAGGAAAACAGCTTGCCCAAATCAGTGCAACCTTTTTAAACAGGCATGATTGGCTTCAATGGCTGCAAAGGAGAAAGATGTAAGAGGGCTGGCATGAAGACCAGGGAAGTGCTGCTGCTCTAACAGATTTTGCTCAGATAGCAACGCAAGCCTAACTTCACCAAGAGAGAGAAGACCAGAGCAGTGCAGCAGTGGATGTGGAGAGTCTTCACCTGGGCACAAGTTCACAACCAAAAATCCCTAGTTTACACTGGTTTCTAGTGCTTTCCCCTGCCATGGGTTGTCTATCAAAATGAGGTAGCAAGAAGAGAAATCACTAGGCCAGATTGACCCTTGGAGTTACTTTAATCAACGTAGTGACTGGAAACCATTCAGGTTCCTTTAGATTTATGCTGTTTCTGTTTCCTCCACAAAGTAGTATAAAACTTGAGGAGAGAGAAACAAACCAAAGGGTGGAAAAGAAATATTTGTCTGACAGAAACATCTGAGAAGTCTCCCACTAACACTGGACTTAAAAACCTGGCGGAAAACCCATCAATCAGCAGTCTATTGTATACAACCCTTTCTATGTGTATGTATAGCTCTAACATACAACAGGCTTCAATCTAGGTGGCTACTGCAATATTTCAGTTAATTTGCATGGGTTTTTTCATTATCTCAAGTTCTTGTCCATGAAAACTGTCCAGTAAATCTATTTTGAAGGGTTTTTGTTATCATGAGTTAGTTTTTAGGGCACTTTATCCAAAGAAGCTGGATACTTCACTGACAAAAATGCAGATATAAAATTATAATCAACCTCCTCCTCAAAGCACTTTAAAAGAAGCCCTATTTATTCTTGGATTTTTGGAAGACTGCAGCCTACATATTATTTGTCATTTTAATCTCTTCGGCTGATTTGATAATTTTAATCTTTTTTCTTTTCCTGCTTGTGCCTCCAGAATGACTTCTTAAAATAAGGAAAGCCACAAACCAGGAATCATCAGTAAAAGAAGGCATCAGGAATATTTCCTCATTTTAAGACTAGAGATACTTAGAGAATCAGTAACAAATTAGTGAAGGCAAATCAGATATAGGATGGCCTGAAAAAAATTTAATAATCCAAATAATCAGCTTCTAATGGCTATTTATATACCATTCAGCAGTGAACTGCCAGTGACAACACTTCTGTCCATATCCAATTTGCTATTAATTACAGCAAGTAGTGAAAAGAGGTGAAACTGAGCACAAAAGTCTGTGGGGGGGGTAAGAGACTTCCTATGGTAGGACATGTTTCCAGAGTGGTGGGTGATACCAACCAAACATATCCACAATATACTAACCTGTGAAGTTAAAATGCCCTCAGCTTCTGAAAGATTTTGGGGAACAGGAAGCACTCAGGTGTCTGTTGAGACTAGATGTGTACAGGATGACCACCCAAGAACAATCTGTCAGGAAACTGGATGTGACTCCTGGGACGGGGGGCAGAGACCACTGAATGTGCAAACTTCTCACCCCACTACGAAGCTCCTGCCTTCAGCTTCCCTCTGTGTTTAGGTATCACTTGCTGCCCCAAACTGGGACTTGGGTGTTGAACAGGCAGCACAAATCACAGCCAAATACAGCTAAGCAAAAGGAGGAAAAAAAACCCCTATCTCAACAGAGAGCTTAAAAACCAACTCCTTGAGCCCAGCAACCAGAGCAGGCTGCACATGGAAGCAGCACCAACAGCTGAAACTCTGGCGAGGAGACTGGAGTGGGAGTTGTGCTCGCGCTCGCTGAGCGGCTGTGGGCAGGTGGGAGGAACCTTGCCTTGCTCAGGGAGAGGAAGGCGATGAGAGGGAACAGGAGCCCTATTGTGATGTGCCTAGAACATAAGAGGATGTAAATTAACATACTTTTCCCTCTGCATCCTTCGTGACTGATTTAAGAAGCCTGACAATGGGTAGTAAGTATTACTGGGGCAGGACATATTGCTGAGGACAGTAATATCAGGGCATGGTGTCTCTTCAGGAAGTCAATCTGCAAGGGTCAGGATGCCACAGCTGTAGCATCTCCAACCATGCCTTGCCAGCCCCTGGATCTTTGACATCCAAACAGGGCAGGCAGCAGCAGAGCCACCAGGAGCTCTCCATGTATTTCTTCCCAGCACTGTGACTGTCAGCCTGCCTAAGGGAGCACCTGACAACCACTCCCCCTTAAAGATAAAACTTAGGATCAACCTCTCTTGCCTCAACTCTCAGCCTGACCAATCAAACTGCCACTACTCATTGCTTCTCTTGCAGTCCCAGTTCCCTCCTCCCTCTCCAAGGATTTGAGGTATTACAGTAAGCACAGCCAGAACCTCTGACAACCCTGCTCTTCCCAGACTGCTGTTGTTACTGCAACTGACTAATAAATTCCCCCAACACGTTCTACTACCTGGGAAAAGAGGGAGAAGGATTCTCCACTGTTCCCAAGGATGCTGAAGGCTTGTGGGTTGGAAGTCAGCTGGAGCAAAAAGACCATACATGTTCCCCTTTGCAATGGAGGCTCTGGCTGAAAGGAATAGAAAAGTGCCCATGCACTCGCAGACAGCAAGTGCTTCTTGCAAAGCAGCAGATTTTTGAGGCACAGAGGGTCAACCTCTTGCTACTGGGTCAAGGCAGAGCCTTTTAATTATGGGTTCCCACAAGCAGCCCTCCCTTACGAAGGCCAAACTAATAGGAGCTGTTATCTAAAGCTAGGTGTGTTTGTTGAGCCCTCTTACTTGCCCTGTCCACCTCTGGTACTGTGCTTTCCAGAGATAGTTTGCTTATCTTTGAGCAAGAGCTACACTTGGAACATGACACACATCCATAATGGCGCTCCTGTAATTCTCCTTCCTGGTGTTCTTTTCTCCTTTAATATCAGAAGAAGCTAGCTGTGATCCTGAATGACGGTAGCACAAATCGGTGTGAGAAAGATCTGTAATTTTTTTTCTTTCTAAACCACCAGGAATCACATTTTCAAATGCAAACCCCAGTGTTTGGTGCTGACATCAGTTGTACAGAACAAATGTGGCTTCAGCACTAAGACCTCTGATGTCCACGCACCCCTGCTGGGGAAGCCCTGTCTGAAAAGGAGGTTTTCTTTGGTATACAGTGAAAATTTGATTCCCAGGAACTGTACAGTGTCTTATTTTACCAAACGCACACTCAGCAGAGTGCTGCAGAATTTTCCTCTTAATTTTACATTTTGTTCATGGAGTAAAGCAAGTTTTAGGCTCCACTGGACAGAAAATATTATGCTAGACAGGACAGACACCTCTCCATTTCTAAGAGTTGATAAACCTGCATATCTAAAGGCATCTCCTTCAGACTTACTAAATTGACTCATTGAAAGGAGCAGATGCTACCTTTCCAGTTTCCAGCTAATCAAAAGTGAGAAAGGGAGAAAGCTTTTCCACGCCTGAGATGCTCAAAAATTTGACCAGCTGAGACAACTTCTTTAAACTTTAGAGTACAATGCAAATGTGTCTGAGTATGGTTGAAAGGGAAATCTGTTCTGAGGAAATATATTTCTCCCTGTATTTGCAGCTGTGTCACACAGAAGACAAGATGGCACCTGTGTGATAGGCACACGAAGAACCAGCTTTGATGGTATTTCTTGTCCCTACTCAATGATCTCTGTGACTTTATCCATCCATTGCAATCCCACAGGCACTGCAGAAAGCAACTCCTGTTTTATCCTACAAGGGCAACTGATTAAGCAATATTCCCAGCATCTTTACTGAAACAATAAAAAAAAGCATTTTATTTAATTTCCACTACAAAGGAGTGAAACCCACAAACAAACAAAATTGGACATCAAGCCTGCTCAAGAAAGGGAAAGACTCAGTCTCAGGCTTGTAACAGGTTTCCCAGACAACAGAAGATGAGAGCTTTAAGGTCCCCTTTCATCTCATAGCTCCACTGGCCTAGAAACAAGGAGGTCAAGGACATTGCAAGAGTGAGATTCCTACCTTTAAGGGCTGACAGTGCTTACCTCAAGTCATGCAGAGTCAAAATGTGTTAAAATGACAGCATTTTCACCAATGGGAATGTTAAATAATTCTTGTAGCTGTTTCACATCAGTTAGAATTAATCTTTCTTTCCCTATGAGCCCTGGATTTTTTGACTAAAGGTTAATCAGGCAGACTGCCTTTTAGTTGCAGGAATGTATTTTTATACTTCCTAATTCACTGCAGAAATAAGATTTTTATAATACTGCTGACATTCACAGAGTGGTATTAAGATTTTATAATCATTCCCATGAGTGGCCTGCATAATTAAACTGTGCCTTCATTTCTCTTGGACGGTGGGGCCATTGCAAATGGCCTCATACAGACCACTTATTTGCTGCACAGCCACTTTTATACCCACGACACACTAAGAGTAGGAGGTAGATTTCCAATGAATATGTGAGAGAAGAAGAGATGAAAGGATAAGGGTGAAGTGAGTTCATCTAACTTAGGTGCTGACGGCAAATGTGTGAAGCAGAGACTTCCTTACCTACATAAAGTATTGGTCTATCTGTGCTGGTTATCCAGTTCCCACCTTGCTGATTTCCAGACACTGTGCAGTATTCCTGCATCTATTCTTCTCTGCCTCTTGGTGCCCTCTGCTCTTGTTTATGCATGGCAGCACCAGCAATGAAATATTTCCCTGTTCATTCAGGGGTCCCAGCCTAACCTCAATCTGCATCATGTAGTTCTGCAGGAAAGCAGCCTCAAGAGCCATTCACTCCTTTTGACCTCCTCTCTTGTAATTACCAGGGTCCCATAATAAACTTAACCATGGTCATACATCATTATTTGTGAGCATTGTTTACCCTACTCAAGGCCATCAATACTAAAATGTCATACTTTGGAAAGCTGGTGGCATTACTTTGGGTGCAGAAGGAGGCTTGGCAAATATGGCTGCTCCCAGGAAACTCAGGAAAAAAAAATCTGCATCAAGACAGTGCCACCAAGGCAAGCCTGATCATCACAGCAGAAAAATTACCTCCTGATTTATTCTGTCCCAACAAATGTCTGCCAGGAAGCAGAAACATTTGTTTAATCAGAGCCTCTGGAAAATTAAGCATTTTTGATGCCTGTGATAGGTATCACCTTCCTCCCCCTCTCTTGCTCTGTTCCTCAACCACAGTGCTAGAGATGCTTTCCTCCTCTGCAGCACAGTGAAGAACGGAATACAGATGAACAATTCAGAGCCAATAAATCCATCTTATTTTACTTATTCTTGTTTCCTCCTCAGCTTCCCTCCTACTGCTGTCCCCTGCCACACAAATACACATACATATAAGTAGTGTCTTAGCTAGGTCAGCATGATTTTTTTCCTTCTTTTGTCCCACAGTGCATAACAAATTAACCTCATCAATATCAAGACTCCCACCATGCCTTCTGCACTCTGGCTACTGCTACATCATCTGGGTTCATACTGGGCTCTTGTGAACTCTCACTGCAAAGGATGCAAAGGACAGCTATGAATTACAAAGCATACTCTTGCCCCTTTCTAAACAGCTTTTTCTTTCTAAAACATGATGTTCAGATAAAATTAATCAAGGAAAGCTTACTCAGAGAAGAGCAAATGAGAAGATTTTTCCCCCACATTTTTTGGCAAGAGACCTGGGAAGTGACAACTGGCTAATTTGGTTGCAGAATACTCCACGCGTGATGCTGGTACACAAAACTATCACAGTGAGACTGGTTATGAATTCTGCTTGACTTCTAGTTGGAGACTAAGTAGTTACTTGCCATTAAATAGTCTTTTGATCTTCCTTGGGTGTTAAGAAAGTATTAGCAAAAAGAAGTATCCCTTTAAATCCTCTCAGAAAGAACCTGGGTCTGGGCAGAGAGGTTCACAGTACACACACAGATCAGAAAGGAAAGCTTTTTGCTGCTTTTTTGCTCTTTGAAGTGAGGAAAATGAGATTGATCAGGATTCACAACTTGCTACAGAGCTGCTCACAGCTGCTGATGGGAATAGAGATGCTTTTTTCTGTCAATACAGAACCCATCGTGTGGGCTTTTACAATGTTCATCTGCTGTTTTGCTCTGCCTCTGTCTTTGGTTTTTTAAAAAAGGGCATACTTAAATTGCTATTATCTTCCACACAACTATAATTTAAATGAAAATGAGGTAGTTTTCAGACATGTCCAGAGCACTCTAATTCAAAAAGGATTTTACAGCAATTTTTACTGTGAGAAAGCTTTTGAGAGTTCCTCAGGAAGGAAAGGAACACATGGATTTTTTCTTTCTGTGCAACCTCAAATGTGTCAGAGCAGTGAATAAATGATGCTATTTCAGGCATATCATGTTGTGTTATTTTTGGTAGTTCCCAGCAGTTTGGTAAAATGGGAAACGCAAACCACCACCGTGAAAGGTTCTGTTATGCTTTCTTTAACCAGTAGCACATATGGATTTTTGCCCAGTGATGACAGTATTTAACATCTCAGGTGTTTGGTAGCCATGCTGATGTTATTGTGGTCACCAGAAATATTGGCAGTAGCAAAATACTTCCATTCAAAGATGGCCCAATATGGAACTTGTGAATATGACTTTTAAAATATGACAGAGAGCACAGAAATCTGTATATTTGTAGTTGTAAAAGTCACATTAACAAACATATCAGTGGGCACTGTTAGGGGCACTTAAGTCTGGCTGGTTCCCTTGCTTTCATGTTTTGGAATCTCTCCTGTGTGGATTGGACTTGGTCCTGATCCAGAAGTTCCAAAATCTGATGCTTATTAGCAATTATACACATTATAAATAAACCAGAATTGTGCAGTATTCCTAGGCATAAGAAACAGGAGTAAAGAGCAAAGGAAAATCATATTAGTAAGAAGTACAAACAGCATACACAGATATTCACTGGGTAATATAATGCAATCTTAATCTTATGAAAATTTTAGAGCAGGACTGCCCTATTTGCTAATGTTTTCTGCTGCAACTGCTATAATACGTCTGGCAAAACTCCCTTTTGGGGTAAATAAGTTAGCTCCATTGACTACAAACAATAGCATTATTTTATTCCAACAAAGTTTTGTCCAGTTTATATTAGGATGAGCTGGAAGATATATCTGATCCACTTTTAGAGGTTTTGTTACATTATGAGCAACCATGCTGAAGAATAACTCTAGGGAACAGGCCTCAAAATGGTGGTTCACCTTTATGCTTTTAACAGGAATGCTGCATCAAATATAGCTTGTCATAAGAGTTCTTTTTTTCCCTGTCCTTTTCTGAACTGAGATTCTTCTTGACAGATGAATGAGGTGAGCATCTCCTTTTGAAGGTACTATTACTGTCCAGCTATGGCCAATATTACTGACTGCTGTGGCCAAATGGCCATTTCTGTTATAGGACAATGTCCAAATTTTGCTCTCGAGCTTGAGAAAAAACAGAGTACAGTGCCTAAAAAATCTTTTTACTTAATTTTTTTAAAAAATGTATTGCAGCAGCTGCAATGATTTATTTTCACTTTTCTTTAGTCTTGGTAATTTGACATGCAAGGTTCAGAGTCTTTCAGTTCAGACACAATCATTAGACCATCTAGTCTGAAACATCTCAGACTACCATCTGGCTTAGATAGGAAGACACTGAGAGGTGTCAAGGAGAATATTTTATCAGTGTTTATACCTCCATTAATTTTATTTTTGAAATAACACTTAACAACCTATAATGGGCCTTCTGCAGCTGTATTCAACAGACACAAAATTGGCAAAAATGCATGAAAATTACAACAATTACAAACTTCCCATTCTTGCTAATGCACTGGAGAAGAGAATAATGCTCTTAAATTTTCCCTTTTTCTCTCTTTAGGATCCTTCTCGCCTCCATATGTATCTTCAAATGAACACATGTATCTTCCACTGGACAAGGTCAAGACCACAGCTATTGTAGCTTACAGTCCTAAGTTGTCCATGAGGCAATTTCTGAAGAGCTCCCTCCCTCTTAGTTATAACTCTCTGCAAGAACAGAGTTCACCTTCTATGAGAAAAGGATTCTCATTTTGTGGTTACATTTTTGCAATAAGCCTTATTTATAATATGACTTTCCCATTTACAATAATACAACTAACTTGAAATTAACCTAAAAGTGATTATTGTGCTGACTTTTTTTTAAAGATAAATGCCAGGTTGATACTGAGGGTCATTATTTCTTATATGAATGCAGGAAATATGGCCAAATATTTACCTATAGTACAAATTATAGAAATGATAATCAGAAAGGAAGTAATACATACCTAAACAAGTGCACACATAATACACAGGGCCCAATTTAGATGCTTTTAAGTCTTAGCCATGTGTGGGAGTGCATTCATGCTGAAAGCGTGGTATTGCTGTGGGAACATATTGGAGATACAGATGCTGCCTTAGGCAGCCCTTCTTCCCACGCAAATCCTCCTTTGCCAACACTTGGATCAGTCTGCGTGGATGTAAGGTGCTGATATGGAGTAATGCAGGCTCACACATGCCTCTTATGTCTGCTTCAAGCCTGCCCTGCATCACTCTTCTCTTTAGTTTTTGCCACCAAAGTGCCAAGGTATGTTTTCTCAGGTTGGCTAGTTACTGGGGTTTTGAAGGATTGCAAAGCAAAGTTCAAAATCCAAAACTGAGCTAGCTGCAATTTTTCTCTGCCCATCTGCAAATGCATTAAGTGGTGGCATAAGCCAAGAGAGAGAATATTAATAACATGAGTGGCAGAGCACATTTGAAATTGCACATGGAAGAATTTAGGTCCTGAGCTCGACAGCATAATGATGTGCTTCAACTGTGGTGCTCTGACAAGAACAAGACAACCAAACAAAAAATGCTCTGGCAAATTCCCAGCCATGACTTTCAAATGCTTAAAATGATCAGAAACAAGAAAAGTGCATACATATTTCCTGATATAAGTATGATGTCCAATCTGCCACATTAAAATAGGCTATCTCTGCATCTATCCTTGTCATACATACTCTAGCTGTCTCTTCTTTGATCTTTTTTCTAATATTAGTTTTGCAATGTGAGTTTCACTCTTCAGATATCAAACCTACTGTAATCTTGCTCCTTCTTTCTCAATTCACCTTTCCAAGACCATTTCTGCAGTTGATGGGATCCAAAAAAGGATGCTGTACTGCCCTGCCAAGTAACTGACTCCCTGAAATTTTCATTCATGTATTGTATCTAACACCTCAAAGTCTATTCTATCAGTTTTCCAGGCAAATGAGTGCATAACCTCTCTTCCTACCCCATCATCCCAGAGCTCTGTTTCTGCCAACCTCACAGAACTCGTGAGAGAGAACTCTCCAAGGCATCATCTTGGTTTCTTAGGCATGTGCTGATCACCTTGTAAGCAAGCAAGATCCTTCCACACTGCAAGAACTTGTAGTTTAGATCAGGCAAACTATGCAATGCAACACACTCATGAGGAAAGAGAAATCACAAGGCTGTGCAGCAGCTCTCTTTGCCCCTAAGACAGAGTTCTCGGTCCTCATTTATTAATTCATATGAGTCTCCCTCTACACATGGGGTATTCTAGAAGCAGCAGGGCTTTCGTAGACAAAATGGAGCCCAGCAAACATTGAACCTCTCAGAAGGCTGAATTGTATGGAATTCTGCTTGTTCTGACCATAAACTCATTACAAATATTAAAGAGAACAGGTTTAAGTTTACGAAAATATGGAAAACACAGAATATCAGCTATTAAAAAGTGTGCATTTGGGAAAACAGATGAGGAGAACTCTTGATCCACTGTTCTTGCTCACATTGAGTGTAGCACCACCCTGTCACCCACCATAGTACAGCTTTGCCTCCACTGAATCACCTCTCAAAGCCAACAACTAGCCTTTCAAAAGGTCAACTTCCCAAATGGCAATGAAGCATTAAAATTCAATATGGACAGAAGATGAGATGCAAATAGATCTTTCTTATTTCTTTATTTTTAACAATTCTTGCTTACTAAATTTGTATTACATTCAGTTTCACTAGGGAAGATAGCTACTGTCACATTCCAGAAGTCAATTAAACATCACTATGCTTCTTGATACTCTTGAAAAGATTTTGTGGATTGAGTTTACAATTGAGATGGATTGCATACAGTGGCTTTCAATTGTGTTCCAGGATCCCTGTGAGTAATTGTTTGACTCCTCTTCAGAGAGCATGAACAGAAAACACGTGCTGTTTCTGTAGCTGACAGCTGTTTCTTTAGGGTACAAGTGGCTTGAAAACTTTTACCTCTCCTCACAGACAGTGAATCTTTTATTGAGAGTCCTTTACACAGCCTGATACCCACTCTAGTGCTCTACACTTCTCCATCTGTCATATGCAACAGATTAGCAAACACTCCTCATTTCCCATTTTTGGGAGTTCCCTCTTGCAGCTCTCTGGTCTCTAAGCCCTATGTATTGACTTTGTGTAGTTTCCCACGGCTGCATAGCCTGAACTCAAACATGGAGCCACATTTTGAAGCTGTTAGCTAACAAAACCACATCAACAGAACTTTGGGGAAATTAAATCTCTGCCCCTAAAAGCATCATCATTACAATTCACCCCGCTAAAGAACATGAATTATAACAAAGATTGGCCTGCTGGGAAATACAGTGTTTTTCATATCCAGATTAATTGAGATGCTGATCTACTTTAAATGTCACTGACCACCAAGAACATCCTGTTGAAGGGCAGCCTTCCCCGTGATAATAAACCTTCTGCTTTCTTTTTCTTCTCCCAGTGAGTGCTCTCATACCTGAAATCAAAGTAGGGGACTGAGCTCCTCCTGGGTGCAACCAGCATAAAGAGCTTCCATAGAACAGAGGGAGCATATAACCTGGAACAAGTAGTTGAAGTCTGTAATGACCAAAAGGGCAAATTTCACAATTTAATTTGCCCAGCCATTCTTGTTTGTAAGACTACCAAGAAAATTAAAGGAGTAAGACTATCCAGAAAATTAAAGGCATTTATTGGAATGGATTGGTGCCTAAATGCTTTTGGCACATAAACAGCCTGTGAGAAGAATAATTGGGAAGATATAAATGAAAACAGGAGCAAGGACATTTCAGCTAAATATCAGAAAAATAGTGTCAGGCTGTGGATTTACCTTTCAATATAAATAGAAGAAATAGCCTAGGCTATTTAAAGTTAGCTGGACAAATCACTTACTAATAAGTTCCATGCTCACTGAGGGCCCAAAAAAGTCTTTTGTTATCCACAGTGGACATAATTCTATCCCGATTACAGATGTAAAACATATTCAGCTTAAGTAAAAATGTAATTTGTTATATTCTACTTTGGGTGCATCACTTATCTAATGGAATGTCTCCTAGGAAAGCAATTTAGTAGTGCAGCCAATAACACTGTCTGCAGTTTAAATGGGACAGAATTAGCATAAATTCAACTTAATAGGGACACATTTAGCTAAGACCAATTGTGCTACATCACAGCAAAATTCTACAGCCCTGAAATTTTATAACCATTACATGACACTATGGGAAAAGCACATGTATGAAATACTTGACTAACAGAATGGGTGGCTTTAGGTGCGGTGGTGCATTTTTTTGTTGCTGTCACATTCTATTGCTGTTTGAGGTCTTTTAAAATCTTGTTCTTAATGGCCCCTTCACTTAGTTGGTATGGGCACTTATCAGAATGAGCAGCTCTCTAAGTACTTGTACATACTGTTCTACTACAATACGGAAACCCGTGCCTTGTTATCTTTCTGCACTGCAAAAGAGGTGGTGGATGGCTGCTGCACTTCAGCAAATCTCCCAAAAGCATTTAGATTCTGAAACAATTGCTTCTAGTAATCCTCACTATATTGCAGAAAATGACCTTTTCACATATTCCAGATTTTCCTCCTCAGTAAGATGAAAGAGTCAACCAAAAATTAATTTGCTACCCAGACAAATGCTATTGGTTTTTGTAGGTGAAAGAAGAGGTCCAGGCTTTGTTCAAGGGTATGAGCAATCCATTAAAAATAGTTGGTCTAGAACCCACAGAAGTATCTTACTGCAAGAATGACTCAGGCAGTAATCATCACAACAAACTTATAAATAGTAGTGAAAAGTATTAATTCAAAATGACTTCTCACCTCATAAAGTCATGGTACAGACCAAGCCATGTTACCAGGGAGTTTATTTAGTCTATTACCTGTCTACCATGCCAATTATTGATGGAAAAGTTCCTCATGTTCTAGGTAATTAGAGGAAATTTTTCTTCTAATGTTAGATGTGGACAGCCTGCCAGTGGCAGATTCCCTTCAGCTAACTTTCAGTTGTCAGATTGTCAGTTAGTTTCATTTTTGTTCCTCTTCCTCAAGAATATGACAGCCATCAGGTTACCCTATGAATAACTACAGGAGACAACAATCTATTATTTCTCGGGTTTACTGTTGAATTAACCCTTCTGTCCACCAGATAAATACCCGATATCTACCAGACAGAATAATATATAAAGCACCTCCTTCCTCTGAAGTGATTGAAAAGACATTCCATCATCTACCCTGGTTACCCATAGACTGGATGGTTGGCTGCCATATTCCTGAAGAAGAGGAGGTATAATAAGTAGGTTAAATGAGTGAGGGGGAAGGTATACAGTTATAAAAGGGATCTGTAGCAGCAACTCAATACCTTCCCACACGGAACAAGAAATCGTAGCATCAGTGCATAACATTTAAAAGTTCAGAGTAGTAACTGCAACCATTTAACTGAATCACTAGAAAAAATCACAGCAACTAAATAATCAGTTATTCAAAAGTGTGTATAGGCTCCATCCCACCCAGATTCCCCTGCTTGTAAGAAGCTTTTGTAAAGCACTGTACTCTGCATTTACCTGTTTCTTTCTACGGATGAAAACTATAGCTGAAAGCACGCAGGAACAGGTCGGAGGCAACAGATGTCAAATGCCAAAGACCCTATTCCCTAGACCATTTACATGAATACACTCATCAAGTCTACATTCTTACCACTAAAATACTGATGGGTTTCCATCAGCTGAGTTTCTATTATCACTTCAGCATTTGGTTTTTCATAACTATTTTCCAAAGTAAGGTGATCAATCTTTAATAATATATTTGTATAAAAATTTAATCAGCTCATGATACTTTGATTATGCAGTTTAGGACATAATATATGGTGGAGATTTAATTCCTTAAAATCTCTAAAATTTAATTAAATTTTAATTAAAGGTTATGTCTGAAAAATCAGGGATTCAGCCAGAAATACCCTGAAAGCAGCTGCTTTTAAAATTGTAATAATGAAATACTCACACAATTACTTGATAGGGAGGGTGAAAACAAAGTGTGCATGTGCACATCTGTAGTGGTCATATGTGTGGTCATGCTTATGTGCAATAAAAGAATCTTTAAGCTTCCTGCCATGAGAATTCTGATATTATTTACTCACCCCTCAAAAAAAAAAAAAAAAAAAAAAAAAAATCATTTATCCTATTAAACAGAGAGTTAGGCACTCTGGAGAGGAACATGAGGTACCATACTGTGAACTGTATTTAAAATAAAACATTTTCAACTGTTTCTATTATAAACCTCTCTCCATTATAGTCCTATCAGTACCTTTGGCAGAAGTAATTTAACTGGGTGAAGCAGAACTGGAAACAGTATCTAGAATTATTATTTGAAATACGTTAATTTAACCTGCCTGCTGGCTTTATTCATGACTGCTACTTGAATTTTGAGTAAAGCCAAAAATGTATTTTTTCTCTCAAAAGTGTTATGAAGAGTTATCTCCACCCAGGTTTCTCTCAGGCTTCAACCAATTACAAGGAACATAGGAATAAGGTATGTCCTTGTGAAAATTCCACACCCCTTTGCCTTGAAATTTCAAGCATGCAAAGTTCCATGATGAAAATTAAGATAATAATTTTTCCATTTCCAATTAATTCTTTCAAAAAGAAGTAGTGTGAAAAATAAAGGGGAAGGGGGACGATCTCTGCTCTCAAAGGTGTAAGGTCTGCAGACTGCAGCAGGAAAAACTGAATGTCAAACCTGAGCTCCATTCATTTGGTTTCTCATAGAAGCTGGTACACAAGAAGCAGCTGAATTTTCTCAGCTTGTGATTTAAATAAAGCTTCACCTATCTGAAATCCTGGTCCTGGTAGTTAAAGCCCTCTAGAAGTTAGGATCTGGCTTCTGGCAACAGACCACTCTAAAAGACCACCCCTCATGCCTCAGAAAGAGTATGATCAAGAGAGAAAGTGAGGCCACAGGACACTGATTGCAGTTATCCATCTGCAGAGGTTATTGAAAACAGCAGGTTTTTCAGGATGTCCTAAAAATTCATGTACTAGCACCTCAACTCTTTGAAAAAAAGCTGTACTCTAAACAAAGAGGGAAAGAAAAGCTGAAATAAATGCCTGGTTACCTATTGACCTCTCCATGCAGCAGCCGAGAAGAAACCCTTTGTGACTTATGTATAGCTATATAATTTACTGTTTAAGGAGGTCTGCAATCATTATACTTAAAATGGAAAGAAAAACACCTGAGCTGCCCATTTTCCTGTGAACAAAAGGGACAAAAATTTTCTGCACCTTGGTGATAACTTACATTGGTTACCAGCCTGCTATAATTCCTGTTAGATGCCTCTCACCTGAATTTTTTTTATTAATAACGTTTCCTGAGGCCCCATGTTGTTGTCCCAATACAGTTTTACCACTGCCTTTCCTAATGTTTTCAATCTTTAATTAAAGGCCTTCAAGTCACTGTGTTCTTGTACAAAAAAAAAAAAAAAAAAAAAAAAAGCCTCCCTGAAAGCCTTCAAATGCTGTATCCAGGATAAAAATAAGTAGAGCAGCTGAACATACCTATCAAATGCATGACATGCAAATTTAAACAAATCTAAACTTAAGCAGACAAATAAATGCATGCTAATCTGTGTGAAACACTCACTGGATTGTTCAGATGGTGCCTTTACACTACAGAATATTGCCCCCCAGACTTCAGACAGAAAAGGAAAGCTATTAAAAATGCAAAGGAAAGCTAGGTTTGTTTTTCCCAGCTGATGAATTTGTTGAAAAAGTGACCTTTTAGCTCAGTTTCCCAGAGCTGTGAACATTTTTTTTCATGCTGTTGATATATGTGCCAATTTAAAGTAAGTTATACACAGTAGGTGTTTCTAGAAATATTAAAATCTCAGAGCTTGCTTGGACAGCCATTTGAAAGCAGACTGGTTAAGGAGAAAGAGACATTGCTAGTTTCTCCCCTAGAAAGGCACTCTCTTTAACTTTTTTTTTTTTTCCTAATTATATATCACTATCAACATCAGACTTTCTAAGAGAGAATGGCATTAAACTATCATTTTGGTTTCAATATTAAATATCTTCAATAATGCCTTTCTTTCATGTTATGCTTCCAGTACAAGTGCCTAAACAAACCGTGTAACAAACTACTCTGAAACAAGCAGAAGACATTTGTCTTAGTTTAGATAAGCTTTCTCAAAAATCTGTTTACCTCGGCAATAATTTTCAGTGAGAAAAACTATCACACTCAGCCCTACAGGCTTATATTCACCTGTTGAACTGCAAAGAGCATTAGTATTAAGAGAGGCCACATATGTGCATTTTCCTCAATATATCAAAACAGCACCACTATCAGGGAGAGAAAGAAAGGTCATCATGAAGGAACCATTTTTTTGCAGGCATTTCTTGGAGGTCAAGATCTTCAGAAGAACACTAGGAGTCTGAAAAAAATAGATGCATAAAGACTCTGCTTGACTTTCTGGAGCATCCAGAGAAAGCCAGCTTTTGAGCATGATTTGTTAACTGCCCAAGTTTGACAGAAAAAAACAGAAAGAGACTTTTTGTAAACAGAAAGAGATTGTAGTATGCAACTTCTAGTTGCATAATCCTGTCCATGAGCATCTATATCAAATACTCAACAGCAGACACCATATTTGCCCTTTTCAAATAACTTGATGTATCAGGCATTGTGCCTAAATATTTTCTTTCTTTTTTTTTTTTTTTTTTTTCTGTTGAAAGAAGTGTTTTTCTTCTTTGGATTTTTTTAGGAATCAACTGAGGATTTGTATCTCAGTGTTTTCCTTATGTATATAAAAAAGACCAAAAGCGATGTGAAAAAGAGGTCAACCCACATCAGTGTTTCTGTCATTCATTACCCAGATATAGGGCAAGAGCACACTACACACAAGAAATGTAGGTCAAAGACTCATCACTGCACATGCTAACAAAATAAACCATAATCATGTTCCTTTTACATAGCTTAATCTCCTTTCTTTCAGAAAAAAAAAAAAAAAAAGCCACAAATAGGGGACGAGAGTCAGTCTGGGATTTTAATCTGCACAACTAAGTAACTTATTATGCAGCACTGTGGCAGAATGGAGTACTTTAGGGAAGGAATTTTCAAATAATGGGACTCAGCAGTATCTAAAATGGGTGTTTTTTATGTTGGCATGAAAAAGGGATAAGATTTCTCCTTGCTGATGATATGCAGGATTCTGCACTCTGTAAAACAATCTGGTGAATATGAAGCCCAACAAAAAAAGAGCTTTGTTGAAGTAATCGACATATAGTAAATATTACCTGCATATTGCAAAGTGCATATGAAAAATGTTTCTGTAATAAATTTTTAAAAGGCAGTAAAGCATGCTTCCTTTATCCTCTTATTCTCATTTGTGATTTAGCAAATGGGTATAAAAAGTAAAAATAGCCATTTTTCATCTCCAACCAGGCGAAAGCTCATTTCTCTGCTGTTCCTCTGCTGTTGCTGTGCCCATGGCAACATTTACCAATACAGAGGCAGATTAGCGATTAACCTAGGAAAACATTAGCTTACTGTAATGCATGACATGTTTTGACAGAGATGAAAACTCATTGGCCCAAAAAAATACCACAGAGGATGTACAGGTCCACTGTTAATGTATATTCATGTACAATATTTTACATACATGTCGACTCAGTACACACTGCAATTAAAGCATTAACTCCTGAAATATGTTTGATTCAATTATCAGTGGATGATATTTGCATATTATTCAATTGGCAATTTAGACACTCCCTTTCATTGTGAGAGTTTGAGTGGAAATCATACACAATGAATATTATCCCTTCTTTTTCTCTCTTAGTTATTCTGCTCTCACAGTCATAAGCTAGGAGCAACTTTCGTGACCTGAAAAAGGAACATAATACTGAATAAAAATGAAATTAATTTAAAATCTAATAACTGCTCTGCACTAGCATAGGCATATATATTGTGGACAGGCTTTTAAAATTCTTTAGGTAACTACACTGAGCATAGAGGTTCATTTCTACCTTTTAATTTTATTCAGTGTTTTTATCCAATGTTTTGGGGGCTCCTACCAACTTTAGTGTTGTAATTCTAAACAGTGTCTGCTATAGCTATTACAATAACATTGCACGCAATGCTGCTGGCCCTGTATTGTCAACTAAAATCTATTAGAAAACACAAACTCATCTACTTAAAAAAAAAAAAACCCAAAAACACCTCAGAGAAAGCCGCAAGTATCAGGCAGGTGGTTACTCATGTAAACACCAACAGCCACAGAGTTATTAGAATTAGTACCAAATGAAGCTTTGACTGGCTGCTGGGAATACTTTGATGTTGCTTTCTTTGAACACCTAAATCTTCCCTCTCTTCCCCTAGGTGAGGTTAAAGAAAAAAGACAGCAGTAACAGTGCAGTGGAAATGTCACAAACTGTACTTCAAACGAGAGAGCAAGGAAATGAATTGTTCAGATGGTAGCTCACAGGTCACCAATGTGCAAGGTCATGAGTGTAAGGCAGTGACAACTGGCATCACTTTGCATTATATGCTCTTACAAGATGCCCTTCCCCCAACCCCCCTTCTCTAAGAAGAGACAAATAGGTATTTTATTCCTCTATCAAATCTCTGACATGAGAAATGGTATTTCAAAACAGAGAACGGACTCTCTTTTCAGAGACAGCATGGAATTAGGTATTTATAGCAAAACAACATATTTATATAACGAGAGAGAAAAATCTAACAAAAAGCTTGAAATGTACTCAGCATTGGAACCTTTAGCACATCACATTCAGCTCAGTTGGTAGTTTGCATACATCATCACATGCATTGAGCTGCCAAAGATAAAGAATTCAGCACCTAAACTCCCAAAGCTCTGGAGAAGCTGGTGGCAATGGCAGTAGGATATGGGTATGTGAGTTATGTGGGGCTCAGCTGCAACCACAATGGGCAACAGCCACGCACATACACAGGCACAAAGCAAGATTCTTGACCGGGAATCACAGAATCTCCTGAGTTGAAAAGGACCCTCAAAGGTCATTGAGTCCAGTTCCTGGCCTTGCACAGGACAGGCCCAAACGTCGTACCATGTGCCTGAGAACATTGTCCAAACACTTCCTGATCTGTACTTGTATTCGTCAATTAATTGACCTACAGGTCAGAAAGCAAGATTCTTTCTGTCTGTTCTTTCAGCATCAAGGAAGAATTTTAGTATGGGGAAAGAACAGCTTTGGATGGAACAGTGTTACTTACTTCTTCTACAAGACACATGTGAGATACCTTATTCAATACTTAAAAAAGCCTTAAAAAATAAAGGCAATATATATGCAGACTAGAAATGGCTGGCATCTAGCTTCTTCAGCCTGGCAACTCTGTAACTCTGACAGAAGTCTCTTCTTGACAATTTCTTATGCTCTGCTACTTGTAAACTACCCAGTCTGCATAGAGTTTGTATGTTGGTACTTTGTATAATAGCTAAAGTAATGCCAATTGTCTAAAAAAATTCTATGGTCTATTGCACAACCTGTGTTTTTTCACGTTCTCCTATAAACGATTCTTGGTCTATCTTGGGAAAAATCCCTTCTCATTTGACAACTCACTTTTTTTCCAAAATCAAGACAGAATCATGTCAAGCCTGAAATTTATGTAAGCACATAACTCTTGATTTATAATTTTCATTGATCGAATTGTCATTTCCTGTAATCATTTAAAACTCAGGCAGAAACAGGACTAATGAACAGACCTAGGCCTCCATCCAAGCACTCAAAGACAATGAAAGGAGGAACTCTGCTGAAAATTGTGGGCCAGCTTTCTTGCTCTGGACTTCATAGCCAGTTCATGGGAACTGAAACACAGCTTGCACTATTCAAAGGCCACAAAATTAACAAATATATTTTTAAAAATCCCAACATTAACCATCTATTTCAACTGGTCTGTACCAGTTATTATACCTACTCATTAATTTCTTTTCCATTTTAGTTGTGTAGTAGTAATTAGATGCTCTCTAAGATCCCTTCCTAAAACTATTGTGTGATTCTGTGCAAATGTAAAAAAATCCAACCCCAAAAACCCCTAAACCCGAACAAGGACAGAATCAAAGAAATCAAACAAAAAAAACTCCAAAACTACCAAATGGGACAAAATGACAAGCAAAAGCTGCACCCAGTAATTCTGTGCAAAATCCCTGATGCAGATGTAGCAAAGAGGCACTTTCATTGTCTGGGTTGATTGTGTAACTACACAGCAATTACATAGGAAAGTGGCAGAAAAATGTCCTCAAATGCTGTACACTGGATCTGCCCCAGGAGATGCACAGTTCTGCTACTGATGAGCCCTTGGAGCAAACCTGCACTACAGGCAAACATTTTTATGGAACTGAGGTTATGAAGTCTTTTTAAGCTGTTCCTTTAAAAAGCTATTCTAGATATTATGCCTGTAAATCAACGTTTTTGTTAATGAGACAGTGGTTGCACTGGCTGACTCTACTGTCTGAAAATCATAATCCTGAGATTTAGACTGCACTCAAATGGGTCATACAAACCCAAAGCCTAATCACGATAATTTTAAGTGTTTTCCTATTTGGCTGGTATTTATTTATAAGTCACCTACAGCTGTTAGGGATTTTTGGCGGAGCCACCATTTGCCTGTAAGGCCAGTTCTACTCCTAGCACCAGTTCTCAGTTCTAACCTCAGCCTGTTACTACTCATCATGTACAAAATCTGTATTGTCTCCTCATAAGCTTTTCCTGCCCTTCAAGCTCCCACTATGATTTCTGGGACCACTCTCTATAAAGCACTTCTGTGAGCTCTCTAAGTTACCTGATACAGACTAAGACAGGTTCTTGCTGGTGTTTCAAATACATGTACACAGCGTTCTTTATTGCTGCTCTTTGCTCTTGTTTATTTTTTGTTGTTTTGGCAGGTTTTTCTTTCAAACAATTTCTTTTGGGCTCTTAATCTTCATCTCCACTTGCCAAAGAAAAATGGTGAACAAGGCACACAGCTCTCAGCAGGAGCGGCAGCAACACTCAGAACGAGAAGAACAGCAAAACTGACAGCTGTGCTTTTCTGCACTGAGCACAGTGGGTAAATCAATACCCCGGCAGCCCTGCTGCCATCTGTGGAGTTTCTGGAGTAGACTGGTTATTTATAGAAACTTGTTTGCACAAAGCCAATATTTACCTGTCGTGGCTGTCAAAATTTGCAATCCATCTTTGCTGTTACCCTGCTGTTTTTCATGTCAATAGTGGAATTTTCCAAAAGAAAATACTGTAATGTTTCCCCCCTCATAAATGTTCCCTTCCTGCAAGGGTTGGTTACGTTAATTGTTTCAGCAGGAATGCATCTGGTTTCCATGGGGCCTTGGGGATCCTCCAGAATGCAGGAAAACTATAGGCATGTCAAACCTAAAGAGCCTATTTTTCTGTCTTGTTCCAGCAGCAGCAGCATGGCATTTCCTTGCCAAGGCCAAGCTGAGATTTAATGTTACAAAAAAACAATCATTCCCACTCTGCAAATCGAAAAGGTTTCCTTTTGGAATGTTTGGCTGCTGCTGTTACTGTCGTAACCATAACCATTATTTTCAAGCAAGCAAGAAGTTTTAATGTGAAATTTCAGTGTATTTGCCTTTAAAAGTGAACTCAGATTCTAAGCCAAGAATGACCTGCATGGGTGATCTCAATCTTGACTCCTTGAAGACTGACATTTACATCACCAACCTACAGGCATGCCTGGAGGAGATGAGAAGGGGGAACAGACTTCTGGTTTCTGTACCAGTTTCTTCAGGTCAGAGACTGGACTGCACTGCCAGAGCAGTGAAGCACCGGGGATGGCGTCTGCCAGTACCTTTGGGTGGCTATTCAAAGGCTGTCACTAACTAGCGCTGTCCTCTCAGGGCTTCCAATTGTCAGTTTTCTGAAAATAAGGGTTCTTTGTAATCGAAAACCTATGGAAAATGGCAGTCAAAGCCAGCATAACAAATCTGTATAATTTTCCACTTCAATGAAAGAGTGTATCTGCTGCTGTACATCACCGAGAGGCTCAGAGTGCAAAGGCAGCTCCTGAGAGCACCTGGAGTTTAGCTCTAACTGAGATGCCATCACCAATTGGGTCAGCACCCAGCCACATCACCGGCCAGCACTGTGTGCATCCTTGCAGCACATGGCTGGAGAAAACAGGGCAGGACTTAAAGCAGAGCAGGGCTTATAGTAGGGCCAGGAGAAGCATCCTTCAATAAATGGTTTAGAGAATTAAGGATTAAATTATTCTGTCAGATGAGGAATGGATTCTGTGATCTGTACAGGAAATAGCAGTGGAAATAGGACACTGCTTAAATACATGCCAGGCTGGAAGTCATCTGAAAGATGTGGGGAACAGGTGAATAAGAACACTAAAGAGAAGCCGAAAATCTTTTTGATTTGCTTTTGTTTGTTGTAGTATTAATTACTGAGCCCTGTGACTTAAACAGCTTCCTAGCCTTTGGCTAAGAAACAGCATAGAGCCAGAAAATAGAACAGGGTAATTTCTCATTCTTGTTTTCTCCACTGAGACTCACAAAAAGGTTCCTCTTTTATATAATATGGTTTCAGATGGTTTTTGAATATTATTTAAAGAGCATGTCAAAGCCACAACAAAGCAATTCTTCCTCTTAGATAAGGTCCACGAACTCCCCCCAGGGTAAGTATTAGAGAGCCTGCAGGAAAACTGCTTGTTAGACAAATGGAGCCACAGATGTTACTTTCATCTGGTGTACAAAGCAAGGGTATTACATACAAGGCACAGATACCCAATTATGAAAAGTACTATTTTTAACACAGACTCTTCTCCAAAACAAAAGTCTCCTAGAATTTTCTTTTTTTGGGGGGATGAGAATTTTCTAGTCTTGTTTTCTGCTCCAGTAATTGACATAAAAATTTTTAAGAGCTGATAATGCTCAGGACCTCACAAATTTAATCTACTGGTGACAAATGTTCTTGTCATATATGCCTATATCCACAACTGCATAATTCTTTTCCTTAACATATGCAACTGAAGTGTACTATGGAACCTCCAGGGCTCAGAGTTCTCCTGCGCTCAGATTTACCCACAGCCAGAACATGGTACTTTCCATTGCACTTCACTATTAACCAAGTTTTATGTTTGTAATATCAGCGCTTCTATTATGCTTTTCCAGACATAGTCTGGCCACCACTGTGCTATTGCTCCATGTTGATTAGATAAATGTTTGTTCTATCCTACCAGAAAGTAAACAGTGCCCCTACCCAAGTCTTTGCTGGTGAAGCTAAGCTTCTTTTGTTAAGCTTTGACAGTTCTCACAGCAATAAGAACACTCCATCAAAAGAAGAGCAACCTCAAGGAAAGGGTGCTGGGAAAACAGTGGCTGAATCTAAGTACTAAACTGGAGCTCAACATGTCCATGAATACCCAGAAATTCTAATTAACTACAGATAGTACAATATTAGCAATTTGACTAAATGATAGTTAAAAACTTGACAAGCACCAGAGTCTGAAGGTACATTTCTCCTTTTAAATACAAAAAAAAAAAAAAAAAAAAAAAAAAAAAAAAAAAAAAAAAGATCACCATTCCTTTAATTTATACACTGTACTAACATTTAGCTGGCATGTATCTAATTGCTAACTGCTACAGGTACCTCTGTATGACCTTGGACACATAATTTAATCCTTCCATGTGTTCATTCTCCTTTTATCTTACTCCCCAGCACTAAAGACTGGCAACTACCACATCTAAGAGAATAAACAGAGGAAATTAATGCTACAGATAGTATTAGTATCTTTCATGCATATGTTGCTGCCATTCAGGGTTTAAACCACTGCCACTTTGTGCTACAAGATCCAGGAGGGCAACTGAAAATGTTGGGTACTTTTTCTTTCCCCTAAATTACCTAAGAACTTAATCTAAGAAATGTAATCTTCAGATACTATTTCATTTAAGAAATTAAATCCAGAGATAAGCAATTGCAATGGCACATTATACAGGCACTTAGTTCTCCAAGAGAATCCACATGGCTTAGAGGGCTTTGGGAAATGTTGTGTCCTGAAGCATGCAGCAAGACAGATGGAATAGAAGTTTAATGGTGTCCTCTGCTCCAATGCCTATTACTGAATTCCAGGAATGGGACCAGGATGACCCAAGTGATCCTTTTGAGTTCAGTGTTCATTAGTCTTTCCCTCGTGAGTCCGAATTAAAAGAAAAAAAAAAAAAAAGGAAAAAAGCTGATTTCACTCTCAGCATACTTGTGTGATTAGGGTAATGAGGAAGAGACCATTTTAAAAAGCAGTTCATGGATTCTTTCTCTTTCAGATTTCAGAATGCAGCTGGTTTCAAACTCCCAGCTGGGAAAGAGGGAACTTCTCACTGTAAGTAGTCTGCTTAATCTGGGGACTTCTCAATCAGGCACAGATGAAGTAGTGACATGATTATAGGCCTTGGTCAAGTGTTGCAGTGCAAGATGATTTATACTAATCAGCATTCTGTGGAATCAGTGCAAAAACAAATCCAACACAACTACAGACCCTGAAAGAAGTCTTAGGCACTACTCTTTCTTTTGTCTGAAAATACCAACTTAACAGATCTTAGCCAAGTAATCAAACATTTACATGTAGCACACAACACATCCTGGCCATCAGAAACATCACTGGCATCTGTTAAACCTGTCTGTAAACTCTCTTTTGGGGTTCACAGGTTGGTTTTGACCAATAGGAAAACTTAACATTTCTCAAATTTCAGTGCAGTGGTGCTCCCTATACCTCTAGAGATTTCCTAGTTGTCAGAAGCCATCCACTGTTACTTGTGACAAAAACCCTGTTTGTCTCTGCTCTACTGAACACTGAAATGAAATGTGCAAGTCTCCTGATTTGTAAAGGAATCAGCTAATATACATGGGCTATTCTAAGCCCACCTTAAACAGCAATTTACAGACCATTTAGAGGGCTAAAGGAGGAAAAGAAGATGGGAGAGGTGGATTTGGCTGGCTCCAACAGCCAGCTTTTGGGGCACTGGGGCATAGAAACCAGGTGCTTTCTTGCTCTGTTCTCATGATGGCAAACTTCTCTTTCTCCATCAAGTCTATCTTGATGCCTCAGAGCAATATACCACCCTCCACTTGGCCACTATGTGTTATCTGCACACAGCCTTAGAAAGAGGGATGTGGGAAAATGATGGAAGGAGAGAAGGAGGGAAAGGAAGAGAGAAAGGAAGAGAGAAAGAGTAAATTTACTGCAGCCAAAATTCTCAGAGTAATGGGGTGACTTTGGACCAGATTTCAGTCTGTCACTCACATTGGATTAAAAAGCCAAGTTTTGGACCCCAAACTGGTATTATTTGTGGAGACTGATGTTTTTAAAGTGTTACAGATAAATAATCTGGTTTGAGACCTTTTGAAAATATAATACATAGGAACTAGAACTGGCATTTCAGTCTGCCTACGCTGTATCAAATTCCAGATGACCACACGATTTAATACCTTGTGTTCACCTATAGCAAAAAAAGGCTCTGCCCTCACGGCCAAATGTGAGCCACGCCTATGACTCCAAAAAGGAATCCAAACTGTTCCTCACGTCATAAGCCATGCCCACGCCAGTTCTATCAGAACATGAGCCTTTTTGCTCACAAACATGATCAGGGTCATTAGGATCCACTCATTAGCAGAGTTTTCTATTGTCTCTGCATCAGCATGGATGTGCTGAGAGAGGCCAGACACTGGAACCTCCTTTACTCTGCACAGGAGAGCATATAAGCCTGGGGAATGGAGAGGGTGTTTTTAATTAATCCAACATAAATAAAACTGCCTGAAAACATAGGGATAGAGGCTCAGCCTTCTGTAGGTCAAACCCAAAGGCTGCATTTGTACCCTGGGACAACTTCATTATCCTCAGCTGAGCTGCACAAGGGATTAATTTAACCCTCAGAAAAGAGTCAAGAGAAACTGGGAGAGGAACAGAACAACCCATTAATAAGAGCTATAAGAATACATGTTCACAGAGTTTAGTTCAAATTCCTCCTTACAGCTGCTGTTTTTAGTGCAAGCAGGTACATATAGTAACATCACAATTTCTATTCTGCTCCATCTGCTGTTATCAGAGCCTTTTCTTCTATTATGTATTCTCAAATGGCTTTTAATTCAAATCATTTATAGTCTCAAAACCCTAAGATCTGGTGAAATACTGAGGCTTGTTCACCTGTCGACTTGATTTTTTTTTTTTTTGCTTCCTTTAACTAATTTTTAAAATGTATCTGTAAGACAGAGAATTTTTTTTTTTTTAATGAAGCAAATTGTTCCAGCTGTAGGCTGCAAGCAGTGTTCCTATTCCAGGAGAACACTGTCAGATTCTAAATGTGACTGTGCACCTTAGGTGTAAAATTGTGCAGTAGCTCATAATTGTATGGGCTGACACTACCAAGCTAGAAAAGGAAAGAAGGGTGGAGAGACAAAGCATTAATGGCAGAAACACCCAAGGACTCAGCATTTTTTGAATTCAGGGACATATTTTTTGGTAGCTGTTAATATTTCCAGTCTTTACTTTCTTTAAGATGATTGGTTTTTGGTCAGCATGGTGAAGAGGCCACGTTATCTTTTATCTGTTTTGATGAACTAAAACATCCCAATGTAAATGCAAGCATTGGAAAATACAAATGATAAAGAAGCTACTCAAATACTTTTTCTAATCCCAGCACTTGTAGAAACATGGTGGAAAATACCTCTGTAATAGATACCTAAATGAAGGTGACCTATGTGTGGTCTCCAAAACAATATGGCCTATTCTCTCTTTTTCCTTCTCTCCCCTTTCCTTGAGAGTTCCCTCATTCCTTCCTCACCCATAAGCCAACTTGCACTTCTTCTCATCACACAGCAGGCCTGCATCTGTCTCCAAGAAAGGGGATGTGCACAGCAGGAGGAAACACTGGGGACTCTCCAACCATGTAACAGCAAAGCAGCCCACAATCTGGAACTTTTATTTGATCCAATACTTTGCAACAAACAGCTGGCATCAGTCTAGTTTAAACCTTGGCAGTGCCCAGATATGGACTATATTTATTTTTACACAGGTTATATAGCATGGTTATCCAATTTTAGCTTTCAGACCCAAATATGGCCCTAACAGTGCTAAAACGGAATTTTGAAGAAAGACAGCCCTCATTTGGACGCAGTGAGCCAGAAATAAGATGACAGAACACAAGAAAATTTCAGGGTTAGCACATAGTGCTGGTTACTCCTGCTTCTTTACAAAACCACTTGTGTTAAAGGAAATGTCACATCTGTAAGAAACTAGAATTGCGGTATTTTAACTACAAAAGAGTCTTTGGCTAATAAAATATGTTTCTGTCTGTAAACTTTATTTGCTCATTTGCAGGGAAATATTAACCCTAAGGGCTCAAGCCCATTTTTGCCTGCTCTGAACCAGAGCACTGAATCTTCAGTACACTTTATGCCTGCAATATCCCATTAAGTAAGGACAGTGCTACTGCTCAAGAGGCAGAAAGCCAAGGACCAAGAGGGAGGTTCTCTTGCTTGGTTCAAGGAGTACAACAAACCTGTGGATGGAAGGACAGAAGCAGATTGTGTCAGTTTGATGTAGTCATCAACCACACCATGAGACAGGGCTTTCTCCTTTCCTACTTCTCAGAGATGGGATGCCTGCCAAATACAAATAATATTTTCTTGCTCAAGGTTGGTCTTAATTTCCATTCTGGATATGGCATGAATGTTCTCTCCTCCCTTCACAACACACACTGTCAGCTTGAACAAATCTTGGCTTACTGTTCTGCCTTTCCCCACTGTTCACTCTTCTCTGCCCTCAAAGGCTGCAAGGACCTGCACCCGGCTTTCCTCCCTTGGATTTTGCTGAATAGTTTCTGGTTGTTATTCTGCTCTGGTAAAACCCAGAGCAACTTTACTTCACTTTTCCAGAGTTTTAGAGACAAGTCCTTTTACTAGCTGTATACTTTCCTAGTTTCAGGTAAGTATACTTAAGATTTCCAGAAGATAGGTATCAAATTAGCCTGTATGGAATAGGGAGCCTGCAAGCTAGTGTCACGTATGTCTGCAGCTTGTTCCTGTGACATGCTGGGAGTGTAGCTTCTAAGTGACCAATCTGGCCAACAGAGAATTTATTATGCCTCTCCAGTTACAAGTTGAAGCAAATCTGAGTGTCTCCTGATGTCAATGGAAAGCTACTAGATGGCATCTATAAACATCTTCAGCCTGGCTCCTGATCCTTGCACTACTGAAAACAGGACCACTGGCTTTAGAGCATCATACTGTTACTTTTTCTTCTCAAGTCCTTTATCTTAGGACTGATTCTTGAAAATAAACTAGAAAGGAATGTAAGGTGCTATAATTTAGAATTTTAAAAGGGAGCCACCTAATTCTGTAGGCTCATTAGCAGCTTCTGATTGAGGAAGAGGTTGCAGAGCAACATGCTTAAGAATTGGCTCCTCTTCTCATTCTCCTAATAGCAATCTAGAACATTTAGAGTAGGATACCTGCACTGGAGGTATTGTAGCCAGATCATGCTGGTATTTGCATGAAATATTGGTGCTTACCATGAGATGTCCTCTCCTACTGACCCTGTGGCAAGACAAGCCATATTAAAGCAAAGCACTGGGGAGACAGTAGACTGCCAAATCAGTGAGCAGAAGTGAACAGCCTCTACAGGAAAGCTCTTTTTCATGATGCTAACTGAAGCTTTGCCAGAGATGAGATTTCTAAGCAGGGATGATTTTCATCATCACTGAAGTAAGGCCACCCTCAAAAGTCCCAAATAAAAGAATGACATCTAAGCATTACACTGAAACCAACTAATAGATCAGCCGAATTCTGTTAAAAGAAAATTCAGAAAAATCTAAACGCCTGCTAGGTTAAGCCGGTTTCTATTGAAAGACCAGTAACTCCAGTGTGGCTCTTGATGAGAGGAGCACAAGTCACTGCAGGGGGCTGGATTATCATCTTTAGGAATTGGTGGTTAAAGATCCTGAAATACCACAGGATTAAGAGCAGAACAGACAGAATTTCAGATGATCAAATGCTGCTGTCAAACACACATAGTTTAATATTCCTTTCTATCAAACCCCAAAATATGCATAAAATAGTGGAAATCTGCTCTTTTTCTTTCTTTTCAAACTCATACTTTTCTATGGTATTTTCAGAATTCCTTAAGACTGGTAACAGCAGGAAAATAAATTGATTAGTAGCTAATATATTTTATGTTGTTGTACAGGCTTGTTTCACTTTAACATTTGTCAGTATGGCAGAGGTATTAAACTACTTTTTTTGCTGATACCTTTTATATCTGCCTAGAATCACATAAAAAATGAAAATTGACCTGGAATAATAGAGATCTGCATCTTCTGCAGAAATTTACCTTTCCAGTGAAGATCCTATGAGCTGTATTAGTAAAAAAATCTTGTAGGACTACGGAGCAAACTAAAAGGTGATGTATTGCCAGATTACTTATACCATCTATACACACAGAGAAAACGATTTTTCTTTTTGTATCAGTAATGACAAGCATCCTAGTTATCTCCTCCTACTATATAAATCTGGATTTGCCATTAATTTCTAATTGGATGCACGCATACTAATATCATATTGAAAGAAATTCTCCTGTCTGCAAGACCAAGGGACTCAGCTTTCCTAAGAAATCTCTTACACTTTTCAAAGTAGCTCAAATCATACTTGGCTAGCATTTGCATATTGGAGTAATACCACTGAAGTCCATATAATGGCTCCTGTGACTAATTCTGCTTAACACAACAGAGGGCTAAAAAAATTGTTATTAAGGAATCCGTTCTAAGACATGAATTAACTGTGTTTCGGTTAATTATGTCCTCACTTTCTTATGTACGTGTGGAAAAATCGAAAAGACGGAGAACTGAATTGAAAAAGACAGTAAATAAGACCTTTTTTAAAAAAATATATACAGTAACTAAGCAGTATCCTTTCTGGCCATAATATCAAGACTTGTGCCAATACACTGCAGAGTTAAAATAAATGTAAAACATTACAGCCAGAATTGAAGAGCTAAGCATTCACAGCAGGGCTTGACTGTCAACCTATCATGATCTAAAACACATACGTCTACTTCTGCTGAGTCAGTGTAGTTTTAAAAATAATGGATTCTTTTTTTTAAAAGAAGGTTCCCTACATCTTCAAGGCTGTTAAGGTTACCATGGACTATTTATAGGAGCCAGTGAAAAGGAGAAAATCTTACTTTGCTCTCCTACTGTTTGCCACTGGTAAGAGTAGCTTGCGGGCTTTCTGCAAAATCTCTGTCATCTCTTGACAAAATTGGAATTGTCAACAGGGGACAATTGCATGGCAGCAAGATAAATCAGTGATATTACAGAAAGACTTGGAAGGATGAAACAATTTGATTGATGTGCTGCTGGACTGTAGCAGCCAACTTGGCGACAAGTATGCACTTTCTCTTCCTTTCTCCCTTGCATCCTGAGAGCAAAGCAAGTAACAAGCTGTTATCCCTGGTGGAACATTCTTTTTTTGTATATCAGTAATCAAAATTGTTACTTGTTTTCGAGTGACTCACACCGAACTCTCTGTTATCTTTCATTTTCTTTAGGAGGAGCTGCCTTTTGACTGACTTCATGATGCAATTTGACCACTTGAACACAGGAGGAATTCAACCTCTTAATTCTGGGGACCAGCCTAAAACTGATGCAAGTTCTAGCACGTGTTTCAACATGGCCAAGATTTTCCTTTCTGGACTGGTGTTCTTTTTAAGCAGCTCCTGAGTTTGCATCCTGACCATGATCAGGTAAGGGACGGATGATACTGAGGTGGCCAGAATTGTGAAGCAGGACTTCTGTGCTCTGTCCCAAAAGTGACCCACAATCTGCTGTGTTCAATTTTTACAGGTGTGCTGTGGCACTGACGACACGTAGATGCTCCAAATGGGCTGTGGCATCAGAGATGCACAATACCCTTGCTAGGTTAAATGATGCAGAGGCATCATACCTAGCAGCAATGATGTAGAGGCAGTGATGAGAACACCAGATTGCGGGCATGATCTGAAAGGATCTGGATTCAAGCCCAGGTGTCTGCCTGTGCAGGAGATCATGACAAAATGTGCACATTTCTTCACAATCGCAAGAACCACACACTGTGATTATCTGCTGCAAACTGCAATAACCTCTGGGATTTTGGTGTAATAAAACCCTTAAATCATATTTTGGACAAACTTCTGGAACAATCAGCAACTGAGCTCTGGTGCTTAAGTTGAAAGTCATAGAATTAGCTGTGTGGCTTTCCTAAACTTTTCACATTACAGATCCGTCATTCATCTCTCTGACTGAAAAAACCCCAAATTTCATTGAATTACTAATTACCAATAACAGTAAACAAAATCGGAAAGGTGTCTCCTTTATTCTTTTCTGAAACCTGACAAAAAATCCTTTAAAAACCAAAAAAAATCTGACACAATCCAGCAATTGTTTATCTTGCCAGGTCAATGATAAACGTTAATGGTCAGAACTGTATGCCTGAAACACTTGATATTTACTCCACCAAAGACACTCTTAGTCAGAAGTCTCTTGCTTATACCTTAAATATGTAATACAAATTCAAAGCCTTGAAATTCACTGGGCTAGAACATTTAGCAATGAAAATTGTTATTGTTATTTACTTGTTATTAAAGTTCATTCTGGAGTAGATGCCCATGACTGTAGAATGATGGAAATCCTGCATGCAGAGGTAAACTGATACATACTTTCATGCATGAAAAAGCAGAACTTATTTTAAGACTCACTTGTACCCTTTCAGTAAAATGAGCATAATTCTGCTTGCCATTGAAAATGGAACTTATGACATTCTAAGCGTAATGGCAAAACATGGTGTTGCTGTTTGAAATAGGGTGATAATTTAAATAGGGGATTTTAAAAGGTAAGTTAGGAAGTGAGAACAAAGGAATTTACTCGTGAAACTGCTGTGAATAGAGTTTCCACTCTTCTATTAGATATTAAACTGGGTTATAGTAGCAGAATGCTATTTAAAGGCAGAAAAATTCAAGAACAACCATTAACATATAAATATAACCTAGCTCCTCACAGCATTTACAAAATACCAGAGGTGTTCCTAACTCAAGCCTTTGCCTATTTTCTACTCTATGCACCAAACAAATTTGTCACATAAAAGTGAGAGGTTGCACGGACATTCTGTATCTCTTTGTAGCTATAGGTATTCCTAAGCACGACCCTGAGAGCTTGAACAAACAGTCTCACATCAGAGAGGCTCCCCTTTTTGAAAGCTGAGAGGAGCTTCTGTTGGCCAAGTGGCTTAATTCCAGCCTCCAAAGTTGAGTGTGTGGAGGGGGAGAGGAGGAGGTCCCTTGTGAGGGCACAGTGGGGCTCAGGAGAGATGCCTGGTTGATCTATAGTCCTTCCTTCCCCTGTGGCTAGGGCCACACATACATTTTAACCCCTTGTGCTGAACACAGGAATGGTGAGGTAGTTTCTTTGCAGGACAAGGATCTTCCACACACAACGTTCCTCAGCACTATGTTGAATTATTTGATGAGGAGGTGATAACCTTGTGGTGCTGCCAAAAACTGGAACACACTTCCCTTGTAGGGCATCCAAAGCTTTGGCTCCAGCACATTCTGGCACATCCCAGCTGGCTGAGAGCCAAAGGCTCCGCTAAGGCTGGTTGTGCTGAGGCAAGGGAGCAACGCAGCAAAACGCACACCTTGACTCTGCTGCGCCTTTTGTGGACAATCCATCCATACAAGGAGGAAGGAGAAGCTCTGCAAAGCCTTTTTGGTGCTTTCACACAGGACAGAAGGGAATGAGAGCAGACAAATGGAGCTGCCTTTCTCAATCTGCACATACCTACTCTCCAGTTCTTCGGGAAGAATCTATCGGAGCTGGGATAAACCTGTGACAACTTCCACCTTTGCCAGAAAAAGGGTGGAAACTGAGAAAGACACCACACCCTGATGAGGGGCTGCAAAGGTAGAATGAAATAGCATCATCATTTGCAGTTGCTTCTTTTAGGCACCAGAGAGAAACCCCAGTCTAAAGTTAGAACCTTATTAACTTTCATGGCAAAGCACTTGCAGAGCTGCATTTGTAGGGATCTAGAAAATCTATTTTTGTTTATGTTTTCAAGTCTGTTTAATTAACTTGGTGAAGCTAACAAATAAAGAAACATTCTGCAGCTATTCTGAAAGTCTTTCCTTCACTTCCAAGATCCGTGGGTTCATGTCTTTCATAAATGTGAACTCATTCAAATCTTTTCACAATTTCCCCCACTTCTTTTTTTAATATATCCATTTCTTTCTCACAGGTGTCAGAATACAATGACAGCTTTGATCTTACTGGAGATAACTGTATGTGGGTAGATTCTTTTTCTTGAAATGCAGACTGGGAGTGGATCCAGAGGTCAAGCAATAAGGTTACATACATTTGAAAACCACACTTAAAGAAAATCCCTTTGTGCAGCTTCTAATATGCCTCTGGATGTGAGTCCTGAAATACCTAGCTTTGAATGCTGCTCTCTGTATCACAATGCTCCAAGTCTTAAGAAAACTGAAGTTCAAAGAGAAGGGAAGACTAAGAGAGTTGGGTTTGTAGCTATGGAACAAGCACTTTCTTTGCCACATCAAAAGCTCTGATAAAAGCAGTCCAGTGATCCAGGATAAGAGCATATTATTTGATAAATTAATTTGACAGTAGGCTAGTATTAGTAAGATCTCCTTTTTCACCCCATTACAAGATTGCTTTTGTACATTACAGAGGAGTATAAAACACCCAAGATAGAGCTAATCAAAGTTCTAGCTTAAATGAGGGTCATGCGTGTCCTCTGAGGTCTGATTTTCACATGCTTTTTTGAAACCACTGAATTCCTAGGTAGCAAAACCTGCTGGAATTTTGTGAAGTCCAAAAAAAAATGGACCTGTGCTCTGCAGACTTTTGAAATGCTGACCATTTATGCAACATGTATGGATTCTGCAAGTTACCAAAACCAAGGATATACAACTGAATGAATATTTACATATTCAGAGTGAATGTCATGACCCTCACTGTACTGAAGCTTTATTTAATTTGAGTGAGGTATGTATGCAGATGAATCTACACTGGGAAGTGTAAATATGGAAGACAAAACACTCTTAACGTTACATGGTCTCTGATAAAGAACTTAAAATTGGATCTCTCTGACACAAAGTCAGTATTTCGTCCCTTCATTATGCTGCTCCTCACAGAGGCATGTATCTAAGGGGGGCTGTAGTTCCTAAGGATGGGGAATGTATGGTGTGTGAGCACTTTCTTCACAGATGCTCCAAGACAAGCAGGTACCAGCACTACAATCTCAAGAGAAAGGGAGTCAATAAAACATTTCTGCTTGTGACCATCAGTGCTGCCATCTCCACTTTTCCTTTCTGAAGAAGCACCAGGTGGGAGGGGGGGGATAGGATTTCATTAAAGTATTCTAGTTTTCTGAAGATATCAAGTCCAAATGTAGAAAGAATGTACTGGGTTTTTTTTTTTTTTTGGTTTGTTTTTTTTTTTTTTTTTTCTTCTTTTCTTTTACATTATTGCATCTGAGAACAGTAAAGAATAGTTTGTAGTTGTGGGCTTTTGAAGAGACAAAATAAGTGAGATCCATAAAAGCAGCACACTCAGATGGGGAAAGACATTCTTCCAGGTGCCTGTGCTGGGCTGAACTCTAGCTTCAAATGATAACATCCGTGAGGCAGTGGCAACAGGAATCCTCTTTACAAGAGTAGTCCTGAACTACTGCCAAAAATCCCTCTATATGCCACTTAGTGCTTCAAGACAAGAAGAATAATGACAGGTCTGTAAAATCTGCTAGAATTGACAGTTCTTATTGTTCTGAAAAGTTTTCGTGACGCACAGGAATTTTCAGATTAGCACTGCACAATGTTGAACAAAATGGGTGTCAAGCAAATCAATGGGCTTTTCACAATTCACAAGTCTTTGGATTTTACTGCTGTTCCATTTTTATTCTGTGCTTGGTGTTGTTTTGTTGTGTGCATGTGCCATTGGATATACGAGTGTGTATGCACTGAACAGGGAGGGAGAGCTTTCCAGGGCATGATGTTCCATGTAAGCCAAGGCTTTGCATGGAGAAACTTTTCCTAAAAAAGCATGGGTTTTTTCAGACACAAAAATAAGGAACTGTTTATATTTCTGTGGTTGGTCTTATTCAGAGTTACAAGTGTCTTCAATTCATTTGGAGGCGAATATATGAAGCCGTCTTTTTCACATCTGTGTGCAAAAATGTGTACCTACTCTCTTGAATAATGGGATGACAACCATATACAACTGAGGCAAAACTGAAGACTGGTGGCTCTAGCATCTGTTTTCATAGAACATGAATGACCACCAGGGTTTTTGTAACTGAAGGAGTGCTAAGATCCAGGGAAATAACGAAATCTTCAAATTTAATATCTCTTGACACATATAAAGCTCAGATCAGAATTTCTGCTTTATGCTTCCAGTATAGACTGACATATGGGTATGAGGCTCTACAAGCAGATAAAAGATAACCCATTAAGCTTAATGCCCACAGAAACAAAACAAAACCTGTGGTTTGTCTATTCCACTTAAGTTTTCAATTTATCGTCATTGAGGCAAATAGAAAGAAAAAAATAACCTGCTAAAAATCTCACTCTTCCAAGAAAAATATAAGCATAAGACTGAAGATCAGATCAATGCCTGGTGGCATCTCATGTAAGTCAGTGGAGCTCTGCCAATTTGGTCTGGCACCAAGCATTTTAGAAGACATATGAGCCCATCAAACCAAGTGTTTTCCAATGCAACCAATTAAAGCTACCCCAAGACAGCATTTTTTTCAGCTTCTGCATCCTCCCAACTGCTGCCAGCATGCCACAGCTCTCACTGAAGCCTACTCACTCCTCTGTTGCTGGAACTCTTATAGCCTGGGAATCTGAAATGCCTCTCCCACGTAGATCATCCCCAAGCACTAACGACAAGCAACAGTTCTCTGCACCATCATGTCAAAAATCTAACACAAGCATGGCTTTGACTGCACCACGAGTTTTTCCACCACTGTGGTTTGAAGCCCTCAGACAGACTGATCCAGTGCTTAGCATTTATAGGCTGTCTCCCTCCCTCCCTAGCCCCCTCCTTTTATCTGCTAATGCACAGGGATAGACAAGCAAAAAAATCCCTTCAAACAAGGTTATGGGGGAGAGAGGAACTCTATCACATACAGTATTTGCCTAACACTGGTGACTAAACTTGAGAGGTTTATGTTGTTTGAACTATATCCCTGGAGTGCTAACAAGAATTAAAATATTATCTTAAGAGTTGAGGTGACCTTAAAAGACAATTTTCTCCTAGGCTTTCACATCAGCAACCAGAAAATAAAGCAGAAGGAAATACGTATGGAATTAAAAACCCTCAAAGGTGCAATTAAGCTCCATTTTGATGCATCCCAAAGGTGTTCAAAATGACCAGCCTGGAGCCAGGAACAGCCCATGCCCAGGCATGCAAGGGTCCAAGCTTTCTCACAGATTTTTATAGAATATCTTAGCCTAGATCAAAGCAGCCACCTTCAAAATGGGGAGTGGGCACATCTCTTTGCCTAGACTGCCGTATATGCAATGGGATTTTCAGCTACACCAGTGCTAAGTAAATACAAATGAATGATACAAGACCCTGGGGAAGGTGACATAGCAGCAAAATACCTTCCTCATTAAAAAAAAAAAAATATCATTCTTGGCACTTTCATCACTGCTGAACAAAAATAGGTATTGCAATAAGAGCTAACAGTTATCTCTTTTTTGCATACCTTAGAAAAATGCCTTTTTTTTCTAAGCCCAGTGCCACAGGATGCCTGGGGCCATCACTTCAATAAAAGGTGACCCGAACACCCCTGGGAAACACAGGGAAGAGTGACTTATATCTGTGTCTTCAGAAAAAGCAATAACTCAAGCTTAATAAGGGGTCCCTCCTGCATTTGTGATACATCGGGTTAAACACTCAAAACTAGAGAGGAGCTTTACACACACCAACAGACACTCTCCCTGTACTGATGCACTGAATTCTACGTGCTGTATTTTTTTTTTTTTTTCTATTGATCCAGCAGTTCTTCAAAACACTGACAATTCTTTTTTTGGCATCAGCTCTGAGGCAACACTGACTGCTTTAACTGGAGGGATAAGCTCCACATACACACCTTCCTGCCACAACTTGCAAGGCAAAAGCAAAGCTGACCAGTTAAAACATACATTAAAAAAATGGACAAAATATAAAAATTTACACCTTCAGCCTGAGATTCCCAGGCAGTAATGTGACTTCTCAGCAGTTCCTAATGCTGGGAGATGAAGCTGTGTGTTAAGTTCTAAAATGAACACAAGACACCAAAAATGGATCCCTAAAATGCAGCCAGGTTCATACAATGTTTGCACCTAGTTTGGTTACTATAAAATACTTGATACACTTGACCAGCTCAGGCACAGGGTGAAAATACAAAAAGTTCTTTTCTAAATCTTCTTCTTCCTGTGTCTGCCATTTCTCCTATGTATTTTCACCAACCAGATAAGATGACTACAGTATCTGAGGGGGTTAAGCAGAGACAACCATGAGCTCCATGCAGCAAAGCTCCCTGTCATGATAAAACATGAACAATGCTGAGCCGAATTAATGGCTGGTGTAACTGAGTAACCCCAGAGGGTTGCAGAGGGACAGATTTGCACACACACTTCCCTCCCCTTTCTAAATATACTGTTTCTGCTTTACAGAAGCAAAGGCAGAGTCCCAACAGGCAAAGGAATCAACTTCTAACACATGCCCCACAATGGTGGAAAAGGAAACTCTCCACGCTTTTCATGTACTCACAGGTTTCATAAACAAATAGCAAAGCTTTTGAATGAGACGTATTTTAAAAAGCCTTTGAAGAAGAAGAAACCAATTTGAAAAGAAGAGAAAAGGCACATGAAGGGTAGGAAAAGCAATGCCTTTTTTGTGCTGAACACAGTGATGAATGATGAGCAACTCGTGTTTTCTTGGCTCACAGTCTGAACCAGCGTTTAACAAGCCACTGTAATAACACACCTGTTATTATTATACCAACACCACAAATACTGGTGACTTCAAGTGAGCACCTCAGACTTCTGTGCCTGCAATATTCTGCTCCATGTGGTTTGCTTTCCTTTTCAAAGACAGGGGTGATCTGAAATACCCCAAGAAGAATACAGCATCCTTCCTCAGACTAACCCTAATTAGGCTAGAAAACCACCCAAGGCAATGCAAACAGCTAACAAGTTTGTCCGATGCCCGAGACCAGGCAGAACCAAGAGCACATCTCGCTACACGTGAAACAAAACCGTGGAATCCTTCACGCTATTTACAGTTGTTACTAATTTGCTTTTGCCATTCCTCAACGCCACTCATCGCTCCATGCCCAGGCTGAAACAGCAGGATAAAGTACACGGATTTACTTACAGAGATCTCGTAGCTCCATCGTTCCCGATGACAAATTCACCTCCCACACGGCAGCGAGCGAATGACTTAATGCTGCCTTTTGCGGGCGGCACCGTGCGCACGGGCAGCGGCGGATGCTCGGCGGCGATGCTCCCGGCAGTGATGCTCTCGGCAGCGATGCTCCCGGCGGCGATGCTCTCGGCGGGGCCCCGCGCCCGGCGCGGCCATGGGAGAGGCGCTGCCCCGCGGCCGCGCACCTTTGCCCGCGCCCCGGGCTCCGCGCGTAGCTCCGCTTATGTGCCGGGCGCCCGGCGGGCTCCCATTGGCACGGGCGGGCGGCGGCAGCCAATGGCAGCCCACTCCCGCGGCAGGGAAACTCCTGCCCGCTGATTTAGCATCTCGGGAGACCGTATTTCCGAGGAAGAGCGCCGCTGCCCTCGCATCCTGCCATCGCACGGCGCGGATGAATAGACCAGAGATCCCCGTCTCTGGGGCTCCCCCTCCCCGCCCGCTCGTTTCGTCCCGGAGCCCGGCGCTCGCCCAGAGGGAGCGCTGGTGGGGACCCGGCACCCGCGTCCACCTTGGCGGGGACCGCGGGGGAGAGCGCCGGAGCTCCACAATTACTCGCTCCATCGCCATGGAAACAGCCTGGATGCAGCGGGCTGGATTTGTGTAGCACATCTGCTGCCAGGCTCATAATCAACTGCAATCTCATCTTTTATCCCTCTGCTCTCGCTGCTTATTCGATTGTGAGCTTGCTCTCTCTTTTCATATATGCTGGGAAAGTGCACTCAGACAGAGCTGTGTACATGTTGACTTTCTCCCTGTGCAAACACAACACAGCACACATATGTGTGTGCACATATCCCAGGAGTGTTCACTTGTATGCATGCATGCATATGTAAGGAGGTGCACTCTCTGTGTTCCCAAATCACACAACCATAGAAGAGCTAAAGATCAATCACCTTTTTCCAACCCCCTTTCAAGCACCCGCAGCTTTTATGCTTGCTGGTTGCTTGAAGCCCCATCCAATCTGGCCTTGAGCACTGCCAGGGATGGGGCATCCACTGCTTCTCTGGCAATCTGTCCCAGTGCCTCATTACCCTCACAGTAAAGATTTTCTTCCTAGTATCTAATCTAAACCAACCCCCTTTCACCAAAAGGCCATTACACTTTGTTCTGTCACTCCATGCCGTTGTAAAAAGTCCCTCCCCAGCCAAGGGAAGTGCTCTAAGGTCTCCCTGAAGCAATTCCTTCTCCAGGGTGAACAACCACAACTCTCTGAAGCCAGTTTTCATGGGAGAGCTCCAGCTCCCTGAACATCTTTCCTCTTTTGGACTTGCTCCAACAAATAATGCACCTTACTCACATTTCAAGTTTACCTAACTGATCAGCAGAAGACAAGACTACTGTCAAAATACTGTATTTTGCTTTACAGTACCATAAATTGTATCTCTCCAAAACAAGGTGAAAATCTGAGACAGTTATTAGGAAACCTCCAAATTCAGTGACCTAAATCTTCATGCAACGAATTCTACAGTGGGTGTTTCCTGTCCTGTTCAGGGCCTGATGAAACACACCACTAAGAATCCATACCACATCTTTATGCCCAAAAGCGCTGCTAGTCATTGACGAAAATTCTGTCCTGACCTCTGACAACATAAGGAAGGAGAGATCATTAGAAGAAAGGAAGCAACATTGGAGAGAGAGAAAAGACTCCTAAGCCAACAATGCAGTAAGCAAAGGAACAGTTTTGCAGTTAGAGGAATTTTCTGGCTGCTCCTCTGACTTTCTCTGGGACAACTGTAAAAAAAAAAAAAAAAAACAACTTTCATCCTTTCCATGTTTCTGTTATTGAAACTTCAAAATGAGGAGAGAAGTCAAGTTCATGCATTTATATTAAAAAGATAACCTCAGACAAACCATGAGACACTGACATACTATTATTATGGTATTAAGAAAGAATTACAGATGGAAAAGAATGAGAATACATTCCTTTTTCAGGAACCCTTACTTCCACTTGTTTGACCAAAAGAAGAATTAAAAAAATGAAAGCCCTTCTTAAAAACCTCAGTATTTCTATACTGTACTAATAACAGCATTCCACCTCATTTGCCATGGTAAATAAAGGCATTTTAAAATGCACCATGACAGAGCCTTGCAGGTAGATTCATCTCCTTGTACAATAAAGGCTGTAAAATTTCTTCGACCTGAGTCTAATCCAGAGTCCAGGAAGGTCTTCCAAGCCTCAAGAGCAAGGCCACAAGAGAAAGCTTCTCCAGAGATTTGCCTTTTCAGGACATCTGTGATGCAGTTATAATTCTTGACATAGAAACGAGCTGCTGAAAGAACTGTATTTGTAGTGGCTGAGGATGCCATAAAGGTTCACTTCTGGCAGCGCTGTACTTCCGGCTTTTCATTTGCCTTTGGTGCTTCACCATCACCGTAAAGATTACCCTAAGCGTGCCAGCTTTTGCAGTCATTCTTTCACTTCTGAAATATTAAACTGTGGAAAGATATTCAGTGTGCATTTTATGGGAATGAGGGCTAATTAAAAAGCCTAGATTCGCTGACAGAACTTGCCGTGGAAAAAAGCAATCTGTCCAGTTCCATCCCTCTCCCACCCCTCCTTCCACCTAAATCACACAGGAGAGAGGGTGGTCTGGGAGTGTGGAGCATGCTCTGCCATTTGTCTGTGAATGGTGAAACACTTCAGCAGTTCCAAGGTTATTTTTGCTAGCTGTTATTGTCATATCATGGACTGGACACATAATCAACATGTAGAGCTTAAAATAGTCATGCAAACCAACAAGCTTAAATTCTACTGGACGACAAAAACCAAATGGCACATTCTTAGGTCTTTGTAATTAATATTTTTTAAGCCAATGTTAAAACGAAGAGGTTCCTAATGGAATAAATTGTTTCCTTCTGTTATGTGATGCACAGAGTTCAAAACTCTTCATTAGACTTTGTTGAACAAAGCCCCACTGCAATCAAAAATAATAATAATTAGCGTGCAACTTTGATGTATCTGGTGAAATTTTCCCTTGGCCCAGTTTCCAAAACTCCCATCTGCACTTCACATGCTGACAGGGAGAAGATTGTGTCCCAGATTAGGGCAACCAGTCAAGAACTCAGAAGACCAATTTTTAAAATCTTTTCTTTCATAGGAAAGAAACAGAAGTGACAGAGATCTCTGCTTCTGACAGCGGCAAGCCACTAGATTTAAGGTTATGAAATCTCACCTTTGTCACTTTCTTTTCTTAGTAATCTCCTCTGCAAATTGCATTTCTTTTCCTCACAAGATTGTGTTGTGAGAATAAACACACTAAGAATTTCATTGCAATCTAAAGCAGGACAGGACACAGATACCTAAGAAAGCTTTTAAAGGAGATCAAAAATTCAAGGCTAGAAAAATGCAGGCATTTCAAAGCAGCATAATAAATAAGATTTGTGAAAAAAATCTTCCAAGATAGCAGGATAAAATGATGCTGTTCAACTAAAAGGATAAAAGATTTCCAGGAAGGCTTCACACCAAAGCTGCTACTTGTCAATCCGACAGCAGCTCCTGCCAGTATGCTGTCATGGGCTAAGACCTGTTTGTGTGTGGGAGCTGAGGAACAATCAGTGATGATATAATGCTTACTCATCCTTCTAGATCGTGGGTTTTTCTTTTTTTAGCCTAGATACCTAAAGGGGGAGAGATGGTTAACCTCCTAACAGTTCCCCAGTCATAGACTTGGTAGTTGGTTCCTAGTGACTCCTCTTCCAGTGCCAAAAATTACCTGTTAATTCTGCGTAAACTTTCAAGTCCTTTCAAAAGTCCATTTGTAGAAGCAGCTGATTTGCATCAGGAATAGCTAGTCCTATTGATTTATTCCAGGAAGATCTACATTTCCCTTTCACATCTGTATTCTTTAATTGTCAATTAGGACCTATCCGTAGATAATACAAACAAGTATTTCAGAGACTTCCAAGGCCATATTTCACATTTAGTTTGGTTTTTCCCAAATCTTAGTATCAGAAAACCTCATAACTCTTTTATCAGGAGATCCCTACACTTTATTTCAAATGAGCAGTTTTGAGGGTTTGGTTTTTTTTCTACTGGTACCGCATCAGAAAGAAGTTTTCCCATAGTAGCATATAAACACAAATTAAAATGAAAATGCTGGGCCAGAGCACAAAGACACTATCTATCTTTTCTGCCATTTAAGACAGCTTGACTACAAACCACAAAGCTTATCTGACCAGGAACACACCAGTGATATATAAGCTGCTGAAAACAGTCAGTAACACAGCTTTGCAGATCAGATTAGACATGACCTTCAGAGGTGATCTGCCACCATAGTACCCAGAAGGTCTATACGAATTACAGAACCACAGAACCTTTCATTCTGCAAAGCATTTCCACCATTCAAGCACCAATGAGTGTGTTCAGTGCTCACTACCCCCCCCTCGTGCTTTGGCCACAGGAAACACTAAAGTCTCTTCGTGCACCACAGTGTAGGTTGCCTGCATTCTGAGGATGCACACATATGTTAAAAGGCTTCAAGATACAAAGATGTGCATTAAAGAAAGTCTCCATTTGTCTCTTACAAATGAGATCAGAGCTTTACAGAATTTCATACAACAGTCCTGGACATACACAACAGATGACTGTCTAGGGGTGTTGAATTTGCAATTCTTCTTCATCTTCCCTGACAACTGAAGCTCTTCAGCTAAGCCAAAGACAGCCTACAAACAATCCTGAAATTTGCTACAGGAACTGACATGAATATTTCTCAGTTTTCCTATTGCTAAATGATTACATGTAGTCTGAGTAGTGAAAGGAGACTTCCTAGCCTAGACAATGTGACTATAGGCTCCATTTGCACTTTCAATGTTAACTCCAAGAAGATCTAAAATGCCTTGTCTTTGATACAGAATCAAATAAAAATCAAAAAAAACCAACTAAACAAAAAGAAGAAAGGCACCACAACTGCACATAAGAAACCTAGTCTTAAAAAGAGAGGAATATGAACTGGGTTGTTTAGAGGAAGAGTATTCTGTCACAGTGAACAAATTCAGAGTTGCATAGTTTTTGATACATGCATAAAGAAAAAAAAAGAAAATTATTTCTAACCTTGGCAGTGGGTATGGCAGACAAACAACCTCAAGTGATGTTTAGGTTTGGCGGCAGTGTCATATACAATCATAGTTTGTCTTTGGATAGCTATCATATTAAAAAAGTCCTTAAAATACACAAGCCCCTGCAGCTGTCTGCAACCTTTAAGTCTTGCCATTTCAAACATACATTGCAGTCGTATAGCATGAGAAGGCAATGAAGAATTTCAAATAAATTATAATGAATCCAGACAGTAGACAGCAGAACATCATTGGCTTCAGGATTCCTCACATAGCACTCTTAAATACACAACTGCAAGAGGCTCAGAAATCACCTTGTGAGTTTTAAAATTTTCAGTGCATTCAGACCATATGAGCACTATCTGCCAAATCTATCACATATTCTATTTTCCCTGCTCCCTCCTTTGCCCACATTGTTCAAATGCATATCACAATTTTGTATCAAAACTCTTTGGAACATACTGTGAGCATTTTCAGTCATGTCACTGTAATCTCAGTTCTCTCATTCAATCACTCTGTCTGGAGTACACATGGCCAGGACAGAACAATTTCACATTGCTGCAGCATTTTACATCTTTAGCTGTTTCTCCAGCTTGTGCTTTGCACAGGCTGCCAAACCAGCAACAGCAGCCAGGTATATCTTCAATCCAAACAGTCCAAGACTTCCATTTAAAGCTCGGCTCTCTGTGAGATGGGCACTGTGGAATGTACATCATACGAACAGTGTTGAAACAAATTATGCCCTGTAGGTGCTCGGCCTTGCCTCTCTTAGAGGCATGTATGCTCCCCCTCCATCTTATTCATTAGTGCACTGTGGTTTTCTTCTTCTGGGAGATGGAGTTAAATCTCTACTCAATCATACAAAATGACAACAGAATGATTTCTTTAGCTTTTCTGATTTTAACAAAACCAAAGAGCAGTAAGATGGAAAAAGTCATTGGTCTCAGTTATCTGAACTCAGTCTGATGTTGTCATGGTTCACTGCTTAAATAATGATGGATGCTTCGTTTTAATATGTTAATTACATAAATAGGTACTTAGGAACTACTTAAACAGAAGATTATTTACCCCATTGACTAGAGAAACCCATGTGTCAGCACATCTGCTGCACAGGAAGATTAAACCTGTTCACACAAAACTCATGCTCTCCCTTGCTAATGGAGAAGAGATTAGTAGTGTGAGACCTGAAGCAGGGGCTTTGGGTTTTAGACAACAGATCCTTAAGACTGTCACAATGGATGATGTTAGCAAACATCTCTGGACTTCTTAAAACCCAGTATTTACTTGCCTAGGCATTCTGGAAGAAGAAATGGGATTTTTATTGAGAAGAGTTTTCTACGTGTGTGTTTTAATTTTAAAAGCTTCTGCTGGATGTTGTTTAAGAGTAACAACCAAACACACAGCAGCCTTAAGAGGGAACTGAATTGCTGTGCACCTTTTTAGGCCAGATGGACAATGCCAGTTGATGATGTTTAGAAAGAGTGTACTGAAAAAAACCTCAATTACAGAGTAATCTTTTCCTTGGTACACCTTCCCAGCTGCTGCTGAAGGACCTCCAGACTATTATTTTAATAGCTGTTGATGAAGGCAAATCCATGTTTTTCACATCTCTTTAAGCACTGCTTTTGCATTCCAGGCTTGCATGGAAGGATAAATGTTGGAAGGCTCTGGTGGTGCAGAAAGGGCTTGCCAAGACTAAGCTAATGAGAAGAACAGGAAACATGAGTCCAGTTTCCAGGTCCAGCAAGCACACAACAAATTTTCCTGAGAAGAACGTGTTCTGTCTGCTTCCACCTCATGCAGGAATGAAAGTCAAATGAATGCTCACATAAGCTGAATGAACAGTTAGAGCTGTTTACCATGGAGCTATTGCAGGTGTGCACTTGGCTTCAGCTAGAAAGGGTAATATCCTCCATCCACACCCTCATACGGTAATTCGGAGCACACAAAATGAGCTACTGATGCTTCTATTCTGTATCAGCCTCTGGCAGCAGGCATCTCTTCCCAAGGATTTCAATGTCTCCCTGAGCTGGGCTTTGCAAACATCCCCTCCTCAGACACACTAACAGCCACTTTTTCAATCCATGTACATGGAAATGTGCAGCCAAATATACATACCCCAAACACGTGTCCCATGCACAACAGAAGCGTGCCCACACACGCCCATTAACAGCCAAATGTAGTATAAATAACCTCACTATTTAAATAGGCTTGCTTAAATGAAGTCTCTTGCTTAAATAAAGCTGGCATAAATATTCTTTCTTTATGCTGCCTGTTTCATCTCACATTTAAGTCTGGAAAGTGGCAGCCCTGTTGGAATGACCAGAGAAACTCCACTCAAAGTCAATAGGTAAAAAGGACATATGAGCTCAGCATCATGATATCACTGGTGAAGATTTTGTGGAAAGCATAAAAAGCAGAAAATTTCTTTTTTTTGTTTGAGTGTCTCTGATGTCAAGATAGATAAACATTAGGAAGACAAGCAATAAGGTAATTGCAAACAATCAGAGGAGATCCTCAAGCACTGAAGCAGCAGCCCACACAAAACTGAAGTTATATAAATATACTTTGCATTCTCAGTGTAAAAAAGGAGAAAGAATAAAAAAGTATTAGGAAAGGAAAAGTAACTTCTCCCTCTTTCTTAGCATCTTTGGAAGATGCTAAGGAAATAGGAAGATGCATAGGAAATACACCTATGGACAGGATACCAGTCCAAACTCCTCACTGTGCTCGTGTCTGTATTCATCAATATGGTGTTATAGACATTTTCTGTCTTATCTTTTTCAAAATATTGCAAGGAGCTGTTAAGACTGCTTTCTCTAAAGATGGGTAGGAAGGACCGGCTGTCAGAAAGGACTCTCTGAATCTCCCTGCAGCAACCCTGCTTCACATTCAGCCCACACACCAGGCCCAGCTCTATCAGTGTTCTGGCTCACTTTGTCAGGGCTGCTGCATCTGCTCAGAACTTCCTTCCCACTAATGAGCCTCTCTCTAATTGATCTTCAGAGTACATATTTCTTCAGACTCGATCATGCACGAGCTAAAGATGCTGTCAATACTGCTGCGTGGCAATTGCCATTGCAGAGACAAGTCCTGCCTTGCACTCTCTTCACTGAACCCTCTGCTCTTTGCACATGGTAGGTGGAATGATTTCTTCATCTTCCAAGTGAAGAGACAAATTTGTAAAGGTCAAGCAATGCAGAGGCAGTTGCAACAGTGGGTACAAACTCCAAGTTTTCCTCGCTCTTCTTTACCCAGCCTCTGAAACACAAACATATCTACAGTGCTAAGCCAGTAGTATTTCTACCTGTCACATTACTGCTTTTTTCAGGGTTGGAGCATTTTCATTCCATTAATGCTTTCCTTTAAAAACATTTCAGAATTGGTTTAAAAAAAAATAATAGGTGTTTAAAAAGATTTCAGTCTTCCTTAATCATGCAGGGATATATTTTCAAAGCCATATGCCAGGAGTATTCCACGTGACTCCCATTCATGTTAAAATTAGAGTCACCAGAATAAACTCCATATGCTGCTTTGAAAAGGTATTGCAATGTGTCCAAGGAAAATTTCTGCAGCTTAATGCTGCTTGTACAATTTTTTGCCTGCTTTTCTTCTTTTGGTTTATAAATAGATTTTAACATCCTTTTTTTTTTTTTTTTTTTTTTTTTGTAATAACACTTTGTACTATCTGGAAAAATAGAGAGAAGGGATTTGCTGGTTTTCTTGGTTTCTCTGCAGCCGTTTAATTTTAAAATTATCAGTTTAATCAGAGTTGCTTTACTTTGTAGGATGCGAAGCTTTTGGAACCTTTCTTATAATTGTTTTTTAAAGTACTGTCACTATAGACAACCTTTCTACCCAAACCACAGCCTGCAGTGAGGTCTGGCTGCCTTCAACACAGGAGCTGTTGTCCTGTCAAGTGGTGCTCAACATTTTTGTGTTAGCCAGAAACCAATTTTCACATCTGGACAGTGGGGAACTTTTTTCCAGAAAAGCCAAGGCATAGTGTGTCCTTGGCAAGAACAGCACTGCTGCTTTGTGCTGGAGCCAGGCACCACAAACATACAGGTTTCTGTATTCAAGGTCCTGTCTTACTTTCTGCCCAATACAGAGCATCTCTAACACCTGTAGAAGCCACAGAAGTCCACCCCTACAGAGCCAGCTGCAGCGATGGCTAGCTGTGGGCACACTTTGCCTTGGTGAGCATTGCCAATGCTGTGCTCACTTATGCACATACTTGTAAATACTGGTTGATTATTAAATTGTCATTTATGACTGCAGTCTCTCTGGTCACTTCAAGAGCAAGGTGAAAACATTTCTGGCAGCTCTGGTTCTGTTGTAATTGCTCTCAATTTTTTACTGCTTCTAACTGCATGAGAGATTGTACACAAAAAGACAGTGTGAATGCTATCTCTTCAGTTTATCCTCATGCTTCTCATTACTGTCTCAAATTGCCAAACATTTTCATTTCAGCCATTTACACCAAAAGTACAGCAAACACTGCATCTAACCACTTCATTACTTTACCCTTTAAATGATTTAAGCAAAGGGTAAATATTTTGCTTAAATGTAGAATATGTTTCCACCACAGAGAAAAAAAAAAAAAACCCTCTCCTTGCTAACAGAATCGTGTATCAGGATATGAGAAAAAAAAAAAAAACCCAAGATATAGTTGTCCTGTCATCAAAGCACTGACAAGTGAGGTGTGGGCTAAGTTCCCATCTCTACCACTAACTTTTCAGGCAACAAGCAGGAAGACATAATTTATACATTCTTGTTATCCTCCTAAAAATCACTTAACATCACCTTTCTGTTCTCGTTTTTCACTCTTTGTATATTCTGTCAACTTAAATGGTGTTCTCCTTTGGTCATAAACCTATGATTAAAAGAAATACCTGAAACTTCTTGGGATGGTGAAATCACAGCTTGCACCTGAAGCTAGAACCCATAAGCAGCGGAGCTTTAGCAAAAGCAAAGGTATTCGTACAAGACAAACACTTATAAAAAATCCAGCCAGCCACAAAACAACAAGCATCCCCAAAGCCAATCCACTAGTAGCCAAACATGGCTCTGCAACTTCCACACACATGGTCTGCTTCAAGTATTAGGGTTCAAATGAGCTGATGAGTTACTGTGGTTAGAGAAGTTACCATGTCAGCTATGCTGTAGTATAGCCAGCGGTAAATATTCAGTAAAACATACTTTTGTAAATGTTGGAAAGAAAATTAGGAATAAATGCTTTCTGCTTCACATTTCTAAAGGGGCTTGAATGCCCCTGAATAGTAACAGTTCATCTGTCAGAGCTAAGACAAGTTGAAATGGCTTTAAAGGGATCACCACAGTTAATGGGGAAAGCTTGACTTCTTAAAGTGGCTACAAAACCCATCACAAGGATCTTTTACACTTTATTTAACATTAGCAAAAATTTATGAGTTTGGCTGATGCTCCATCTGAGTTTGTTTCAATGATGATTAATGATATGAATTAATATTTCTTCCTCTTTGGAAAAGATACCCTACTGGCATGAGAAAGTAGTTTTTACCCATAAAACTAGAAAATAATTCAGGTTGCTAGACAGTTGTAGGCATCAAATTCTGCAGACACAGCAGAGGTAATTTCATACTTAAGTCAGGTTCCTCAGGGCAACACTGGGCAAGTTTTGTTTTTCTCCAAGGATAAAGATTTCACAATCTCTCTACGCAACTGGTTCAAGAGCTGCAACAGTAACAGTAGTTGTGAGTATTTTATCCTTACATCCTAACAGTTTCCTTCATTTTCTTCTTTCTCTGTGTACTTCTGAGAAGGGTGTGCATCCTCTCCTCATCCTTCTTGTTCAAACAATGGCAGAAGATACAACTGGATCCTCCCTGGATCCAGTCTTTTCCAGGATGAACAAATCTGGTTCCTTCACATTCCCTTTGAAAATCACATGCTCCATCCTCCTTAACCATCTTGGTAGCCTTGCTGGACTAGCTCCATTTCATTGCTTTCTCTCCATTTCTAGGCACAAAACTGGACACAGTCTCCCAGCTGCTGCCTCATGAAGGCCAAGGTGGGGGAAATAATCTCTTCCTCTGCCATGCTAGCTGTGCCTTAGCTAATGCAACCCAGCATGCAGTTAGTCCACGCCACACAAGGGTGCACTGCTAATTCATGGTACTCATCAGCCCTGAGACTGTCCTACAAGCAAGCACCTACAACGATATTTGTAACACATGAAATTAGCCTTTCTGAGTCCTCAATTTGCTTTGCCACTCACCCATCCTCAGCTTTAGTACCAAAGAAAATATCTGCAGAAATTAATATCAAAACCCTGGCCATCATAAAAATCAATACAAGATACTGAAGTGTTACTCTAGTACTAAAATCAAGAAGCATAGAGAAGGAAATTAGAATCATCAAACTCTTTCAAATTATAATAACTAAGGCAAATTGAACAGCTATGAAACATCCTGTTCTCTGGAGCTTAAAATCAACAAGCCAATAAAACACCCTTAACCCATGCAAAGGTAAATAAGCTTTATGGAAATATTTTCTTTCTTTTCTTCTCAAGTAGAACCACCAGTTTAAAGATTTTTCCTGGTACCTTAAAGATGATACACAGTAAAGGGCCATTTAGGCTGTGTATATAACTGAATCCATTTTCAAGCTGCACACTTACAGCACCTTTTACCTGAAGTTCATCTCCCAGATTGGTGGAGAGAGTTCTTTTCTCTAAGTAAATTAAACTTTGAAGTCCACTGTGTGCAGAATTAGGCTAGATAAAGGACTAATCTGTTCTCTGCCATCTATATTAAAAAGCTGTACTTATACCTCTGCTTCCGAGGTAAGACTTTTTTGTCCACATGGATCAATTTCTAGGAATAAGAAACACATGTGCGCGTGTAATTTTGACTTCACAATTTTAACAGTGGCCTTCAGATTTCTACCGCTGCTGAAAATACATAGCTGCCAGTAAACACCCATCCTGGCTCCAAAAACTGCCTTCCAGTATTCTGTGACCTGTGAAAGGGTCTTCTCTGATGCCTTGACAGATGTGCCTGCCCAATGTAGTCAGCATGTGTCCTCAGCTAGAAAGTGAGAAAAGCCATTAACATCCTCCTTACGGCAGGTGGAAGTACTATGAGCCATGCCATTGTTCCAAGGGAAGAGGACAGGCAGAAAGAAAGTCTGGGGGAATAAATCCTATTGGAGATTGGAGTACTGAACACGGAGAGAAGCTAAAGGAAACTTCACTTAAAACAGAGAAAAATTTAGTAAGATTGCTACATCCAGTCACTAGCTTTAAAAAAAAAAAATCACATATAGGCTGTAAAATGAAGAAGTAGTGCCAGTTATATGACAAACAGATTAAAAAAGAAAATCACTGGAAGAAAACAGCCCTTTAATAACTTCCAGATCCCTAGGGACTGAGACAGTCCTTTAGGAATTTCCAGAATCCTGGCTTACATAAAAATGAGTTCTTGGAAAGAATCCTAAAATCTCGACAGCTATGAGATTACATTCTTTATCTCACACATCTGATTTTACAAAAACAAGGATGTTTTATTTTTCCACTTGGTGACTTTAGAGATGTTATTTTCACTATGAAGGGCTGGTCAGTTGCTTCTGAAGAGGCTGACAACATAACAATGATATGATGAGATCTGTGGTTTCCTTTGGGCTCTTGGTTAAGCACAACAAAAAGTTCTAGGCAGCATGTACTATTCAAGCAAAATGGATAGACCTGCAATTTTTAAGCTCTTGCTCCTGGGGTTCTCTTATCAGCAGCACAACAAAGATGAGGCAGTTTCCCCTGAGATAGAAAACTGATGCTTGAAATCTGAAGACAAGTCTTCAGAGAAAAAAATTACCATAAAATTCAAAGCCTGTGTGGAAGCTGTTTCTCTGGATACTTTCACAGAAGTCTTTTACACGCAGACTTGACATTCTTGATGCAGTATTCATCCTTGAGCATTTCAGTTTCATGGCCATGGCACAAATATCTTCAGCTGACACAGCAAGATCTTTAATCATCTACACAAATGCCTTTTTCAAGGATGCTGATATTTGTTCCTTCACCTTTCCCTGTTGTTTGGGTTAATATACTTCCCTAGTATCAAATCTCTCTCCATTCCTGTATTCAGCTTTTAAGGTGATATTCCTCAGCTTTCATATGTATTACTGGGGACCTTGCTTCTCTGCTTACCATGACCAACATTTAATGGTAACTGGAGGAACTGGGATGGAACCACCCAATAAATTACATTTTAGTCATCAATAAGTCCACAAGATTTTTTGCATACTATTTGAACCCACTATGAAGAGGGGAAAGAGAAAAGAAAAAAAGAGCCTTATCACTTTCAGAGGCACACACAACACCTTCCATCCCCCAGTAAGCTATTTAGCTCTCAGTGGAAAAGTGGCAGAACCCAAGTTCACATGTCTAGAGCTTCACTACCATCCCAAATAACGACTGCCTTTGCTGTGGTCTCAAGGCCAAATACTCTCTGGGGCAAAACCTAACACTTCTGCAGAAAGTATGTGCTAAACGCCTCACCTCCTCCATTTTCCCTCTCATCCAGTGTCTGGGAAGTTGAGGACAGTTCATATTAGCACACCAAGGCCCAGTTTAATTTGTGACCACCTAATAAAGGTAACCTACAGAGAACCAGCAGAGGCTGGCTGTGTTGGCTCACTGTGCATGGTGTGGATATGGATTGAGAGAGTTGTAAAGGAGAGGAGAGGAGAGCCCATCTGCCCCCACACACCATCCTCTCCTTTCCTCTCCTCTCATGCTGCCTTCCAGCAGCCTCTATCACAGCCAACCTTAATTTACACTGGTGCATCGGGTAACAGGATCAGCTTGTCAGATGCTGGCCAGTTACCTCATGTGCTAAAAATAGAGACAGGCAGCAGCAGCCACTGACTGGCAAACGCCTCTTTAATGGTGACTGACATATTCAATCAAGACAATACATGAGATATAAGCTGCAAACAATGAAGGACATTTGTATAAGGACAGACTAGACAAAAACAAATAAGCATCCTGGCTTTGCTTACCAGACACATATGAAAGATTTCTGCTGCTCTTTTCAACCGTGGTGCTATTTAGGTTACAATTACTTAAAACAAACCAACAATAATACAAGCTCTTCTGCTGCTCCAAGAGAGGCTATAAAAATCTCATTGTCAGCTGCATCATTCATCACGATAACCTCATTTCAACTGAAACAAAATATCTGAGACATCACCTCTCCCCACTTCCTTCCCTTTTTTATTTGCCTATAATAAGGTCTATAGTCTGGGGAGCTCTCAGGCTGAATTCCATGCATTGTGATTCACAAAGTGAAAATCTGGTATTATATGCCCACTGACATTCACATCAGCAGCAATTCATGCAGCAAAAAGCCATATGCCATGCACCTCTGATTTAACTGTACTACAAAAACATATCCTAGAAAGAATAAATAAAAATACAGAGACAAGAGTGGTTCCTGGGATCTGATTATTATCCACACTTTTAGACAGGAATGACAGGGGCAATATCACAAAATACGCTGTTTTGGTGACAGTTCCAGTTAGGTTATATCATTTCCCTTCATAACTAACACACTCTACATGCAACTGAGGCATTTTTTTCCAGTGCAAAAGGTTTCTGTGGAGTAGAAAAAGAGCGGTTAGCACAGATAACCTACACTCAGTGTTTCTCCTCTGGTTATCAGGTTTCTCACTCAATCATCTTTTTGAAGGCTGAGAAAGTTTATTGGTTCGATCAGTACCTGCTGAGATGAAAATGAAGAGTGCTTTGAAAGTATGAAGTACTAGCAGCCTTAAAAATTATCATCTCTAGGGTGTTACACATACCTGTATGTCTTCTACAGTAACACACAGACTTCACTAGTAATCTGGGGGATAAAATTCCATCTGCCAAGGATCGCTAGGTTTTCCACAAATAAGAGATTCCACTGCTGAAACCAACACAGTTTTTCATCACTAGGGAAAGGACAAGACAAGCTGCTGGCCAAGGAATGGATTACACTAAAATACTCTTTTCTTGTTTTAAATAACAGATGTTTTGTTTAGATATCCTTTGCTTTCCTTGATTTTTGGCTTGAAGAGTCCATCTCTTTGTTGGTGCACCCATCCTAGCACATAAATGGGCAGAAATCAAGCTTGAAAATGGTTTTCCTTTTAAGGCTATGCCCTCCATGAAATCACTGAGCATGTGATCACTGGAGAAAGATGTTCATCTGTAACTAGGTATGACCCTACTATTAAGGACTTCCAAAGCCTTGTGGCAAAGACAGAAAATAGTAGACCCTATGTTAAATGAAGAAAGTCTTTGAACTAGAAAAATAGTTCATGAGCTACAAAGTGCAGAAAAAGGGCAAGTTAGACTCCTTCATTATGCAGCCTAAGTACTTAATTTTAACAAATTAATTTTTTGAAATGTATTTGCATTCTTGACAATGCTAGTTCAGACTGAAAATTTTTTAAAAGGAAGTAACCATCTAGATTTAAAAATGTGATGCTGTTTTTTCAAGCTTGAGAGGCCTAATTTTTGGGATATGAATACTTAAATCTGATTTTTACAGACTGATGCCTCAGTAAATGGAAAGATGCCTCTTCAGCATCTTAAACACCCTATCTCAAGTTCCTGCAGCCAGTAGCAGCAGATGAGTACTATGGGACACATTTGGAGATCTGACAGGTGGAGATAAATTCACAGAGATGGAGAAGACTAAACAGAGCCATTCCTAAACGAGCAGCTGATGCAGGCATATATTTGGAATATCCAGGTCATAAAAAACATAGAGGGAACACTGACCAAATGCTAGGGAAAGGTCTTACCAGGCTCTCTCTGCATCACATTCAATTGCACTGCTTAAAAAACACCATTCTCAAGAAAGAAGAGGTTGTTAATGGAATAGACCTGACAATTTTTCTGCATCCAAATTATGCTTTCTAAAAAATTCCTATTGTATTTGAAGGGAGTAATTTCTTCAATCAAAAAGCCTAATTTTCTCTGTAATCTATGCAGCAGACTTGCAAAATGTTAATTGTCACAGTTTTTTTATAAATTTGTGCATTACACAATTAATGATACAACATATTTATAGCAATTATCTGTTTCCAATAAAAGTTAATAAAGTACTATTGGCCTCAGGTGTGAAAATGTGGGATTTAATTTGTGCTAATCTGCCCCAGCCTGGGGAATAGTGAATTCATTCTATGTAAGAATAATTTATTTGCAATATCCCTGACTGATACAAACAAAGCATTCTCAAGGGAAGGTGCAATAAAGCTAACAGAGAGGTGCAATCATCCCGGCATTTCCCAACAGTAAAATGCAAACAGAAAAGCCTTCCAAAGCTTCTCCCAAAAGAAGTGAAATTTATCTGCTTCAGACCCATAAGAAAACAATAGTGCTTTGGAGGTCATCTGTGAAGAGCTATTTATCATCCCTTTTTTTTCTTCTTTCATTGAATTGAAAAGGAGCAGACAAACAGGTATAAAGACTGACCAAAGGATTTTACTTTCAAGTTTGTCTGAATTACTTTTCTCTTATTTGAGGTAATGCGTCTTTCATTTTCTGAAGCTACCATTTGCCATCCTTATCCAAGCCTCCCTGTGCAGCTGAGTGATGGGAAAGAGAGGCACAGAGAGAGGAAAGCACCCTTTGGGGCTAGAGCTGCTACTGCATCTGTGGCAGGGTGATGGAGGAGGCTGAACACAAGTGGCCAGATATCCTGGTTCTGATTTTTACCCTGCAGCTGCTTCACTGCCAAGGCACTTCAGCTCTGGATGCCTTTGCCTCCTTCCTGTAAAGTGTGGTTTATCAGGACTCCAAGCCTGCAAGGAGCAGAAGAGTGCAGAATGCAGAATATTGGTAGTGCCACTAGAGGGGATCACTTGAGCATGCTGGGGACCTGCTGCTCCCACAGGAGCGAGGCAAAGCCCTGTCACTTCCAGGTCAGGCACAGAGCTGCCATGGCAAGGACTAGCATTAAGACAACAAGGTTGCAGCCAGGGGCTCATTTTGGGCAGGATCTCTGCAGAGCCTGCTTCTCGAGTCTCCCCAGTTTGCGGCGGACCCAGCAAAGCTGGTGACAGCTCCTCTGCCACATTGCTGCTCTGACCCTTTCAAAAGGACCCCACAGACCTTTGCTTGCTCATGGGTAACTCACATTGTCTGAGTTATGGTGGGTTTGGCCCACCACACAGGTTTTCACACAAACCACCGCTCAGAAAAGTTTGCCTCTTAAGAGCCTGTCTTTGAACACTTTGTCATATTTTGAACTCGCCTTCAACAATTATTCATCCCTACAGCTGCTGGAAACATGACAACACTGGAGAAGATGAGAAACCTATGGCATGGCATTTCCAAACCTCCACCGAGGAAGGAAATGGTATTTTTCATTTTTATGTTACGCTTGGTTACCTTTTCTGTTATCTTGTCAGCGAGCAAGGAAAAATGTTCGCAGAGTGTGAGCATGAGCCATAAACATCTTTTGTGGTTATCAAATGCCTCCGTGTTTGCTTCGCTATTTAATTACAGGACTCACGTAGGGCATTTATTGTTTGCATCTGTTGCCGCTGTGAACAATGTCTACTCTTCTGATCACCACAAAGGCAGTTTGTTATGTGCAGGCCTGTCAGTGATGTGTTTTATGCTGAGCAGACCCCTCTGCTGCAGGGGGATCTGATGCTGCAGCTTGGCGGGTCCCTGAAATAGCCAGATACCACAAGGGCAGTTCCTCACCAGGTTGCCACTGTGAAATGGACACTAGCTGAATGCTGAAACCAGTTTTTTTAGGTTTCTGAGGATATTTTTCTTATCACAAAATAATACAAAATTTTACAAAATTTTTCTTCTTCTTCTATATTATATAATATTATTACATAATCTGCTTACAAAATACATTTTTCATAAAATATTAAAAAACTCATGTTTATACTACGATGATCTCAAGCACATGTCCAGAGGGCAAATTAACTAAATCTCTAAGTAACAAGAAAAATGCATTGGCAGCATCATTAGCCAACCTTGTCCACTTTTCAATTCTTCAAACCTGTAGTTTTAGTGAATGCAGTGGATTTTGTTTTCAAGCACCTTATATCACAAAACTTACAATTTTTTTCAGTTTTGGCTTTTCCTATTTAACTTCAGCCACGCTGGAGTGATAATCTGCATCTTGTTATGAGTAGTCATTTTTGGTCATCTAAAACCCAACAACTACACTAATTCACTAATAAAAGCAGCCACATTGTGCCCATTCTCTATAATGCAGCTTCGACACTCTGCTAGCCAAGTAAAAAAAAAATTGTCTTTTTCTTTTAAATGCTGAGACTGGAAGCAGTTATTTTCACTCTTAATCTGCTTTTTTTAAGATGGTACAACACTAGGTACAGAATTAGCAAATTGCTCACTCTGTTCTGCAGGTTCAATAACACAAGCTATGACTGCAATTAAAATAATGCATTTGCTTACTCTTCCTCCTATTAGCATGCGAACTTCATAGCCATGAAAAGCAACTGACTGAAATCTCTGGAAACCAGAGTTAAGAGGATAATCTTGTCCCCTACACAATGCTGTCTCCTTGTATCTCAAGAAAAAATATGTGTACTTTACACGATGATCATTAAAGAGATAGCAATCACAATATAAATTCACATTAGGTGCATTTACTAAAGTACATCTAGTGAGGATCAACAAAAAATTTTCCTTTGGGATTATACTTTCATTTGGCCTCATGGGAGGAATTTTACTGTTGGGCAGGTACTTTGAATTTCACCTACCATCATGTTAAAAATAAACAAGAAGCTTTAAGTACATCTCAGTCTGTGTGGCAGCAGCAGCTGATTACTCTGAGCAGAGTGTAGGTTGTCCCTACGTGATGGAAATCTGACTGATGGGCACCTATTTAAATGGGCAGGCTGCTGCTGAAGGTTTTTAGGTGTTGGATGTGAGATAACTCAGGCCAGCTTTCTTAGTCAGCACTGACTTCAAAAATCAATACACAATGCTTTCTTCTGCTTTAATAAAACATGTAGAAGTATGTAAAGCTTGGAGACTAGATTATATTTTCAAAGCCATAAACCACGCTCTCTGCTCACAAATGACTTTGGGGAAACTTGTAAAGTGTCCTTTGATCATCTGTAGGCTCAAATAAAAACAAAAAGGTTTCAAATGGAATTGCTGCTACTTGCACGTCTATCTATACAACTGCATCTTAATTTCTCTAGGAAACTCACAAAACATGAATTATGCATGTCTTAAAATGTTACAAAGGCATAATATAAGCTTAGCTGCCTGTCTGAATTATTCTATTCAGATGTCTAGTAGTGTATAGAGAGACTGAAAAAAAAGGCTTTAGGTCTGACAGTGTCATACTATCATCACAGACATCAAAGGACATTTTGCATTCAAGAGTTAACAAAACGTCTCTTTTAATGAATAAAAATGGGGTAAAGCATGAGATCATAAATGTTTCACTAAAATACCATAAAACGCTTCCAACCATGAGCAAAGTGCTGGTTTAATTATTTTTGAAACTTTAGAAATTAACAAACCTATGTAGAATCTCCACAACAAACTAAAGAACCATGATGGCACAGTATGCCATTTTGTCATCAAAAGGAAATCTTAATGTGTGTCTTAAAGAACCCTTCAGAGCAGCACTAAAACCTGAGGGGAAATTCAATCACCTCGCCTCTTTTAGTGCCCATCATTCCCCAGTTCAAGAAAGGAGGAAATAATTCTCTGTATGTGCAAACAGACCTCCTACAGACCTCCAACATGCAAGCTACTGTGATTAATCAGAATTTCAAAATTAAACTAAAAACTCTTTTTCTTCAATTATAATTAAATATCAAACCAAGCAGTCTAGATTTTTTAGCAGAATGACCAGGTCTCAAGAGTTGCCAATCAATATACTGAGAGCATCCAATTTTGTTTTGGAGGTTTTAAGGAGGGAAGGGATGGAGAAAGATCCCATCAGGCAGGGGACAGTAACCATAAAAAAGTTGTGTTTCATACACTACCATGACAATCAAGTTATTGGAACTGAAAAATAGTAACACAAAGAGAGGATGGAAGATTTTTTTTTTCCACACAAGTGAATTAGTGCATCTTGTGAAGTCTGCTCTCCTCCCATTCACTTCTGCAAGGACTGAATGCTCCCCGGGCCCACGTGGCCCTTTCCTGACAAATTTTCAAAAGTGACTGCACAGACTTGGGTACCCTTAGCACTCAGGGAAGATGCAGACAGAATATTAATATGCTGTGATCACCAAAGCCTCTTGCCAGGTAAAGATGAAAATTGGCGGTATTTATTTCGGTAAAGCCATGGGCTGCACTGGCAGCTGTCACCTACCAACCTTGGGTACCACCATATAACATAGCAACCCACACAAACCCTCAAGTGCTCCACGAGCCCACACAACAACACAGTTTGCTTCACTCACAGATCCCTTCAGATGTTTATCAGCTGAGTAATTCACATCACCACCACATGTCATTTGAAGGGGATAAGAGCACAAAAATCTCCTTATGACTCTAAGAAAGGACTTAGATAAGCAAAACATAATTAGAGAAATGTTAGAAATGAGAGACGCAAGAGCTTAGCACTCTCTCCCCTTTAAAGAAACAGTTACAAAATCAAGAGTGACTTCTGCAGGCAGAGATGCTGGGTTCAGGATCATGCAGCACAGTGCCACCACCAGACACAAACCCTGGTAGCCCAATAGCAAATGTTTCAGGTTTGCCCCACTGAGTTAAGAATTGCCCATGTCTTCAATGACACAGGCAGTTAAACACAGTGCCAACATTACTGACCCTGACAGAACAGATAGGTGAAGTTGCAGGACTATCAGCAACAGAAAACACAAGTAGCAAACTAGTCATATCAGAGAAAAAAACTCCCTGATCTCTTATGAATCTCCACAACAATGCCTAATGCTGCAAAGTAAATTTCTTTGTTTTCCTTGTAGAGGGACCTGGGCTGGTGCCAGAAATGGAATCCTTCATCTGAATTTCCTAGGACTGTTAATAATATTTCAACTGAAGATGTGAGAAATTATGTAGACAAATCCTTCTTCTATTGAGATAGAATGTCAGTAAGTAATAGGCAGCTGTTCATATATTTATTTAAAACAACCACATATTATGAACTAGTCTTTATAAAGTTGCTTTTTAAGCCCTTGATTTTAGCAACCCTATACTGTTCAGTGCATTATCTTGCCATTGCTCCTTCTGTGTTCCTGGATCATTAGGTAGGAAAAGCATGTCAGAAATTCCACGTAAGAACAAGGTTCCAGGTCATTTGGCTACAACAGAGTGCATATTGGATTTCCTCATATTGGACTTCCTTTCTCTCTTTAGACAGGGCTCTGGTACTGCTGCCAACTAACCTGCCTGAAAGAACTCAACCAAGGTTATTCCTCACTGTGACCTAAAAATTCACCTTCATTCTGAAGTAGAAAATGGACATTGGGATCACTTCAATAATAGACTATTCCAATTCGAAGTCAGGTATGATCATTCCTACTGGCTCTAACATAACATTTGAGTCTGGTGACTTCAGAGCACTTGTAATTCTCTTGTGACAGAGCAGCAGTCTCCCCTTTCATTCCCAACCAACGTTCTACAACCAACATCTCCCAGGGAGAGCCTCAAGATCCAGTCAGAGGATCTCAACAAAGATAGGGATGACAGCTGGCGACAAAAACATCAGTTTGCCATTCTTAGAAAATGTCAGAGATACTGTTCAGCCTCATGGCAAACTGGGTAAAAATTGGATGTCTAGGGACCACTAAGACAGACACCTGTTCTTTTTTACTTTTCTGAGAGTCAGGAGACAGGCTGAAGCTCCCAGAATTCTTGCTGAGGATCTTTTTGTTTGAATTCTTACTTCACTGGTTTTCAGGTTTTGTTTGTTTGTTTGTTTGTGGGGTTTGGGTTTTTTTTTTTTTTTTTTTGATTATTGGTTGGTTTGGGTTTTTTGGTTCACTGGTTGGTTTGGGTTTTTTGGTTCGTTGGTTGGTTTGGGTTGGGGGTTTTTTGATTTTGTAGTTGTTTTAGCAGGCTAAACTGCACAGCATTCTATCATGATTGTGTCCACTCTTGAATATTTTATCACTTTAGTGTTCACATGATATGAAAGGGATGCACAGAATTATCACTGCAGTACTCTCTCTGCATTATTTACAACCTTGGAGGCTGCAGCACTTCAGCATAATATTGCTAACATAAAAAGGCAGAATTTCCCCTCAAGCCAGGATTTTAGTCTCGTAGTCTGCAGTGCAACATGACTGAAAAAGGTCTATGAACCTCCTTACATTTCCCATCCTCTATCCACCACTTTCTAAATGCTGGCATTCCAATGTGCAAAGTGTCCAAAGAGATAAATCTCTAAGTTTCAGCAGAATGGGAATTAGCAAATCCCTGTACCTCAAAGGAAGAATATATTGCCTTGTTTCACCATTCTGCCCAGTTATTCCCACCCCACCCTTTTTCTTGCCTTGTTAAAGTCTTCTGAAGTTGCCCTCATTTCCTTCCATGTCTTGTTCAAAAGCTGAATGCAGATACAGAAGAACTCCTCAAACGATCTGTCATGGGTGAAGAACATGGGATGGAAATCGTTGCAGGTCTCACTGGCTAAAAACAGAAAAACAAGGAGGGGTGGAATAAAACATGTACAGGCAGGAGCTTAAAAAAAAAAAAAAGTAAAATATAATCAGCCATGAAATTTAGAAAGTAGTGTGTTTGAGTGAAATCACAGCTCTTGGAGCAAAGGATGTCAAAACACTATTGTGAAAAGCGAGCCTTGGTCTACAGTCTTAAAGAAAACAAAACACATTATGGACCCTTGTCCTAAGAGGACCAACAGCAAGAAGAGGAAGCAACTACCTGTTTGTCTGAATATTCTCTCAATGTTTTTTGTTTGTGCCAAGTTTTGTTGTTCAGTCTGGGACAGAGAGGCAAAGGGAAAAAGCACAGTTCTCCTCATCAAAACAAGAGCCTTCCCCACTGCTATAGCAACACAGTCCATCCTGCCTGCTGAGAACCAAACACCAGGGCCCATCACTCACAAAACAGAATTAGATCAATGTACACACTGAAATGTGAAGCTCTGCTGACATGGCAGATGATCTACCATATTGTAGAGAGGTAACAAGAAAAATGTTGACAGATATAGAGATAAGAATATAACTGATTAAATTTGTTCTTTGAAAATAACCAGAATCAAAAGCAATGGATCTTCTATAATCTATCCCCTTTCTGAGACAAACATAATAAAAACTAACCAAACTAAACCAAAAAACAATCCCCGAGCTTCCTGATTTTTAATTAAATACTGGCTTTAATGAAGTAAAAAAAAAATCAAGGAACCCTATAGTGTTGACGATCCCATAATGGAAATGGAAAAGCAGCAGTGTGCTGTGATTCTCCTTGAGCAAAGAATGGATTTTCAAAAACTAAGGACTGAAGCAGTGCTGACCTCTGGAGACATCTGAGCAACCTGAGTAGAGAAGGGCCTTTAGTCAAGAACTGAAAAGAATCTTTAAACTCTGCTATGACTTGCAGGACTACACCAGTAGTTTGCATATCTATGTTCTTAAAAAGGCAAAGAAAAAAAAAAAACAACAGTCAAGATGAATAAGCTTGCTTTATATACCTAGTCCTCAAATCTCTTAGCTTCAGCTTTCACTCCTTCATGAATTCTCCTTTGAACTTTTCCAGCAGTCATTCATATGCCTAAACAGCAGCACCTTTCCTTACTTCAGGATCAAACAGCCACTACTTAGGCAAACTTCCTCCTGTGCAAGAACAACAGAATTATCAAGCACTGGGATAAATCACGTTTTCCTGAGGCTGAATCGCTGTCTGACATTCACTTTCTCTCACTGGAACTGAACAAATTAGAATTAAGACTCCATGCAGGAGGATGTGAATGACTCAGGCAGGCTGACTCCCTGCACCAGCTGCAGACACTTGGTCTTGGTCCCTCTTCTAGGCACAAAATTCTCCTTTCAGTGTGTTTAGTTACCTCTGCTCCCCCACCAGCTCTGCTGTAGAAACATGAACTGTGTTTAGAACCACCTAAACTCACTAAAAAAACAAACAAAGAAAAAAAAGGTTTCTGATCTTTCCCAGCATGCAATATTCCAATCAGAAAGCAAATCTCTGGAGCTTATTTGTAAATTTGAAGCTTAATTTTAACATCAGATTTACTAAGATCTAATCAATTCTTCATCCACATGGAAAGGATGGGAGTTAAATTTGGAGCACAGGTTTAATTTTAATCAAGTAAACTCCATTTACTTCAAAGGATTTGCAGTCAAGGGAGAATTAGTCAAAGCAGGTACCTATATTTATGAGGAACAATTCAATCCCTTCTGAAGAAGAAAATACTTCAGGTGTGCCTTTCAGAGCACCTGAAGCTTCCATTTATTCCGCTGGAGCTGCAAGAGCTCAGAACTTCCAATAGTCAGACCCTTCAGCCCGTAATAATGCCAGAGACACAACAGAACAGAGGGCACTTGTCTTTAAGTCATGAAATACTATAATGATGAGTAGAAGTAAAACAACACCAAGCAGACGAGTGCAGCCAGTACCTTCACTGTATAAATCACAGCACGAAACAAGGCAATAACCCTCGACATGCACTGGCTTTCTGATCCTCCTCAAAGCCTGAGCTTCTCCCTGCTCCTGCTCATAAAAATCAATAAATCAAAATTAATGGAAAGACTAGGGATTCTCAGAAAATTGATCATTGCTTCTAACTCATGCTCCTTATGATAATCAGCCTCACACTGTATGTACTATGAGGGCTGTTCTGCATGCAGAATTAGAGATGCCACCTCTCCCCACCTTTTTTTTTAAGTAGGCAATGGATGGTGTTTAATATCTTTCAGTTGCAAAATGAAAGAGTAAAAATCACTGTTACTGATATAAACAAAGGCAGGATAAATGTTACAAGGCAGGATAAATATCTTAAAGCACAAAACAAATCCTAGGAGTAATTCAAAACCCAATGAGAAACAGCTTCTTCAAAATTCCCACAATCATCCACATAGCAGGGAAAAAAAGAAATCCAGTCTGCTTCAGCAGTAGCCTTTTGTATGCTTTGAAAATTCTATCCACACTAATATAAAATCATAGAATTCAATGGAAAAATCTTCAGGCTGCAGCTCTAGTTAAATCTATGTCCTTCTCAGAGTGTTTAAATGTCTAATGAAGGATAACCCTTCTCCCAATATTTCTGTTCTCCTTTTGACAGGTGAGTTGAGGATGAAGGGAAAAGTGATGCTGTTGTGGCTATTGTGTTGAGACGAAAGTAAGACTAAGTTACAAACTACTGTCTTTGCCCACTCTCCAACCCCAAGTCAGCATTTCCAATATCAGACCACTGAGTGAGCAAATTGAGAGGCTGCCCAGTTTTAACAATTAAAAACTTTTTGAATTTATTTTTTCACTAACTTGCAATTTGACTAGTTCTAAACTGAAACAGAGCTCTAGTCTTGGAAAATTTTGGACACCTTCTGCATAAGAGCTGTGTGCAAAATTCTGGCCCTTAAGCCCAGTACTTCCCAACCATTCTTTTTACAACCAATGACCAACCACATTTACAACCACATAAAAACATCCACATGGCTGCAATGTGGGGACACAAATCATCATGATTATTCACCATCAAGTTTTAATTACACCTCTGAGAGATCACCTTCAAAATGCAAGCCACAGATGTCTAACCTACATAAATCAGGTGAAGATCTTGTTGATTTTCCATTCTTGGCACACTTATTGAAGCTGTAGATCAATATGCCACCTCTCAGGATAAAAATAGTCCCCCAAGTTTCTAGCTGAACTATAGCTGGAACTTTGAGAAAGGAGCTTAGTTCATTACTCATCATAAATTCCACTGGCAAAAAGAAAAAGAAAAAAAAAAGATCTAATTTGTACCTGGGAGTTATTGTGGTTCCCACAGTGTGTATTTTTAGTGTCTACCCAACACAATTTTGTCTGTCAGTTGCTTCCTAAATTACAATAAAGACATTCAAGCATCCCAGACTGTTTGAGGAGTAAACAGATTTGACATGTTACATTGTTCCTCTGTGGATTAGTAGAAAACAACAGGGGAAAAAAATGGTGAGAAAGAAGAAAAGAGTTGTACCTTCATTTTGTACCCCATCTCTAAACACCTTTTCCCAGGAAAACAAGTATCATCAGGGTTGAATTTCCTCAAGCTGTGTCAAGAATAGCTAGGTATTTGCATATTTGCATAAGCCTGTCTTGAAAGGGCACAGATTATGTGATGATGTTTCAATAAGCGTTTTGCTTGAAGTACAGCAGAGATTTAAATGTCCAAGTTGCTGTGGGGAACTTAACATGGACAACAGGGATTTCTCCATGCAAGACAGACTCCAGGAAAGAACCAGTGCACCAGACCAGACAGCAGACTGCTGTGTCATCTCACTGTCCAAAACAGTATGAAAAAAAAGTCCACCAGTTCAACAGAAACTGGCTGACTGCTGTAAGGGCTCATTACATTTCCCCCCCACGTTAAAAAGTAGACTGCACGTAGATATCTTCAATATGTGGTTTCCACTTAAAAGGGAAGGAAAAGATTAATAAAGTTTCTTATCTTAGATTGTTTTGTGGAACACCAGGGAGTAACACAGAGATAAGATCACCCTGCCCCCAAAGCTAGAACAGCAGGCAGAGACACAGTGATACAACTCTGTAGGCAAGGTACTGCCCTTGATCTCAAAGAAAGAAAACTCTGCTTTCTTTCTCACCCTGCTAAACTGCTGTGTTGATACTTCTCGTCCCCCACCGTGTCTCTAAAACGGCATGTGGTCATTCTGACCTGCTTTGTGACGTTCTTGAATTCAAGAGATGAAAAAGATTGTACTGCTATGAAAGCCATATCTATCATGAAGGGAATGTTTGAAATTAGGAACCACCCAATCTGTTATTTACGAAATCCATTCATGACGCTGTGGGGGATCAAGGTGAGGTGAATTAAACATTCATTTTTCTGTAAATTTAAGGCTTGGACCCATGAAATTGGGAATGCATATGAAAGGCAATCACAAATGAGACACTTCATTTAAGGATGTCAGTTATGTACAATCATTCTACAAAATAGAACTCAAACAGACCTGATTAAGTAGATCATAAATAAAAGTGATAAGGTTGCTCTGAATTCTCAAATATTTAAAAAGTGGCGAGTCAGTTTAAATCAATCATGTTACTCATTCAGCCATCTAAACACGGTCACCTGGCAAAAATGCTGTCATGCAGAGAGGCAGGCAGACACCTGTGGTGAGAAGTCAGCCTCTGTGTTAGGGGAGGTATTAACAGATCCTGTGCACCCTGAAACTCATCAAGAAAAGCATAATGACGTTTCATAGGAGCAATTTTGAGGTGAGGGATGCAGTGATGCTGAACCCTGGGAAAACTGGTTTGCAACATCCCAGGGAGAGAGGGGTTCAAAAACATCACCCTGTCTGAAAGGTACCTGGGAGCCATGTGATCCAATTTTCAAAGAGAGCTGTGCTTTCTCTTCCTGAGCTGCTGCTTAATTCAGCGTGAGTCATTTATCCCTTCAGCTGTTTTCCCAAATTTCACAGAATGGAGATGATAATATTTCAGAGGAGGTGGGTGGAAAGAGCCACTGCAGTTTCTGAAGTGCAGCAAGATCCACAAGTGAAGCGTGCCATACGGACCTTGGAAATATCATCTCCACTTGGCATGGACTCCTCTGGGATTATTATTTGCCAATAAGAGAAGGACCAAAGAGCAACTAATTCTCAGTAGCTCTCAAGAGGAGAAGCACTGTAATTTCTGCCTCTCCCTGAAAATGCAATACAGTAAAAATAACTACTGCCACGACTGTTTTTATATATGCAATCAAAAATTCTCTCAGTAATACAAAAACATGTAAAAAAAAGAGCACCTAACACAGCAGAAATACAGTGATTGCCAAGTTTTCTAAACTGCTGATCCCTGTGGTCTGCCGGCCATAATTTGAACCTTTGGCCATCTTTCTGGCACATGACAGGGAAACAGTGTAATTTAAAGCAAGGAAGGCCACTGGCAGTGGCAGTGCAGTAATGAAGCAGTAATATTGCTGCCAATTGTGTGATTTTCTTTCCTAGGGAACAGTTCCTTTTAGAAGACTCAACTGGTATTAGAACAAAAGCCACCAAAATTGCCTAGCAACACAGGGCTACAAGAGAGCTTCACCATTTTACCTTACCTGATCACATATTTAGTTGGAATAGAGACTAAAAGAAATTGCTAAGTACACAGCAAAACCCATCAACTCAAACTCCTAAGAACATAAGGCAATACCATTTCTCAGAACCTGTGACATCTATAATGGTGCTATAGAGGGAAACTGGAAATAAAAGCACTCATAAAAGGCATCCTATGGTCTGCAAGTTTCTCAGAGCTGAGAATAAATTTTAATATGCAATGAAAAACGAGGATTTCATGAAACTTCAGGACTAGGATGTTCATGACATGGGCAGCCCCAAGCTCTTCAGTAACTTCCCCAAATTTGCTTTTAAGGTGACTGCAACTTTGTCAGAAAATCAGATCATATATAATTAAATAAAGGAGCCACTCTTTAAAAATCCACTTCTCCCCCTGTCCCAAATAAAAGTGGTGAAAGAAGAACCCTGACTACTGCAGCACATCTCCATAAAGCCCTGCTCTCATCACTACCAACAGGTCCAGCAGTCCAGAGGTGGCAATAAGTAGGCATGACACTCACTCTGCCACATCCAGCAGTAATGGTAAACTGAAAGAAACCAGTGGAGCCAGTGGTGTCCACACAGCCAGGCTGACTCTGTAAAAATAAGGACCCTTTGCAGCTCTCAGTAAATACAGAGATTTCACTGTACCTGCTTAGACCAGACCTGAAGGATGAAAACCTTAGTTTGGAAATGCAAACAGATAGCCAAAGTACAAAGAGAATTTTTAAAAAAGGCTCTTATACTCAACAAGGAAATGAGAAAGATTACAAAGATCATCATGCTGGTAAGAGTTCCCCCATCTCGTTCAAGAGCAGCCTATTTTTGTTTGTGACAAAACAGGTGCCAGTTATAAATAAATCTGAACTGCCTCTGCAATCTGTCACAGCATAGTGATGGGCAACAGGAAAGTTATCTGCTTCCCTCTTGATTTCTCCTTTACTTCCAGTACTAAAGAAAGCAGTAACCAATGACAATAATAAAATGTAGTTTTAAAACCTGATGGATAAATTGTAATATCATTTTCAGCAGTGAAGGAGCACTTCATATGAATTAGTCATGCACTTCTAGGAGAAAACTCCGTGAGAGTGGAAACTATGAAAAAACAAGGGCTTAAATTCATCATACAAAAAAAAAAAAAAAAATTCTTCTTCTGGGAAGAAAAGGACATAGGTCCACAAGCACATATCTCTAATTATGCTCTGGTATATTTACAGTATCCCTGAGCAACAGTATAGAATCATAGATTTATCTACATTGGAAAAGACCTTCAAGATATCAGAATGTTAGTTGATTAACGTAAGAAATTTGCTTGGGGCCTATGAAGTCATTATGGTCACTTCCAGCAAACATATAGAATAAGGGGGAAGTAGATATATCAAGAAAACTCTACAGAAGGTTCATTAACAAATAAAGATATTACACAAAACTTTCTTACAAATGTTAACACTGCTTCTCTGTCAGGTTCCTGACATGTTGGAAAGCACAGAGGGCATTGATGGCTACATGAAAGCTTAAAAACTACCAATTGAACCACCATACAAGAAAGCATTTCTCACAATTTCTAGGCCCACAGATTGTCTACTTGAAGTCCAGCAGACACAGGTAGTGGAACTGACAGACAGCCAACTAAGCTCAGACCTATGAAGAGAAGCACCTTCTCACATCTGTTCCATGCTGATACCCTGTTCCTTTACCTGTTGCACCCTTTCTCTTAAATCCCCAAGAAACTAGACTTAATCTCACTTCCAGACAAATCAGGAAGAATGCCACTGGCAATGGGGAAGGTAGATATGCAGCATTTATAAAGAGCAGTGTATAGCAATCACTCTGTGCAGCCACCCTTTTTAGCCCTACAATACCCATTGGCAAGCTTTATTGATAAATGCCACATTCTGGCACATTTTCTAATAACTGTTGTAGCACCTGAGACACAGAACTCTGAGGGCTGGGGTCAGAAGTTTCTGGGTGCAGAAGCAGACATTTGTTCTGCCGCTGCTTGTGCATCTCCTTGATGTCACCTCCCACAAGCACTGCAATGAGAGACTGCTGTTCATGGCAGAGTTGCTGACTTTCCATGTCTTACTTTGGCTGGTTTAGAGAGCATCAGCTTATTGCTTCTCCTCCTGAAGGGATTCTTGCTAAAAAGCAAACGCTTACCTCTAATTACTCATTTCCTTTATTAGGAAGTTACAAAGATGGTATTACAGGTTATAATTCATGCCTCTCCAAAGACCTTCTGTGAGATACTTCATCCAGAATGTACTCTGGTTACCATTTGAAATACAGAGCATGCTGTTTTGATTCACAAGAGGGGAGGAACTGTCACTGAAAATTAATTCTGCTTTAAGTAAGCTGGCTAAGATTCCATCTGTAAGCAAAACTTAAAGGAGCCTATGAAAACTTGCAGGGAAATCACTGCAAACAGTAACCAGGGAACTCTTATGGACTTTTTTTTAGGTTTCCCCATGCTACCTAACCATCCCCATCCCTGTTCCTGCACATGGACATCCTCGTTAAAATCAGATCCTTAAACCTATACTGCAAAGAAACTATGTAGTCCTTGTGTAAAACAGCTAGAGTAAAGAACATATTTTTGGCAGGGTATTTGGTCTTCCAAGTGAGCAAAAGGAGGACAACTACAAGGAGAAAAACCAAATGAAAAAATGGAGAGGCCAACAAGCCAACAGTAAAGTCAGGAAGGAAAATATTCTTTTTCCTGGTACCAAGGTATTCTTCTATTAGGAAAAAAGGTTACAACTGAATTACCCATGCAGACTTGGCACAAACCATCTGTACTTGCCATCAGTGGTGTCTGCATATGAGATGCCTGCTCTGCTGCATTTTTATGACAGGCTGTTAGGCTGCCTTCAGTGCCCCCATGGTGGGATATGAGACAACTGGCTGCCTGATACCTCTGCCTAATCAGTCAGGCCAGGTTTCAAAATGTAAAAACTGTGAGAGCGAAGGTCCAGTTACCTAGAAGGTGAACTAAACTGACCCAGCTCCTCTGCCATCACAGAAAATGGAACAGGACAAAAGCACTCTGATTTCAACCACTTGCTTTGAATCAATCCCAGATATACTCAAAATGCTAAACAAGATAAGAGACAGACCCAGGAGGAAATGAAATCAATATCAATAAAAAAAAGATTGTCTGTGATTAAGGTGAGGGAGTTCACTTTGTCACACATCCTAGAGCAATGGTGCCTCAACTTTCATGTCAGATCTGTTCTGAGCTATGCTGAAACTACACTGCTCCTCAAGAACTAGGATATGCACAGCTAGTATCTGCCCTTGAGTTCTTCAAAAATATGTGTGGTGCCATCACTGCTAGAGCCCCACCTTAGCAGTAACACCTCATTTCCCTCCCCTTCAGCACCTCCACAAACTGTACCTCCTTTAAAATATGCATATTTGTAATGCATGCACTAAATTGCCAAACAAAGTCTTCCCCCCGCCTTTCGTGAAAATAAAATGTGAGAAAGAAGAAACTCGCTACTGGACACTCTGTAGAGGCAAAATCCTGTGCAATAAGCCCCAGGCTGGGAGCACTCCTTAGCATGTCTACAGCCCACTCTCTATTCCATTCTTGGTCTGCCACAGGCAACCAGCAGCTCTGAGCTTGGCAGTGACAACATGGTGATCTGTGGGGAAATCTGTGGGCAAATCCTCCCACTCCCAATCCTTCCTGAAACCCAGATGGACTGGCTGAGGCAGAGGTCATTAACTCACGGTGAAAACCACTTTACTTATCTAACTGCAGCCACCTACGCTATTTTCTCCCCCTACAAATAGTGTTAATCTGTAAATTATGTTTTAACTCTCTGAGCTAGAGTCCCAAAGTCAGACTGACAGAACAAAAATAAAAGCGCTGAAGCATACTCTTTTTAACACAGACCAAACTGAGTAATTGCGACTCACAAAATGGGAAAACAGTGATGTGGCAGGGTGCAAGCTGCTCAGGAAACACTGAACCTCAGTGCTTGTTAGTGTTTTTGTCCAAGATCATCACCATAACATACTATATGCCAAGCATCTCCAAATGGCTTTGTGAACATTAATCAACCTCTAGAAAGACAGTACTTAACACTCACTCTTCAAAAGTCATAAGTTTGACTTCTTAAAAGGAAATGGAAAATCAAATTAATTAAGCCACAGTCTTAACAAGAGAAGCTATTTAAATAATACCTTTCCAAGTGGCACATTCACCTCATAAGTTACTCCACTGGAGTTTTTCACTTCATAGACCAATATGAACAAAGCTGTATGATCCTACAGCTGCCAGAGCATAGTTTTGGATAGGTAGAACTGCTGTCATCAAAAGTTATGTTTTAGAAATGTTTAATTAGGCTGTAACATCATCCTACTTTATGTTATTGCTCTTTTTTATAGGCTGAAACATAAACCAGCATTTCAGTCATACCACTATAAAAAATAGTATGTTAAAACATCGCTTTTTAGTCTGGAAAAACAGGTCACTTGCCTAAAGGTATTCTAAAGAGTGCAAACATTTTGAAAATAATTCCTGCCCTATATCCTAGTGTATTTGCATTGTATACTAACAGATATAATTCATTATAACTCTCAACTTTTTGGTTTCGAAAGAAGCTTAAAGAATCACCTAGTTCAGGTTAAGTGAACTAGTGCAGGTTGTTTCCTCATGATGATGGGAGATAAAAAGTCGTTGAGTATAAACCAAGTGAATACATGGGAGACTGGGAGAGGAAAGAGGCCCAGGAAACACATTGCTGAGGTCACATCTTTGTAAGATATCAGAATCAGGACAACAAGGATGAAATTGAATCTACAGTATAATCTCTCAAGTATTATTAACAGCACAGTATTCCCTGTGAGCTTGTTCCATTACTTGTGTAGTCTCTAGTTTTACTGTTGTCATTGTTACTTGATATGTATTTTCTCTTTTGTATTGTAAATCCATTATTTGTTTTGTCCTTGTTGACTACAATAATTGAATAAAGTAATTTTTACATCATGCCTTGAGGTTCCTGAATACATTTATATTTTTCAATCACTTTATTCCACCCTGACCATGAGTAATTGCCTAATTTTTCCTTGAGGATCTTATTTGCTGAAGAGTACTATCACTCACTCCAGAAATATGTCTGAATACATGAGGATCACAGAACAGAGACATAGAAAGATGAAAATAATGATTTCTCAGAACAAACAAACAGACAAACAAAAAAGAAGCAAGCAAAACCCTTCAGCTGAATTTTCTCTGTTGGACTCTGGCTGTATTTGAAAAAGGATCTGAGCTAACCTTCTTAGAAATTCTCTCCTCTTACTCCCATTGCAGATACTTAGCAATTTCAGATAGGAAAATGAAAGTCATATTGTATATATAAGACCACTCTTTGTTTCTGCATTTCAATTTAAAATTAGTTCTCAAAATTTAGGATTATTGCTTGGCTGTTTTTTTACAAATCATTATCCCACTCATGTCTCAAGAGATATTTCATATAAGGCAAGTGAACTATCCTCACTTTTATTAAAACAAACTCATTCATAACAGAAGCTAAACAATATATATTCATCTGGAAAAAAAAAACCCATCATGCCCTAAGAAAGAATTTTCCAGATTTTCTTGACTGAATCTGACCATCTGTGACATATACAGATTATTAGCGTCAATTCACAAACTGTGAAGGAATACATCTGGAAAAGGAAAGTGTTTCCCAATCTACTGTGACAAGTTACAGAAATAACATTTCCAAATCAACCATCAAGAAATAACTCAGATTTCAAATGAGTTTTTGAAAAAATAGCTAAGTTTCTCTATTGCCAGAAGGACAGGTTGGATATGTTGGTTTCAAAATCACAAAGGCAAAAGAAGCACCAGACTGATGCTTTTAGAAAAGTAAGTGTCAACTCCTTCCCATTTAAACTTGTAAAAAGTAGTAGAAACTTCTCCTGTGTTAGATTAAAATTCAGCAGCCAGGAGTTTTTCCCAGCAAAGAATTACAGAGAATATGAACTGAATTGAATTCTAAACCTCTGAGGTTTTGGTTTAGGGATTGTATTTGGATTATTTTTAAACTGGAGCACAACCTGGTTCAATATCTGGAAATACCTCCTGAGCATGGACTGGCACAAACTTAGGAAATTCATTGCTCTTGGCAGCTCAGCGGAATGGCTCAATTGAAAGTGGAAACACTCCATCCCCAGTTGCAAGTTGCTGAGCCTGGAGAACTATAACCTGGTCATTGCAAATATTTCTGCTCCTTGCAGTCAAACCACTCCATGTATCTGCAACTGGCTGTCACAAGGTCAGAGCACTTCTCTCCCTCTTCCTCTCCTATGTCCCAAACATAGCATTAGCACCAACCCCACTCCCACAGTACAGCAGATGAGTTCCAGCTTAAACTGGAACCATTTCAAAATAGACTCAACTGATTTCTTCTTTACCCAATTATATTTCAGAGGTCAACACCTCCTGAAACAATGAGATGCAAGGGGTTCCACTTTTCCCTAGTAGATTTAACAGCAAGCTAAAACTTACAGCCTTCTTGTTTTCTTTCTCATTCCTGAATGACATGATGGAAATTTCTTTGAAAGTAAAATCAGCAGAGTTAAGATTTTTAAGATGTGAGTTCAGGCTATCAGTGGGATTTGACAGCACAAATGTCATTCCAGGTGAAGGTGTGCTCCAGTGGATGCCCACACAAGCAGAGGAGGGATTTCTGCCACCTCCCAAAAGGAGCAACTCGGACACACAGTGGGGGACATGAGGCCACCCGGGGGTGCCACACTTCTGTGCTGTAGCCCTGATGTGGTGCCTGGCCTAGTGTCCCCTGAGCCCAGAGAATGGGCCGCAGAGGACCTTGCTCCTGTCACACTGAGACTTCGGTCCCCTCATTTGGTGTTCACATTTGTAAATAGCCACAGTTCCTTGACGCTCTCATAAAGACTTCAGGTCTCACAGAAACGTCAGTTTTCACAGCTACCCACATGAAGGTACCCCAATTACATGCCAAACTTACTGCTATGTAAATTGCAAGAGAATCTGATTTATATAAAACATCCTCTTTCTTAAATCATGCCACTTCCTTCACCATAAAACACCCTTTTCTCTCATGAAGTCCATTCTCTCTGACCTACAGGAGGCCTTGCAAGCAAGGCAGATTTTTAATAACTTTGTCATGCAAGAAGAATAAAAAAGCAAACACAAGGCTTATACTTAACAAAGAGAGGAGGGAAAGGTGAAATTAGTTATTGTCATGGCTGATCTCAATGGCAAGCTCAGCTTCAGAACAAATTTTGAAAGTAAGTAAGAACATATTGAGGTGAATAGAGACTGGAATAAATATTGCACAGGCTTACCAGGAAGGGATCAAGTCTGATTCATCTAATCTTTGACAAAATAACTCTTGTTTCTCATGGGTGAAATGTGGTGGGCTTTATCAGCACAGCAGACGATTTAGCTCTCCTGCATCTGACTTAAGAAAAATATTTTGATATAACTCTGTGTGCCAGGCAGAAAATCAGTAATTCATCTGGACAAAATAGGATTTGAGACAAGAATCAGTGTGGTGGGTGAGGCGCAGACCATGCATGGAAATAACAAAAAGGAAAGGGGAAATATCAAGCTAAGCGCTAGCTAAGTGCTAGAATTTCTCAGAAGTCAGTCTCAGACTCCAGATTTTTGTTAATAACTTTGGCACAAAAATCTAAGAGTACCTCTACAAATTTTGCTGGAGCCCAAAACTGGTGACATTGCTGATGTTCTCATAAGAGAGAATCAGACTGTCATAAAGGAAGGACTTTGAGGCCCAGGGAAATCAGAATGGTATGGCACAGAAAAGATTTTGGGTAATCAAAAGGATTTCTGCTCTGAGACTCATCAGCTGTAAAATAAAAGATTAGAAAAGAGACAATTTGTATCATTATGGCAAAATTATTGTCATCATTATGACAAAAGTCCTAAGAAAAGCAACTGTAATCCTGAAATACAATCAGTGAGAAATTTCTAGCACGGGCAGTGAAGCATAAAAATAACGTGGTACAAGGCACTGGTAATACACAAGTTGGAATAACACCTAAAATTCTGAGCACCTGAACACAAGACACAGGGACTTAAAGGAGAACACAGAAGGAAGGACTCCTAAAATGGTCAGCAAGTGGAGAATGGTATTGAAATGGACTGAAATGTCTATGTTGGTTTAGTTTGACACAGTGAAGGCTGAAATTAAATAACATAAATACATGGAGGAAAGGAGAGAAACAAAAGGGAATACTTTTATAATAATTTTTTTCTTAAATAAAGAAAAAATCTGGCACAAATATTTACAGATTTAAACTACTTCTGAATATATTCAGACTGGAAAGGAAAAGGATTTGAGCCCTCTCATCCATGAAAAGAATAGTGATTAGTGTAAGGATGCAGTTCAATAATTCCCTGAATGGGAATATGTGTTGTGTCTACCTGCAGCGATCCAGTTCTCACCCTTCATTTTCACTTCTGCAGTAGTGCTGTTTTCTGGATTTATCATTAAATCAGGCCAGCTACCCCTTAGCTCCTGAATATTGTGGAACTGCTGCATTCATTTGCTTCACCTTAATTTGACTAATGCTGATTTACTGAATCTACAGTAAGAAAATGTACTGACCATAAAAAGCATACACAAAAAAAAAAATCTGTTTCAAGTAAAAGAAGTTACTCATCCTGCACACTGCCAAAATCCTTTTTATTTAAACCTTTGTAATACTTTACTGAAAACTAAACTGCACTAATGAGGGTGTTACATCATCAGTCACAGAAAGCATTAGGGAACTCAGGGACAATTCAGAACATTTCAATAATCATCATGACATTGCCATCTTAGCAAACAATAATTGTGTGCACTCTTAAATGTACAAAAATGGAGAGGAAACTAAGGAATCTGCCCTGCACTCACACACTATTTCTGACAGTTTCATGACTATTACAAATATTGCATTGTTACTTTTTCTCCTTTCCCACTTTTAACTACTTTTCTCACATGATCATCTTTGAAGGTCTCAGTATGTTAAGATGTTCTAACTTTGTGTTAGCGGTTGAAGTGGCTGGAATTTCAGGTAAACACTACAATACCCTCTAACCTTTGGCAACAAAGCTCACACCTCCTCTGCAGTGTAGAAGTGGACCAACAATAGCATAATCTACAGCAGGTTTTGCTTATCAGCTGTAGACCAGAACATATCAACTGGGACTGAAATTTTTTGAGTTTTTCTCGCTAAGAATCACACACCACAACTCTGTTTCTTTGAGTATAGAATAGGGTTAATATTTTCTTTCTTCCTCTGAGAGTGATTCTTCAGATGGTCTAATACATATCACTTGTCATGGTATCTCTACCAGTATGTCAGAAAAAACTTTGTCCTGGGCACTCATCATCCAATTCAGTCTTGGCTTGATGGGAGGCAGAGCACTCAACTGTTCTAACAAATCAGCTCTCCAACACTCCAGAAGTGTGGCATAAAAGTCAGCTCCACCTTAGACTCCCACAGGAAAAAGAACAGGAAGATAGAAATGAGGCACAACAGTTCCTTTTATTAAATAGATTACTTACTGAGTAGTTGACTGATGTTTTCCTTTTGAAGAGATTATCTCTCTGATAAATCATCACAGAGAGCCTTAATAGTCACCTCTCATTTAAACATCAGTATTTGAAAGCTGGTGCATAATTTCTTAGTAAATCTCTAAATTACATAAATGCAGGGATATGTTTACCCCAGCCATGCACCCCACAATGATGGTGCTGCCACATCTAGTACTGAATCTTCCATGAAAAAAATTCTTTAGTTGTGCTCTGAATATATTTTTCCCTGCCTACCAACCTTCACTTTCCCCATGCTGAACAGCACTGATACTGAGTGTCACTACAGGTCCCCAGTTCCCCAAAAACTCTTCCCAAAATAAGCCTAGAAGTTGCTCAAATTTCACTACTTGAAAAAAAAGCCCAAAATAGGAAAATTGCTTTTTAAGAGTGCAAAGAACACCTGCTTAATATGAACATATCCAGAAGAGCCACGGGGTAAGCAAACTCTGATCCAATGGCAGAACTAAGCAGAGTAGTCCAATACATGCTTATGCCACAAATCTCCTTATTTTATTACACAAGAACATCTTCATGAGAAGTATTTTAGCTATGATTAGTATATTGCTGGGAAAAAAGAGGACTATCTATATCACAAGAAAACTGTTTTTTTTTGAAGCATCTTCTACACCATTTTTTATTATGAATGGTTCTGATAACCCATTTTGCGTGACTCATGGCCAAGAAGTTGTCTGCAATTTGGTAAACTTTGCTGATAATAATGAGTTGGGCATTAAAGACTCAGGCTTCATCAAAATCATCCTAGAATATAATGGTTTCGTTTGGAAGTGACCTTAGAGATCATCTAGTTGCAACCCCCTGACCTGGGTAGGAATATATTTCACTAAACCAGACAACTTTGAGCTCCATCAAGTCTTGAACAGTTTCGGGGATGAGGCATCCATAACTTCTCTGGGTATCCTGTTCCAGTATGTCATCACGTTCACAGTAAAGAATTTCTTCCTAATATCTAATCTAAACCTACTCTCTCAGTTTGAACACATTCCCCCTCGTTCCTCTCTGTGTTGTAGGTTCCCTTCAGGTACTGGAAAGCTGCAATTAGGTCACTCTGAGGTCAGCCTCTTCTTTTCCAGGCTAAACAAACCAAATTCTCTCAGTCTTTCCTCACAGAAGAGGTACTCCATCCCTCTGATTGCCTTGGTGGCCTCCTCTGGACTGGCTCCAACAGGTCCATGTCCCTCCTGTGCTGGGACCCCAGAGCTGGATGCAGCACTGCAGGTGGGTGTGGGTGTGTATGTGAGTGTGCCTTTCTCCCTCTTATTGATCTCACCAAGCAGTATCTTCCAACCTGCAGTAACAGAGTTGTCAGATGTCTGATATGCAAACAGAGGAAGAGCAGTGGGGACAATCTTACTAGACCAACTGGTGTTTGCCAAAGGTAAGCAACCAAATTCCAGGCTTAAGGAAGAGCTTGCACACTGGGAAGCATTTCCTTCCTGTTTCTGATACAATCAGAGAAATGCAGCAAGCTTTTTGCTAAAAGCTTGTCATACTGTTTTGTGAAAAACTTTTCCCCCCATTGTACCCATTAGCCTAAAAAAACCCTATTTTTCTTAACAGACTTTGCCTCTTTCAGAGTAACATAAAAAATAACATTTTACCCGTGCATAATACTATAAAAGCAAATGTCTGGCACTGTCTTGGAATGAGCCCTTCTTGGACTTGACTGGGAAGATCTAGAATTCCTTCAGAGAGAGATGGTAACATAGCTGTGCATGATCTTTCTTTCATTTTTCCTATTTTCAAATAAAAGCACATGACCAAATATTGTTCAAAAGATAAATATTTACTCTAATAATCCTACCTGGATGTCTAGAAATGGACACTAAGCTCTCAAAGGACTTAAAAAGTTCACTTGTGGAAAGAAATCTCCCCAAAAGAAAGATATACAGGTCACACAATTTAAAACCAACTGCAAAGTCTTCACAGAACACAAACTTCGTGCCAGATAATGACAGCTTCCTTTGAATGAGATTTAATGAAATTGAAGAAGGGATACAAAATGCAAGGATAATCTCTACTCCTCAAGAACAGCAGTATTAATCTACTAACACTAATCATAATACCAAAGACATAGGTAAACGCATGAAAAGTTGTAGTGACTTATTTTCACAACAAATCACTCACCATCAGTACCTTGAAACATTGGGTCTCCACTGCACTGTGCCTATTTCCACAGGAGGAACCTGCTGGCAGGGCTCCTGACACTGATCCCAAGCCTCAGTGGTTGGGCTGGAATCTCTTTCTCTCCCAAGAAATTAAAACAATTATATTTTAGCATCTCAAGTCAAGGGCAGAAGAACCCACAGGCTCTAGAATCACATGGACAATTTTGCAAGTGTCCTGAAGTCAGCAACAAGTAACAGGTAACATTTGTGACAGTCAGCTGCTATCACAGCCAACCCAGAAAGTCTCAGTTATGTGCAGGTCAAACTCCATTAGATCCCACATACACAGAGGAGGTACTGGTTGGTCTGGTTCAAAAGTGCAGCAGCACTGGCACATAGGAGGGGTGGTTTTTTAATTAAAGTAGCCCAAGTACTGTATAAGTCATGTGAAAGAAAGAGTACTTGGGCTTAGCCCACTACTAATAAACACAAGATTAAACAGGAACAAAAAGAAACCCAGAGAGTCCTAAGCACAGATTTTGTGGTGAGAATTCAACGTGGGTGGATAAAGGAAGCAGTTAGAGGGAGGTGGTATGTGTGTATGAGTGTGTTTGGTTGCTTTTTCTTTTAAAACTTTCTTCCTCCACTTTAGAAAATAGTTATTTGTGTATTTACTGGATACAAGCCATTCTTATGACTCAAACGCTCCTGCCTAAGACATTGAAAAATAAAAAAACCCCCAAAAAACAACAAAACCAAAACTGCTCTACTAGCAGGCACAACAGAATTATACACAGAAAAAGGTAGAGATTGCTTCACACAGTTAAAAAGGAGACGCACCACGTGGCGTGTGTAGGCACTTGTGATCAGGGACCTGCGACATCAAAACAAACCATTTTAATGATAAAACAAGGAAAATAGAATGTGAGAAATACTTCTCCTGTTCTACTAGCATTAATCTATCTCAAGACAGAGTATATCTTGCAAACATTTCCATAGGAATGTCTTCTAATTAATTCAAAGAGGAAGTCAAAGAGACTATTCACATAAAAACTTTGTTATTGTACGTATATTAAAACAGACAAGTGTCAGGAAGTCTTTGGCAACAGTGTTTGAAGAACAGCATGAATACATTGCTTTATGGGCTGTTTCTTCCCCCTCTGCATATTCAGTTTTGATTAAGTCTTTTATAAAGTCTAAAGAAGATGAAGCACTCTTGCACAGACAACAGTTGGATATACTTTGAGCCCTGCATTTATTATAGTACTTTTGGAGATCTTTTTCAAGTGCGTAGGACTAATTGGTAGCAATCCAGTTGAAATTATACAGGCTTAGATTCAGGTTTCAGTTATTCATATGGAGGAAAAACTTTTGCTAAACTGATACATGGGAAGTACCATGATCTGGTCTGCAGGAAAAGGATGACATTACATACAGGCTTAGTAAGTAGTATCTTAGTTAACACATGAAAGAAGGTTAAAGAGGAACTTCTGAGAACATCCTAGGCTGTGATCTCAGTAGAATTGGTAATTTATATTTTAATCTTCCCTGATTTTTTCTATTTTATATAAAATATTATTGATCAAATTTTTCTTTTCTCAAACCTTTTCACAACTTTTTGGATCATTTTGAGGGTGGAAGGTTGCAAAGCAGATTTCCCTGAGCATAAATCACCTCACACTTTTTAGTGATCCATGTAACATAAGTATGATTGCTCATGTCAGCATTGCTAAACTGTTTTTTTTTCTTGTTGGCTGGTTTTCTTCAGGTTTCTCTTTTTTGTGATGTTGGGATTTTTAACAACACAGAAGGGAGGAGCATTAGAAAGAGCCCAACAGGCTCAGTGATAGATGAAAGGATGGGAGAGTCTCTGACCATTGTGAATGACTGACCTAGCCTGTGTCTGAGGAGAAGATAACAATACAAAAGCTGATGAAGGTAATCTCCCAATAGGCAACCATAAGACTGAGTTGTGAAGACCTTATTTACTACTGGTTGACTTGGCATAGAAGCCTTCCAAAAGTATCCCTACCATACAATAAACAAACAAGCAAACAAAAGAAACCCCACAACACCCCTCCCCTCAAATCTCTGTATATTCAGGATCTATTTCATCTAAGTGGGAGACTTGCTCTCTGGATCTCATTTCCAGAAGGTGCTCTTCTCACAGAAAAAGGACTGATGCACTTCACATCTCCTCAAAAGCCCATCCATTTCCTGATAAACTCAGGAGGACACAGCTTCAAAATCTAAATAGTGTTCAACTTGTACCTCACCATCCAAGGAGAGTGGCTGACAGGTCAGTTCTTCCAGACTTTACTTTATCCAGTGTGGCTCAGGCTTACTGTTGTATTTGCAAGAGTTCTCATCAATCATTTTGGCAGTTTAGATTTACAATGGTGTTGGACTCCCATGACACTATGTTGAAAATTTTCTATGGATTCAACTTTGGCTGGACTCTGCTTTTCCTAAGGGAATCCTCACTTTCCTCTGCATTGCACCAAATATAAGAGTAAAATTTCATCTTTTATGTCCCTCTGCATAGAAACAGAAGCAAATATGAGGAAATTCTAGAGGCATAAGTGTTTCCTGCCATCAAGTGTTCAGATACATATTCTTTTTTTCCTACAATTATTACTTTAATGTTCACAAAGTAAAAATTTCATATTTTGTATGTGGTACTCCATGGCTGGCTATGATCTAGAGGAAGTATAAACCAAGTGAAGTCATCAATATTATATCAAGCAACTCAATAATGTTATAGAACCAACTGTCACTCTACTGCACCAACATCCATCAGATAAAATAATTGATAGTGCCCCAATCAATTGGTATAAGGGAAATAGAGTCATTATATGCTGGTACTGAGCCAGGGGATCAATATCTCCTTCAAACACAAACATCTCTGCCTGGCTTTGACATTAATTACCCACAAATATCTCCACATTGATATGCCAGTGGGAGACCATTATCCTATGTCAGCATTTAATAACTTTGGTATTCCCCTTTAATCCTCACTGTGCTGACCTTACCTCTCTTGACAGCCACACTTCAGGATATCTCTCAACTCCTTCACTTCCCACACAAAGGATTTGTAGTCATGTTTGTGTTTTATGCAATTTCCTATTCATCTTCTCTTTTGCTGAAAACTTACATCCATCAGACCTGGAGGCTCATAAAACTGAGCTCATAGACAGGGTGCATGGTAAATGCCAGGAATTCCATTGGGACATCAACGGAATTTCTGGCCTTCACGTGCACTTTCTATCTAGCATGGAGTCATTTGTGTCACCTACTATCAATATTTACATTATAAATGTCAGCAGTAATTTTTGGTCTGTGATGGCACTCACATTAAGCTTTCGCCTGAAGCCTCTCTCCCCGCCCGCCCCGAAAAACAAACAAACAAAAAACCCCAAAACAACCAACCAAAAAAAACCCCCCAAAAACCAAAAAAACCCCACCAAACCAACCCAACCCAACAACCCCCATAAAACCCCAAAAACAAAAACCAAAAAAAACCCCAAAAAACAAACCAAATCAACCCAACAAAAAACCCCCACCAAACCAAACCAACCCAACCCCTAATAACATAAGGGAAATAAACATTATGAAAGATTTCATTTGGGTTTTCAGAAGAATCAATGAGAATTGTCTTCTTATGGATTTACACCTCCATTTAAATCCCCAAGATCCCTTAAGTATCTGTTGGTGTCTAACTAAGTGTCAGATCACTACAAAGATGTTCCTCACACTGAAGGGAAAAATCTACTGCTTAAAGAAAGCTATTTTCTTTACACTTTTATAACTTCATGCTTCTCTTTTTAATATTGGGTTGAAATTGACTAATGTACCCAAGTTACTAGGAAGGATGGGCACAGATAGACAATAGGTAACATCTGGCTCATTCTCTTAATAAAACAGGCTAAAAAAATTTTGCCTTTTAAAGTGTGAAATAAAACTTTAAAAAATTAACTCAAAAAGCTGACACATGCAAAGGAAAAAAATCTAAAGAAACACAAGCCCTAATTACAAAATAAAGAATTATATGCAAGAGTCCTGATGTTAAAACAACTTCATATCTTAAAGCAAACACAACAAGTAGCATGAGACTTGAGTTTGTGTTGTGTTGAATATCTAAAGCAGCACCACATAGAGTGAAGTTCATTATGATATGCCAAATGAAGCAGACTTAGATGATGAAAATCATCAATCTTGGAGTTGTTTCTATGGGTTGTCAAAAAGAAGCTGGTAAATGCAACGACATCAGTGAATTCTCAAAATGAAAAACAGTAGAAGTATATTTTCACTGAAGAAAACAACTGCCCCATATGGTGGTTGCTTTTTTTATCTACGAGACCTACTCTTCTGCATGCTGATACTCCCACAGTTCTTGCCACCTCCTATCCTACACCTTTAGTAAAGCTGTGTCTCTTCTGAAAAGGTTGCTTGCTTTTTTAATTTGGAGATGGCAGAGAAAGCTACCAATCCGACAGGTAAAACCAGAGATGATTTGATAGATATCCTCACTGAGCTATTAAAATACGTCCTGAATATTAGGGATGCCCAGTCTATCCAAATTACTTTTAACTTTCGTAAGTTGTTGAAAACATAGTAAACCCAAGGTATTATAACATGAGATAAAAACTGTTTTAAAGCTTACATTGGTTAGTTGCAAGTAAGATTCTTAAAGAGACTAGTGGAAGAAAGCAATTCAGTGTATTGCAGGCTCTTCCCTGATTTTTTATCAGCAGACCATAATTTGGATAAACAGGAAAGAAGAGTATTTCTTGTTTCTCCTAACATCAGACACATCCAAAACCATAAGCACAAGCAGACTGCAGTCTCCATTGAGACAATGGAAGAATTTTATGTGCAAATTTAAATGGGGAAACTGCATGTTATAGTATTAAATGGGGTTGTCTTCTGCATAATTCATATACTCCATCCTAAATATCACAGAAAGAAACAATAACTCAAACCCTAAACCAGAAAGACAGTCCTTGAGTTTTCCAGGACTGCAACAGCTGAAATTGTGTATGGGTACCTCTTGTCCCAATCCTGCAAAATAAACCTGGGCAGTTTCTATGACATTTGTTCTCCTTCTGCAATATGAGGAACAACACAAAACAGACCCCCTTAGGCACATTTCATATACCATTGTTTTAAAAGACAGCTCATATGTTATGATGTTCGGCCAAGTTACTTTAAAGTATTCACTGTGTTTTTCCAGAGACTTGGGATGTAGCTTGAATCTCATTTTATTGCTATGAGCTGTAAAATCATTACATACACATTTGGTCTTTGATCATCTCAGACCCTCATACCAAAAGAGAAAAGGATCAATTCATTAAAAAACACAGAAGTTGCACAGAATTCCAGATAAATTACTAACACCCTGATCAAGCCTTCTGTATTTGTATTCCCTAAAAATTTAGATAATTCAGTTTCTGGCTTACTTTTAATTACTCATAAGTGGACAACTGAAATAATTTGGGAGTAGCTCTAAAATGTCTAAGCTGACTCATTTGAACAAGCCTGAAAAAGACATTAATTACTTTTAAAATAAATATTTTAAAAAGTAATTATGTAGTAAAAACATAATGTAATAATGTAGTAAAAGTAAAAAGTACTTATCTGGCAAAAATGAATGCACAAAAACACTTAGCAAAAGTAGGCTGCTTACATCCACACTTCCATGTCAGAAGCGTAAGTAATGAACTACAAATTTAACGAAGATAGAAGATCACTGAACTAATATGCCTGTCTAGTACAGTGATTATGTTAATGTGTGTTGCTATTTCAAATCTTCCTTAGATACAGTATTCAGAGCCTGGCATCCAGGTTTCTGCATTACTCACCCAATGCAAATCCCTCAGCAATTGTAGGAAACACAGGCTGTGCCTTTACATTCTACACTGTGTCTACATTCACACACTTCTCCCTTCATTTCTGTTTGTGTGCAAATGGTAATAGTATCTGACAGGACATTATGCATTTTATAGAGTGAGTATATTCTGTGAGAAAGATGCCAAATTTTGATGGCTCAGAGGTATATGGGGGAGTAACAAAGGCTTATATTCAAACATCCATATGTATAAAAGAAGTAGGTTCCCTTGAACCCCACCAGTTTTCTTCTAAGTCTGCCCTTGGAACAGCCCCATGCCATTCTGACTGCTGGAGAAGCACTGACTCCCAGAGCTGATCTGTTGCTGCTTTACAGTGAAATATTGCAGACCCAGCATTTGTTTCCCTACAGTGGCCATAGAGCAGTACTACTAACTTTACATTTGGGAAGAGGCTGAACAGGAAGGACAGCTCTCTCCCACCCTTCCTGCATATGAAGCACATGCTGCACTGATTCCTTCTCCATTAAGTGTAATAATGAGCACCCTTTTCTGTCCATGTCACTGCTAAATGTAGGCCATAATGAAGATAGCACCCACTGGGTCTGCTGTGCATCAGTTGTCAGGTAAAAAATGAAAGAACCTGGCCTGTATTGATTCATACTGCCTTTTGGTTTAAGACAGATTTTATTTTGTTCACTTCCTTTTGTTCCCTTGAAATATAAGATTTAACATAATACAGGAGAAGGGCATTTATTGCCACTGGTAGTGGGCTCTAAAGATCAAGGCAAAACAGCCAGTTTCGCTAGAGTTATCTTGATGCTTGTACTGAATGAATATGAGCAAAACAGGTGATTAAATACTATGTGTAATATATGAACATGACACAAAATACACTGAAGAGTAATAACCAGGCATAAGACTAAAAATAGTAAATTATGTTGTTGTCCTTATTATTATGCTTTGTCAACCTCTCCTACAAAATGTAAAACGAAGTTAAATAATAACTGAAGTCAAATTTAAAAATGCCCACGGGACTATCTTACAAGTGTTCTGAGTACAGAATACTCATGAGTTCATGGTCTGTTGTTGCAGCTTTGCATTTTCTGAACAATGACAAGCAATTATCATTGATGTAATGCTCCCTCTTAAAAGTACTTCTAATGAGAAGATGTGAGAGCAATCTCAAGTGGACTGTAATTTCATTGGAACTGAGGGTTAGACTAGTTAGTCTATATTTTATAAATCATCTGGAGAACCACTAGATTTTCCCCCTGATTATGAATTCATGGACAATTTTGCCCATGCCCAACTGTCAGCATAGGTCAACTTCACAACAGTTAATCAGATTCATATTCTTTTAAAATAATTGTGTATGCTTCTGCTATATTTAAAATAAAGGGAACTAATGTTTTTGTTTCCTGAAGGGGCATGTGTGTCTCCTCAGCAAAGAGCTTGAGTTAAAGAGATAGAAGTTCTCCCAGGAGGCCTTTCAAAGAACCTAAGAACCTGTGTGAACTATTTAGGTTATAAATGCTTCATTCAGATTAATGAAGCAATGGGAAGCTGTATAAGGTTTAGGTGTCAAGCAAGTGCCTAACTTTGACATGCTGCAGGTAATTGTTTTACAACCCCTACAGTTTTCACAATGTAAGTTAGCATTACATTAAAACTTGTCAGGTAGCTTTGAATCAGGAAAAATGGACTCCAATCCTGCTTTTAGTTAAGATACAGTTAGACAGTGAGGGAAACTAACTGCCTTTGCTGAATAAGTACTCTCAACTTATTCTTGGCATAGAAAATTAAAAGAGATGTTTTTCATATTTATGCTGGAAAGCAAAGAGCAGCTTCAGGGAATTTTCCTTCTCTATCTAGTTAGGATAGCTACTGGATCAAAAACACAACCTCTATAGAAAAAAGCGGATGAAAATAAGCATGAACCAGCTAATTTTTGTAAATATATAGGATTTTAAAATGCAGTGCATTTGCAATTGTTTCATCTCATTTTAGCGGCAGACTCAAATAAATATTCAGGGTAGTATCACCAGATAATAAGTGCAAGTCAATACTCAGATCTTTTCTTCGCAAGATGTCTCCAAAAAAAATTCACACATAATTGCAGAGCGTAGCCAAACAAATAATTTCCATAACAATTCATGGGTTTATTTCCAAATCCTCCTTTTGTTTCACCTCTGAGCTTGACTAGGCAAAGGGAAAGGAAAAAGAAAACAACCAAATGCAGAATATGGCCCTTTATGCTTCACAAGTCCTTCCTCACAGCTGTGAATTCTGCTGGACCCTAAAAGAAACCAAACTTCTAAATCTAGCTTGAGATTCTTGTGATCTTTCAATAACCTGTGCCATAGCTCATTCACACAATTGTTTAGTCTCACTGAATGACCCATTCTTTAAATAATTACTTATTAGACTCCATCTTGTAGGTTTTGCTTAGTGTTTTCCCCAAATTGTTTACTTGCATGCTTTTTTTTGGTTTTGTCTCTTGTTACTGAAGGAAGAGGGGGGGAGGGTCAAGAAGCCACATGTAATTCAAGGCAAAAATCTAACAAGTGATCCCCATAATCTTTAGCACAGAGCCTCCATCCTCAGAGGCCCTTAGTTCCTCAGGTGGCTTCAGGTACCAGATCTGCTTAGATCTAGTCACTAAAGACACATATCCTCTGCTCAACACCACATCTACTCTCTACACAAGTGTTCTTCTATCTCCCTGGCTCAGTTGTGCCTTTATGACCTGATCCAAGTGTGGCAGAGCCTGACAAAAGTTGCTTGGAACAGTCAAGGCACTTCTTCAGGCACCTCACTTAGCACCCACTCCAGGGGCTGCTAAGCTTTGTTTAAGTGACTCTGGCCAGCTTTGTACCCACACCTGGCCTCATCTGCCTTGGCACTAACAATTCACAAAATACTGGGAGGCTTACTGCCCTGGCCCTAAATTATTCTGGAGTAACTGGATTGGATGGTATTAAGGTATGTATTACTAAGCCCCAAGTAAAAAAGACAAAACCTCCACTGAAATAATCTGAAGTGTTTAATAACAAGCATTAAAGGTTTCCAAAAAAGCCAAAATATTACGAGTCATCACAAGAACATTTAGGCAACCACAACCTTCATTGCACCTCACATAAATGTGCCTCAATTCAATGAAAGCTGGACTAGAAACAGGTCCCTAACTACCAGAATTTATTTTACAGGATCTTTTGTGACACCTGCCTCAGCAACATCTGGCTCCTGTCCTGAGTGCCAATACCACATAGGCTATAAACCTGCCAATTAGAAGTCATACACTGAAAAATTAAATTTCATTAGTGGAATTAAAGTTGTGAGCTCAAGCTGGCAAATCTACATCATTTAATAAATCAGCATGAACCTACAAGATTTCAACGTTAGGAAGACTCAACACATTTTTACACAAAATAGCTCTTCCCCTTTGCCATTTTAGCCACATTTGGATTAGTTACCAATCCAGCTGTGCCACTGTCACAGCTGCTCCTCTCTTCTTCTGAGAGGCACAGATCAATTTGACTTCTCCTACCATCACAAAATCCATCATTTCTTTCCTTTTCTGCCCACATGAAACTAACTACTCAAATTTAATTTCATTCAACACAAAAGCTAAATTGGTTTGCCAGAAATCAGTTATCTCAAAGCCAACTGATCAATGTACACCATGAAACAGAATGACTTTAAAAGTAGGAGGCAGGAAAAAAAGACAAAAAAACCCTTAAAATGCTATGGAAAACTAACTTCTTCTTATTGTTATGTCCAGTCAGCATCCATTCGCATGATACACTTAACACCTCCTTCTGTTTCTGCTTTCCTTGTAATCCTTCTTCCTTAAAACACTGTGCTCCTTCAGTTGCTTGGGATTTTCCCATCCTTCCCATCTATGGAGGCTGTACTTTCCTCTAGTACAACCTAGTACTTCTCCCTATACTGATAGACTTGTGCATTTTCCTTGAAGCGGATCTCTCAGCACGAAGATTTTAGTTTGGTACAATAGTGAAATTTCACCTCCATAAGTTATGACTTCATCATATGTAACACTGCCACTGTTACATTTTTCCTAGAGGAAAAAACTGCACTGAAATCCAATGCATTTCAAAGGCACTGTCAATCTCTCCAGAGCAGAAAAATCTCTACCAAATCTCTACTAAGTGCATTAATCTTGGTTTTTAAAAGTTAAAAATTTCTGGCACTCTACCTGGGCGGTAAAGAGAAGCAAAGGCCCTGTTTTCTGCCAAGATGATTCAACACTCCGAAAATTGAGTCCCTGGACTTAGGGCCCAAAGTACTCCAGAACTAAAGTATTCAAAGATACTAGTCACTGCTGGACAAAGCCTCAGCCACTGCCTAATTCCTAGCTATTTTTGCTGTGATGTATCCACGTCTACTGCACTTAAAAGACATCTCCTAACATAAATTTTACAGCTTCTATTTAAAAAAAAATAATTATAGCTTCCAGCACATGCGACTGCAGATAAAATCTTCTCAAAAAAGTTGACTGTAACCCACTGCAGAGCTGCTGGAAACAGGATTACACAATATGAACATGTACCAGCTAGAACAGAACTGACAGCCATCATTTTTGTTTCCGACACAAAGGAGACAGAGAAGAGATGTTCATTTTTTATAGAAGCAGGTCCCATGTATCTCATACTTTTTTCTTTCTCTTCTAAGCACAGTAATATCAATGAACATCCTTGATCTGACCTTAGAAATTCAAAGTTTAATGTATGAGAGAGCAAAGAGGTTTTAATAAAAAAGATAACACATCTGTGAGAAATGGGAGTAGGCTGTTTATCAGCATTAAAGGTTTGCCATTAAATAGATTCATTTGCATCTTAATAACATGATCAGCTTTTTATAATATGCACCAAAATGAGACTGGTTATAGTTTCTTAAGACCAAAGGATTGAAAATGCCATCAATCTGTTCTGAGTGAATGGCACTCCTGGGATTTCCAATAGGGCTGTAATAAAAGTCTGTGGCACTTTGAGAAATGCAGGTGGTAAAGGGGAAAAAGCTGCAGTCTTGCTCCTGGGAATCCTCAAATCATAGCTCACATCAACTCTGAAATGTCTAAGTAATAAAACAGAAGTGAGAAAACAGAAGTTCTATTGCTGTCTCATTCTTTCCTTTTCTCAGAAAGAAGTGGGAAGAATGAGAAATGAACACATTCTCCCTCAGATCTCAGAAGGATCTTTCTGCTCCAATAAAATGGACACTGCTGCAACAGGTCCTGTAATAAGACTTTTCTGGAAGGAAATACTGCAAGACTCAAGACAACAGAACAAACAGTTCTCTGAAACACTGTATGGAGGATGTCACTCCATACTAAGCAGGGCACAACTTGAAACCAGGATGAAAAACTGGTATGTAAGCACATGACAAACAAATCTTGCTTTGTGCTTCATACCAGGGCTCAGGTGCAACCAATTGGAACCATCATTACTGTAACTTAAATGAGCAAATTTCTCATTATTCATAGATGGCTGTTATGTGAGGGGAAGAAGTTAGACCATTCCAAATGATTTTCTGAGTGCATGCAACTTAACTTCTCTCTTCCTGAAGCATTACTTTATTTTCTCCTGCCTAAGTCTAATGGGAATTACCGCTAGACTAAAACTGAAAGCCTTTGTGCATACACACAACATGCACAAATCAGACTACCTTGCAAGAAATGGGAGCAGATGGGCTCCCACTAATGAGATGACTTACCCTTCAAAATGACTGCTTGATAAAAAGGAAATAAACCAAGCTTGCTCTGCATGCTATTTTTTCTCCCAGTACAACTATACCAGGAGGATTTTTTAAAAAAAGCTGTCTTAGACATGATAAGTCATAGGGTTCCCTGAAACTGTCAGTGGGATGCAGTTTTGGCCTCCTCTTCTGCCTTCTGAGGCATTTTGGGGCTTTTGAAAGGCATATAATGCTCACAGTATTCTGTGAATCAGACTTAGAGGGTGATCCAGGGAACACAGACTTACACCAAAAGCTTGGCAAAGACCTCAGATCATGTCTCAGCTCAGTTAAGTACAAAGACAAATCCTCAAAAATTTATTGGGAACATACCTCTTCTCAGGTAGTCTGTATTTTAAAGCTCACTGCCTATGTTGCCTTTGCCTAATCTTTCATTCAGCTGGAAGAAAATCAGTTTCATCACCTCACTTTTAACCTATTTGCTGACCCGTGGTCTTTCCTGTGGAACTGATACTGGAAGAGCATGCAGGACAGCAAATACTCACACAGTTGGTCACTATCTACAGCAAATTATGGCAGTTGATAGAACTAAGGTACAAACTTCTCATTTAGCTACAAAACCTGACAATATTATAGCCATGCCTGTAAAAAAGCTTTCTGTGCTGTGCGAGATCAAGAAAATTTAGACACAAAGGGTGTAGAAACAGACTCTAACCCACATTCTCTTGTACCCTGGCACAATAATGGTATATGAATTCATTGTATGAAATGTAAATGTTTCCTCCACTGGGGCAGCTTAGCCTAATGAGAATGAGCTGGAATGGTAATTTCTTTCCCTGTCGTCTCTTGGGGACAAGATGCCCTTTATTTTTGTTGAGGTTTTCTCATTCTTCAAAACTAATACATAGGTTTTGGTTAACCATTTTGGGATCAGAAATTCTTTAAGGAATGCATACCGCAATTCAATTCCTTATGCAGCTCCTACAGCATTACACCTCCGTTGTGAATGGATAAACGTGAGCGCAATAAATTAGGAAAAAATCCAGAAGAAGTGTACTGCAACTTTGAATTTTATAGGGAAATGAGAACTAGTATCCCAGTAAATTGATTGTTATGTGTATGTGTGTGTACTACAAAGGGTGGGGTGACATCTGATCCCTTCTCCAGCCTTTACAGCTGCCTCCCAGCCAATGCTCCAGCAAGGCCCTTCTGGAATAATGTCCCCTGCTGTACTAAGTGAAATCCAATCTCCAATAAAACCCACCACTTGCGGTGTGACTGTCCATGCATGGGAAGATTAGTTTTCCATTAATACTTGTACAGTAATCTGGAAGTTGCAGAAATTCATTTAATGAGAAAACAAAAAGAACACACACACACACTGCAGAAGTTTTAAACAGGAGTGAATAATAGAAGTAAATAACTGTGGCAGCTTTACCAAAGCATATATAGAAACACTTAAAAATTCATAATTTAATAGTGGCATGGAAAGCCATGTGCTTTTTTTTTGTTTGTTTGTTGTTTTTTTTTTTTTTTTTGTTTTTTTTTTTTTTTTTTTTTTTTTTTAATTCAAAACGAATAGGTATCTGAAAATATATCTAATCACTTCAAGCTGTCACCACCCACCCCTGGAATCTGAGGGTGGAAAAGAGAAGGAAAGGAACTGGTGATGATGGAAATGCGCTGTTATTTGTTCATTGTCAGTGAGCAGGGACAGAAATAGCTCTCCCAGAGCAATTTTTTCTGTCTGAGGGTCAACTCACCTTTTCCAAAACTAAGTAGGTACAAGATGCTGCTGCTACCACAGATAACTGGGAAGTTTAAGGGATATAGAATCCATGAGATTTTAAATCCTAACTCTCATGAAGATCGCTGAAAATTCCAGCCTAACACATCCATAATTACCTAAGGCTCCACCTACCTAATGGGGAAGTTCCAACAATGGAGTTTTTCTAATGTTGCACCATATTTAGTGTCATCTTGAAACTCCAGGTACTGAGATCAAAAGAATTGTTCTTTTATAGGTTTTTTCCTCAGCTCGCTTTGATAAATGCAGAGAAAACAATCTCAGATGACAAAAAGGGCCAAATAAGATAGATCTTCAGTTTTTTAAAATGGTCTTGGGATGTCCATTCCTAATTTAAAAATGGAAAGACACTACCTCTTCTCCTTGCTCTCAATTGCCTGGTAAAGAAAATGCTTTCTACATACACAAATTTTTTGTGGATGCAGAGCTAGGAACAGCTTTATGTCCTCACTTGAGCAAACAAATCAGACATTTAAGGTGTCAATTATTCTCTGTGCTACTCCACGTGCCTGCCTATGAATGACCACCACAGGAGCCTGCTGCAAACCAGCACACCTAGCACGCCACTTGCAGCTTCAATAACACCAAAACATGTGGCTTCAGAATATAAGCATATAATATTCCTTAGCCAGGGAATTCTTTTAGTTTTATTTCTAACCCCACAATTTCTAATTCCAAACCAGAGAGCTAATCTAGCAGAAATCCCAAACTAACAAAAACCCCTCCCACCAAAAACCAAAAATACCAGAGAACACCAAACAAAGAAATCCAATCACCAAAACAAGAAAACTAATCAAACAAACCACCAAACCAAAGCAACTCCTCCAAAAGCCCAAGAAGGTATGCCTCCTCTTCATGTTAGAACCACCATGTTAGTGGCATTTCTGAAATTCCTATACGGAAAATAGAAAAAATTACCTGCAAGCAAATTTCATCTCCCTAGCTGGTAGTAGCATTCTACAGCTACCCTTAAAGGCCATTTCATTTGATAATAAATTAATCATTATATCAAATTTACATAATGTTTCTCAATGGCTTATTAATATGCAAATATTAGAAAAAATATTGAAACCCCAAATGTTCCCAAAACATGAAGATATGCTATTTAACACTGGGGGTGGGGTGAATCAAATGGAACCTCACCACTGCAGAAACAAAGCACAGCCAGAGAATACACAGCCAGAGACTGAGCTCTAGACCACCTCTGTTGAAAATCCTATAGCTGTTCTAGGTATTCATGAAACAAAAAATCTATAATTTTGAAACATAAGGAAATAATTATTAGAAAACATTACAGCTACCTATCCCTATCTAGAAGAGGTAGGAAAAGAAAGATGGCTTCACTGTTGGAAGCTGAGGAAGAGAAGAATTTCAGGACAGGTTTCCAAGCACCTGCCTGTACAGCTCAAGAATATGTCACAAATAATCCTCACAACTTTTAATGCCTTAAAATATAGCACATGATCAAACTACTCTTGTAGATCAGTGCTCCTCTGGACTTTCCAGATGACATCCTTAAACCAACCCAGATAACGAATTACTGTATGAAAATGCAGTGAACTTCCCCACTTGGAAACACATTGGACTCTGGGACATTAATTTAAGAAAAGACTAGCAACATCTAAGCCATCAGCTGCTATCAGGGCCATGAGTCTAACAGCACCTTACAGCTGGTCATAGTAGGAATTGTTCTATTCTTACCACAAGCCCCTCACACAGCATACCTGGAAAAAACTGATATAAGAAAAGCTGGCAATAAAAGTAAAAAAGAAGGGGCTGCACTGTCCTTACAGTCTGAGGTCTCTTTATAATGGATGATTCACTGTTTTTCATGGCAACGGTCAGCTTGCACCATGACTCCACACAGAGTGTTTGATATCTGCAAAACTGTTACCTATGAAATCACAAGGCTTAATGTTAAAAAATGGGAAAGAGATTGGACATTTTCCATTTTTACATATTAGGTCTCACCAAAGATTTCTTAAGAATCCAGAAGAAGGCATTTCTTCTTTGTGAGTTCAAATTTTTTTTTTTAAATAAAGAATCTTATTTTTGTATTGCAAAGCATAAAAATCAAAGCCTAATTTAAAAGTAATTGCATCCTGATTAACTAATAAATATGGTACCTAGATAGACATACTTAAAACTGATTTCTGTGGAAAACCATTCACTTCCTTATAGTCTCTTTTCATTGGCACTTTTTCTTCTAAGAAAATGGTTCCATTTGTTTTTATAACAGCATCTGCCTTAAGCAAAACTAGCAATGACACGCCTGTGTTATGGCTCAGTTAGTTTTTTGCCTATTCAAGACTTAAGGTAACTTTTCCTGCTTAGGTATATCTCCTGGAGTTTCTTTAATCTCTCAGGTAAGGCTTGCTGGCATTCTAAAAACTTCAAATGATTAACAACTGAGCTATTCACTGAGATAGTGCGCAGCCTACCCGGAAAATGAGAACTTCAGTTCTACAAGCTCTGCTGCACCCTGTGACAAACCTGTGCTGAATTCTGTGGTGCTCAGTCCCATTTTATACAGCTAAACAATGTCCTTTTACTGACTGGAATGAACATACTGTGTTCCGTGACAGATACCAAAAACTATGGAGACCTTAACACATGAAAATATAATATCAATGGCAAGATGAACACAAGTGAAACTTGTGGTTATTAAGCCAATTGCTGTGCTTTCTGTTTTGGTAAGTTCAGTGCTTAATTGTCATTCAGAGCTTGGAAAAACCCAAGAAATTAACTATCAGAGATCTTCTCACAGATTTTTACTGTGCAAATATTTCCACAGTAAGAAGCTACAAACATAAAAATGAAACACAGCCAGTCAAAGCACTATCAAACAGGACTTAGTATCCATCAGAAGAAAATTTATTGCAAAAAGCTTAAGAGAGTCAATGTTACACCAACAACCTCTTTCCTACTCACACATACACAAACAAGCAATGATTTTCTGTGCCTCAATAACCTACTTCAGATGAACAAGGAGTCCAACACTTTTCCTTAGCTCTTTATAAGTCACTTCATACATGCCTGTAGCTAACATCATTATACTATGGGTTTTTAAGTGTCTGTCAGCAAGCGGGTCTTTGATGTGAAGAGACAACAAATCTGGATAGAGCTGATGAATGTTTTAAGTCCTTTCTTAAAGGCTTGATAGAATAATTAAAACCAATGCTCTGTAGTGGTAATTAGGGGAGAAAATAGAGGCACCAGTCAGTTTGGGGAATTATTAGCAAGCCACTTAGCAAGCTGTGCACATATAAAGCACAAAGGCTCAGGAAAAATAAGCAGAGTGCTTAGCCCTGAAGAGTGGGAACCTAGAAGTGCTGGAGGCCTTAGGTCTGTTAATGCACAGTATTTGAAACTGCAAGAGAAAGAATAAACTATGTGCACAAACTTCAGTAACAAATAAAGAAAGCATAAGGGAAAATATAGGATATATCTAACTGGAGCCACAACTTTCTTCTCTATAAAACACTTGGAAAGATCCAGAAGAGAGCCTCAGCATTCTGTGCCACCAGGACATACATAGTACATTAAAAGGTGTTCAGTGGCAGCTAACAACTGTTCCGTCAGAAAGCATTTATGTATCCCATAACTCTTCAAAGAGAGCTCTATTTTGGTACAATATCCCCAACAGAGGAAATAAAAAAAATCACAGGAGCCTAGATTAGTATGACAACCTGGCTTTGAAGACAAAGACCAAGCAGCTGCATGGGTGCTTGCATTTGCGTCTCCCTATTAACAAAACACACACTGTGATAACATCCTGGAGTAAGCAGCATGTCATTATATTCCTCTAATGACTTATCAGCATGCATAGGCACACAACTAGTGTGTATAAAGAATGTAACTCCAAGTTGTCAAAAAAACTGGTGAATTGGAATTACAGGAGACTGCTGTTTCTGAGAGGCGTCCTGAGAGCCTACATGGACCTCCTGACATGCTAAGGAAAGGAAATGTGAGAGGAGTTGTAAGCCCTGAGAGGAACTTGGGCCATCATTTTTCAAAACTCTCACTGAATTAACAAAATAGAAAGTGCAGATATGTTAGCTGAAAATGTCCCAGTCGTTGCCATTACTTACATTTCCAGTGCCCTACAGGAGTGATGTGATCCTTATGCAAAGTTTTTTAATAGGTCATGGTTTCACCTCCTGTCTCCACCCCACAACACTACGTCACAACGACAGTTGTTATAGTGCCATAAGCCAGTTTTTTGGGCTTCATGGAATTCCTCTCCCAACATCAAAACAGCTCTTCCCTCTCTCTTTCTTTCAGGTGTTAAAGCTTTATATTTAAAAATTACACTGCAGCTATTTTTCATTTTACAAAAGATAGCCATGACAGAACTTCAGCACAAAGAGACCAGAAATGTTATGAAACAAGAAAATCAGTTCCTTCCCACATATAAAGAAAAATTCCATGAAAATTCATTCACGACATTTAAACATTTATACAAAGTTTCTGCCAGTCAAGGAATATTGTGGAGTAAAGAAGCAGAGCTGAAAGGGCAGTTTCAAGAATGGATGTACTTGTTTTTTAAATCCCTCCTTATGGAACAGAACAAAATAGAATCCCACAGACTCCTGTTTTTGTTTGACTTAGCCAGCACTATTTAAAGCTGTTGCTGAATGTGAACATCTCTAAGGCCAGTAAAAGGCCTGAGGGTCTGTGACTTTCTCCTGCCCCAGTTCCAGCCAATGTATGCTTCTTCAAGAAGGACAAGTGGAGTTTAATTGTAAGAAGCTAATTTTCTTAAGCTTTCATTAGGAAACATTTCAACAGAAATGAAGGTGACAGATGGTATTTCAACACATACATAGCATGAGTAACCCAATGTTAAAAATCTGTGTCACCTTCACAGCATAGCTCCAGTCATTCAGGTCACTCACCATTACTGTTATTTTTACTTGCAAAGGAAGTTTGACTGTAAGAGATTTACAACATTAAAACATTAAGGGCAGTTTGATATTAAATTAAATATTTATAGTCAATAGTAAATCATATACAGAAAATATATTAAGCTCTCAGACTCTAATTACTTTGTTTTCATTGTTTTGATCGCCTCTGAAAAAACTTTCGCAAATAAAAAAAAAATCGCAAAAGTTTTTTATTTCGCAAAATAAAAAAATCAAGCACATGCCCTTTTAAGAGATTAGAAATGATTGATGGCTAAGTATAACCTCTCCATGAAAACAATTCTACTGCCAGTTTCAAGTGGGTATATTATCAATAAGTTTAAAGAAGTATTCCACAGTATTGTGTGGTGTCAAAACGCAAGTACGATTATCTGACAAAATGCAGCTAGTCTTTAGTGTTTGCTTGGCTTTTTTTTCCTCTGAGAACACTCGCATTCACCTGTTTGTCCACCAAGCAACAGAACCAAGGTTTTTGTGGCAGCCTAAATAAGGATAAACAGTGTGTTTACAGTGCACATTGCATGGCTCCGAAAGCAGCACGTGTTAACCAGCGAAAAGCTTCAGACAAATGAGTCTAAGCTGTACTCAGTGCCTGCCTTACCCCTGGTGAGTACTGGACCAGGGCATTCTGTCCAGGCTTCTCTCTCAGACACATGGCAATTTGAATTTGAAATACTTGCAGAACTCAGAAGCTCCCCTTGTAGACTGAGAGTTAAAAAAGGTATCTATGTTTTCTTAAAATAAAGTCTAAGAGAGTAAAGCTTTCTGACAGTGGACCTGACTAGCAACCCCGTCAACAGCAACCCAGAAATGTCTCCAAGTGTCTTGCAAGCATCCATGAAGCTCTGTGTGTCAGGGATAACCAGAGACAATTAATGGTACATTGACGACCTCAAAGCCAATCCAGTAAAGGATTGTTAAAGGATACTCTGCTGCTCAGTGAGGGGAGTATTATATACTCCTTTGTAAGGCCTTGTGCATTTCCCAGAACACTCCATATGTACTGGCCTTTGCAAGACTTGTCTTGGGAACTAAAAGAATCAGCAGTTAATGAGCAGTTATTTCATCAGAGATCCTGCTAATGCAATTGTCCTCAATCCCCAGAATCATTCTGCCTTTCTCTGGAAAAGATGACTTTCTCTTTACCTGCAAAACATTTTATCTTTCACCCTGAAAACCCTTTACCTTGGCCAACACAAACATTGCTGGAATGTACAACACATCATTAATATACACTAAAATTTGCTATTTAAAAAATAAATTTGGACTTTTATACATTGTTCATTCTGTTTGTGTACAATTCATTAAGTAACTTTACTCTTAGAAAAGGAGCAGCTGCAAAATTTCCAGTCTGATCTGCAGCAGTGCTATGAAACCATAAGGGCTAACTCCAGATTTGAAGCATAGCTTGTTGCAAAATACAAAAGATTATTGCTATTTTTAGTAAATCTATATTTACAAAATATTACCATAAACCAAAATGAAGAAGTAAAAAAAGGATTCAACGACTATTTTTCTCTTAACTTCAACCTGCTGAGAATTAAAATGTCTGTGAACAATTACCAGCCCTTAAAATGTACAGAAATTGCTCCAGAAAAGTAGCAAACATCTCAGCTCTCTGAAGGTCCTTTCCTCTGCATTTCAAGTGAACTTTAAACCTATGAATTTTACTACAAGATTTTGTCTACTGCTTCCTTCTTCAAGGCATGATTAAGATCACAGGATCATTTAGGCTAGAAACACCTCCAAGGTAATCAAGTCCATCTGTAAATCTAACACTGCTGAGTCCATGACTAAACCATGTCTCACAGTGTATCACCTACCCATCTTTTAAATACCTCCAGAAATGGTGACCCAACCACATCCTGAGCAGCCTGTTCCAAGGTTTGGCATTGCAGGAAAGAAGTTTGCTGTATTTTTATGTTTTTGGGAAAAGAAGAAGTGCTGTGGAACACACCAAATAAACAGCTAACAAAGTTTTACAAGCCCAGAAGAGATACTGAGTTTTTGAAATGGGAGATATTTTGGAGATTTTATTTTTATATTTTTCCTATAAAAATGAATAAAAAATATTTTAACCTATGGAACATATTCCTATGGCAATAATCCAAATTACTTTAACATTTCTTGTTTATTGTCACATCTACCCAGACTTTTAAGCAGCTACATTATGCACTATGGCCTATTTTTAAGAATTCAAAAATCCTAGAACTGGGATCCAATAATCACATTGAAACAAATTAGAGCTGTTATTCTATATCACGCTAACAAATTTCCCAAAGCTATAGCTTCCAGAAACTGCGGGAAATCATCATCATGATTTATTTTTTCTCCTCTCATAATTTTTCAGCTTTCTGTCCCACTAGTTCCCTAGGTCAGCACCCTTACAGCTAAAGCCTACACTTTACTCCCAGTTTGAATTTATTAGTTTTTAACTTTTAGGTCCTGATTCCTGCTACCCATTTCAATACCAGACAAAAAAGCTCTTCAGTCTTAATGAAACTACTTTTGTTGTCTTTTGGATACGGTAATCAGTTTCTAGAAAAAAAAAATCCCCACACCTGCATCTCTTTCTTACCCCTAAGTGTTTTTTGAGTTTTTCTCCCTTCACCATGCTCTTTATTACTCATAATAATATTGAAAACTGAGTAAGAAAGAAGCTAAAGAATCCTGCACAAAACCTCAACAAGATTAAGCATTTCACCCCTACAAAGCAAGCTGCGATCCTTGCTCTAAAGAGATCAAAGAGCAGACACAGGGCAGACTGTAGGTACAAACACCAGAGGATAGTGGGCAGGCCAGCATTTCCAGCTAACTGACCCAAACACCAACACTGCACCAGCTTTGAAGCCATCAGTACCAAGTGTAGAAAATAACATTCCTAAATCTGTCTCACTGTCACTCAGAGGTGGAAGTCAAACATCTTGCTTGGAAGGTGTCTGCAGCTCGGTTGCTCATATTCTCACATATTACAGTAGAAATTTTTTAGAGACTTCACACTTTGCCATAACCATGAAGAGATTGAGTCTTTTTAGAACAAGAAGAGGTTAACTGCATAGAAATTATTTCCCTAGAAAAACAAAGCTTCGTTTTGTCTCTCCTGTTGGATTGTGCTAGCAAACAGAGAAGACTGTTCAATAAAACAAGATTCTGCTTTCATACAAAGGAGAAGTACACTTTAGACTACTCAGCAAGATATTAGTTTTGCATCAAGAAGGACAAGCATATTTAATATCCATAAAGTCAGGAATTATTTGAGAGCAATGTTTCCAAAGGAAATATTCCCCCCACTCCCTTCCCTGCTATGAACCAGTTTTCCAATGTTGCTTATCTTCTAGCAGTCATGATCTGCTTAATTTTTGGTATGAACAGGAGTTATCTCTTGGGGTGATGGTTTGGGCAACGACAACAAGATGGATAGGTAAGAATGAATGCAGCAAAAAGCTACAACAAGGGAGGTTATAATATCTTTTTAATTCTTTTATTGTATTCATAATGAAAGCTCATGATGAAAGAGAAAATTGCTACCTTTCACTAAATAATTCTTTGACCAGAAAAGTTTTACAACTTCCTAACAAACATTTCTTGACTCAAAAATTTTTTTTGCACTCTAGAAAATGAAATTACAAGAAAAAAATGCCCGAACAATGCCAGTAACAGAAAATCTTTTTGGTTTATTTGCTATTTTTAGGGCTTTATTCTATTTAAACTTATGTAGATGGAAGAAGAGTGTAAAAAGGCAATTATCTTTCAAGCAAGGGGAAACAATTTTCAAATATGACACTCAGTCATAAAAATATTACATTTGCTGTAGCAAAAGGAAAATCAAACCACATGAGCCCTCAGGTCTGGAATGCTGATCCTGAGGTGACAAGTATGCTTCCAGGGAAAGGCCAATAGAAACAAACTACATTGCACACCATGGATTGTGCAATGCAGAGGAAAAATTGTGCAAAGAGAAAAAGTGCTTCCTGACCCTTGCAGCAATCAGCTTAGTCCTCAAAGCATGAGCTTTGATTACCTTCATCTCAGTGGGCACAACCACGAATATCACTGTATATCATCTAATGCCCAGCACATTCTAGCTGAGAAAGGGATACCAATGTAAGAATTTCTAGGGAATTTCAATTGTACAACCTGGGCAATTACTCTAGCAAGAAATCTATAGCAAAAACATGCTAAACAGCATCAATCACATAAAAGTACAATTGCACTTTGATCTTCTTTATTTGAGGAAAAAAAATCCTGTAAATTAATTTTAGTCTAAGAAATCCCATTATAAATAAATTTCCCATGCCAGAAAAGCAAGAAACAAACTCAACCCCAAAACCAAAAGCCAGTAAGGATATTTACCTGAGAGAAGTTTTAGGACAATCCATACATAGGTATCTGATATGTGGCATATACCCCTGTGGTGCGTCCTAAAACTTGAGTGCAGATTTTTGCAAAAGCCCCAAAGAACACCTCATATCAAAACAATCAAATAGGAACATTGGCAATTCATCATCTGTGTCCTGCTCAAAAATACTCTGAAAAACACATGAAATCTGACATGCCTTAACTACAGAAGAACTTCAGGAATGCAGTGATAATGGCTTATGAACATCTTTAAACTACTGCCCTGTTGATAGAACTCTTTCCTCAGTGCACACAGCTTTAATTTATCATTCCTCTGCCAGAGACAAGTCTCTTCACCCACTTCAATGCTAAACAACTTCATCTGAACCTGTATGGAAAGAAGGCAACAGGTCTGAGAAGTCATACTAGCTCTGTGTAAATCAGGTAACACGGTCCAGTACCATTTTCCCACCAGGAACGGGAGTTTCAAGGGTTGCTGAGGGTAGAAACAGTGTCATGTGCTGAGGAGAGGTGCAGAGAGCTGGACACTGTAGGCACAGATCAGAGAGCGTTAGGGTTACTTAAGCAAAACGCTGAGCTTCTCACTCATGACAAATACTAGGTTTAATAAACTCCTAATCTTTTCTCCTCTTTGTAAACCTGCCAGTGTTTTAGAAATAAGGAGTGTCTAACTGTACAGGAAGAAGAGGATTGACCACTGGGTCAGTGTTCCTCTGATGTCATCTCCAAGACAGAGGACAAAAAGGAAATCTTTTTGCTCAACAAGATATACAAAGGAAGCTATTACTGCAGAAATCAGAATTACTACAGTGTTTGCTAAGATGAGTGCCTGGGCAAGTACTCATTGAAGACATTCTGTTCAATGCCATTTTAACAGCAACAGTAGCACAAGATTAAAACATTTATAGTTAAATATCCCACTCTTTCATGAATCAGAAGTTTTGTGAAGAGGCTTATGGATATGTTGTGTTCTAGCTTCCATGTTACTAAAACACTACACCAACCTTCCTCTTAAGTTTTACCTCCTCTACTCTACAAGTCCACCTCTGTAAAGCAGTTACCATATGCTCAACTCACAGCTTGCACTTGAGCTTTCTCTATTTACACAGGATCTAAACATACACTTAAATGCGTTGCTGGAAAAGAGATGGATTTTTGAATCATGGACATTTTGGAATCAAAGTCAAAGAATTAAGAAGTCCAGAAGCTGGATAAATGGACATACAAAAGTAGAAGGGCTTCTACTTTTGTAGAAAGTCTTCTGAGTCCTTGCTGGCAGGAATGTGTGCTTGAGAGGACCAAAAAGCAATAGCAAAACGCCTTTTCATTGCCCAAAGGTATTTAATACGACGAAGCAAGGGGAATATAATCAGCATTACAGTGCTCTTCATAAATAATGGACAATCTAGCAGCTTTTATCTACTCTGCACTTTAAAAAAGTTTCTACTGCTGAATATTTCATGAGCAAAAGGTCATTTATTCTGGCTTTTAAATTATACAATTCAGAAACTGTTAGGAAAAGAAGTTCTTTGTTGCAGCGCAATAATGGTGAGTTTTGAGTATCTGGAGAAACACGGGCCACCTTAAATACATATTTTGAAACCTACCACATACAAACTAACGGGGACATCTTTGCCCTGAACTATAACTACTGATTTTTAAGATGTCCTATCCTATTTAGCAATACAGTATTTAATTTCAAGTGAAGCATAAACCTGAATGTGCATTCTCCTGAGATGTCAGTTCTAGTTTGCATTTCTTATCAAAATATACTGCTGATCACAGGTCATTTAACTTGTGCATCTGTGAGAGGCATTTTCAAGAAATCTATTTTCTGCATGTTATTTTAAAGGTGTATTTTATTACAGCCTTTTAAATGACAATTAGAGTCCCACATCAACAAAACCATTAAGGAAGCACACTGGCAAACAGGCAAATTTTCAAGATGAGTTAGAAGTAACCTTAGCTCTGTCCCCTACAAATATAAGGGCACAACACAGACCTATTGCTGCATCCAGAGACAGATGTTCTGTGGGTGTAGATCAGCATGACTTTAGAGAAGTCAGCCATGCTACATCTGGTTTCTATCAACAGAAGCACTAGTACACTTCTCTTAAGCATCATAACATTTACAACATCCCACACCTCTAAACGACCGCCACGGGAGCCTGCTGCACATCAGCACACCGAGGATGCCAGAGACCTGCAGCCTCAGTAACACCAAAACAAATGTCTTAGGAATATTGAGAGGTAACATCTCCTAGCCAGAGCTATCCTCAGGGAACTTTTCAATTTTCTTTCTAACCTTCTTTTCACTTTTCTTTCTAACCCCACTCTTCCAAACCACAGAGCCACTCTAAAAAAAAAAAAAAAAAAAACAAAAAACAAAAAAAAAAAAAAAAAACCACCAAAAAAAAACCCCCAACCCCCAAAACCGATTGAAAACCAACAAATAACCCCCCCACCCCCAAACAAAAACAAACAAACAAACATAACAAAACAAACCCGAATTTTAAAATATGACAATTCATTTTGTTTTTAAAACCATGGTATTTTCTACATATGGTAACTGAGCTCCTACCCCAAAACTCCTTATTTTACTCACAGTCCCCACTTTGAAAAAAAATAAAAAAGGAAAAAGTCAAAACATGAAAGGACCTATCTGCAGAAGTTAGAAGCAATCAGGACAAATAGTATACACAGCAAATCATCTACATACAGCCCCCTGCATATACAGATGACAAACCTGTCTGTGGCAAAAAAAAAAAAGTTTATTTATTGAATAAATGACTTATGACACTGCGAGGAGGAAATCTGAGACACCAGGCTAACCTCAAGATCAATCATCTTTCTTAGCAACAAATTCCAGTGAAAGTCCCATGGAGTGATGGGACATGCATTAAAACACCATGTACAAAGCTGCTCTTTGAATTTCAGATATTCTTCTATGCATTTGTAAAAATAAAATTGATCTTTAGCACTTATTTCAAGTAGGCTTACAGCTTTGTTGAGATCATATGTGCCTCCTACATTTACCAGCAGAAAAATTCAGACAGATCTGTCATGCGTGATTTGGCATTAGACACCTCAACTGCAGCAGTAAGGTTATTTTAAAGAGTCATGTCTGCTACAGTCTGAACCTTATACAACACACTATCATTGCCAAACGTCTAAAATAGTTGCTAAACTCTTTATTTATAGACATAGTGAATGCAGTCCTTAATAGCTCTGGTTTACTTAGGATGGTATTCAAAAGCCAATATTGTCTCATTTATCTGGGTCTGTCAAACACAAATATCATTTTGGAAGCTGCAAGAAATGCACAGGTTTTATCTTGGCCCATTGCACAGAGACAGATTTTTTCTTTGGTCAGTAAATTCCCTCAAGACATTACATTTAAAAGCTTCAAGTGTATCAACAGCCAAATCATACTTTTAAAACAGCTTTTGATGCCTGTTGCAGAGCTAGTAGGAACAACAATACCTATGGACTTTCTTGCTGTCTTTTACATTGCTCGTCTCTCATTACATTTCATGGACTTTGGTGTAAAGACAAAAGAAAAAGATCTTTATTAGGGGAAAAATTTCAAAAGGAATATGTCTCTGAGGGAAGCAAAGCATCTCAGTTGTGGCCTCTGCTTCTGCAAGGAGAAAATGAAACTTGTTCGTAAAGCTTGCCAAAACAGACTGCAGCTAAATCCAAAATATTATTGATGGGTAAAAAATTTATACATATCGATAAACACCAACACTCTAGACTAATGAAGATACAGACATGCTCTTCTGTTTGATAGTATTTAACAATTTGTCAGGGAGCTGTAATTGAAGCCAAAGACAGCTTGTTTACTCTGTATTAAAATATAGTATTTCATATCACACTTTCAGAGTAAATTCTATGTCTATCATCTGATATTTAGAGAGATGTATCAACTGATATTCAGGTATCTAAGAGAAAATGGTTTGTGTCAGTTTAGATAAGCAATCCCAAAAAGAATGATACTTATATAAGACCAACCTATGGACTAGGTCATGGAATGCAACAACCATGAAGTCTCCTACACCAAACCACCCACTTGGAAATAAACTGACTCCTCTGGAAATTACGCGACTGCCTTGCTTCTTATAGAAGAGAGTAAAAGAATAGGTGCCATTTCCCCTATTCCACCTTCACTCCTGTGATGCCACAAACTAGTAAGAGAGAGAGAAAACAGGTAGTCATCCTGAGTGCCAGTGATGTGTAACTATGCCAAGAAACACTTCTTGGAAGAAAATTCTTGCATTGAAAAAACTCAGGTATCACTGAACTCACTCCACAGTTCTTAGGGGTCAAACAGATCAACTTACGTAGCTCTCCTACTTTCAGAATTTCACACAGCATCTTTGTCAGCTCAATGCTGCTTCGGCCAAACGGGCACTCATGCTTGTCTTCTCGACTGCTGTTCTCCAGGACGATCTGAAGATGGAATCAAAATGGAAAATAATCAGTTTGAAGAACCCATGAGCTGTGACACTGTTCTCCATATCCAACATTTACAAGACATACCATACTTAGTCTAGGAAACTGTAAGAAGAATTTAGGAAAACATATTTTCATAAAACTTAGTCTTTCCTGCAGCTAAATGACCTATGCTGTTTATGTCATGGCTTCAAACTGAAAGAGAGTAGGTTTAGATGAGATATCAGGAAGAAATTCTTTACTGTGAGGGTGGTGAGGCACTGGAACAGGTTGCCTACAGAAGCTGTGGATGCCCCATCCCTAGCTGTGTTCAAGGCCTGGCAGGATGGGGCTTTGTGTAACCTGATCAAGTGGAAGGTTTCCCTGCCCTGAGGCTGGAACTCGATGATTTCTGGGGTCCCTTCCAAACCATTCTATGATTCTATGTCTGAGGCAGTCAGCAACATATAAGCAGTGCTGCTCCATGATCAACTGGGAAGTTTTGCTATTGCCACACAATGTTGATGTTCTGCACCATCTGACTTGGAGAAACTGAAGTAGAAGCCAAAGAGAAAGAAATAGTTTCATTTTAAATGTTCTGGTTAAAGAAAATTAGGTAAATTATTGATAGGCATGAACACATCTAGAAGGATATATAAAACCAAATTGGGGCAGAATTTTCATAGTTGGATTCAGTCTTCAAAGTAGGCTCAAGTGATAAAATCAAACAGCTCACAAAGGAAGAAAACATCTGCATTCTCTCTATTATGAAAAGAATTTTCACTTGTGTACAAAACATTTCAGGGGCCTATCACTCTTGTATCAAGCCCATGCATGCTGCGAAAACGACTGAAGGAGAGCCTTTGCATTCTCTATTGACTAACACTGTAAGATAAATGGGATATATACCCATTAAGTTCTGTCATATCTAATACAGTTGAGATAAAGTTTTCCTTGGCACTACAGCTGAATAAGAAATGAAAAGTTATAAAAATACTATAGATTTCACTGAAGCAGTGAGCCTGAAAAAAGAGCAAAATACGATCTGAAAAAAAAAAATGAAATGGTCAAAACAAATTTGCAGTAAGAATTGTCTTTGCCGAACAAACCATGTCACTTTACAAAAAGAAAAGCTTCATCCTAAACAGCTGCTGCAGAAGAAGAAAATGAATTCCAAGGTAAGAAATTTTGCCAACCATCAGAGAATCCCAGAGGATGTCAATTTTTTTCTCAGGAACAGGTGTTTAGACATTGCTCTCTGCTTTGCATTCCTTCTATCTTGTTAGCTCCCATCTCCATCATGTTTTTTGTTTGTTTGGCTTTTTTTTTTGTTGTTTGTGAACCTGTTTGTGGTGTTTACTTGTTTATTTTAAATCCTTCAATTTTTATAGCAAAGAAAGCTTTGCAAAGGGCTTAGAGGCTGGAATTTCACCCCAAACCAGGAGGAAAGGCGGACAGTGGGAGCAGTTCAGTGCTGGATGCAACTAAAAACTTCCCCAAACTCCCCAGATCTTGGTTTTTGACCTTTTAGGTCTAGAAGCCTTTCCTGTGAAGCAGTTGCAAGTGGGAAAAGAGTGAAAAACCTAAGGCAAGTAGGAAAGCTACTTGTGCTTCACACAGCATGCCAAAGTCTCTTCAAAAAACATCTGTTTTAGTCCTACAGCACAAAGGGCAGCCTCTAGTTCCTCTCAGCCCATCACCCAGGGATGTCAAAGGATGGATACTCTCAGTGTTACAAGAAAGTGTGATCTCTGATCTCTTGGTTTTGCTGTCCAGTGCTGCTGATGTTTCCTTTGATTGCTTATACTTCCCACAGAAGCTTAGAAAGTCATTTGGGATATGACATACACTTTATCACCACGAATTTTTTACTGGCCTTTTCCAATAGAACAGCATCATGTTCCAGAGTCTGCCAAGAGGACTTTTAAAAGAAAAGTTTTTGGTTTAAATGGCAAATAATTGCTCCATGTCATCTCTGGGTAACACTAAATCAGAGAAACACCCCTCCTATTTTGTTTCACATTGCTGCAGCCGCTGTTCAAGAAACATGTGAATATGACTTTATATTCTGGATGAGTCATCCTGCTTCAGTCTCTCTCATGGAGGATAGTGCTACAGTTCTACCCAAAAACAGAAGAAATGATAGAGTAGCACCAGCACAATGGAAAGCTGTGTGTCTCAATACTTCCCTAAGATCACTTCTCTCATTCTTTTTATTACCTTGCTTTATCTCTCACATAATAAAACATAAAATCTGCATACTAGAGCAGGGGGTTGCTTCAACACAGATTTAGATACAGCAGAGAAACATTGGTAATAAAATCAATGAAGAGGCAAATTGAAAGGGCAAGGGGGAGGGAGAGGGAAGCATCAGGATGTATTCCTGCTCGGTTTTGGCAAATGTACTTTGCTGAGTCTCACATTAACCCGACATATTAACATTTCATGAGCACATAAATATTTAATGGTGACACCATATATGCATATAATGTAAGATAGAATTACAGCAATCAATAAGAATGCCAGAGAAATAGTTAAGGCAGTGTGTATTGCTAGACAGCAAATTAAATGGCAATTTGAGTAATCAATATGTAAAGCAGTCTTGAAATGATCCTCAGACACACTCTCTACAAGCATCAGATTTTTTAGCATTGGCTGTACAAAATAAAGCAGTGCTGTCATATTACATTTTCTTAAGAAAGGAAGATGGACGGCCCTTTACTGCATCTAAATATCTGTAGGCAAATTTGACAGATATGGATCTTCTGCAAGAAACAGCAACAGTAAAAAGGGAAAGAAAAAAAATAGGTCCTTATAAATATGCAAAGAGAAGTCATTCCTAGTCTTGGCAACAGATTTACAACATTCATTATTATATTTGTAATAGTCTTTTCACGACTCATATCCTGTTCCAAAGTAAAATGCTATAAATAGAGCTGATAAGGACATGGTTGTAATGTTATTTCCTTTATCACTCTGGTTACAGAGGAGAAATAAGCAGGGAATGGACACGTTCACTTCATAAACTGGTGAAAACAATACCAGGGAAAGAAATATAACACAGAGCTCAAGACAGAAAACACTTTATTCTATCTACAGAGCATACTCCTGGCTTGCGTCACATTTTTATCACAACATTTATTTTACCACTGGAAGGAAAATAGTGAGGAAGTTGCAAGCCCACACAACCTTCCTTTAAACAGAGGTCTATCATTAATGCTCATTAAGGGCTCCACCCTATTATCTTCTTCCTGCCACTCCTCAAAAATCCACAATGAATTGCAGAACCACCAGATATTTCACAATCAGCAGCTACAGTGGTTAAATTTTGCTTATGGAAAACAAATATTCAAAAGCAGAGACCATGGACATTGCAGTAGAATTCCTGGTACCACAGAATCGCAAAATCATTTAAGTTGGAAGATACACTTAAAATCATCCAGCCCAACCATTAACCCAACAATGCTAAGTCCACCTCTAAGCGCCTATATGTACAAGTCTTTTAAATACCACCAGGGATGGTGACTCAACCACTCCCCAGGGCAGCCTGCTCCAATTGTTGACAACCTTTCCATGAAGAAATTTTTCCTAGTATCCAACCTAAAAATCCCCTAGCACAACTTGAAGCCAATTTCCTCTTGTCCTTCCTCCTCCTTGAGAGAGGAGAACAAATCCTACCTTGTTAAAACCTCCTTTCAGGGAGTTGCAGAGAGTGACAAGGTCTCTTCTGAGCCTCTATTTCTCCAGGTTAAACACTCCCAGCTCCCTCAGCTGGTCCTCATAGGACTTGTGATCCAGAACCTTTGCAGCTCTATTGCCTTTCTCTTTGACAAACTCCAGCACCCCAATGTCCTTCTTTCAAGTGAAGGGCTCAAAACTGAACAGAGGATTCAAGGTGTGGCCTCACCACTGTTGAGTACAGGAGGACAATCACTGTCCTGACCACAGTATTGCTGACCCAAGCCAGGATTTTATCGGCCTTTTTGGCCACATGGGCACTGCTGGCTCATATCCCATCTTCCTTCAATACTATCTTGACACTGGTTTACTTGGCTGCCCTTTATTCTCATACTACAAATCTATTTCTGCCAGTTTTTCCTGTCTTCAGCCCTTGTGAAGTTACAGAATTGGGTAGGTCAAACATAGAAAAGTAGCTTATAATGCACTAGATGTTATACAGTTAAAAACCAAAATGAGCTCTCAGTACAGGAGTATTAAATTCTCTGCAGATCTTCTTCTTTTCCTCTTGTGTCTTTGATCAATACTGTGCATTACCATGAGGCAGAAAAAAAATCCACCATAATGTGTAGTGTTCAACAACAACATATATTTTTTTGTTTAGGGAAATGAAAAAAAATCCAGACAAAAATCTCAATAGAAAAGCAAAAGAAAATTACCAAGACAGGGCAGAGAGGAAAAGCCTTAGTGATGTTCTTCATAAAAATAAACAAGAACAAAACAATAGCAGCTCAGAAAATGGAAGGAAAAAAGGTAAAGGGAGTGAGAAAAGCAAAGAATGAGAAGAAAATGAATGAGATGAATTGACTAGCAGAGAAGAGAACAGAAGAGGTTTAAAATGTTTTTTAAAAATGTAAGGAGGGGAAATTTTTAGGAAATCATTGTTATCCATTTTCTCATGCTAAAGCATGAGAATTTGACAGTATTTCTAGCAGAATACAGTTATTATTTTAAATTTTCTACTATATATGTTCATCTATCTATGGAACTAAATCCAGCTGGTGTCCAGTCACAAGTGGTGTACCCCAGGGATCAGTGCTGAGCCTAGTCCTATTTAGCATCTCTGTCAATGATTTGGATGAGGGGATTGAATGCCCCTTCAGTCAGTTCACAGATGATGCCAAGTTGGATGGGAGTGCTGATCTTCTGCAGGGTAAGAAGGCTCTGCAGATGGGTCTTGATAGGCTGGATGGATAGGATGAGGAAAACTGTATGAGGTTTAACAAGATACCTAACAGTTGCCTGACTATAAAATAAATATAAAAATTTGTTTCTAAATCTAATTTAATCCTCCCCAACCTACAATAAAGAAAATAAATATATAAAATGTAAACGTGCAAAATAAATTAATAAGACCATTAAAAGTTATTTTTAAAATTTAAAATAAAATAAATTTAAGCATCATGCCAAGATCACAAAGGAATAGTGTAAATTCCCCAGTAGCAAAAAGACTCCTTACAAGACACCAACCTCAAAATCAAAATGATTTTCTAAATTTATGGCAGTGTGCCTTTATGATTTTTCATTGAATTATTCATTGAGTCTGTCACTACCTCAAGAGCCCAAAATAGACCCTCAGGAAGGCAGTGGACTTAGTGAAGGATTTTCCACACTTGTCTACCATGGGTTTTAAAGTCTGCATCAGCTTCAGCAGTGAAGCTTGTACCTGCAACTAAGACTAAATGACTGACAAAAGGCAACATTTTGAAGACAGGTATCTTCAAAAGCTTCCTCATCAAAATCCAGGAGGCTGAAACCACCAGACAGAAATATTTCTCCTTCACCGGGAAGAAATATCGACTTAGCCAGTCCCTTAATCCTTCACATTAAAGACGAAATTGTCTCAAGGCATATTGCCCATGGCAACTGCAGATGTAATTCTCAGATTCCTGAGCCAAAATCAGAGCTTGGCAATGAAATAGAGATTCATTGTGATTAGGAAATAAATACAGAACTGAAAGAAAGGCAAGATCCACTGTAGCTGCATTAATACTTCTAATAAGTCCCAGAGCAGGCAATTCAACGAATATTGCTGCACTATTAAAAAGCAGCATTTCCACAGACCAATTTTGTAAAATGATCCCTGTCTTAATAGAGAACAAGCTTTTTAGCAGTCTGCTGCAGGTTAATATCAAGAGGTTCAGAAAGCCAGTTAGTAGAGATCATAAAAACCTCCTTAAAACCAAAATGAAAGGTCAAGCAGCATTTAAATATCCAGAAATTGCAGGGATTCTCTTTCTTTTCTTGACACTGCTTTTCTTTTTCCTAAGCTTCTTTATCACATATGGTAGGCTTCACCATTCCCTCTTCATTTAGGTGCTTTAGGTAACTCTAAAAAGCAAATCTTTATGATACGCTTCCTGAGAAGGGTAAGAGACCCTAATGCAGACACATCCAGCTTTAATTCATCCTCATGACCAACTTTGCTTTCTTCCGAAGGTAGCTTGTAATTTGCTTCAGCATGAGTCTTCTTCCAACATCCTTCACTCTGCACTGTCCCCTCTAACGCTGTATTTTTAATTTCCTATGCTTCCTCTCTCCCTTATCTCAGTCTTCCTTTACTCTCCTGAGTCATTATAGAAATTTCTGAAAGTTAAATAAAGCAACAGTTATTTCTGCCTGCCTCTGGAAGACACTAGAATTGCAATTTAAACAAAGATGTGAAAGAAGAGTTGAGACCTTCTACAGATATTGAAAAATAAGAATGGAGTCACTGATATGAGATGGCTTTACATTTCCAAAAGTTGGGATTTTTTTCTGGAAAATTATGATGAAGTTAGACTTTTCAAACAAATGTAGTGCCAAACTATTTCAAGCTAAATATGCATGGTTCTGCAGGTGCTCAACTAGCAATAAATTTTCATTCTCACACAAACATCATAACATGAAGCATGATTGTAATTTTCATTTTCCATTTGAAAATAAACATTAAGTGGTTTGTCTTGTATCTTCCTCCTTTCTTTGCAGAACCTTCTTCTTCTTCCTCTCTCTATGAAGAACCAACCCAATGATCGTAAATTGTGGTGGCAAGACGCACGATGAGAAGGCTCCACTGCCCTGCCATTTTCAGAAGCAGCATCAGAATGTGCTCTTCATTTTGCACAGCCACAGGCATGTAAGAGGGATTTGGTGTTGAGCTGGTCCAGTTTGAAAACTGCCAGACAGGTATTCCCCTCCCTCCACATCCCCACAAATGTAAGAAGGCAATGTTTTTCCTGAAGTTTTCTCCTGGTTCACCAATGGCAGAGGTGGAAAGCAGAAAACTCAAGTATCTGCAGAATATAGCAAGTTTTTGAACTTTCTTTTCTTTCATAACGCAAAACAGGCCCTATGGATGCCCTAATATTATCATGGTTTGGCTATATGAGAAAAACATCAACCTTTATCAATGAGCCTGGCAGCCAGAGTCACATCACAAATGCTCTGGACCTGGAGTAAATGGGAAAACCTGTGACAATCAAGGGCTAGTTTTCTCTCCTCTTGAAATGCATATGCATCTCAGCTTTGCAGGTGGAGAGACTGTGGCTCCACAAAAACTAGCCCAATCTTTGTGTGCTACTGCTGCAACCTGTGGTGTGATTCAAAACCTTTTGAAGACAGTTGCTAAGCTTGCAACAAGTTCTGGGCCCTTTGGATCAGGACATCATTTAGACAACAGCTTCCATACACCTGGGAAAGTTTAGGTGTGCTACGAATGGTGGAAAGTGATCTGAACACATGCAGGACTGTAAGATGCCACAGATATCCCACTGCACATTCCACACAGGACTGTGCAGAGGGTGTCATGACCCCCTTTGGATTCTCTTATTCAGTGCTAATTTTGTTTTTATTCTGCAATCAGCCTTTCCAGGATTTTGCACCTTTAACTTCAGAGGGACCTATCTCAATGCCCCTCAGTGATGGAGGCGCTCAGGGTTGTCATGTAAAGGAGAAACACTGTGTGATGTTTGGGAAGAAACAAAACCCAGGCAGAAACACACTCAGATATGTGAGTGGAAAGTAAGAAGAGAGAATGGAAAGCTTGGCAGAGAGAAGACAAAAACACATTAATGAGCTGAGAACCGAGAATACACAATTAGGTCTCTGAAACTGCATTAATTCACGAGACTCACCAGGAAGACTCATGTATAAAACCCTCACTTTTCTCTAAACTTTCTACAGAAAAAAAAATAAGTTACCTCTCTTTTCCTACCATTTTTGGGAGGGGAGGAAAGCATGGCAGAAATCAAGCTCAATTTTATTTCACAAAATGGTGAAATTATACGTTGGACTCCTTATATCTGATCAAGGGAGAGTGAGTAGGCACGAGGAGACTTTGTGAATTGACGGAAGGATGTGTAGGCAGCCTCCTATACAACAACTGCAGGAGTTAGAAAGTATACGGCAGACAGTCTGACTGTGACTCAACCCATTTTAGTTCTGAAAGGTCTCTGCAGGATGCCAGCAATCTTCCTGCCTGTATCACTGGCACTTGCAAACAGCACCTGCTCCTCCTCTCTGATTTCTGAAAGCTTCAAACGCAGAAGAGCTCCCCCCTCAGCCTCCCCAAATGTAGCTGCTGGGGAAGAAGTGTCCCTGCATTTCAACTGTGTGAATAACCAAATTACCAGCTCAGCAAACTGAGGAAGGGGTATTTTCTACTACTGACCATAAACCAAGTCAACTTGTAATTTTCAAGTAAACAAATTAATTCTCAGAGCAACTAAAAGCTAAATGTTGGGCTTTTGTATTAGGAACTCTGTAATAACTTTAAAAACTTGTTTTAAATGCAAAACCAGAAAATCTAAGAGCATACTACATAGTATCTTACTCATCACTCACAAAAATTTAGTAGCATTGGATCCATTATAGAATGGATCCAATTTTCAGCATGGATTTCAACACTGCTTTCCCACCCCAGCGATAATCTTCTATACAGAAAATCTTGCATGCAATATCAATGAAATAGCTGGACAAAATAGATAAAATCTATTTAGGATTTAGTAGGAAAAGGGATAAATTTTCTCTTCTGCAGATGAGATTTGAATTTAAAGCTGGAGTAAAATGGTATTTTTTCCTCCAGATAAAGAGCCTACTAATCTAATAAAGGGCAAAGAACCAGATATAAACTTAGTCAGCCAGCTGGACAGAACCCAAAATAGGTGACCAGCCAATGTTCAGACCCAAAGCTGCTAATTTTATTTGCATTTTCTGCCTGAAGCACCAATCCCTTGTCCTTAAACAAAATGACAAGACACAGTATGTGTCTTTTCAAGGCAGAATCTGACCCCAAAGCAGCAGTGAGTCCTGTTAGAATATAGCTGGTCAGAAACACAGAAGAAAAATACAGGCAGACCACCAATTTGTTAGTCATCAAAACCAAATTCACTAGAATGAGAAAGGGTTTTCTACAGACTCTCTTTACACTCAGAAAAATGAAAGGACACACTGCTACAAGTTCCCAGTAAGAAAAATTTCAAGATGTCTGTACTGAATAAAGTCTGTCTTCAATGGCAACTTATAATTTTATTTTTAAAATTAGTAGAATGTGAAGCTGAAGTAGTTTTGGAAAAGAATAAATTGAAAGTGGGGGAACACATGACTTGTCTGCTACAATAGAAAAAAAAATTATCTGTCACAAAGCTTTATTCCAATCATTTTCTTCTCTGTAAAATTTAATTATACACTCTAGCTGTCCTATAATTATGGAGCTTGGGAAGCTGCCAATTATTTCCTACAGAAAATTTTTTAATTTCTTGCAGAAATTCAACATTACTTCCATCAATGCATTCCATATACTATGTCATCACCTTTTAAAAGCCAAACCTCTGATGATAGTGATTGATTATTTAAGTGCAACATGAAAAAAACCCTAGTGTATATCAGTCACTGATAGCACCAGACAATTAATTAAAGAGAAAGAAAAGATAACTCAACAGGAAACTAATTCAATAGGACAATTTTTTGAAAACCAAATGCTAGCTAATGACACCACTCAGTCAAAGAGAACATGCTTGGGTTTTTTCCCATTCACTAAACAACCTGGAGGCTCCAGTCATCCTGTATGGTAAACAAAACCCTGAGATTCAAAATCTGCTAACTCAAAGTTTGTATAAACACTGAGTTTATCTCAAAGAAGACAGCAAGTAATGAAAACATATTACTGCAATTTCAGGAAAAACTATTGCACAAAACCAGCACAAGTATACAACAAGAATACATACAAAAAGATCAATTAAAGAAGATGGATTGTGGGGACGTAGTTAAAAAAGAATAAAATGGGGAAAAGTGTGGTTATTTTTGTTCCTCCTCCACCCATATTTTCACCCTGAAATGCCTTTTGCTTTCAAGATGCAAAGTTACCCATCTGCTGCAGTGCCTTCACACCCATGTTCTTTAACAAATTGCAATTGTATTTACTCTTCCTACTTTAGTATGGTAAAGTACATTAGTTTTCTACTGCCTAGTCTTTGAAGCCCCACTGCCAGCCCCCAAAAGGGCACTTCAGTTTCAGACATCCTTCCTACCTACCTAATCTATTTATTATGCAAATTACTTCCAAGCAGAATCTCTTATGAGAGGCAGAACAAGGACTGAAAAGGGAAGAGATTACTTATTGACTGTATTCTCTTCTATCTTCTGCTTATCCATTATTTTCATTAATACAAGAACTAAGGGTCATGCAGCAGAGGCATCCTAGGAGTCACGGGTCAGACTGCAGGGAATTGTGCTGCCCATTAAAATGCAGCACTGCCAATACACTCACTGAAACCATTATGACTTCCTGATAGTGTCTCTGCTCAATACATCGCATTCTATCAGGGAAAACTTCAGATATTCCCAGTTCATTTCAAACCAGCTCTGATTTCCAGCCTCAATTTCTAATTACTGCATAGCAGAGATAGTATCTGGGGCTTAGGAATTAACCCATGGCACTGGAATCAATTGCATTGCAAAGAGCCAAGTTGAAAATAATCTCTCCTCCTAGGAACCAAACTAATTCCTACTATCAACAATAAAACAAGAAGTGCTCCTGTCCAACAAATTTTTCAGGTTGCAAGGTACAGCTGACTGTAGAGCTAATAATTTCTTGTGGAAACTTTAGTTTGACTGCAGGAGGAATTTTATTAGGGTACAGGAGTAGGAATACATCTGAAAAAATAAGCAAGGTCACCAGGCTGTACAAGTAGAGCAAATTGGCGTTGTGGGAGCTTTGGGAGCCCAAGGCCATGAAGGAAAGGTAATGTTAGGTGTGAAACAAGGAACTTGAAAAAGAACAGGCATGTCAGGGCCCACAGGAAATAACTGTACACCAGCTAGCAAGCCAAGGAGATGAAGAGATAGAAAGTAGGTGTCTTTTGCAATCAAATACTATCAACGCTGTAGGAGTTGCACGACACCATCATCTCAGAGATGCTCCTACCGTGCCAGCAATGCTGCATAAACACTAAGTAGAACTCCTTTGAGTGGTGGATAGACTAACAAACTCCCAAAGCACATTCACAGTCCCCAAAGCAGCTTTAGGCAAGCAATTGAATCTGAAAGTGCCTCCGCAAGGCACTTCTAGTGGATGTGTACTCTTTCTCAGGAGGGAAATACATGAGGCACTGAGGCACTCTCCTAACAGGAACCATGCAGGAATAAAACCAGGCAGTTCAAAACAACAAAAATTCTCAGTAATGCAGCAGCAGAAATACTGCATTGTAGAAACAGGGCTGAGCCAGCAGCAAAATCCTTTCCAAAAAGTGGCTAATTACATGCTTCACTGAATCCAATTTTTAAGACAGCATTTGCAACATGAACATGAAAGAATAAGAAAAAATTGAGAGATGTCAGTGAAAGCTTATTTCAACAGAATTTTTTGTCCTCTTTCAAAATTTTCAGACTTCTTTAAAATGTGTCTGACCCATTTGGAAGCACTGGCTACCTCTAATTCTCTAAACTTAGAATTTTCAGAAGAAGTATGAAGTAGCACAGGCCAGATCTTATAAAATTTTAATGAGAAACAGTAAGTAATTCTCATTTTATAAACAAAAGCACTATTCAGCATAGTTTATCCAAAAACATGTTCTTTGTTCATTACCTGAGGCAGTTCTTCATTTCAGGGATTTATAGGGATTGATAAATACTGTCATATTGCATACTACCACAGTGTCTTTTTAAAGAGTTATTGCTAGATTCAGACAGAGAAGAAAGATCCATTTAAAGAGCAAATCCTACAGTCTCATCATCTGGTATTATGTCCACAAATATTGGCTTAGAGCTTTGACACCAATTTACTTCAAACAGAAAACAGGTGATAACGTATATTAGTAGATCACTTTTGACTTTTAGTGGAAATGATTGGTGTGTCTACTGTTTTCTTGCTATACACAAACTTCTTTAATCAGGTTTGTGTGAGCATTTTTCTTGGGGAATTAAACCATCCCTATGAACTCCAGACACTGACTTTTGGAACTATCCTCCACTCCTATCTTTGCTTGCTCGGTTTATACTTGCCAAGCACTTGATTTCAATAAAGTTCAGGAAAAGTTGTTTTCTTCAGAGGCAGGTATTATTCAGCTGTATGCCTCTTCTTGTAGGGATGCAACACATAACCTGCTCTAGCTACCTTTGAAATAACCTTGAAATAATGTAGGAAGTGGAGTGGGCAGGGGTCAGGAAAGCGTTATACAACGGAATCATGATGCTCTGAATATATTTTACTCCAAGCATGACCTCCCCTACAGCAGTAGTTTTAGTGGAAGCATCTTAACTCTCAGTACCCTGCCAATCCAGTCACCTCTCTAAGCATTTGATCTTCAAAGCCACCCTTCCACAAAAAAAAAAAACACTGTCAGCTTTTGGTAGACTTGGAGCAGGTCAGAGAATTCTGCATAATTACTCCTTTCTGAGTTTATGGTCATCCATTATGCACCTGAAAAAGGCACAGGCTCATTTCTCTTCTCTTTGCGGGCTTAAGCAAGAAGGAGTACTTGCAAAAAGTAATATCCAGCACATTTGACTCTGCAATGACAAGCAAGACACGTCTACAGCTTTCTCCCAGACCTTTTTCAGACTTATGTCATGTTTTAGTGTCATGTGGTTTGTCTTCCTAGAGATTGTTGCCAATGACACCAGGATTTTGAATGTTGCCTTCAAAGTCAACTGCAAACAGGACAGAATCACTGCAAACAGGCAACTGCAAAGATCTCCATGACACGAGGAAGCCTTACCCGAATATAAGCATCCTGGTGATGTTTAGCAAAGTACAGCATGTTGTCAAGGGCCAGCATTCCAGGAGGGGTCTGTGTGAAATCCATTGCTGGGTTTACATGGTTCTGCAAAAAGAGAGCAAGATCAATCAATGGAGCTTACAAAAGCTATCAGTTCCCCGGTGTTGGTGGGCACGGGTTGGTTAGCGTGCTGTGTTAAAAAATATTCAGCAACAGAGCTCTTTTTGCTGAGCAGAAAACTCCTAATAAGGAATTGGCCCATGCCTCGAAAAACTCTACAACCAAATGCAGACATTATGAGGTTGACATGTCAGTAATTCACTTCTGCAGCTGTGGAATGGAGTTTCCTAAAGGCTGAGTGCTTTAGAAGCACAGAAGCAACCCCCATGTTGTCCATGGCAGATAGACTCCTTGGTGGTACTACAGACTAAAAGCACATGAAAATACAGATAATTGAGCCAACAGACACCAAAACACCTATTTATACAACTGCTATGGAATGAGTTCCAATAATTCAAAAAAGGAGAAAAAAATTACCAGACTACAAACTTGTTTTAAGTCTATTGGATTTTTTTAACTCCTGAACACAAAGGGCCTCAGACAAAATTTTGGATGAAAATAAACAGATTTATTTAAATTGTGGAATTCAGCTCGTTTTTTGTTGCACTCTGAACCTATGAATTTAATCTATAGAATTAACGAACATACAGACATATGATGACAATGAATAAACATAAACCCAGAATTCGTTAGCTTCCACATGCAGATACAAACTTCAGATGTTCAGTTTCACACACTACACAAAAAACTACAGATGCCCAAAATATTCATTAACTCAGCTGATGTTTTTTTATTGGAATGAAGTGTACCTTTTTAATAAGCTTCTGTAGTTCATGGTTTAGACATGAAAATTTGCCTGACTACACCAAAGAAGCTGCTCAGAAGTCCCAAGAATATGTCTCCATCGAAAAATGCCTCAATTCTGCTATGCTCTTTTTATCAGTATCACCTTTGCAACGTCTCCTTCTCCACTCATCATTCTGACACGTAAAGACATTTCTAGCTCCTTTGCTATGGCATTTCTATTCTGCAAGACCCAGCTGGCAGGGGCATTTACTACCAGAAAAAGTGCATTTACTACCAGAAAACTGGCAAAAATCAACACAGATTTCTTCCATTACTCTGTTTCTGCAGTGTGCTCAGGGTCTGACCACTCACTTCACTGATAAAAACATGGATTTTACTACTTTTCCTTCTGTTGAGTCTGTCAGGACATAAAGCGGTAGAAATGAGTGATTCTACTTTTTTGCCCATTTTAGTTTCAGATGTATCATACATTGGTTTTAGCCAGTCAATAATTTGTAGTCACATAAAAAATTAAAAATAGTGGAAAGCAAAATTTATGCATTAAGATGCCTGCTTCAACTTCAAAAGTAGACAAATATATTAGTCTGAAGACGACATGAAAAACCTGTCGGTTGTACATTTCCAGATTAGGACTACCAGTGTACAAGCAAAACAATCACAGGTTAATTAGGGAATCAACAGGATGCCTGGAACTCTAGATTTTATATAGAAGTATCTATGTAATAAGTACTTCAGAAGGGTAGTTGTAGTTTAGAAAGGGGAAACAATGTCTTACTGAGCTGTAAGTGCCAAACCCTCCCCTTTAAATGTTCTTTTCACTTTCATCTGCTCATCTGAATGAGAGACAATAGCCTTTCATGGTCATTTCCCAACTCAACCTTTCATCTTCCACACTGATGCATTTATTAGTTACAACGTTTAAAATCAGTACAAAACTGTTTCACACACATCACAAGCCCTGGAAAGAGAACAGAAAACTTCCTTTCCTACAATTTTCAAGCATTTCAAAAAGGGCATTTTAAGAGAGGCTGAGTCTCAGACACACAAATATCCTCCCAGCCCAGCATGAATATCTTACAGATCCTTTTCTGCATTTGAAACTACCTCCAATTTGGCCTTAAAGTACAGGTCCGGAGGAACATTGTTTGATACTTCACTGTGCCATGAGGTCCACAAGGTACACTTCCTTGGGAAAGCCACTGGGAGCCACAGGAAGTACCAGTCAACAGAGTGGTTTTTTTACAACTTGCAAAAACTTATGGAAGTAGAACTACAGCATAAGGCTGAACATGCACTCTTGGCTCCCATGCTATAGCACAGGTCAGGTATACTTGGATAAATGGACAGGCACTTGGAAAAGCACAGAGAGTTTCAAGCCCCACCTACTTTTCTCCAGCTATTAAAATACTAGTATTTATTTCACTGGCATTTACAATGGTTAAAATAAATGCAGGACACAAATAAAAAGCCTGACCTACCGTTGCTTGAACAGTTCTTTCCTTTATCTCATTCTAAATCAACAAAAAACCAGCAAGGACATGAAGAATCTCACAACATGAGTAAGGATGACTCATTTTTTCTCTTACCATCACTACTAGTTCTATGTTCAATCAGAAAAAACATCTTTCCATCACTTTTACTTTATCTCCAATTCAAGCCTATAAACCCAGCTATTTTCAACTATTTTGAGTTTGTTTCTGTTTTTCAAAAGTTTCTGTCACGTGGGATCCCAGGATAACTAGGGCTTTATCTCCAGCTCTGTTGATTTAAATAACTAGAAATACAGAAGCAGATAATAGCTGAGGATCCACACAACAGTTCAGGCATGTGTGAGACAAGACATTACCTTCAATTATTCTTCAAATTCAAAAGGAACGTCAGACACTTTGTTCCCTTCCTTCTTTCTCCCTCCCCCTAAAATCATCCTTTTCTTAACATGATGAATATTTGTGGTTGAAATATTAAGTTATTGAGAGTGGGTTTAGAAATGAGATACAAAGCTAAACTATATAAAATGCTGTATTGAATAATTTAGAAGTAGGCAAACACCCCACTTACAATATAATTTATTAAATATATGGAACACAGAGCTTCAGGCATATTTGTTGCATCCATTTAGTACAAAATCTAAGGCATTTTTTGCCTAATGGAAAATGAAGAGTAAGAAAGACCAATCAAACAGATTTTTTACCTCCAATTTTTCAGATAATTTTTGATCTTTTTCCACTAGGCTGAGTAATATCTTTGCATTTTTCAGCTTCAGTATCTAAGTGGCATTTAACAGCTTATGCTCTTATGCCATACATGTTAACATACCAGAACATTCAAGAATTTGTCAGCCAACTCAATAGGATACTGTGGAGACAAAAATTCATTGGTTTTGAGAAGATGAAAACTCAAAATCACATCTACTTGTGCCATTAAAAAAAAAATAAATCACATTGCACCTTTCACAATAATACAGCTATTCTGGCTAAATCCCAGTGCAGTAATTACATTCAGACAGCCTAGCATTCTAATGCAATTCTGGCTGTGTAAAGCTTTCTTCTCTATCCTGAATGGCTTCACTGTCTCACTCCTGGCTTCTGCAGCAATCTCTGAGGGATGTATGGATTTCAGTGGCAGGTATGTGTCCTCACACCAAGGTGCCTATTCACAGCAATGGTCTGTAACTGCTAATGAAATAAGGACCACTCATTCCTTATGTTATTCCTAACAACAGCATCTTCCAACCAAAGCACAGGAACTATTTATTTCCCTGCATTTCTAGGCCATTAACATACAAATTTATTTCCGTCTTGACAGGTATTGGCAGCCTATCACAGATTTTGCACCAGTGATGTGTGCAGCAGCCGTGTAAATCAGACCATTATAGCCAGATCATGCTAATCTGTCCTGAAACCAGTATGAAGTAGGTGCTAGACCCAGTAATAGTTGTTTTCCCAAACCCAAGCAGCTCAGGTGAGTCCCGATTCTGCACGCCTCACTTCTTTAAGTGGCATGACAAAAACACGTCAGAAGTTTCCAGGGAAGGGTCAGGACTGTAAAAGAACTGATGATAAAACAACTTCCAAATGTCACAAGAATCCAATTTTAATGGCATCTTTATAAAATGAACTCTCTCAAAACTGGTCTTTTTTTTTTTTTAACAGAAAAAGGAACATTCTGTCTATCAGGGTAACACCAGAGACAGCAATTTCTTTCTCCCATCTTCAGTTACTCACTTACTCATTTTCATCTTCCATTTAAATCTAAACCACTGATCTGAAGGCCAGGAAGGAAAGCAATTACCTACTTCGTTCTACAGCACCTCTGCAAAATTTTCCCCAGATAAAATCAGAAAATCATAGTAGTACATATGTGGATGTTTGTTCCTCAAAACTCAGGACAAGAAGAGTGGGAACTTTTTAAGTGAGATTTACAGTGAATTATGAATTGACAAACTTACGCTAAAAGTATCAACGAGCACAAAGACTCACCATTTACCCTTTCCCTAAATAAACCTGAAGTTTTACATGCAAAATGTTCCCATCTGTTCATTTACACAATAATGACAAATAAGGAAAAATACTACATTAAACCAACATTTGTGAAGAGGTAGTCAGCTAAAATTCTTAATGAGAAAATATTTTTGTCTTTTTATTTAACAGCACTGCATTCAAAGAGATGAGGATGATGCATACTACTTCTATCATGCATATCACTTTTATCACACTTAATGAGATATAACAGTGACTTGGGAATTTTCAGCCTGTGTGTAATCAATGAAAGCAAGAACTAGCAGATTTGGTTTTCTCTTGATAACTATTTAAATATGCAAATATTATTTTTTCTTCTTCCAAAGCCTATTTTTAAATTTACAACAGAACTTAGTGCTAGAATGAAAACGTATCTGGAGAATTCCTGAATTAAAAAAAAACAAAACACAAAAAACCAAACAAAAAAACAAAACAAAAAAATTCCCACACTCTAATGCAAGTGAGAAGTATCCAAAGCCCAGTAACTGCTATATATTTGAAAGAATATGAAGAAAATAATTTCAGTGAAAGTAATTTAAATCACATCCCCAGTATTCCATCACATATAAAAAACTTGAGTATATTTCTACAGGATATAATTTTCACAAAGATTTACGAATTATATCTGCATACAATGATGGTGTTTTTTCCTTAAACTAATTTCTAGCTCTTTTTAGCTTTGTGTTTTGGCAAATATTTTTCCATTTCTACTAGCAGGTAGAAATTTTGAGGGTTCTTTTTGTTGTTGTTATTGATGTGACAGCTTTGGGATACATATTGGTAGACTAGAAATGTTATCCTCCGACAATGAAACTCATTCCTATCTAGGTAACATGTTAAGCAACAGACTTGCTGGATCAAGTTTGACCTCACCAATGTAAATCCGAGCCAATAGCAAAGGAATTTTAAATACAATCTGCACAGCATTTGCCCTACAAGAGATAAAAAAGCAATAATTTGACTACTGTATATCCTTAATTCATTGAGCTACTATGCAATCTAATGTAAAAAACAATGGAGTTCAATGTAAGTTACCAGAAATCTGTCCCAGTCATGTAAAGATGCTACAGTGGTAAAAATTGGAAAAATCTTAATGTTAAGGAGGTGCAATTAAATCACCTAAAAATCACTAAATAGAGCATAACAGGCATGTCAAAAGCACTACATATTTTCAGTCATGAATAAATTACACGTTATAAAGCAAGACAAAGAGCTCTTGCATAATTCTTTGTATTTCACACGTCTGTATTACATTACATGCTTTGGACTCCAAAATCTTAAGCCCTACAGGCTGCCAATAATTTGAAGAATCCAAAATGACTGCTGTAACTCAGATGATCACATCTTGACCAATGCATGGAAACTGTGAGCCACCTTTCAGGTTTTATTTCAGTTAATAACGGCAGATTTTGAAGTTGGATGCATGTTTAGCCCTTCACAGATAATCAACTTCTTACTACTGAAGTAATGTTTACTGGGTGAATGTAGTTATCAAGCAGTAACATGTCATGTACTCTTTCAGGGATATATAGAATGAATTAATGGGATGTGGTAATTTCAATTATTTTTTTTCAGCATGGAAAATCACTTTCAGATATCTCACCATATCCACTAAGCTTACAGAAAAATGGAATAAGCAGTCAAACATCCAGTTGCAGATATAGTTGGGACTGGGTAAAGAACTAAAAGCCATACTAGTTTATTTACTGAGATTACCAGATCATTTTACAGCCAGATCCTGGCAGATTTCAGGTCTACCCTGACTTTTTGGGCAAAGACAGACCACTTAGATTAAACTGCTGCTGGATGAGATGTGAGCTAATCCAGATGGCCTTCACTGCAGGGAATTAGGGACCCTTCCCAAGAGAATTTCTAGAAGCTCAACTGCAAGGGTATGAAGCAGGTCTCCCTCCAGCCAGGGCTGCTGGAGGACAACCAAGAGCTACAGCTTTTCAGACAGCTCCAGCTCTTACAAAAAATCACAGTGGAATATATTACCCATGTCCTGGCCAGCAAGCCACTTTTGTACTGTTTGAACTACAACACTCATGAAGTACACTGGGAAGAACTGGCACATAGTACCCAAAGAACTGATACACAGTACCTCAGGCTCAAAAGGACTGCTGTTATGAATACAGGCTTTTTTATGACTTTGGAATGTGTTGGGAGATGACTGGATTAATTTTACCAATGTCATTAAAGCAATCTGCCTTCTCTATACAGATAGAATCTAAGGCATGAATTCTCATCCTGCTCAGCAGGAGAAATATCAAGCTAGCAAGAAGACAGTTATGTGAGAAAGCAGTGTGAACACTGCTAACAGGAACAGCAAGCCAAAGAAATTAATACATCTACACTTGAATACTGCAAATAAAGAGAGATTAAACATTTGCGACTAGACAGAAGTCATACCTGCAAGACTCAAAATCTACCTCAGCAATTTTCTCTGTTACTCCTGTCAAAAGTGTCAGTTAGTTAGATTTAGTGTTCCTAAGTCAGGTTTTGTCATGAAAAGCTTTTTTTTTGAAATTGAGAAAGTTTAATGCCTGTTCAGTAAGGTAGATTGTGACTTTCACTCATTATTTAAGGATAATGGCTCCATAATTCAGGAGAAGTTCAGAGCTCTTCAACAGACTTTTTTAACAAAACTTAAGAAAAAGATACAAGATAGCTGATGAGTGTACATAAATATTTTAGCACGTGCTCCAAGCAAATGAGTTACATTGCCTATCAACAATGAAAAAAGAATCTCTAGACCTTTTTATTAAGTAAAATGAAAAGCTCAAAACCAAATTGTGCCAAATCTTGGGTTGCTTGGAGTTTTCTACACCTAAGATTACTATGAGAGCATATATTTTATTGTTTTAGTTACACTCTGGGCAGTTTTATCTAAACTTTTTAACATAACATTTTCTTCTGAAATTTAATATGCATTAATTAAAACAACTTTCAGTCGCATTTCCTTTCAAAGAAAAATTCCTTACATTATAAGCAATAAAGTCAAAGTCAGTCAAGTAAAAATAATCTTTAGAACCTTCCTGAGGATGTTGCATCTACAGGGATGCCACATGTGAAGCAGCCACTTTATTGCTGCAGTGGCCTCTCTCCTGTGTCATCACTGAAGAGTGAAATTCTGAATGGGATCCTTCCTGCTGCAGCAACTCTAGTCTCCAGCAAAGGATATGATTCTTGTGTACTGTGGTAGGCACAACCACAGAACAAGAAGACTGACATTTCATTTGTGCAGTGAATTATAATTCTCTTGGAATTTCATTACTACCAATGACAGAGGTATCTGGGGACATCCCTGCATCTTTACAGTCCATGCTGCTTTGAGAACAGTGGGCTTGGAAAGGAACCTAAACTCAGTGCCAAGCATCATGAGGTAAGCTGGGATAGATCCTGCTCTCCCTTTAGATATTTCTGCAGAAAGGTTTTGTGATTTTCCTTTTCAAGCAAGCTGGCTAAAACCTCTGTCATGTGCAAAAGGAAAGGCCCAGGCTGTGTTTAGTTCAAACACAGTGGAAAGAAGTCAGCCCTGTGTCTGAGAAAACCCCATTCAAAATGAATCATCCATGTGAATCTACTGGCTGCCTGGCAGCCAGATACAACAGCTGTCCAAATTTAAAATGGAAAATTCTGTCCCAGAGCTCTAGAAAACAGTACTCAAATGACATTTGCAGTCAGGCACACAGACTTGCAGAACTGGGTGAAAAAGCCAGCTACCATTTAGGAGCTCTGTGCTTCACCCACTGACACTACTTTTATTACCTGTGACCAGGTCAAGCTTCTAATAAATGCAGAGCATAAGATGAAAACTAATCTGCAACAAAGGAGCTGTTAACATATTTGATATTTTAGCTACATTTGGATGGACATTTCCAAGTACAAAATTACCAGCTCTATAGTCGAATCCTTCCCCTGCTGGAGTAAACAGCCAGGCTCTGTAGATGTCAGGGACAGGTTTGGAATATAGGACCAATCCCTCCTAAAACCTTTAAGTCCATATTCTGCCTTAAGTCAACAATAACCTAAGCCCAACCTGTAGGAAACCCTCATCTCTCCTCAAGAGTGAGGTAATAAAACAAAACAAAATAAAAAACCCAACAACAACAACAAAAATCAACACCCCCCCAAAAAAAACCCCAAAAAACAACCAAAACAAAATAACAAACCACAAAGATGAAAAAAAGCACAAATCCATTCACTAGAGATTTTCAGTTCCCCTGACTTCCATTTTTCTTTGCCTCCCTCTACAGGAATGCGAAGCTCCTCTGACTACAGTTGGGCTCTGCAAAATGCTGATATGTGTTGCGTGTCTGGGTACTGTTCTGCTCTGCCTTCAGTCTCCCTCAGAAAAATGTCAAAAGAATAGGATGGAGCTGCACCAAAAGGTAAAGAGATTTAAAAAAGAAGAAAAAAGAAAAAAAGAAAAAAGAAAAAAGAAAAAAGAAAAAAGAAAAAAAGGAAATTCTAAAATAAGACATATCTCTATTATTATATGATTTTATGTAGGGGCTGTGTAACAAGTTGACTACATTTAACTACCAAAATATTCAGAATTGAGATATGAAGGTGTTCTTAATTTGGGGAAATAAATTGGTTACTTACAAATCAGGTGTCACTCTCCCCTTGCTTTTGAGCTTGTTCTCAGGCCTCAGTTAATGAAATCTCATACTCAAAGAATGTTAGTAACTATTTGTAACTAAAGAAAATGTAAATATTTTGCATGCTATACTATTTACTGTCCTTTAAATATTACAACAGGCAAAATAATCCCACAAGGAATGAGACAAGGAGGAAAAAGCAATATGCACATGTTAAGTAACACGTATGCACATGTTAAGTAACACATATATCTGTTTGCATGCATGGATACACTGAAAATTAAATTTTTGCTATAATTAACATGAAATTGAATTTACATACAGTTGCACAAAATCACCATCATTTAATATCAAGCAAGGGTTTGTCTAGAATCATCTATCCAAGCCAAGTCTTGTGAAACAGATGAAAACCACCCAACAACAGAATTGAGATGTCACTGCATCTGACCACTTTTGTGGGGGCTGTTTCTCCTTTTTGTGTGTGTGTGCAAATTCTGAGATGCGTAGTACTAAATATACAGAGAAAGACATCCAAGATCCATCCATCTCCCAGTGAAGGGGTCAGAAAATAATTCTTGTTATGATACACTTGAAACAAACTTTTCAGCCAAGCTACATTCATATCCATGGAGCTTGCCTGCCCCCACAAGTTCATAATTCGGATTCACATAGCAAAGAAAACTATTCAGTGAAGCCATAAATAGCATATACATAAAAGAAAAAATCCAATCAGAAATGCTATGCTCCAGTGTGACTAACTTTAAACTAGCACATTTACATTTGTTAGTGTATTTTCTTCAAGAGAAGAATGCTTTTTCAAATCACAAAGAGCTTAGTATTTTTATTTTACAAGTTCACAATTGAAAATACTGGAAAGGTACAAGTATTAAAATACCAACCTTTAATCCCCCCTTCTCGAAACAACTATCTTCATTAAGAAACTGATTTAAAGGATAGTTCCTTCAACTAATATTTATATAAGCACAAAATCATTAAATAAAAAATTAAAAAATCAAAACACAAAAAGGAATGCTAGGGAGCCACACAGACACACAGTCACAGATATTTCATTCTGGTTAGCTTTAACTTCATTGTTGAAGTGATACTGAAAGGTCAAAGAAGCTCAGTGGTCCATCAATTTGGTTTTTTTCTTTCTTTTAAATCTGTTCTCCTCTGAAAGGACTAAAGGTAAGAGGAATTCACCTGCATATGGTAAAAGGCTGGTTTACTAATTTTACCAATGTTCAAGTTGCTAGATGCCCACAGCCCTGGACAAATAGTTCTGGGAAGTCACATGCAGCTGCATTGTAAATGAGAACAGCAGCTTTAACATATGGATTTTGTGGTCTCTCTTACTGGTCACTATACAGATGCATCTGACCCAGGGACCTCACCCTGTGCTTATCAGCTCACATGAACAGCACCAAGTTTATACAAATTTAGTAGCTTCTCTACTGCACAGATGTCATCAGGTCTGGCTTTCCTGGTTACAACATAACCCACTTTCCTTAATAAGAAACTGTTCCTCAAGTTTTCTCCATTGGAGAAATGCCTCCAAACAGCAGTAATTCTCTGTTAGCACCCAGGATCCGCAGACAAAAATGCGACAATGAGGGAAAAATGTGTTATCTTTGAGATTTACAGATCAATTCTCAAGTTTTCACCACTCATCTCATGTTCTGTCATTCTTGAGTATTTATTCCACACTGCAATCACACTTGGCTGAGAAGTGATGTCCCCCAACAGCACTCCTGTGGCCAGAGGAGATCACCCCCCTGTCTTGAGGGCAGGTTGCACCCTCACACCCTCACTCACATGTAGGGCAACCAAGCTGTTACCCTGCTTGTGCCTAGCAGGCATCTGCCCACACATCCTTGTACTGCTCAGAGTGGCCCAGGGCTTAACAAAGAGATTTGTGGCTCAAACACTAACCCTGGGACCTACCAGCTCTAAGTGATGCCAGAGGAGATATCTCCCACTACCACACATTGACTTGAACACCTCAGCAAATCCAAGTGCCAGTGTGTAGAGTTTCGGCATGAACTTTGCCGAGTTGCAAACCTCAGTGGGCAGTGCTCCATTTTACCCACAGGAATCTTCTTTTCAGCACAGCCCTGCTTTTCCACAGCCTAGCACCGGACACATGGCATGGCATGGAACCATGGAATGCTTTGTTTATGCAAACAGTAACTTAGAACTATGAAACTCTGCTTACAGGAGAGATCACAATAGGTCACACAGCATGAAGCATGAAAGTAAACTTCAGAGATTTCTGCCTCTCAGGTTTGAAAAGAGATTGATGCTTTGCTACTAATGCTCACATTGAAGAATGTAGTCTGAGCTGGCATCAAATATAAGTTTTTCTGATTAGATCTATAACTATATTTATAAAATCCTGTCTTTTACAGATCTGTAGAAACTTCTGGCAGGTAACAAAAACCAAAACGAAACCCCAAGCCAACCAACCAACCAAATCCCCTCGCCCCTGCCCCAAAACTAAAAATCCCAGACTGCAAGAAAGCATCCCTGCCACAGAACCTCCACAAGGATGAAAAACACTCAGACACAGGAACAAACTATTATTTCAGGGAGAATAAAATATCTCACCAGTAAGTGCAAGAAAGGAAAATATTTACAGCGCACTGTACAATAAACCATAACATGCAAGCCAAATTAAGTAACCCGCTGAGGTATCATTTAGCCTAAACATCAAAAATCTGCTGGCATTCAATTGAGAAATGGGAATTTACACCCAAAACAGTTATTTCTAGTACTTCTGAGGCTGAAAAGATTCTGTGTCCATGAAATCGAGCTGTTGAAAAACTTTGGTGAGCAACTGACATCTGGTGTGATACTGGTGCCCTCTGCTGTCAAATATTACACTTCAGTTACCAGCTGTCTTAAAATGAGATTCTGATGTACTCCAAATAATATTGAGCCATATGCAGCAGGGAAACCAAGTATTTCTGTCTGTAGGTGAACTATAAGGAAAAAAAATCCTGACAAACACTCAGTATTACTGTAAAGAGAAGATCTAAGTACTCTTTTAAAAAAAATTCTGTGAGTTTTCCACATGGAGCTCCATATTGTAAAACATTCTAAAATATTCATCTAACAAATTAAAACATTCCTTTGTTTTTCAACAAGCAAAGTGAAGATTTCAATAAGTCAAAAGGAGCCTTTGTGGGTTTGTTTTGGGTTTTCTTTTTTAATTTATTTTTAGGAAATAAGCTAAAAAAGTCCCTTTTCAAATTGTATTATCTCCTTATTGATTCAGAAATCCTAACTGTAAAATTAACAACCAGCTTGCAGATTGCAGCTCCTCCAAATGCCAGTACAGACTAATAAAACCATTAGTTACATCTTTAGTGTCATCATCTGTTCATTTATATATCCTTACTCTTTCATTCTGTTTTTCTTTTCTTGTACTTCTTGTACTTTCTCACACAGGTTTCAGCACCTTTCTCGTGGTTGCTCTGCCTGAGATCTATCAAGCAGCAATTTTCACAGAAACATCAGGGAAGCAAGGTGTCAGAAGCAAAGGGAAACTTGAGAAAAATACCTAAATTACAGGTAAATCTGGTTGTGCCACCTGCAGTTCAACTTGTCTGTCACTTTCCATTTTTAAACTTTAATTTCAGATACTTTAAATTATTTTAAGCATTAGAACAGAATACATAGCCTTTTCTTTCTGTGCAAAAGCCTTAGCAAGTTTTAGCAATTATTTGACCATTTTTAGGAATGTTTTATTAAGCACTGCATTGCTCTAACTAAATCAATTTTTACATAATTGTTTGTCAAAATTCAAACCCACTCATTCTATGCAAGGAAAACTTCTAAGACTTGCTCTTGAGTAAGCCTTGAACATTCCTTTTGATCATGGGCTGCATTATAAATGCTTAGGATTAACTGAATTTAACAAATCTCTTTGGAACACATTTTTCTGAAGATGCTGCCCCTCCTGAGCATTCCCTGGCCCCACCTTCCAGACTTAGAGGAAAAAAGCAAACCAGGAGTGGAGTGGAAAGAGAAGGTCAGTAGAAAGGCACAGAGAAGAGTGAGAGGTGAGTGTCAAAGTCAGGAATTTGTGAGTGGAAAGGTTTAGAAGTAGTGCAGGAGTGCTAGGGCAGAAAGCAAGATGGTGTGCACAATATTAAGAAAATTCATAAGCATTTCAAACATTCACATCAGCTTAGATGCTGTCATTGTTTAAGGTCAATATTACTTGAGGTCCTGGGCTGTTATTCCCAGTGATTAGATCACATTCTTGCGATACTCCCGTACATAGCAAGGGGATTACACAGTTAAATGTTACTCTGTGAAAACAGAAATGACAGAACTCATCCTCAAGACCTGTTTTGTCTCAAAAACTTCCAAATAAGTATTTATTAATGTAAATACAGTCATATGAAACTCCGTCTCTTTATTTAAAAGATTATCAAATACCGACAGTGACCGTCACTATTACTACTATACTCTTTCTTAACACCAAAAAATAAATATGTATTATTAATATTCATCTTCCAAAACCTACCTGGAAGAATAAATCAGTAATGGCTTATTTATAAGATAGCCACTGAAAAATTTCAGCTCCAAAACGAAATGACAAGAGAATGAAGCTTGCAAACAACGGAGAAGGGCAACCTCTAGTGGTCATAAAGGTAAAAATGAGAGAAGAAATCCTATGTAAGAAATCCTGTCTTATCCCACTGCTCCAACATTAGGAAAATTTCAGTGGCAAAGGGCAGAGCAGCTTTTCTTTTTTACCTAGACATATCATCTGCAAATTTAAGTCTGCTAAATAAAAGGATACTCGAATCTTATGAAAACTATCTATTAAATGAAAGGAGAGGAGAAGAAAAACCTCCTTCCTGGCAGAGTGCTGCATGACATGGATTTTGCTGCGCTGAAAGGTGCTTAATTATTAGCTGACACTACCAAATGACAAATATATACTTCAATATGAGCCATATTTACATATAGAAATATAGCAACTGACCAGAAGGTCTGGCAGTGCATATATGAATAGCTCAGCAAAACAAAATCTCTTCAAAGTTGTTTTTTTTTTCCACAGGAACAAGTGATTTCACAAGTTTTGAAATAGTAGAGAAAGAGAGGGTTGTAGGAGTAGGAAGAGTGAAGGAGGATGGAAAACTACTAATAGCTTTCAATAGTACAGACAATCTGCCACCTATGCTGTTCTACCATTAAGCCAGTGATTAAATTTTATCTAAAATTTAAAAAGGATCAGGTCTAAAATTTTAGAAGGATCAGATCTAGTTTGGTACATATGCAGCATTGTTCTAAAAATGTTCCTCTGCCATTGCCTAAGTGAACAAGAGAATCTAACTTGCTTTTATTATAGTTGAAAAGTTTCCCCAAAGAACCTTCAATCACTGCAGAGTATCATCTACCAAAGCAAGCAACAGGGAGATGATAATTAAATAGCTGCAGATGACCACTCACAATTTTTTTCAGCATTTTATATCAGTTCCAGATTTCAGTCTCAAATCACAAAATTTCAGCTTCCTGTTCAGGACTTTCACAGTCCTACAACTCATAACATTGTAAGAGTTCAAATACTCAGGCCTTCCTTTTTTTGGGAAGAAAAAGGATGACCATCCTCAGGTCTTCAACAAGAATAGCTAAGTAAATGCATCTCATGGATGTGCTGTCCATCTTCCTCTCACCAAGTCTCCTAGGAAAGTTTCATCCTCCCAATCTGGTACCACTGATCCAGATGATCAGCTGGAACCAAGGAGGTTTCAGAGATCCAGACATTAGTAACTCCATAAAATTTAAGGACTATTCATACACCTGCAGGATTTGGCATCTCATTTCCATCCCAGTCTTGCTCTGTGTTAACATTTTAGAGCCCAACTCAATCTACTGTTTAATTGACTACCACTCATCCACACCATGCAAATTCCCTAGAATTGTGCACTGCCCTGTCACTGCATGACTTCACTTTGACTCTTTATTTTCTGTCAGTCAATAATAAAGGGTGAATGATCATCACACAGGAACCTAATCCTTTATCTACTGACTGTCTGTCAATGCAAATCTGAACATTCTTTGAATACGCACACATGTAACCAGTAAACCTGTGACTCAAGCCTTCAGTCAAATAATTTATCATTAATAGTAGGCTGTAATATATCAACAGCTGAAATTAAATTGCTTTAAACTAGAATGCAACTATTTCACCACCTAGGTAGCAAAAAGTAGCACCCTATCTTCTGAAAAAAAAATATATTAAACTGTGGTTGAACTATTCAAGTCAGAACCCTACACCTTATGGCAACAAAAAGGAAAGAAAAGCGTTTTGCCTATTTCCTATGCTGTTCCCATTTAATGGCTTGGACAGCACTTACTAGGGAAGTGAAAATTTCACACTGAGGTAAAGATTAATATTTGGTCCATGTAGCTAAACCTAGTCCATCCATTTCTGAAAATAAAACACAGGAAAAATGCAATTTGCGTCTGTCTTTAGAAAGCCTGAAAGCCCAGTGCAAAAGTTGGAAATGACTGAGCAGGCTTCATACTGATGGAGGAACAAACAGGGTGAGAGGAAGAAGTGGAGAGATAGAAACTAGGGAAAATTCAGAGAACCGCCTCACAAGGAGGGAATGAGGAACTAAAAAAGCAGAAATTCAGGGAGAATGAATGAATGAATGACAATGAGTGATCAGACAGGATGGAAGGAGACAGATCCAGCTGGATATCAAAATGGAACAAAGAGCCCAAGGGGATAGGGAACTCAAACCCAAAGACTAGGGAAAAAAAATTGAGAGAGAAAGGCCACAGAAGCTAAGAAGTTGGAAAGCAAGGCATGATAGCACAGTACAGGGTATTGGAATTCTGGAAACTGAGGATTTTAGGCTTTCTGTGCTAACAGGCACTGACCCTCAAGCAAGCACTACATTTGACCTGAGGCCATGGAACAGGCTTCTGAAATTCAATGACAGCATTGGGATTATGGGTGTGTAGTTTGAAGAGAGGTGTGTAATGTCACAGGGTGTAAAACTTGGGATTTAAGGTTTTAGTATATAGTAATATATATAAAGCAATATGGACGATTTAGGGCATTGGTTAAGTTCTTCTTTCACCTTCTTCTTCATAGGTTTGGGTGGTTTTTTGTAATTGGGTAAAGAGGTCTGCATTGCGGACCAAGGGTGGTTAGTTATTGGGTTAAAAGTATAAATAATATAGGTGTTATCTCATTATTGGGTAATTACTGCTTAAAAGATCATGGAAAGGGTTAGAGACAGAGCCATTTTTCGCCTTGTTAGCTAGAATTCACTTGTGAGATTGTACTATAGATAAGAATTAATAAACAACTGAGTCTGAACAGGAAAACTGCATGTCCCAAGTATTAATCCCAACTCTAACACAGAAGAAAAGAAGATAAAAATCAACATCAGGGAACCTCCAAACTACTAAAGCTCAGTGAATAAACCCAGAAACAGCCTAAAGACTGTTTAGCAAGTTACAGAAAGGAAGTGTGGTGTGTCAGCCTTGGCCAGCCACAATGCACCAACCCAACTGTTCGTCTACTTCCCTGTTCAATAGAGCAAGGGCAGGAAAAAGCAGGAAATGCTCACTGGCCAAGATAAGGACAGGGAGACTGCTCCATCATGGGCAAAACAGACTTGACTTCTGTAAAGCCAATTCAATTCGTTGTCAATTAAAACAATACAACACCTTTCCCTATGTCTTTCCAAAGCTTAAACTTAATCCTTCACTCTCAAATCCTGGGGCAGGAGTGGGACAGACAGAGTCATGAAAATGAGGGAGGGGGAAAAGAAGCTCCCAAGTGAGCATGAGGAAATTACACACCAGAGCTCTACCAGGCAGGTTGAAGAGGACAGCAATTAAAGGCTGGAGTCATTTGAGTCTGCACCTTTGCAGGCAATGATTACAAGGTATTAATTACATTATTGCAAATTATCTTCCCAATAACCTCCTTTCAGCAGAGCCAAGGGACTCCATCTGGGGGATATATCATGATGTCAAGGAGGTTACTGTGGATAGTCAGCTAATGAACTATTCCAACAGACAATGAGAAGCACCACAGAAGAACCTACGAGAAAACTGTTAGTTCTTATCTTCAAAGTGCTACTTGGATACTGGGCTTTAAAACAAGGGACTTCTGAAAAAGATAAAGATAAAAGACTTAAGATAAAGTAGATTAATGATAACTAGCTTAAGATAAAACAAAGTAGCTGCTCATCTGGGACATGAAGAAGAGAAAAAATCCCCGAGTCTGAAGAAAACCTCAGAAGCTCCTAAAGTCTGTATTTTGCCTAAGGCATGCTTTAGCTAACTCTCAACTGTTTTTGAAGCTTCTTTCCAAAACTTCTTGGACAAATCCTCCCCATTATCTGTGCTAGTGCTACTTCTCTTCATATTAGAAACTTTTTGCAATGTCTAACAACTCAACTATACACCCATTTAAGTCATCCATAATTATTCATGTCTTACTTCAGACTGCTCTAAACAACCTTGGTTACTGGTGTTGTTTGTTTTTTTTTTCATGCAGTCCTCATGTGCTTTTTTTCTTGGGCCCACCATTGTGAAGTATATAAACATTTTCACAATGAATCGACCTCCATCTCTAAAGTTGTGGCAAATTTTGTCCTCATCCTACCAATTAAAAATCTCTCCTACAAATGAATTGTCACCACTGCCTCTTACCTTACACATGGCTTCCTCCCTCTCAGCATTGGCACACACACTTGAGATTTCCACAGTGTTCAGGCTCATTGGTTAAAAGGAAACCTTTTAAAGTCAACTCTCGTAAGACATCTCCCTCATCACTGCATGAGCCTCACCCTCTGCACACAACATGCATTTAGTCAGTCCACAAGTCACTGCAGTTTACTCATATTATACAGTGTTCTACATGATGCCTAGGAAATGCAAAAAATGGCCTCAACAGTTCATATGTTCTGAAAACGTCTTTCCAGATAAATCCTAGCTTAACATTCAACTTTTTTTGAGGCTACATCACACAGTCTCTTATCTTTTCCCACAGACAAGATATTTGCCTGCAGATGGAATTCTTGCCAGGGGTCTGAACGAACCCCATTGCTCTTTGCATGACTGTATAAAATGACATTATTTTTGTTTCTGTAATTCAAAAGGTTATCTTAAGGTTATCTAATTTTGAATGACATGGTGATTCTTTCATCACTGCTTCCCATATTTGTTTCATCAGAAGATTTCTTCAGCATATGTTAACTTTCTTATGCCACCACCACTAACATCCTGAAAGTCAAGCCAATGCCTGCCTTTCAAAGAAAATCCCACCATTCTCAATTGCCATTTTAATTTTCACCTTCTAGACAGTTCCGTACTGATTTCATATCTCCTTCATTAACCCACATTTTATTTTGCTACACTAGCAAATGCCGGTAGAGCACAGCAAAATTATGAAATCACTCACTTTCCACATTGGCTTTTTGCATTTATATAAACCATTTATATTTCATTGAAGAAAATCAAAACAAAACCAAAACAAACAAACAAAAAATCCTCAGAAGCTCTACACACTGAAAACTTGGGAAAAACTGTTCTAGGATGCAATTATTTGAGTTGTTTTTTACAATATGTTAAGTTTCTTATAATTTGTTCAGAGCTGACTATAAACAAACACATTCATTACAACTTCTCAATGACAGTAGTGCTGCTGAAAGAATTATGATAAAAATATACAGGATTATGAGTTGTTTTGTAATAATTTTCCACCTAAATTATGAGAATTAAGTTTACTCAAATACACAGGGGAGTATTCAGGCTATTTAATTTGAAATTGACTCAGAAAATAATAAATAATTCAATAAGGTGGAGTGTATCCCAGATCACCTAATTGGGTCATTTTTGTTGCATTCATCAGCATTTTAATAAATCTCACAACTATCTCATCTGAAAATCTCTTTATTGGTCATCACAACCATCTGGTGAGTTCCTGTGGTTGCTTTAGCTGAATGTACGTTTCTAACTGTGCAGTTTTACAAATTACATTGTAAGCTTCTGAAACCATGTCTGGACTTTCTCTCTTTTTGACATTACATTTGTAGTGGGGCAAGGTTCTTTGATGTGGCTGAGAAAAATAAACAGAATTTTTGCATTTCCCACACAGAAAAAGAACAAGCAGTCCAGGAACAACTTAATAGTCAGACATGGTTTTATTCTCTCCCTTGAAATTAATACTTAATCAGCTCAAGAAATTGGCTTTCTGACCATCAGCACCAGTGGAATGAAGACAGCATTTGAAGTCAGACTCTTGTTTGGCAGGTTTCTTGTGCCACACAGCTGAAGCAGAGGGGAGACAAACCTCACACTGTTCAGATCAGGATCAGTTTGCTAATGTAACCCTCTACCTGCAGCTGATGAAAACACTGAAGACACTTTATTGAAAAGAAGCAGATGAGGTGAAGGCAGCTGGGAGTAAGAACACTGCCCATGTACGAGGCTGGGGATAAGCAGCCAGATCTCACAAGAGGTCCTGCTCCTTCTCCCAGCCCTGTGGGTAAGGTAACGCCCCTCTTCAGCTGTTAAAAAAATTGTACCAGCAGTATCACCTGGACTCTTAGCTCAAAGTAAAGCTTCTGTACAAGAGCAGAAAAACTCTCCTCACAGTTCACTGTTGACATTTTTATTACTTGTATTTTGCCTCATCATACTGCTCATAGAATAATCTGCCTCCCAAGGGCTCTTGCTATGGTGCTTCTGCCACAGCTTACTTTCACATATTGCTTCTTATCTCCCACTACACTTCCCTACATTTTCTTCACTGCTTTAATCCCAGCTCCTATTCCCTCCTAAACTTTGCTCCCCATCCCTTTCTGAAAGGCTATCATCATCAAACAGTGTTACAGCTACCCTTGACAACCCCAGAGTGTTTTCAATAGGCTTCCCAATGAACTCAAATGGGAGTAATGAAGCTGAGGGATGAGTCAACAAAAAAAAACAAACAAACAAAAAAAAAAAAAACCAACAAAAAAACCCACCTCGTACTGAGCTTCAAAAGCTCCTTCAAAGCACTAGCTTTGCCATCATGCTTGCAACCCCAAAATGCCAACTCCCTCCCTTCCCATCCACTTACTTAAATACTCCTTACAGATACAACAGCACTGATCCAGTGGCAATTTTTCCCTCATTCATCAGTAATGAAAACAGCAATCAGAACACAGAAAGGCTCTACCCAGTTCCTTTGTGGTTTTGTGAGAATTGAGCCCTTATGCCACAGAGCTGGGCAGACCACTCAAACTGCAGGGCAAGCTCCAGTTTGCACCAAGAGTGCTGAAAACCTCTCTGTCCATAACTGTGGCTACTGTACAAAACTCAGTGTGTATCTGCCAGGCCAACAGGGCAGTAATGAATCACAGGAGATATGAAGCATGACATTTTACCTAAGGAGAAAGAGAACTGCATACTGACCTAGAGTAAGCAATAAATCAAGATATTAATTCACTGTACATGTGCACTCTCTGTTTCCAGAGGGGGAAATATACACATCATTAGTTAACGTAAATGTGTGCAACGGTTTAGCCAGCTCTGCTTCCCAACAGGGTTTTAGGCAAGTCCAGAACTTCAATTCATCTGATTAAGTCAGGGTAGAAGAGATTCTGCATCCCCTGTTCACAGATTGAAGGACTTCAAGCAAACAAAACACAAGGCCCTATAAGTGAATACCATGGAGGCGTACCTCAGATTTATTGGCTCATAGGTCCATATTATTGCTAACAAACTACAGTGACTTTACAGGGCTGTCCCAGGTCCCTTATGCAATGCCTGTTCATCCAAGATATCATTAAAAGTTAGCGTCTAATGGTGGCATGTCATGTAAAACTACATGCTTAAACTTCAGTAGTTATTTCTTCCAGCTAGAATCATAGAATTGATTAGGTTGGAAAAGACCTCTGAGACCATTGAGTCCAACTGTGCCATGATCACCACTGATCTACATCCCTAAAAGCCACACCTATATGTCTTTTAAACACCTCCAGGGTCCATGACTCAACAACTTCCTCGGGCAGCCTATTCCAATGCTTGACAACCCCTTCCATGAAGAAATTTTATGTATTATCCAATCTAAAACTATCTCGCCCTGTAAATTGTTGCCTGGGAGAAGAGTTTGACCTCAATTATTCTCCACACACTCCAGGAATCACCTAGAATGTTTCCTCTCCGCTGTATCATATTTCCAGCTGACAGCTGCTAAGTTCAAATCGCCTCATGAGAACAAGGGTTATAGATCTTGAGACTTCTACCTATTGCAGGTGGAATAGTTTGCCTGCTTCTTTATCCTGGCTGGGTGGCTCATAGCAGACTCCCACCATGAAATTTGCCTCATTGACCTTCCTCCTGGTGATAAACCATCTACATAAACCCATAAACACTCAGTCCTATGGTCACCATTACTAAGCTCTGGGCAATCAAAACCCTCCCTAACATACAGGGCTACTCCACTACCTCTACTTCCTTGCCTATCCCTTGTAAAGAGTTTATAGCATTCATTTCAGCACCCAGGCTTCTGCTAGAGCTGTCACTTGAAGTTAGCAGGATTTCTGGGGAAGAGGAAGAAAGTTATTCCCTTTTAGGAAATAGAAAACCAAGTAAGAGAAGAGACTAATGAAAAGATGTAATGGCTGCATGCACCCACTTTCAGTGGACTACCATACAAAAATACTCACAATAAACCCAAGTTTTTTATAGTCTCGAGTGTACATAGATTTCCGTTTCTCCATACTGCCACTGCTGTTGTTAGGTTCAGAATCGGCATCAAATGCAATTCTTCGGAGTTCAAATATGATATCCCGCTGAGCCTATGTTAAAACAAGGTTAAAAAAATTGGTTAAAATAACTGATCACTCACTTAATTAAACAATACCACAAAAGGCGTTTCAAACCACAGTACCCCTCCCCACTGCCTAAAGTTTTTGTGTCAAAATTCACTACTTCATACTTGGAGAGACTGTCAGCAAGAACCACCTCGTGGTTTCCCACTTTCAAATGTCCTCACATTTATGAGATTCATACATGGGTGCTTAAATGTTGACTTGCAGAAGTGGGGCCCCGGTTAGCAAGTCCTCTGACTACTCAGGTTTAACCACAGAAGCCAAGAGATCACACACATTTCAAATGAAGCTGATGATTAAGCTGGTACATATGCACCTGGCCAGATGAACACAAAATGAATCAGTACTCTGCATTCATTTTGGTAACTATCCATTTTTGCTACTGCAGAAATACCTCTGCAGGAGGAATTACTACAGCTGTAAATATCTCAAGACAGTGATAATCACCCTACCAGTAATATTAATAACACTGTGTTAGTCACTCTCTATGGACATTTGCACTAACTGACTGCATGTACATTCCCAAGAGTTAAACTTTTCTATCTCAAACTCAGGAAGCATAAAATCCTACAGCATGATGTTATTTTATGTTTATAACTATCTCACTCTCCCACCTTATCTTCTCCAAATATTCAGAAAGCCTTAAGATTACTTCAGCTTAAAAATGAAATCCTCCTTGTATACAGGACCTAAATGAAGGCCACAAAAATTAAAGAAACAAAACACATCATCCCTATAGCTCATCGATCCCATATTTAAATTTCTGGAATATCTTAGCGAAATGTCACTTTTTGCACAATGAACAATATCAAAGTTAATGTCTGCACATAGCAAGCAATAAACAAATGAAGTACTTTATAAGGTTCTCAGTAACCAAACCAGGGTGTATTGTTACAGAATTTAACTTCAACTCTAGCATGCCAGATAGTTTTCATGCAAACATTCAATTTAGCTCTATAGAAGCACTTTTAGGAAGGACCATACATCTCTGTTGCTTCCGAGAAGGGCACAAAGGAAACAAATGCTGGGCAGCTGCTCAGAGTTTCTGCTCAGGAAGACAGGAAATTCTGTTCATGGAACTACATGCTAAGGAGAGTTGCCTGGCCATTTTTTTGTACTTTTGCACAAGGAATGAAATAGCCAGCACATTTTCTTACAACCAAAAAAATCCATAACCCAAATTTACAGAGAGAAAAAAACAAATGACTTATGTATATGTTCCTAGCAAGTGGCCTTTTCTTCCATGAAGAGCTCTAGGTACATCTTCCTAGAGTTATCTTCCTCCTGCTAAGACCAGATCATGCCAGATGCTTACTTGATCTTGTGGATCCATTTTTGTCATCATTCTGTCTTCCAGAAGATTAAAGGTAAGTACTTGCAAAACATAAAGTTGATGTGCCATTTCATTATTGATGGCTCTCTGTGCCCTGATAACATGCTGCAAAGAAAGACACAGATTTTGATGAATCAGAAAACTACAGTGGATGCAGTCAGGTGTTTCCATTTCTAAGTATGTGTTTGCTATGCAATATATCTACTGCATCCAGAAATGCAAAAAAATCCCAACCAAACAAACAAGAAAACAAACAACAAACAAAACAAAAAAAAAAAAAACCAAAAAACCACACCAAAAACCAAACCAAAACAAACCACCAAAAACCTGAACAGCCAAAAAAAAACCCCCAGACACAAACAAAACCACCCTTATCCCTGAAAATCAAACCACTAGGACTAGCACTACTGATTCAGATACTGAATTAAGTAATTTAAGGAAACACAATTTTATACTAGATAGGGTCTGTGCGAATACTGAGAAGTAGCATTAAAAAAATCAGTGCTGAGAAGACACTCAAAAAAAAAAAAATCCATCCCAAGAGCTTTAGAGCTCTGTATTTTATTTTTTTTTCTAAGAAATTATATTAAGAAAATATTTAAGAGAGTAGCTGTCTGAGCAGGAAAGTATTCAGGCTGCAAACACAGCCAGAGAATAAAGTGATTTAACAGGGCTCAGTAGGGAGTCAGCATCACACCACAACCCTGCCTAGACAACTCCAATCTGTATGAGGAAGATTCCTTAGAAATGCATTAGTATATGACGCCCCTTATGTGCAGAATTATCCTATTCAGAAAGCAAACACAAAACTGAAGGGCAGTTTAAAAGTCCCTGGTGTGCCAAAACCACCAAGTAGTTTTATATGGGCAACAGACTCAGAACTCTAAACACAGCAGAGTACACAAGGAAAAAATCATCAAGTGGGAGATGGATACGTCAACTGATGTTGTACAGTTCCAGAGAATAAAATAATCCGTCTGCCAAAAGCCAATGGAGCATTTTACAACAATAAATAAACAAACACCTAAGAATATTATCTATATGATGGTTCCAAACCTCCTATGAACTCAATCAGTGTAAAAACATGCCTTCTAAATAAATTCTGGGAGGTTTGTATGCATCACTGAAACTAAGATAGCGAATGAGTAAGTGCGAGGGGTTGTTTGTTGTTTGGTTTGGTTTGTTTCACACTCACTACAGAAAAAGATTTTCCCTCATTCCATTGAAGATGTAATCTACTCAAATGTCAAAGGCAAAATCCCTGATTTTCCATAATGCAGGTCTTCGATATTATATCCATTAACTATTTCATTAGCTTTAATTTATGATGCTTGCATGTAAGTCATGATGAATTATGTCAATCAAGATAGAATAATCAAAAGAACCAAAAAACACAGGAGTACTGAACACTGTATTTTTGTGAAGAAACCACAATTTCTGTGACTGGGAAAATAACCCTTCCAAAAATAGTTTTGAACCCATTCAACCACCATTCAAACCTTATTTTCTATATTCCACAGCTTCAAGACATATCAAAATACAAAGGCAAATATAATATTTCAAGATAAGACCTATAAGCACAAAAATGGAGTCACTTTTTCTATCTTCTACTCAACAGTAACTTTGACAACCATATACTTACAGTTAAGATGATGGAACGAAGCTGCTTTTGTGCCAAAATGTTTGCCATTTCCTGATTTAGTAAAAAGAAAAAAAAAATTAAAAAACAGCCAGAAGCTGGTATTTTAGTATCATAGCTAGAAAAACACAGTGACTTAAAAGGTCTTACATTTTTGCATTGTTACTTATAAATGAAAGGAAGCAGCATATCAGTATTATGACTGTATGCATTATTTGAGGGATCACAAAGTCATGAGAAGAGACACCAAGACAGTTAAAAGTACATCACAAGCTGAGGGCTTTGGAGAACCAAAACCCACGGTTAAAGACTTCAGAAGACACCTCTGTGGGTTCAAGAGGGTATTTACACGCTTGTTCAAGCACAACCCTCCACCACAAACAATACAGAAGGAAGCATGGACTTGAAGCCAGCCAGGACTTGAAAACAAGATGCCAAATAAAATGCTTATTTACTTTAATATTTCAGCTGTTTAAAAGTCAAGTGCTCCAACTTTGATTCAATAAATCAGCCTACAACTCAGTGCTGTTTGATTACAACAAATGATGATTCTCCCCCGTATTTTAGCATCAATGTTGACATTGCTCCACTCTTTTGCTTTAAATTAACTTGTCTTTCTAGACCTTTCTAGTGTCTGAAATCACTATCAAGGTGAATATACTTTAACACTTAAGCAGCTGATCCCAACTGTCCATGCTGCACACTGTCCTACAATGCACAGAAGGGAATATTTTACGCTTACCAAGCATAAGAGTCTAATCTTAACCATATCTACAAGAGCATGCCCTTTTAAGTTCTCACTTTTTAAGTTTTCCATCAGTATAGAAATGTGTGTATGTGTGCATGTGTATGAGAGATATGCTTGCACATGCAGTGCCTTCCTGCTGAACTTTGTGAGTGCTGAAGACTAATGTAGAACACACCAGTTCTTTTAAAAGTGACACCAGTCACTTTTATATATAAAAAAATCCCTTAGAAAACAGAAAAACTGAGACTATAACATTAAACACATGAAGAATGGATGACTAAAACATATCTGCAGAAACACTGTAAATAAAGCAAGTGTTAGGCAAGAACTTGCTTGGAAAAAGAAAATAATTCTTATTGTGAGACAAGAGGCAGTCAGAGAAGTTGAAGTCTTTTCTTTGTACCAGGTAAAGGGTGCTGCAACAGAACGTGGGAGTGATAAATAAGGAACAGGGGACCAAAGATAAGAGAAATTCAGCTTCAGGTTTTAAGCCTTTTCCGGCTGCACAGGTTTCAGTTGCACATAACAGCAAAGGAGTGAAGGAATTTATAATATAGATAATATAGATCATTCCATCTCTTCCCGAAATGCGCAGCTGAGCTGCAGGGGGAGTGCCAAGCACATGATACACTTCAATGTTGCTTGGAACAGACTGGCTGGATTTTTGTCAAACTAGGTACCCACTGCCAAAAGAATAACAGGTACAGAATATGAGATGACATTTCTGCATTCAATGCAAAGAAAATAATAAAAAGGAAATTCTTCTATTTACGTTTTAGATTATCAAGTTGCTACTTCTTTCTTATAGCTATCATTTAAAAAGCTGTTATTGAGATACTGGGCTTTTTTGTCACTGGACTAAAACTGATTGAAGCATCATGCATTCAAAAAACCAATTATTGCATCAAAATCAACTTCGCCTCCAAAAAGGCTATATAGTCATTAGCAGCTAATAAGCTGCCTCTTCTGATATAAGTATTGCACTAGCTGATGAGAACAAGAATTATCTGACCAAATTTGCTATCTCATTTCCCATAGCAACGTCTCTGCAAAAAACGTAGACAAATGCGAAAGAAGTGTTTCAAACATTCACAGTATCATTTCAATGCTCAAACTCTCAGCTCTTTCCCAATAGACTTATTTTGTACTTTATTAGTCACCTAGGTTTCTCTAGATGATTTGATCCTTGACAGGGGCAGAAGAAGCAAAGCAACCAGGGAGTCCTCATTAAAAAGAAAAATCTTGGACTTCTTGGGTTTTGCATTACAGAAACAGACAGAGAGGAAAAAAAAAATCGAGAGGAAAGAATTCAGACAGCAGTGCCAATTTAAATCCCTTCCTTAATTGCAGAGCGGCCATCCACATCATGCCTGTAAGTCGGCAGCAGAGACCGTGCCAAAGTTCCCAGAGTCATATGAGTTTTGATGCAGCTTCTCACTTCTAACCATATTAGTAGTGAGTGCTGAACATTAACTTTTGAGTGCCCATCACCAGATAATTGCATGAGACTGCATCACCTCAGTTCATTCTCTTAGAAAGACAGAGTTCAGTAAGTGTCATCTGTTAATGCTATTTGGAAGGCAATGGACACCTACCTTCTCTATCGTGTGGTTTACTAATTAACCACAAGATAGATATAAAGAGAAACCGAACAGATTCTGACTGCATTTTCTGGGTTATTAAAGGCTGAGGAAAAAATTCTGCAAGTGTCAGAGCTATTATCCTTCAAAGCCAAAGCAGATCATTATCTCCTGATGATCATAAACTCCCTGACTAACAATTTTGTGTCACAGCAGCAGGCACTGCAGGTGAAGTCAGCCTGGCTCTCTGCCAGCCTCACTAGGTGGTTACACTGTTGGCAAGTTTTGCTTTGTTTTGCTTGCTGGCAATACCCTGTGTCATTCAAGGAATATATGCTCACTGATTAATACTGGAGTCTTATCTACATCTGACATCATCCCTCCGCCTCAAATATGACAAGGCATACTTTTCACAGAAACACCACGGCAATTATTCACGAATGTAAAAAGCAAAATCTTTGGATTTCTTACAAGGATGTCTTATAAATTTTTGTCAAAATAGAAATTAAAGTTTTTATTTTAGTTTTTGGTTATTAGGTGACTTCTTGCCTTAACTACAGGCAAGAATTACAGACTTTGTTGGAGGAAGAAGGAAAAAAGAAGGGGGTGAGGGGTGGAAGAGCTTTTTTTTTGTAATTAAACCATGGCTATACTTTTCCTTGTTTGCAATGTTAAAAATATTTTTAAGAACAAGAAACAAAACCCAAAATACCAACCAACCTCCCCTCAAAAACCCTTATTAGGGCTTTGATGTTTGTTTTAACAGTCTCCAGCATTCAAAAATATAAATTAACCTAAGGAAAGTCCTTGTCAGAACTGATCAGCAGCCCTCAGTGAACTTGCTCTGGACAGTAACAGTATGTCACTACAAGAATTAATATTACTGTTCCTGGTGACAAAAATGTTAAATAAATAAATTACTACATCTGTTTCGACACAGGCTAGTAACTTCATAAATATGGATAAAACTTTGCTATTTCATAACACTTCACATTCCAGTCCTATTTAACATCAAGTAGCAATCTTGAAATATTTCCTGATATCTGGCACTAAAGTTAACTTAAAATAGCCCACTATAAAAGTCATGAAATGTTTACACAGCAAGATATTTTTGTTTTCAAAAGAAACATACTTTTTAATAAAAAATCTGGGGGGAAAACATTCTACCAAAAAATACCCTGGGTTTACAAGCTGTGCTGGCAAAGAGTTCAATACAATAAATACTGCAGTCAGTCACAGTCAATATGGTTCATATGAGGTCACGGGGAACTAAAAAAGCATGGAAGAACGCTTAATCCCTTGTAATACTGGTGCAAGATGGAGGTAGCTCCATTAATGTGAATTATATCCCAGCAGGAAACAAGAGAACCAGTTTCAGTTTGAATTAACTGCAGGAAAAGTGTGCCTGGGACAACTGCAGGTATGGATGTAAACACCTTTTCTCCTACAGATGCATAGGAATACAACCCCCATCAACCTACCTGCCTCTTGTCATCCGGTGCCTTAAGGAAGAGTGCATTTATTACCGCAATGGTGTACGTCTGGATTTCTTGGTCTGTCCTGTTTGGAACAATGTTGTAAATGTGAGAGAAGAATGCATGTGAGCTGTAGAAACTGAACTTCCAGCTGCATTTCTGCAGGTAGAAGTGGAGGAGCTGTTTGCACTTCACGTTAACCACTTAAGTTAGGTAACTAAGGTTGGTAATGACCAGCTGTCCTTATTACTGAGAGAGATGATGTCCCAAAGAGAGACGCAGAATTCAAAAAAGGTGGAATGAACTGCCATTGACCCTCCACTGATCACAGTAAAAGTCTGATAACCGGTTTCCATCAGATGTGCAATGCCGGCAGAAAGGAAGAGGAATCTTTCCTAAAGGCATCTGGAAATGAACTTGATGGCATTAAAGTTTTTCAGGTGCATGGAAAATGTCCCAGGTAGAAGACAAGCATAACTATACACGGTACATTTCTCTATGCTAAAGAGGCAGCTTCCATCCATTTAAGCACTTAATATTACTACATAAGAAAAAGCCCCCCCCTTTTCAAATATACATTCAGCAAAAGTTGAGCAATTTTTGTCTTAAACAATTCCCAGAGTCTGGCAAGCAAAGCAACCCCATCTGTTTGCTAATAGCATTAAGTATCTGGTGCTTAAGGTGCACAGGGTGCTCTTCTCTTCATTTCCCACTTCCAGCTACATAGGTAGCTTATAGAAAAACAAACAAATATACAAAAACAAAATAAAACCAAACCAAAACACCTAATGACCAGGCAACTCCAGAAAGACTGTTACCAGTTATGCAGTTGCTTGTAGTGGAGGCTGGAATCATAAAGGAGATTGCTGGTCTTTATACCACTGTTTTTTCTCCAAATGTTGTGCTATTTTCGGGAGGAAAAAAATCCACCACATCACATCAAGCAGAAATCAAAAGACACTCACCCCTGCAGATGTGGAATTAGCTGCCCAATTGTAATCTCCTGTGCTACTTTCTGGTACAGGTCATGGCTATTGAGCACCATTGATTCCAGGATTGCCAGCGACCGTTGCAAGATAGAGATGTCCGAGGCAAATTTGTTCACGTAGCTTGCTATCTACAAATACAACCATTCAGAGAATCTGCATTTTGTCATGAAAACAGGGAAAGGTAAGAAAGAAAACTGTTGACGTGGCTCAGAAAGGCATTAGGATAAAAAGTAGTCTTGTCCACATACCAGTTACCAGTGAATACCTGAAAAGGATCAACCAGGCACAGCATATGCCATCAAAGAACACAGTGGCACAGGTTCTACAGCTGTCAAAAGTCACCAAAGGTCACTACTTACATGACTGAAATCTATGCTTCATGATTACATTACAAATATGATAAATTAGCATTTTAAAAAATTAAAGATTATAATTTTGTGTAGAAAACTTTGGAAAAAACAAGGAAACTAGTTCTCATTTTCTCCAGAAAAAAATCTGTGCAGCCAATTTTCTCAGAAAAAAAAAAAATCTAGGCTTAAGGGAAATGTTTCAAAAGAGAAACTTATAATCCAGCTTTCTGGCAAAACACAGTCTAGAAAAACATGCTTTTTTCTTCTGCTTGCTGTTACCAATAATGCTGAAAGCTCTTTCCATGTTACCAGTTAAAACTCTGTTGATGACTAGGACAACCGGTTCCATAACTCTGTCTAGAGTCCAGCTTTTCAAGTAATAATCTTCCCTTTTACTGCAAGCTGCCACAAGCAAATGGCACATTAATTAAAACCAAGTTTGACCTCTGCTATTTTGCACTGTGGCAATGACAAGCTGCACACTCATCTGCAGAGTCAACACAGCTGTCCAGTAAGATGTGGCAACATGTGTTCTCCTGCCTGCTGCCCAGCCCATACCCAGCTTCCCAGGAAGAAACCTGCCTTCTGCTGGTGCAGGAAGCAAGAACTGCACAGGTTTTCTTCAAATACACCAACACCAGCACAGTCAAAACGAAAGGCACCCAAGAAAGCACAGACAGAAATGTGGTGTGACCACAGTTACTTGCCCTCTACAGCCAAGTAACAGAACACAGTGGTTCTGTCTCAAGTTTAATATGTTCCTTCCAGAAAATTTCACAGGTCTCTTCAGTACTCCTGCTACAGCCACTACTGTAGTTACACTGTTTCCAGTCCTGGATGCTTGCTGAGACCCAAGAACTGTTTCCTTTCAGGAGGAAGAAAGGCCTGCTGATGCTTGGAAAAGCTGCCCAGCTGCCTGTAAAAGTCACATTAAAATGCCATCACATGGACAATACTATTGTTTTGCCCTTGTGACATTTTAAGTAGTACTGAAGGAGCCTAACATCCAAATCTGGATGGAGACAAGAAGGAAAAAGGGACAGATTTTTCTTTTTTATATCTATTACAGCACTGCTCTCTGCTCTGCTACTTGGTTTGCATTGCCACAGCAGGAACATCCTACATCAAATGAAATGCAATTCAGAGAATATACATTTACTTTTTTTTTTTTTTTTTTTTTTTTTTTTTTTTTTTTTTTGTTTTTTTTGTTTTTTTTGTTTTTTTTTTTCTGTAAAGAACCATGAAGCATAGAAAACAGGAGGAGAAAAGCAACTTGATGAGCTTTTTTCTATTTTGGACTCTCAGTATCTTCTCTCAGCAAGTCCTGAGCCAAATAATATTTACAATAGTATGCAAAGCACAATTTGCAGTTTAGAGCAATAATCTGCATGACAGAAGCACTGTGCTACCCCACCTCTCTTAATGGTAATCCAGATGTGCTTTGATGCATTGCAGCCAGAGCTGCCAGATCTCCACAGGGCCCATGACAGGGACAGTGTCTGCACAGAGCAACTCTGCACTGCTCACACATTATTCCAAGCATCCCCTGGATGCCTCAGTTTTAAGGCATCCATGGATTGCTTGTGCAGCAGGAAAACAAGGTGTCCAGACTGTGTCCCAAATCACCAGATTTCTGTCACATCTTTAGCAGCACTGGTATTTATGAATTATTCTTGGTGTAGCAGCTCCTGCAAGTGGCAGTTAATGCATCACTGGGATATAATATTTTCATATCAGGGACCTGTAGAAATGTAACAGTATGGATAACTGGAACCTCCATCTAGGAGGAGCTTCTCCTGACCTTGGACCATAACATCTTTTAATCATAAATACAAACACAAGGTATAAAGATGTCTCGTGTGTTTAAAAAGACATATCACACCGAACATAGCTGCAAAACATCTGCTGGGTTCACTTGCACTTGAAGCTGTGTGCTGGCCAGAAATAATAAGCTTGTCTACCTTGAAAAATAAGTCATGCAAGTTCCAGGGAGAACAAAACTGCATTAAAAAGAAATTCTATTCCCACACTTGGAGTTCTGGATGTGGAAAAAAAATGAGGTCCTTTATGAGAATCAACAGGAGTTCAAATTTGTGCAATTTGCTGTTTTCTGTTTATTAAGCACCATGCACAAAGAGGGCTTTCACATCCAAAAAATAATTCTGCATTCATTTATCAAAAATTCTGATGATTAAAATAATGCAAGCTCAGCAAAATACTACATCTTTTCCAGAAAGAAGCAACTTGATGGTTTTGCATTTCCACATGAAAATCTGTCACATGGGTGTGTCTCATTAAAGATAAATTTCTTCAGCAAAATACCTTAAAATTTGCATAGTCCTCTTAGGACATATATAGCCACATACAAAAGAAGAGTCTGGGTGCTTAACTTCCTGTCAATTTCAAGGGAAATTAGGAATCAGACCACGAGTTCACACATTCATGCTCTTTTGAAATAGGAGCTAGACAGTAAACTGAGGGTAGATGGAAAACCTACAGTAAACTAAACTACATCATCTGAATTCTCCTCTTGGTTCAGCATCACTTAAGGCACAAGAGAGAATTCACAAGTTTTAAAAAAGTTTAATAATAATAATAATGTTATTGTTGTTATTATTTTTAAAGCTGTACCAGAAAGAACACAAAGGGGAAAAAAAGTGAAAGAAGCAGATCTAATTTTCATTATGTTTGCTCATTAGTTATTTGCCTGCATTATCCTGTTGTCAGAACAGAAAAATCTGTCCAAGTTGTGGTCTCTGTTAAGATTTAATGCATAGTAAAATTTTAAAGGGTGCTTATAATTTTAAAGTAATGAACCAGAACTGCTCTTGGCTACAGACAAAACAACTGACAGTTGTGACACACAGAAATATTTTTTCTGGCTGCCACCCTGTTTTCCCGCACATTTTATAAG